>NC_064638.1:547182261-547807261 GCF_023864345.2 Schistocerca serialis cubense | reverse complement strand
AAACATTGAACAGTCTAGATAGCATAAATATTTCGTTACTGAAAACAACTGGTTTCGATGGACTTTGCTGTCATCTTCAGGTCTTTTTGTTATGAAATGTGCTCGTTTTGCGTTGGACCTCACGCCAAGTTGTCATAGGCATAAAAATTGGCATATTATAAAACGTTTGTGATAATTAAAATATTTAAAAACGTAAAATACCTTGTACAGTAGACCATATCCACATATACATCGCTCACAGATGCTAGCGACATCTGCGTGTTATATATCGTGATTTTTATCCACATGACAACTTGGCGTGAGGTCCAATGCAAAATGAGCACGTTTCATAACGAAAAGATTGTTGAAGACCTGAAAACGACAGCACAGTCTGTAGAAACAGATTATTTTAAATAAAAGAATATTTACGGTATCTTCGTTGTTGATTGTTTTAGCAAGTAAAACTGATTGATCCTTGGGTTTTCTCAAAATGATAAAATTGTGTAATTATTTTTTCGTTTGGTATCTATCTTTGTCGCCTATAACGTGCAACCTAGGGCCAACGAGGACCGCTGTTACGCTTTCGTATGAAGCAATTGCGCAACGACTGAAATTCACTAGATCCTGTTTCATGGCGCTATACGGTAATTTGGAAAAAGCTTATGGGTACTGAAGACGGAAAAATGAATTGCCGAAACTGGATGCTTTCAGAATAAAATAAAATATCTTAAAGCGTACGGCTGTTGGTAAATTTTATTGACATTGAAAAGTACGGACCAGTCGACGTCCCCTGACCGTAATGGATCAACAAGGAACTCCCAGCGTTGTTGCGCGTTACACATTAACAGTATTTGTGAAATGATCAGCGGTAGCCGGCAGACGAAGTAACAATACTGTAGCGGCAAATGACGGACGTCAACTACCGAGTAAATTTAATCGGACTACAACTGTCAAAAACTGCATGCAGCAGACACCATCACAACTGGAATACTCGCCCTGGTCCACAACAAGCCGCAAACGATGGCGATACAAAAACACTGTGCGAGCTCTTCCAACTCTTGTGGAGTGTCCACGCACAGCTTGAGAGCTGCGCTCACCGTGAGGAAAGCGATGGAGACGAGTGTCAGACAGCCGCGAGCGGCGGGCACCAGGCGGCAGGCAGCCTCCTGTGGCTGCCACATCCCAACCAGCCGCATCAGACCCTCTCCGGGGCCCAGTAGCGACTCACGATCCACACTCAAACGGGCCATGACCGCTCCTGCGACACAGAACCCGAAACACAGTATGTTAGAAATTATCGACTTTCTTGTCCACGAATGAAGAATTGAATGTCTGTCCCTGGCAATATACTTGTCATCTGGCAATTGAATTGTACCGCATTAATGCAGAACATCAAAATACATCATAAGGTGCAAGTCTCACGAAAAAGAAAACCAACCTTCTTTTCGGCGAAACTAATTCTCTTTGACTTCTTAAGTAATAGAACCCAGTACGTTGTCCTTGATGGTGAGTGTTCATCGGAGGTGAGGGTATCATCTGGAGTGCCCCAGGGAAGTGTGGTAGTTCCGCTGTTGTTTTCTACCTACATAACTGATCTTTTGGATAGGGTGGATAGAAATGTGCGGTTGTTTGCTGATGATGCTGTGGTGTACGGGAAGGTGTCGCCGTTGAGTGACTGTAGGAGGATACAAGATGAGCTGGACAGGATTTGTGATTGGTGTAAAGAATGGCGGCTAACTCTAAATATGGATAAACGTAAACTAATGCAGATGAAGAGGAAAAAGAATCCTGCAACGTTCGAATACTCCATTAGTAGTGTAGCGCTTGACACAGTCACGTCGATTAAATATTTGGGCGTAATATTGCAGAGCGATATGAAGTGGGACAAGCATGTAATGGCAGTTGTGGGGAAGGCGGATAGTCGTCTTCGGTTCGTTGGTAGAATTTTGGGAATATGTGGTTCATCTGTGAAGGAGACCGCTTATAAAACACTAATACGACCTATTCTTGAGTACTGCTTTAGCGTTTGGGATCCCAATCAGGTCGAATTGAGGGAGGACATAGAAGCAATTCAGAGGCGGGCTGCTAGATTTGTTACTGGAAGGTTTGATCATCACGAGAGTGTTACGGAAATGCTTCAGGAAATCGGGTGGGAGTTTCTAGAGGAAAGGAGACGTTCTTTTCGTGAATCGCTACTGAGGAAATTTAGAGAACCAGCATTTGAGGCTGACTGCAGGGCAATTTTACTGCCGCCTACTTACATTTCGCGGAAAGACCACAAAGATAAGATAAGAGAGATCAGGGCTCGTACAGAGGCATATAGGCAGTCATTTTTCCCTCGTTCTGTTTGGGAGTGGAACAGGGAGAGAAGATGCTAGTTGTGGTACGAGGTACCCTCCGCCACGCACCGTATGGTGGATTACGGAGTATGTATGTAGATGGAGATTGCTTCGAACGTCTGTGAATCACGGCGACTTTTCAGTCTCAGTCTCCGCTCATTATTCTTTACCTCTTTCGTTGCAGTCACTTACCATTCTCTTCCTTCCACAGTGTATTTCCTATATCTCCAAAATATTTGTCAGCCTCGATCTGTCATATTCCTCTTGTTAATCGCTGTACTTCGGTTTTCTTTCTCAGAAATTTCAGTATCTACTGTGGTAATATTTACGATACAACCTACTGATTTATTTGAAGAGCATACTTCTTTCCATAACATTGTCCGACAAACTTTTAATCGGTCTGTATAATCATCGTTTCCTACGTCTATATAGAGCGCTTTTTGTTCTTAGCGTCTCCATGAGGTTTTCTTCACTTCATCAAATGCAGTACTATACTTAACGGAGTGAGACACTCTCTTACATATCGTACATCAAGCAGATGCCCTATTTGGTAATTCTTTAGACTTATATGATTCTGAGATAAACCGCTTTCAGTTGCATGTGAACTTTTACAGGAACAAGACCGATTTCGTGAAATCAAATAACATCTTCAGGCGTATGTAGTTAGTAAAACGTTTAAGTCCAGGCACAGGTACGAGAAGGGAATCAACTTTATTAAAATAAAATTCTATTACCCGCAAAACGCGGGGCGTCATAGTTCAATTGACCAGCTGAGAAACTGACACGTTAAAAGCGTGTTTATACCAGGAAGCGGCGGACAGCAACCCTCCAACAGCTTCGCCGTGCAGGGTCGTACTGTTGTTGCGGGTAACACAGTTTTATTTCGAGAAGTTTGAATCCCCCTCTTTCCTGTATCTCGACTTAAGTGCTTTGCTGACGTATGCATACCTGAAGATGTGATTTGGAAACACGAAACAGGTTGTTTTCCAGTAAACGTTCAAATACAGCTGAAAACGGATGATTTAAAAACATATATTACTTCAGCTGCGCCGTAGATTTATGTTGAACTAAGGATTGTTTTATTCATGGTGTTCATACAAGTGGGGGTAATTTGGTCGTATTGCAAAGTTAAGACTGTGTGAACTGTTGTTTCCTGTCTCAATGAAGAAAAGATTTTTAGCTGTTTTGTGACAGATCTAGAGGCAGGCAGATCGCGAATTAATGAGGAAATCATAAGAAAACTTATCCGTTATAATTCTTCTTGTCACTTTTATTACCCTGTAATCCAGTGGTGAAAATCTTCTGTTATTGCGCTCTTGATAACGCTATCTTCTCTTCTTCCGCTGGGGTAATTTTTAGTTTTTGTGAACGCACAGCTGTGGCAAAGTAGTTTGTTAACTGGGTTTCTTTGTGCATCTGCTGCAACTGACACATCTCCGTACTGCTTGAGAACTACACAGGACAGCACATAGACCTTCCAGATTTTTTTTAATAATATTATCTAATTTCTTTCTAATATGTGATGATTTGGCAACTATATGTTTCATTACGTTTTATTAAAATAAACTTTTGTCCTTGATTTTGAAAGGTAAACTGTAATTAATTTGTGTTAGTGTTGTACATATTTTTATAGGGTTTTTTTCATTAGTTTATTGAAAACAACACTCTAAGTAAGAAAGAAATTAACAATCAGCTATTTATTATCTCTCATTATTTAACGCATTCTCACTGTTCTCAGATAGTTTAGCGATTCCATGCTTGTGGAAACCTACTGAGTCGAAGCTGAAGATTTAAAGCGAATTTCGCGCCGAAAACAAATTTTGTTGGAGGTTGTTCGGTAAGGAGGGAGATGTAAAGTTTTGAGTACGCCAAGAGCAGTAAAATAAGTCCATGGATGAATGACTTTACAAAAAAACTCCTACATAGCTTCTTTTTTTAAATCAACACAGTGCAGTAGCAATATCCAATTAGTTTTCTTTGTCGTCTTTCTCACGATGCGTCCAAAAATCGTCTCAATTATAGGCAACATATGCCACTTGCGACGGATACACACTTGGGGAGCAATTCGAAGTGTATTATATGCTTATTGTGCCACCAGATACATAATGTTATCGCTTCACACTGCCCTTTGCTTGAGGAAATGTTTTGTTGGGGCTCAGCTGTAAATTTCTTCTTCTGAAGTTAAACTAAAGGTATGATAATCCGTCACCAGCAACAATACTGCTTAGAAAAGCTCACTGAACGAACTGAAGACATTCAAACAAAAATGCGGACATAGTTATCCCTTTGCGTGTTTCTTGTTTTCGTATTACACAATGCAGTGTTCTTGCACCCGACTTCTGCATTTTGTCCACTGGATAAGAATATCGCACGAATGTTAAATGGTAGCAATTCAGCACTTTTCCCAGTTACCGGGACTTTCTAATGTGGAAAATCATTCATGGGATAACAATATTTGTTGAACCGAAAAAACCATTTTCTGACGTGATTGCTCCGATGGCATTCGACCCACACATGGTATAAATGTTTCGAGTGCCATATGCTGCGTTCACATGTTATTAAATACAAAGGGAACAACTGTCGCAAATTACAGACGTTTTTTCCACTTGAGACTCTATTTTGTAGCAGTTGAGAAGTATTTATAAGTTTCAAGTACGCATAATCCAAAACGTAGCCTAACTGTCATACAAATATCAGAACTTCAGGAAAAAATTACACTGTATAAACACGCTCATAGTAAAATACTCGCCAGCACGCCAGTCATAAACGCTTCAGATTGATAAATCGACCTAATTTTGTTTTAGGTAATTATTAAAAGTGGTACTAGTTTACACGCTTCCGTATTCCGCACGTATTACCCGATTCCGATATTACTGCACTTGGCCTCTCGTGGACGTTATCAGAAACACACGGTAAGGATGGCGGTTATCACTGAAAACAACCAGTTCTCGGTTATACCGTTTTCTTCAGCACCAACTTAACCGCTCTGTCATAACCACTCAAAATAACCGGTTTCTGAAGTAACCGATTTTCAGTTTCTTATTCCCATTATTTCCAGTAATAAACTTAGCAACCGATCAGAGATAGGAAAAATTTTATTCCCTCGTTTAAAGATATATAAAATCAAAATATTAACTTAAATAGGCAAATAAAGTAAAACTTAGTCCGCGTACCATTTGCTGCTTTTTCGAACAACTATAAGCGGTTGATTACTACAATATATCTCCGGTACTCTCGTACGTATTCTCCGTTTTTGAGGGCTACAGTCAGACAAAGGCATATTATGTGGACACAGACATCAGATCAACGGCTTTCTATTTTCAAATACTATGAATGAGCCGTTAAGTTTCAAGTTTTCTCCTTACAGTGTGTCACAAGTTTGTTGTGGCTTCTCCCGTATTGAATCTTTTAAAGCAAATGGAGCATCTTACTTTAGTAACGCCGCACTTCGGTAAAAAACTTCCAGACTAGGAATGGTGTCATTCTGTAATACAACTGATGTCCGGCTACGACAGTGGGAAAGTTCCATACAGACCAGATGGGGCAAGTCTTGCACATTGCATGTACACGTGTACCATATAGTAGACCACACCACATGGTTACAGGTCCGTTATTGCTGCAGTAATGTTGTACCCCTTTATATACCATTTGTTTGTTGCTGTTTCTGTCGGCATTGTTATTAAAATAACACTGATCGCTTTTCCGATTTTCTGTAATAACCCAATATTTCATAGCAAAGAAAATTTTGCGAATAAAACTTGCCCATTCTGTGAAAAAGATCTGCCTATTTAAAAACGAAAAGTCGTAGCACCGCTGCTACGGCTAATTGTTACTCCTACTTTTAACCCGGTTATTAGTACGGAAGAGCATATGTTATAAAAGAGACCAAGAAATACCGAAATATACCGGTTATTCAGAACTGAGGTACCGGTATCGGCTTTAATTGGTCTGTTTTTCCCATACCTACACATGCAATGATGTTGCAGAAAGCAATCACAATGGTGACCAAGGAAAATGCATCGTATCATGAATGACATCAAGACAGTTGCGCATATCCTATTAAGTGGTTCTGCGTGTCCTCGTGAAATATTGCGACAAAAAGTCACGATAAGTCGACAGAAGCGCCCTCCATCCACAGCGCAGTAATATTGTGGTCGGCTAGTACTATGCGCGTGAGGAGTGGCCGGACCACTGAGTTACTGGAAACTATTCACTAGATTTATCGAAGTTACTTCCCGCAACACGTCCGGCAAGCCGCGCGGTTTAACGCGCTGTTTCCCGAGCGGGAGGCGTTCTGGTCCCCGGCACGAATCCGCCCGGCGTATTAGTGTCGAGGTCCGGAGTGCCGGGCAGCCTGTGGGTGGTTTTTAAGGCGAATGCGGACTGGTTCCCCATATTCCGCCTCAGTTTCACTGTGTCGGCGACTGCTGCGCAAACACCGTTTCCACGCACGCGTACACCATAATTATTCTACCACGCAAACATTTTGGGGCTTAATCTCGTCTGGCACGAGGGTCGAACCGCACAATAGCCCACGGTTCACTGTGTGGTAGGGGTGGGGTGGGTGGACTACTATGACGTGGGGTTGTGAACCACTGACGGCTACGATGGGACGAAGCCTCCCTGTCGTTTCTAGGTCCTCGGTTTAATACATACATACATACTTTGCTCAGAAAAATCGAAGTGCACTAGTAGAAAAATTTATGTTTGCCAATGCGAGAGCTGAAACCTGCCCCAAGAGCGCGGCGTCGCGGTCACCTGAGTGGACAGCGGTTACGTGAGGTCGCTGGTGGCCGGTGGCAGATAGTGGGCTAGCCGTTGGCCGCTGCATGACGAGGACACTCGAGAGCATAAATTGCTCTGATCTTTACAGACCTACGATCTCTTACGCAAAATGTTTCGGCAAGGTTTTAATCTTACTGGTGGATTGGAAAATGGAGCAGATTATCCTTGAGACTGTATCCGACTGATACTTTTGTGGATATATTGCGGTTTACAAATTAAAGTAAGGAGTGAACTTCAGTGTGCTACTTTGCATCTGCAAAGCACGACGTTTGTACCTACACCACATGCAGCTACAGCTGTACAGAACCTCGAGTGGAAAACAACACGCCGTTTCCAACTTTTCGCTTCCTACGATGTTGAAAGAGCGTGCACTTGGCCGGACTTAGAATTCTGTGAAGCTCCCAATTTTATATGCACCTTATGAGATCGAGTCTGACAGTTTCCATGCCAAAGACCGAACATAGCTCTTGATACGCTATGAGCTCAGAAGCATCGACACCTCGCCTCTCTTACCTGCTGTGTGTAGATCTTTGCCAGCAACGCAGTGGCTGGGCATCTACTTCCGCAATTTAAGCTGTTTCCCAAGGATCACGTTTACGGAAATAATTTATGAAAACCCTGAAGAAATTTAAGTCCTTTGGCGATGCCTCATTTCAATTCGTGACTTACAGCCTATCTTTTTACGAATTCGTCTCCGCATCACTATCTAAAAAATACACACGTCACATTTATAATACATCTCGTGATCTGAAAACAGGGCTTTAAAGTAGCTGTCACAAGCTTCTGGTATTCGTAAAAACGTCTGCCTAATATCATACGACTGAGCGTCATAATACGTATCAATTGAGTTCGAAGCTCTTAACACGCGCGAAGTATCCGTCGTTTAATGCCATAGGGCATTATTGTTCGTCTATTCTGCAACTGTTAGCTGGAGAAAAACACAGTGATTCCGAGAATAAAACTTCTCAGAATGTAAGCGAGACGGTTATATAATCTTCCGTCATTTATGTTGCATGTTTATTGATGCTTGAGGAGCTACGCGATTATTCGAAAATGTTTTCAGTGTCCCTCTGGAATTAATGTCGGCACAGTTTCTGCTAGTATTGTAATTCTCGCAAACGTTAGCGGGGTGATTTAATTCGCTAGAGACATAAAAGAAATTAAGAGGTTTATGATCCAGTAAACTCAGTTTTCAAACATCGCGAATCGTCGATCAAAGTTCTGCGCGCGATCTGTCCATTATAATCAATTATGTGCCAGTCCCACAATAAATTTAGAACCTGTGGTTCTCTCCTTCTCACTTCTCTTCTGATGTTCTGTCTTCTGTTAAAAATCTCATAAGTATCCTGCCAGATGAATAATACCATTTAATGGCGTTTTACATAATCTCGAATCTCTGAAGTTTCTCTTTTCCAATCACAGCGTTATACTGTCGCAGAGCGTAAGTGATAACAAGACAGTAAATGACTCATTTGCATATATAAATGAGTTCTCGTTCCTCCATGGGCAGTATTTCGCCACTGTTACTATTAATTCTTGTTGCATCTCCTGCCGATATTCTAACGAGGACGACATAGCATTGTGGTACAATACTACCCTCATACACGGGAAAAAGACAGTTCAAATCCACGTCCGGTAATCTCGATTCATTGTTTCTGTCGTCTACCTAAATATATTAAGGCAATGACCGGTACGTCCCCTGTGAAGAGGAAACGTCATATTTCCTCCCCCATCTTCCCCCACCCGAAAATATATTTTGTCTCTAATGAACTCGCCGTATACGCAACGTTAAACTGCGATCATCGTTTCGTGGCAGATAGTGCAATTATTTCTTGAATTCGATTAACACATCTGTTACTCAACATTGTTTAAAAAACAAGATTAAAAGGTCTGGCTTCCTATCACATACACATGGAATACCTTAGTATACGGCATCGTTGTGTTGCTTACGAATGAACTATTTTCTTCTTCATTCTCATTGCATGGATCTCTATAACATTAATTAAAAATCATTACGTATAGAAAAACTGAAATTGTCTCGTAAGCAGTTCTGCAACAATAGGAATTATTGATGCCATTTTGAAGTCTTTGAATTGTCGCACACATAATAATATTATCGTTGCTTTCATGTTCCATTCAGTAGTACCTGACAGATGCCATGATTAGTTCGAGGAATAATGAAAGAAATAAAAAACGAAGCCAGAAGTATACGGTTAAAATTAGAACGAATACTATAGTATGCATGTGAATAATATTCGAATACTTTAGTATGAATGTGAAGAATGTTTGAATGCTGTAAGTCAGTTTGGAGCACAATAATCCCACTGACCGACTTCCCTGAAATGTTTTTTCTGTTGTGTACGATTTTGTCTCCAGTTCTGCATGAGGATTGTACTCTTGTAATATGTTCGTCGCTTAATTCCTGACTATGTGTTTGTCTCCCCTTTCTCTAGAAGCTAAAGGCAATAAATTGCAGCCCATTATTTCCGGCAAATAAAGTGTAGGTAAGGAAGTGGTCTTCCAAACTTGAAGTGTGGCGTGCTCTGTAAACAATTTATATAGCAGTTTCCAGTAAAAACGTGTGTATCTCGGAGTACCCACGTTTTTCGGTTATCCGCGCGGTCTCCAGCCAGCTTCAACCTGGATAATCCCGCGTTTCCTGTATTATCATGTTTTATGGATAGACACAAACAGTAAGTAGAGGTAGGCCGCGCGGTGTAGCCGCGCTGTCTCTGGCGTCTTGCCACGGTTCGCGCCGCTCCCTTCGTCGGAGGTTCGAGTCCTCCCTCGGACATGGGAGTGTGTGCTGTCCTTAACGTAGGTTAGTTTAAGTTAGAGTTAGTAGTGTGCAACGCTAGAGACCGATGACCTAAACAGTCTGATCCCATAGAACTTACCACAAATTACCAATTTAAGTAGAGCTAATGAGACGCCAAGAGACGCAAAGGCGAAATAACTGTGGAAAAATGGGAAGAAATCGATAAAATGTTGGTCGTCAGGAGGACTGATTAAGCACATAGACATGTCAAGTCGATCTTCGGAAAAATTAATAACAAAGAGATCAACATTAGAGTCCAAGATGAATTCTGTTGTTAAATGCGGAGGAGAGAACGGTGAGAAAATTTGTGATAAGGCCTTATGAGACCAAACTGCTGAGGTCATTGGTCGCTAAGCTTATGCACTACTTAATATAACTTACATGAACTTACGCTAAGGACAACACACACACCCATGTCCGAGGGAGGACTCGAATCTCCGACGGGGGGAGCCGTGCGTACCGTGACAAGGTGCCCATAGGCAACGCGATTACAACGCTCGGCGAGAACGGTGAGTGGAAACTGCAAACTGAAGTCATCTACGAAGGGGAAAAATTGTCTGGCAACATGACAGAAGAAAAACTGGGAGTCGAAATGGAAGAAAAAGGAGGTTAAGAAGCAGAGTTTAACAGTAGAGGAACGGTTAAGGATGATGACTGTTTGTTTCAGCATGATAGTACAGTCTGTCATGAAGCGTCTTCTGTGAGGCAACGGTTTTAAACGATGACGTTCCTGAACCGAACTGGCCTGCCGGAATTCCGACGTGAACCCAATGGAACACATGTGTTATATACATCGAATTCGCACCAAACTCCAAAATCCAACATCACTACCTTCTCTAGTTTCGGCTCCTGATAAAGAATGGGCCGCATTCCCCACAGACAATCAAACACCTCATTTAAAGGGCTCTGAGCAGAGTTGAAGCCGGCCTAAAGTGGCAGGTTGGACACACCATATATTAATGTGCGACAATAGCTGTCCGGTGGTGTGTAGAGTTATAGATTACATGGTTTCTATACATTTAAATTATCACAGGCATTACAAGCAGAGACTGTGAACTTAAGTGGAAATAATGTGACCATTTGAGGCAGATACCTTATACAACTAAGATCCAAAGATGTAGGAGGCAAACACCGTTGCGGCAGACTTGGTGCTGACCGGACGCATTAGTTCACTTTAGGTCGAAGCATTTGTATAACAAATTTTTGCTCTTTTTTGGTTTTCGTATAATATTCTTCAGTGTTGCAGTTCCTTCACTTTTTAGAATGTTTATAATGACAAACCGGTAGGGCTTCGAACTATAAGAAATCACTTCAGTGTAAAACCCTATGTTACTGTAGGTGTAGGAAACGTGCACCAGTGTCCAGCAGTTAGGGAGCCTGCGTCAGTTGCAATAGAAAGAAGAAGGTTCTGCTGTTAAGTACTTCTCATGGCAGAGGTGTAGGCCAGCAGTTGCGAGAAGTGTTGGGGAATGAGTACCAAGCAACTAACATTGCCAAGATTATTGCCAAATTGGCTCAGATGATCTTTAACGTAGAGAAGTTACGCAGAAATAAAAAAAAAGTTGAAATGGGTCTGAGCACTAAGGGACTTAACATCTGAGGTCATCAGTCCCCTAGAACTTAAAACTACTTAAACATAACTAACCTAAGGACAGCACACACATCCATGCCCGAGGCAGGATTCGAACCTGCGACCGTAGCAGCCGCGTAGTTCCGGACTGAAGCGCCTAGAACCGCTCGGCCACAGCGGCCGCCTCAGAAATTTTACGAAAGAGGATGAGGTAACTATTGTGGGTGCAGGTAGAAATAGTCTTGATAGGGACGGGAAGTATGATATAGCTCGTTATCATCGAAAAGATAGCTACTCATATCGATGGCGCAAAAGTACATTTCATGCAGCTGTTTCAGCGTCATAATCGGCCTCATGTTACTAGAGCCGTCAGGCATATTGATATTAAGCTTGAGAAGGCACTGATGGCTGAGGGCATAGCTCACACTGTAGTCATGTCACTTGAGTCTCTCAACAGGGACGGTTTCACAAGGCATGGCGTGCACCTCAACAGATATGGAAGGCTAAGTTGGCTAAGTTTGTAGGTGACAGCATAGTGGGTGGTGGTGGGTTCACTCATGGGAAAATTGCTTTAGTATTTGGTGTTAGAGCTGTACCTTCTTCAGATTGACGTCAGCTAGTAGTAAACCTGTTTGAAGGTGGTCTCTATAACAAAGGAACCTCTTTCGACAAATGTTAGGTTTCGAAGTAATGACAGACTTAGCATATTTCACTAAAATACACACTGAAAAGCCAAAGAAACTGGCACCCCCCCCCCCTAATAATGTGTAGGGCTCTCGCCAACAGGCAGAAGTGCCGCAACTCGACCTGGCATGGGCTCGACTCTTGTCCGAAGAAGTGCTACACGGAACTGACACTATGAATCCTGCAGGTCTGTCCGTAAATTCGTAACAGTACGAGGTGGTGGAGATCTCTTCTCAACAGCACGTTGTAAGGCACCCCAGATATGCTCCATAACGTTCATGTCTGGGGCTTTTAGTGGCCAGCGGAAGTGTTTATACTCAGTAGAGTGTTCCTGGAACGACTCTGTAGCATTTATGGACGTGTGGGGTGTCGCATTGTCCTGCTGGAACTGCCGAAGTCCGTCGGAACGCACAATGGATATGAATGGATGCAGGTGATCAGACAAGATGCTTGCTTACGTGTCACCTGTCAGAGTCGTATCTAGTCGTATCACGGGTCCCATATTACTCCAGCTGCACACGTCCCACACTATTACAGAGCCTCCACCAGTTTCAGCAGCCCCCCGTTGACATGGAGGGTCCTTGGATTCATAAAGTTGTCTCAATAACTGTACACGTCCATCCGCTCGATGCAATTTGAAACAAGGCTCTTCTGACCCGGCAAGATGTTTCCAGTCATCTACAGTCCAATGTCGGCGTTGACGGGCCCAAGCCAGGAGTAAAGCTTTGTGAAGTGCAGTCATCAAAGGCTCTCGGCTCCGAAAGCACATATCGATGATGTTTCGTTGAATGGTTCGTATGCGGACACTTGTTGATGGTCCAGCATTAAAGTCTGTAGAACTTTACGGAACAGTCGCGCTTCTGTCACGCTGAACGACTTTCTTCAGTCGTCGTCGGTCCCGTTCTTGCAGGATCTTTTTCAGGCGGAAACGATGTCGGAGATTTGATGTTTTAGCAGATTCGTAATATTCATGGTACATTTGTGAAACGGTCGTACGAGAAAATCCCCACTTCATCGCCAACTCTGAGATGCTGTCTCCCATCGTTCGTACGACAACTGTAATGTGGCGTTCGCTGTGTTATTCAGTGGTTTGGTATTCAACTAATTTGTAAATGAAAATGATACTCTTATTTTATTACATTGAGTAATTACTAAATTATTTTTTCTCCCGGCTAAAGATTTGGTCAAGTTGCTAAAGAACTCCAAGTTAACGTTGTGTTAAAGTGTTGTCTGTAAGTTGTGTAAGTGTCGCTAAATCACAGTTCATACAACAGATTCTATACAACTATTGATTAAGATGGAAGCAGTTATCTTCAGCAAAATGATCATTAAAACCACCGTATATCAGCCGCGCACAACGCTGATATATGTTACCTAAAACAATATTCTTCGCAACTCGTGCGTAATTAATTTCGGCTCCATACATCAGCTAGAAAAGTTTGTTATAACGATCGTGCTATGAGCACTGCTTTTAAAGAACCAATCTGATTCGAATTATTTTCATTAAAATGAGTTCGGAACCACCGGTGCACATTTATTTTTACACATTTGTATTACGTTCGGCATTTATGTCTGCAGAGTTGCGTAATTTGAATTTGCCGCTGAGATAATTGTTAAGATGGCGGCAGACAGTTGATAGAGACTTTCTATTGTTAGACCAAATAAGTAAGTATTTGAAATGATTATTAAACATTACTTTCAAATTGGGCACTATTTAGACTTCATCAAGCAAACATTTGATTTTTTTCTAAGGAAAACACAGACAAAAACGCGATACAAATCGCTATCATCAATGGCTGCGCTCCTTGCAGCGGAAAGAAATAATTAACACAGATAGTGCTTACTGAGAGAGGAATTAAAGTTACAAATAATTATTCACTCATATTTATAATAATAATGAACTCTATTGTCAAGTAATAATTAACAAATAATTATAATTTCTTAACAGACCTCAGTTTGACACGCGTCAGCAACCTACAAAAGCCAACCAACAAAAGGTAAAAAAAAGAAGGAAGACAAACGCAGATCATAAAAGGAATTTACAATTATCATTGTCTTTGTATGATACACATCGATATGTCCAATTATATCATAGAGTACTACATAAATAATTAAAATATATTATCGTTTTCATTGTTTTTTCATACGTCGAATAGATAATGTTTATAACTGCTAGAGGCATAATTTCCTCTCGTCACACTGTAGCCAAAAATTTATCACGTGGATGTTACAGTAACATCAAGTACAAACTGACTTAAATCTTAATAGCCTGCCACTGTAGCAGCAGTAATCGATCATCCAACTGCGCTAGACACTTGCTGTCTTATATAGGCGTTGCCGACCGCAGCGCCGTATTTTGCCTGTTTACATATCTCTGTATTTCAATGCGTATGTCTGTAACAGTTTTTCTGGGCGCTTTAGTGCACAGGGTATTAGATTAAAGTTAGTGAAATCCTTATAGATATTGATTCTGGTTATTGGTGTATCAGTGTACTGCTTAAATATTGTAACAATTTAGAGGCTTTCTTTACGAAGATACAGGTTAGCTGGCTGTTTTTCTACGAGTACTTCGCGGTGTGGGAAGTGGCCGTGTACGTGAAAAACGGAATTCCATCTGAGTCCATTGATATTTTAAAACACTGCATGGAAGGGGTATTTGAATGTTGTGCAGGTGTGATTGATTTTAGTGGAAGTAAACTTTTATTGTTGTTATTTATAGATCCCCTGATTATAATTTCAGAACAGCTAAAGCAATAGGGGGTTCTAGGTTAATTTTATAGGAAATACCAAAAACTAGTTGTATGTAGTGACTTCAATATTAATTGTGTAAATGAGTGTGCAAGAAAGAGGATGCTGGTAGGTACCCTTAATTCATATCATCTGGTGCAAACTACTCTTTCCAACGAGAGTGCAGGGAGGAGTAGTACAACCATAGAAAACATTTTTGTTCATTCTTTATTACTAGAGGGGCATGCTGTTAGCAAAAAGGTGAATGGCCCTTCAGAACATGACGCACGTAACTTAATGCTAAAAGCTTTTTTGCCGTCGCATCTTAAATATAATTATAAACTATTTATAATAAGTAATTCAGTTCCAATAGCGATCTTTTTAAGACTCAATAAGGAAAAAGAGTGGCAGAGCGTCCACAGTGCTAATAACCCAGACGATAGATATAATACTTTATTCCATACATTTCTCGTGCTATTTGAATGTTGCTTTCCATTAGAACGTTCAAAACAGGGTACTAAAAGCTTGTGTTGCAGACTAGTGGGATAAAAGTTAGAAGCAAGCACAATCGAGCTGCAGTAGTCCATTAAAGACAGTATTGTAACATACTTACAAATGTTATTAGAAAGGCGAGAACTATGTCGCACGCAAATAGAATAGGTAATACTCAGGATAAAATTGAAACCACATGTCAGTAGTGAAGGAAGTGTCTGTCAGCAGCGCCGGATTGAAGATATAAAGTCAGTGCATAGTGCAAATGTTTCAGTTACTGATAATTCGGCCCTATGTACAGTATTTAATAATCACTTTCTGAATATAGCAGGTGGACTAAATAGAAGCTTATAAGTCTCTTAGAAATCAGCTTTCCGAGACTGCTATCTGAATTACTCCTCCATGATACTGACAATGGGTAGATTGAGTCAATAATTAAATCACTAAAGACTGAAGACACTCATGGACATGATGAAGAATTTAGCAGAACAGGCCTACCAAAAATGGTTCAAATGGCTCTGAGCACTATGGGACTTAACTTCTGTGGTCATCAGTCCCCTAGAACTTAGAACTACTTAAACCTAACTAACCTAAGGACATCACACACATCCATGCCCGAAGCAGGATTCGAAACTGCGACCGTAGTGGTCACGCGGTTCCAGACTGAAGCGCCTTTAACCGCACGGCCACACCGGCCGGCCAGGCCTACCAAAGCAATGTTCTCCATACGTTAGCCAAATACTGGGTGATCAAAAAGTCAGTATAAATTAGAAAACTGAATAAATCACGGAATAATGTAGATAGAGGGGTACAAATAGACACACATTCTTGGAATGACATGGGGCTCAATTAGAACCAAAAAATACAAACGTTCAAAAAATGTCCGACAAATGGCGCTTCATCTGATCAGAATAGCAATAATTAGCATAACAAAGTAAGGCAAAGCAAAGATGACGTTCTTTACAGGAAATGATCAAAATGTCCACCACCATTCCTCAACAATAGCTGTAGTCGAGGAATAATGTTGTGAACAGCACTATAAAGCATGTCCGGAGTTATGGTGAGGCATTGGCGTCGGATGTTGTCTTTCAGCATCCCTAGAGATGTCGGTCTATCACGATACAATTGCGACTTCAGGTAACCCCAAAGCCAATAATCGCACGGACTGAGGTCTGGGGACCTGGGAGGCCAAGCATGACGAAAGTGGCTGCTGAGCACACGATCTCACCAAACGACGAGCGCAAGAGATCTTTCACGCGTCTAGCAATATGGGGTGTTTTTTTGTTCTAATAAAACCCCATGTCATTCCAAGCATGTGTGACAATTTTCACCTCTCTGTCTACATTATTTCGTGTTTTATTAAGGTTTCAAATTTAAACTGACTTTTTGATCACCCGGTATTGAGCCGTATCTGCAAATTTTTCTTTCGGAATGGCTTCCTGACCTATTAAAGTACTCAGTAGCGAATCCACTTTATAGTAAAGAAGAAAAAGGTAATGTAGACAATTTCACACGTATTCCTATGCCATCAGTGTTTGCTAAACTTATTAAAAGGGTGTTGGTTGGTTTGTGGATTTGGTGGGAGGGGACCAAACACCGAGGTTGTCGGTCCCATGGGGTTAGGGAAGGATGGGCAAAGGAAGTCAGCCGCGCCATTACTAAGGAACCATCCTGGCATTTGACTGGAGCGATTTAGGGCAATCACGGAAAACATAAATCAGGATGGCAGGACGCGGGTTTCAACCGTCTTCCTCCGGAATGCGAGTCCAGTGCGCTAACCACTGCACCACGTCGCTCGGTGAAAAGGGTGTACATGCAAGGGTAACTGATCATTTCGGATCACGTAACTTCTTGTAAAATATGTAGTTTGGTTTTAGAAGTGGTTTAACAAATGAAAATGCTATATTCTCTTTTCTCTGTGAGGCTCTGAACAGATTAAATAAAAGGCTGTAAATGATAGACGACTTTTTTCACTTAACTAACGCGTCTGATCATGTTGACCACAAAATATGACTGTAGAAGTTGGACCATTGTGGATTAGGATCGTGGCCCACAATTGGCTCACCTTTTACTTTAAGAACAGACAGCAGCATGTCATTGTCCAGTACCGAGAATGATTACGACTTGCAGTCCCTGTGAGGCACAGTGAAGTGATGGATGCCCAAGGGGTCGGTTCTGAGTCCGCTACTGTTTCTTATTTTACTGCAGAATGCTGTGTGCAACATTGACACAGTATCAAATAATGCCGTTCAAGACATAAGTTGATGGCTCATAGAATATAAATTGATGCTACATCACAGCAACTAGATTCTAACACACAGTGCAACAAAAACTGACATTTTGATTACCCGGAATGGGCATATGTTTAGTGAGACTGAACGTTTCAAATTTTAGGCTTTCAGATATATAATAAGCTGTCGTGGAAAGCCCAAGTTCAAAATCTTGGGCCGAGCGGGATAATCCGAGCAGTCTAACGGCGCTGCAGTCATGGACTGTGCGGCTGGTCCCGGCGGAGGTTCGAGTCCTCCCTCGGGCATGGGCGTGTGTGTTTGTCCTTAGGATAATTTAGGTTAAGTAGTGTGTGAGCTTAGCGACTGATGACCTTAGAAGTTAAGTCTGTGAATTCTGACATTGGCCTCTCAGTACATATTTTTCTTAACTTCGTTGTTGTTGACAACATCAGCTTATGTCTCGGTTAGCAGCTGTCACTCTGTTAATACTGGTCAGAAATTGAGTCTGCATTTGGACTCTTGTGCAGAAAGGCTGCATCTGTTTTCAGTACGATGCCACAAGAATTCAAATATCATAGCAACAGTCAGCGCACTCTCAAGTCTAATCTGAAGAGTTTCCTCATGGCTCAATCCTAGTCTGTCGACGATATCTTGGAAAAATTAAAAGATTAAGCTAATTCCCGTGTTACGTTGTTGGTTATGTTGATTTAAACTTATGCCGGCCGCGGTGGCCGAGCGGTTCTAGGCGCTTCAGTCCGGAACTGCGTGACTGCTACGGTCGCAGGTTCGAATCCTGCGTCGGGCGTGGATGTGTGTGATGTGCTTAGTTTAGTTAGGTTTAAGTAGTTCTAAGTTCTTGGGGACTGATGACCTCAGATGTTAAGTCCCATAGTGCTCAGAGCCATTCGAACCATTTTTTTTTATTTAAACTTATGACTTGTGGTTTGCATAGAATTCGTATACGTTTTATTTTATCTGTTATTAGTCTTCTGTTATAATTTTATGTACAGCCTCGTTGCATGATAATGGAGACTTGTTCCTCAATTTAGTTCTACAAAACACGACATATAAATTAAAAAAAGTAAAATAAATAAGCTAAACCAACATCTGCTTTTTCGACTGCCGTATGCATTGTGAAGTCTGAATAACTTCACGATGAAGTAGTGTCATCGGTACAACAGCAGAGCACCGATTGACGGCCGCTTCTACAGACGGCGCCACTGTGATTAGCGACGCTATTGTCTTGTTGGCTCAAATGTCTCTGAGCACTATGGGGCTTAACTGCTGAGGTCATCAGTCCCCTAGAACTTAGAACTACTTAAACCTAACCAACCTAAGGACATCACACACATCCATACCCGAGGCAGGATTCGAACCAACGACCGTAGCGGTCGTGTGGTTCCAGACTGTAGCGCTTAGAACCGCTCGGCCAACCCTGCCGACTTTGATCAAGGTTCACACAACTTATGTCACTAAATTCCCCTTCGAAGGCTCTTTACAATTTCACAGGAAACGTACATAACTCTATTACAAAGTATAATTCTACAGGTGTAGACGTCAAAAATTACTTGCATATGTCAAAAATTGCACCAGTGTTATGTATTTACTCTTTCTGTATTTAACTATGGAGGTCCATCTTAGCTACATCTATGTCTTTGAAATCTGCAAAAACGCAGCCTACTCGTTAAATGAGGACTTCACAGACCTGCCGTTCTGCGGGAAAAAATCTGTGGAATCTTGAAACAGACAAACGTAAATGTACAACTGATCCCCTATTTGCTATTGATGATCTAAATTACTATTTCGCCACGCCGACAGCTTTACTTGACCATCGCACCAGGGCGCAGGCCATCGAGTCCCTTAAACTGTCCGTGAGTGGGACAAACGAAATTTTTTTTTTCTTTCAGTCGGTAAAACGCAACGTAGCCGGGAAGTCCATTGTGCAACTTCGTACGGCAGCTGCACGACACTATAATTTGCTAATCACGGCGCAACTAATCAGTCTTATCATTGATGCACTGCAGCCCAAAAAACGGACAACTTTTACCATTCTTTCATTTCCAGCATCTTCCCAACAGCTTGGAAGCATTGGCTCATAAAGCCATTACCCAAGAAGAAATGTACCAAACAACGTTCCGACTACAGGCCAATTTGCTTTCTACCAGCATTATCCAAAGCTTTAGAGTACATAGTCCACGAACAGCGTACTAATTATTCAACGTCAGATGATCACTTAGATGAATACTAATCCGGTTGCTAGCAAAATCGCACCACGGCGACTGCTCGCATAAAAGTGGCTGAGGAACTGAAACAAGGAATGGAAAACAACAGTTGATTATGCTTTGTGGATTTCAGCTCTATTTGCGAAACTCACAAGACGAAGTTTTTCTTCAAGTGCTGTGCAATAGCTCAACTCACGCCTGGCATTCTGCCCATGATCGGAAATAAAAGCTCACAGTGGAAGAATGTAGCCTCAGAGGTCCCGCAAGTATCAATATTGGGTCAATTTCTTTTATCATTTTATGTTAATGTAGCCTCAGGGGTTAATGTAGCCTCAGAGGTCCCGCAAATATCAGTATTGGGTCAATTACTTTTCTCATTTTATGTTAATGTTAACTATTCTCTCCCGCTGCAAATATCAACTATAGGCTGACGACGTTCAGTTATATCTAAGTGCAAGAGACCTATATATGCTGATTTACTTCCTTTATCAGAATGGGCGCAGAACATAGATTTCAAACACAACCTATTTAAAACGTAACCAGTCTCAACCGCTCACAAAAGACTTATTACCTCGCAGTTCTGAGAATTTCTTCCATTCATAATCCTAAAGGTCACAGAAATAAATTCTTTTTTTGCAAAGAACTTGGCCATAATTCTGGGCAACCACTTAGATTGGTCTGAGCACACAACTGCAGTCTGTAAGAAGGTGTCAGTGACCAGCATCACTTCCCTCACCACAGAAACGTAAAAAAATTCCTTTAGAGCTTAAAAAGAAGTTCGTAAACTCACTAACACTCCCCATACTTGATTTTGGTGACGCTGTTCCCCAAGGACTTTCGTACGAAAGCTCACGTAGGCTAGAACTGGCGGTGAATGCTTGTGTGCGATACATTTGTGTCGTACACTGTTTCGACCATATCATGCCGCCCGACAGACAATTATCGTGGGTAGGTATCGATAGGTGTACAGACTATCATACTTTATCTGTGCTTTATCGTGTTCTCAATCACTGCACTCCCTCTTATTCATTTCAACTCTTACACTATTGTCTCAACAGTACAGCAGAAATACTCGTTCTCAAAAAAGCAAAGTCCTCCATGAATCATCACGTATTACTGCTATGTTTTCTAAATCATTTTCTGTTTCAGGAACCTGTCTTAAAATATCAGACAAATGAAATTTCTCCCAAATTTCAAAAGACGGCTGATGACCCACCCTCTATCAAAGTAGCCAACTCTCCCACATACACTCCTGGAAATTGAAATAAGAACACCGTGAATTCATTGTCCCTGGAAGGGGAAACTTTATTGACACATTCCTGGGGTCAGATACATCACATGATCACACTGACAGAACCACAGGCACATAGATACAGGCAACAGAGCATGCACAATGTCGGCACTAGTACAGTGTATATCCACCTTTCACAGCAATGCAGGCTGCTATTCTCCCATGGAAACGATCGTAGAGATGCTGGATGTAGTCCTGTGGAACGGCTTGCCATGCCATTTCCACCTGGCGCCTCAGTTGGAGCAGCGTTCGTGCTGGACGTGCAGACCGCGTGAGACGACGCTTCATCCAGTCCCAAACATGCTCAATGGGGGACAGATCCGGAGATCTTGCTGGCCAGGGTAGTTGACTTACACCTTCTAGAGCACGTTGGGTGGCACGGGATACATGCGGACGTGCATTGTCCTGTTGGAACAGCAAGTTCCCTTGCCGGTCTAGGAATGGTAGAACGATGGGTTCGATGACGGTTTGGATGTACCGTGCACTATTCAGTGTCCCCTCGACGATCACCAGTGGTGTACGGCCAGTGTAGGAGATCGCTCCCCACACCATGATGCCGGGTGTTGGCCCTGTGTGCCTCGGTCGTATGCAGTCCTGATAGTGACGCTCACCTGCACGGCGCCAAACACGTATACGACCATCATTGGCACCAAGGCAGAAGCGACTCTCATCGCTGAAGACGACACGTCTCCATTCGTCCCTCCATTCACGCCTGTCGCGACACCACTGGAGGCGGGCTGCACGATGTTGGGGCGTGAGCGGAAGACGGCCTAACGGTGTGTGGGACCGTAGCCCAGCTTCATGGAGACGGTTGCGAATGGTCCTCGCCGATACCCCAGGAGCAACAGTGTCCCTAATTTGCTGGGAAGTGGCGGTGCGGTCCCCTACGGCACTGCGTAGGATCCTACGGTCTTGGCGTGCATCCGTGCGTCGCTGCAGTCCGGTCCCAGGTCGATGGGCACGTGCACCTTCCGCCGACCACTGGCGACAACATCGATGTACTGTGGAGACCTCACGCCCCACGTGTTGAGCAATTCGGCGGTACGTCCACCCGGCCTCCCGCATGCCCACTATACGCCCTCGCTCAAAGTCCGTCAACTGCACATACGGTTCACGTCCACGCTGTCGCGGCATGCTACCAGTGTTAAAGACTGCGATGGAGCTCCGTATGCCATGGCAAACTGGCTGACACTGACGGCGGCGGTGCACAAATGCTGCGCAGCTAGCGCCATTCGACGGCCAACACCGCGGTTCCTGGTGTGTCCGCTGTGCCGGGCGTGTGATCATTGCTTGTACAGCCCTCTAGCAGTGTCCGGAGCAAGTATGGTGGGTCTGACACACCGGTGTCAATGTGTTCTTTTTTCCATTTCCAGGAGTGTATATGTCTGCAGCTCACTCTCATCAACCCACAGAGCCCCACAACTTTTCCCTCCCTGTTATCAGTCGAGTTCTACATTAAAATTCTTTTCTTCCCTAACAGCCACTATCACTGACATTTCAAACTTCTCTTGCTTTATCCCTTTCGCTTCTGATAATACTAAACAAAGCTTCATATTACTTTATATGAGATAGTTTAGAAACATACTTGTTGACTTTTTTATATATAATGTAGTACAAAATTCAGTTTTGAACAAATTCTGAGGATAGTACAAACTTTTTGCAGTGTTTGAAACTAATTAGCATTTTTTTTAATGTCGGCATGTGCCTTAAAAAACCGAAGTACCATGGAAAGAATAACATCCATTCAAAAAATACAAACATATTTTACTACTGCACACCACTTGTTTCAAGTATTCCATCTTCGTTAACACCTACTGTCAATTCTTAGTTTCCCAAGAGCTGCACTGGACCATATGGTGTGTTATCAGGTTTTCGATTTTCAGAGACCTACTGTTGTAGCTGAGGATAATTTTCTGCCTAGAAAAGTTTCTCTCCACATCACACTATATCACAGGGGCATATCTGAAGGTGTCGAAGTCAGTGCAGGCCAGTTTTGGTTCATTGTCTTCAAATTTTGTGGCATACCGAGAAAGACTGTCATCAGTTTTGCACGTTGTAGAATATCCAGTATACCGCTGGAGAACACTTCACCATTTTTTATTAACTTTGATAGTTACAAGCCCACAAACTCGCCCCAACTCACTCTCCCTATGTTGCACAAAATCAACAGCATCAGTAGCTTCCAGTCGTGTGACGGCGTTTGATGCCAATGAAAGTTGGATTTTATGTTTGCGAAGTTTCCAAACAAGGTATTTGTAAAGATCTCTTTTACAGTTTTCACACCACTTGACTCTTCGCTATCAAACTCAAGAAAGATTGTCTTCATTTTGGTGTAGTTGGTGCAGTAATACTCTACAGCATTAAGCCGAGAACCCCACTCAATCAGACCGGGTTGAGAGGGGAGGGTAGTGAAGGCACTTGTTCCTTGAATTTCTGCACAGGTAGCGGAGCTCTCAAGTCGATTTTTTCCCCCCAGGAAATTAATTTGTCCACAGTAGGGTAACAGGATTACACATTCTCTCCAACACTGTGTTACGCATGTGCAAGGCAAGTGAACTACACCATACTGCGGTACAAAATCTAAAGCCCTTAGGCTGCTTTAGCCATGTATGAACTGCTATCTTTTGCTAGTAGCAAAGCGTTGTCTCTATTCCCACCACCCGACCACAGTGGCTTCATAGGGTTGTGAAACTAAATGATAGTTGTCTAGTTGTTTACTCTCTCGAGATCCCAGACTCATCAACGCTTAAAACACCACAAGAACAACATTTGTAACATAATGCTCACCAACATCTGTTGTTTCGTCTATGACACTTAGACCACTTAGTCAGCAACACTGAACCGTGTTTTGCGGAGCAACTCCTCGTTGCGTATGGATAAATAGTTCTTTCTCAATGTAGGTTCATCTGAAAGTGGATGTGTTGTGTATTTCTCCAAGTGCTATCAGGAACGTTGATTGCTCAGCTTCTCCAGCGCGATGTTGCAAGACACCATCATTTCACTCAGTTCCTTGAAGAATGATTGCACAGTTGATGATGGGTCCTGCTGTTGAAGCACTTTATATTCTACATGTTGAATCAGACTGAGTTTGGACCACGTGTGCCATTTTTATTACGCCGGAAGCAGCCATCTTGGCAT
This sequence comes from Schistocerca serialis cubense, assembly GCF_023864345.2. NCBI lineage: Eukaryota > Metazoa > Arthropoda > Insecta > Orthoptera > Acrididae > Schistocerca > Schistocerca serialis. Next base: position 547,782,985 of record NC_064638.1, on the reverse strand, counting down.
AGACAGCTTTTTATGGATCCCATACAACAATATCTTACATCAACCAACCGATTAGTGTGTTACACTGCTCACTACAGTCCTGATAAATAAAGCTTTGCAACAATTGACGTGTTTATTTGTATGTCACCTGAAACATGTGAGTAACATTTTTGTCTTTTTTTTTTTGTTGTGTCTTTAAAGATGTGACAAATATATCTATTTTTGGCGAAATGCTACCTAAATATGGCCCATTACTAATAAAGGTGTGCCGGCCGGTGTGGCCGAGCGTTTCTAGGCGCTTCAGTCTGGAACCGCGCGACCGCTACGGTCGCAGGTTAGAATCCTGCCTCGGGCATGGATGTGTGTGATGTCCTTAGGTTAGTTAGGTTTAATTAGTTCTAAGTTCTAGGGGACTGATGACCACAGATGTTAAGTCCCATAGTGCTCAGAGCTATTTGAACCATTTTAATAAAGGTGTAAATATGACTTTATATGAACAGTAATAAAACATTTTTCTGTACTGCACTACCCGGCTTCGGATATAATGCTCAAGGAAAAACATATGAATTTCATTAAAATCAGGGACACAATTACTATTATTATTACTATTGTTATTACTATCGTGAATGTTTCTGTAACGTCTTGGGTAATCTTTGTTCCTCGTCAGATGTGATGGAAGGCCGTAAGACTCTAATCAGGTCGGGCTGAATAATGAATAAATAAATTAATTGGTGTTACTGTGAGAATATCCACATATGCACATGAAGGTTGTCGTGGTGTGTCAGTGCGACAAAGTCGCCTCGCGCTTTTTGCCGTGTGAATCCTCTGTTCACGACGTTTTGGAGGACATGTTCTCTCCTTCCATCTTTTGTCAAATGCCCGAGTCCTGCTGTCTGTCTCCCCATATAGTCATCAAATATGGCGGACATTTCAATCCCAGTACCAGTCGTTCGCAAACATTTAACCGCTTCCGGATCCCAAAGATAATGTTAAAGTGTCAGCATAAGATTTACAACACATAACAAATGACGGTAAATTTCATCTTAATTTGCGATCCAAAATTACGCAAGACCCTTGGGGAAATGTTGTTACAGTTTTTAACCAAATTACCCCTCCCCCCCACCCCCCCAATAACCCTAATACCGAATTTTCTTGGTTGTCAATAAAATAAGCATGAAATTTCCCGGCAGATTAAAACTGTGCCGGACCGAGACTCGAACTCGGGACCTTTCCGTTTTGGGGCAAGTGCTCTACCGTCTGAGCGACCGAAGTACGACTCACGTCCCGTCCTCACCGTGAAAGGCAAAGGTCCCGAGTTCGAGTCTCCGTCCGGCACACAATTTTAATCCGCCAGGAAGTTTCATATCAGCGCACACTCCTCTGTAGAGTGAAAATCTTATTCTGAAAATACGCGTGTTAATAAGAGTCTTTTAATGTTTGACAACTGCCACAGTGCGTCATTTAACCTAAACTCTTGCTGTGTACCAAGTCTACATTTCACTGCAAGGAACTTGCTCATGCTTTACTAATGTTTTAAGAAACAGGGACAATGATGTCACTAATAGGATGCCTTAGAGGAACCAGTCACTAAAGGATTACAGTGTCTGATTGGCAGATAGTTAGCTGACACTATCAACCGCTGTTTAATGAAATGCTGAGTGCCTCGACTCCCACCTTATGCCTTGCAATGAAAAATATCACAAAGCACTGAGAGCAAATGCTCTGTCTCGGCTGACAAGATTTAATGTCGAACGAATTTCGGTTGCCTCCACAATAATACTGTGTCAGGTATAACTCGCTGTGAACCTAACAGGCGTAATTATGAAACCAAATCACTGCTTCTCCGTTAAACTATGCTGATCCACTGCTGATTTTCCTCGCTGGTCGCTCTTACGTTGTGTATTGTGTTCAGTCCAAAGTACTGGACACAATCACAGTGAAAATTAACGTTACTTCTGCTATACCAAAGAAAACCACACAAAAATTTTCCGTCTGTAATTATGCTTTCAGATTTCATTTATGCTATATTACATGGCATCACGTTCAGCTCTCAGTTTCTAAATTATCGTTGCAACAGGGCCATGGGGGTTACTATTTAATTCTCCTGATTTATGAAAAATGCGACCTTGAGTATCAGACTACTCTATGCCAAGTTAGAAAAAAATTTTAATCAAACGCAGGAATCAAATATCATTTTTGTGTGTAAGAAATGATAGTTTGACATTAGAAATAATGAAAACTTCAACGATAATTGAAAGCTACATAATGAAATAATACAAAAAGTATTACATACGTTACACATCTTTGGTCAACATAGCAAAATAACCAATTATGCAACTGAATGGTAGTCATATAATATACAAACGGTCAAAATTCTTGTAGTTTAATATAAATAAAGTATTGAAAAATGCAAATCTTGGAATGAAATGGAAACACTATTATATTTTTTTACAAATAATTTGAGAAAACATCATTTAGTGTAAACGTCTGAAATATGAAAACTTTGTTATTTTTGCACAAGTGTATTTGACTACTGAGAGTAATTCCAGGTGCATCAGTGCGATCTGTGAATAGGAAAAGTATGAATCAGTTAATAACAGAATATTGATTTCATTTTTAGAATTGAAGTGAATAAGTTTGGAAAATATTCATGAAAAACATTATCTTGTATTGATCGACACATATTGGTCAAATAAATATATTTTATCACTTTTCCATATCAAACACAGTTCAAGACAATTACGTTTCGGATTTGTGTAACAGAAATTACTTGTTAATTAATTCACTTGCAGACTCTTAGTACGTTCTTTTATGTCACATTTCTTCTTTGGGTGGACCTTAATGATTTCTTCAATAAAGTTCTTTGTTCTTACTTCCATCATAATTTCATCATGTGTTAACCCCATACTCTCATGATTGAAACAGTTCATTATACTTCCCAAAAGTACAGTAATTCCCCAGTAACTGTTATGTTGTTAGCAATTTGTTTTACAGATTGCCGGCCGCGGTGGTCTAGCGGTTCAGGCGCTCAGTCCTGAACCACGCGAATACTACGGTCGCAGGTTCGAATCCTGCCTCGGGCATGGATGTGTGTGATGTCCTTAGGTTAGTTAGGTTTAAGTAGTTCTAAGTTCTAGGGGACTGATGACCACACATGTTAAGTGCCATAGTGCTCAGAGCCATTTGAACCATTTGGTTTACAGATCCTGTATACACTCTTACATAATGTACTGTTGGATTGCCGGCTGGGTGGTGGATTGCTACATATTTCAGTTCAACACCAGATTCCATCAGTGTATTTTGCCATACTTTAGACACCAACTGGGACCAACAACCCAGTAACATCGTTTTACGATTACCAACTTGCACAAAATAATTTGTAAGCATTTTCTATCTTACTACAACAATAGTGGCTTTTCTTAAAGACTATAGTTTAATATATATCTCCTGTGACGAGAATATAAACAAATATCGTGAAGTTTTTGGTAATTGTTCGAACAAGACAATACCAGCTAATTCTAACACTTCATTAAGTAAAATAAGTTGCCTTAGGTGTTTTTTTTTTTTTTTCAAATTTGGAACTTTTACCTTTTGACACTTGTCACATGTTATTATACACTCCGGCACTTCCTAGACAAACTGTAATAAATTATTACCAACATTAATTTTCCCAAAAAGTTTTCAGCTCCACAATATCCACATGGTAAATATACACAGTCAATAAGTACTCGTACATGTTTTTCTGGTCAGCACGTTTTCATTCAGTGTTCCTATCTTTGCCTAAACAGTTTCCCTTCAAATGCTCAAAAGTGCTTAGGCAAATTAGTATCTTCTGGTTTCCCCAATTATTTTTTCATCAGTTTTAAACATTCATCATTATTTTGTTCCCTACACAAGTATTTATATATACTGTTTATTTCCTTCTGTTAAGACACTCCCTTTAAAAAAAAAAACATTTTCAACGTTTCCTTCATAATTACATCCCCATCATTCTCCTTCATTATCAAAGTTGCCTAGATGAAGCATCCAGCACTATATCTTTTGTCCCAATATATGTATAATTTTAAAGTTTGATTGTTGTAAATAAAGTACCCAATGTGTTAGTGTACTGTTAACCAGCTCACATAAATTAACCAAGGTCAAAGTCTTATGATCCATAAAAATAATCATTTTATGCACTCAAAGAAACTTTACCCCATATGGTAGCAAATGCCTATTTTTCTCAAATGCAATAATTCTTTAAACATTTAGTTAGTCTTCTACTTGCAGATTCTATTATTCTGTGCTGTTCACTTTTATCAGTTTCTATCAGTTCGAAAAATTGACATCCAATGCCACACACACCGCTGTCAGTGCTCGTACAAAATGTTGGCTCTGATTTGGGTGACAGCATCTTTTCCTCACCCAAAGCAACTTTCAACTTCTCAAAACTCTCTTGATACTGTCGTTTCCCAATTGAAGCTTAGTTTTTCGCTTTTACCATTTTCAGTTCCTTCAGTTGTCACTATATATCCTTGAAATTTTGACTCTGTCCCAGCAATGTCTGAACTTTCCTTCAATTTCAAAGTCAGGTCACCTTTCTGTAATGCATGAAATGCCTTTTCCATAACTCTACAATGACTCCCAATCTTTGGTTCCTAGTAAAATACCATACACATATATAGATATTTTAGTTCAGCTGCTTCCCCATAATGGAGTCTAATGCTCTAATGAACAATAGGACAGAAATGTTTATCCCATATGTGAGAACACATTATTGGTTACCTTTTTATGCAATAAAAATTGCAGTTTATTTATAAGACTCCTTACATAATGGCATTTGTCAGTAAATTGGTGTTAGGTAAAGAATTTTTATAAATTTAACAACGATAACCCTTGTATAATATCTTCTTATTGTCTGATTTATCAAATTCGCTTTGCACCATAGCACTGGACTCTCCAGTGTCTATTACTACCCATACACAGAGTGAACGTCAGAACCACCTCGTCAGTTTCAGACGCACTTTCATTCCCACACCAAGTCCAGAAAACCAAATCTCCTCTGGGGAACGTGACCTGATGAAGTCCTCACTCCTCCGGCGTACGCCACGGAATCTTGTCCTCTCTCTTCCATGGATTGCAGCCGAATCCTCTGACCGTCACACTATCTGCCTAACTGCGGAATAGATTTGTGTGGAGTTTCCGCAACAAACTAAAACTGACAATTGGAATCTCATAGAACACTCCTGCCCTAATTTCCCATCAGTTTGCGTGCCATACAGCCTCTCCCCATAAGACGAGAGAAACTGTTCCTCCAACCCCACCACATTAACACGCATCCACTGTGATATTTATGATATCACGGACTGTGGTCCAATCAACAGACTGAGATATTGCACACATGTGAAACCGCTTGGTCTGGAGTGTCAACATAACCTAGAAACAAAGTCACAACTTTCGCTGATCGAGATGATACTGAACTTAGCTGAAGAAGGAAGCAATACGTGATCCCCTGCCGAAATGGTGGACTGCACTTCACATCGTCTAGGAGTAACTGCAGCTCTCACATTCCCATGGAAGTCAGCAAAAGAATTTATAAGAGCCGGCCGCTGTAGCTGAGCGGTTCTAGGCGCTTCAGTCTTGAACCACGCGACTGCTACGGTCGCAGGTTCGATTCCTACCTTGGGCATGAATGTGTGTGATGTCCTTAGGTTAGTTAGGATTAAGTAGTTCTAAGTTCTAGGGGACTGATGACCTCAGATGTTAAGTCCCATAGTGCTCAGAGCCATTTGAACCATCTGAATTTTTGAGAACTGTTTTTCCTCTGGCTACAGGGACAACATGCTGTGGCCTCTGCTCCTGGCTCCTCACTCCTTGTGAGCAGTGATATCGGGACTTCTGTCGGGTCCTTCGTGACAACTTCTGCTGCGAAAGCCCCACCATAGCTACCCTTCTCAGAAATGGCACCGTTAAGGATCACTTGCAGCAGCCATGGCTGTCTGGCCAAAAACAAATATCTGTATGCAAATAGTTATGACTGAATTCAATGTTACAACCCTCTCTAATAATATAACTGACCATAGAGCATCTGATTATCAGTTTGATTGAGTATATAACGTGGAAGGAAGGTGGGCCGAAAGGACGTGCCATCTTTCAAAATGTAGCTGCAATAGGGCAAGCAAGGCCTAATGCATGCCAGAAGAAGACGAAACCGTAGTACAGCTTGGAAAACATTTACAAACACCACAGTATTGCGAGCTAACATCCAATAGATTTTCGGGCTCACATGCGGTTCTTCTTCGTCGAAATGTTTTGGCTCAAACTCGTTTAGGGGTTCAACCGAACGTGTGACATTACACGCCCAAAATTGGACACCTGTGACCATTTGGCTAAATTGGCTGGCCGATGGCAAGTTTGCGAAATACAATGTTAACATAACCTATAATAACAGCGGTAATAATGTCGGGAACTAAATTAACGACTTATAAATAATGTAGGTCATACAGTTGCGATTTGGTTACAGTGCTTAGGCCTTAATAGACAATAGACGTCTGTGAGTTCCCTATCTCGTGGTGAATCTGCATCCTATGAGGCACCCGGTCCTGGACGACAGGGTTCGTTTCACAATTCCTAAAGGCTGACTCTTTCGGCCACATACTTAAATGAGAGTAGAATGCTCGTTAACTCACATTGTGTACAGGCGGGATGTGCGTTTATTGACAAAGTCGTCGGTTATAAGTACGACCTAGTGAGAGCAATCTGGATTCCTACATCTAAACAAATCATTGTTCTTTACAAGATAATGTTGCATCAGCACTGTATTCTTCTTTTCTCTTCGTTTTTCTCCTTTGCTTTCCACGAAAAAGGAGTCTCATCCGGCTCTTTTCCTGTGTCCGTAAGAGAATATGGGATTTAATTTTAAGTGCAGTATTCTTGAGATACAAATGGCTGAACCTATTCTCATGGTAATCTTCTTCAAATGGTACAATTGAGCAGACATTTGTGGACCTCTGCTGCTGACAATAAAACAGTGGTTTTTGGCGTTGTTCTACTGTCACTTCAGAAAAATATGAAAAACTCTCAGCGACAGGTTCATTCCATTGACAGGTGAGGTAACAGGTATTTCATCATTGTAGGCGTATATGATAACAAATTCGAACCACATATAACGCAAACGACACAGAAAATGGTGTTCAAACAGTCGCATCAATAAACGGTGTACCCCCATCTTCTGACAATGCAGACGTGTTCTCACATTCAAATAATCATAAAAGTGCCAAACGGCAGTCTGCAATAGATTGTCCCAAGAATCTTGTTGCAATTCGGCAATGGTTCTTGCAGGCTCTGGGGGATGAATAAGCTCCTGCCTCATCATGTCCTACACATGTTCAGTTGGCGAGATATCTGGTGACCTGTAAGGATGTATACAACTTGGTCTATAAAGGTGGGAGTGTTCCACAACCCACTGCTGGAAGCAGCGACAAGATACCGTACACTGTGCCCAACACCCGCAGCAATCCCTCGATACATCTCTCCATCTTCCCACAGTCCCACGTGACTCCGTTCAAATAGCTGAAGATATTCAACACGAATATGTACTCATTGGTGGGGCATGGTTGTACTCTAGAATGAATAATAATGAATAATACAAACACTGAGCACCATATGATCACTGATGAAAGTGGTAAATGAATCACTACCGCTTCAACCCCTATGAACGTACGTATTATACCTGTGTGACATCGAACACAATCCTTAACGGTGATGCACTTTTTTCCGTCAATGCATTTTCTGAAAATTCAGACATTTTATGTCACGGAAGTCCACTTCCAAGTCTCTTTCCAATAGCAGCGGAGGTATATCAGTCCTGGGACAAAGTGTCCATTGTTCTTCATATGTAGACAGACTGGTCATTTACCTTATAATCATATCTCCCCTTATCTAAAAACAACTGCTCATTTAGCCTCTTACTTTCCTTTATGTAAGACTTCATTAATGGCTCATAACTGTCATATCAAATACAACAATTTAAGTTCCAAGATGGGCACTGAGTAGTGCAATTGTGCTTATGTTTACACAGGTAACCACATGTTTTTGACCTAATCTTAATTATCATAATTTTGATCCAGAAATGCCAACTTCTCATAGCTCACTTGCGTAGTGCATTCTTATTAATCCACCATCACCACCACCACCAGCCTGTCCACCACCAGCCTGTCCACCACCATCACCGTTCTTCGCTACAAAGCGTCATACAGAAGGACTTAACATTCATACTCTGTACCTCAGTCTATCATCACCATCAAACGTATGGTGATATCTACAGTTAAAAAGACGCACGTCACTGTTTAACATCAAGTAACTCCACAGTGCAACCTTAATTTTACACGTTTCAACAAATATGTCCTTTTTGCTCTGTCTGTTAAAAATTTTGGCTATCCTGACACTATAACAATTTCTATAGTGCATTATTTAACAACAAATATGCTCATGCTACGTGTCAAATATATATTTTACGAAAAGGAACTTATCCATGCAATATGAGCGTGTTAAAAAGCAAGGATGTCTCTAACAGGCGATATAATAAGACTCTGATAGCATGGCAAGGCTGCGGACTTGTAAATGATGAAGGGAACATTTCTACAAAAAGTACAGCAGAAATATTCCTACAAATGGAATGGGAGAGCTATGTTTAAGAACGACCACTACTGTGCATTATTGAAACAAATGCACTAATATTCCAGTAGTTCAATATTTTAAAATTATCACAGTGAAGCAGATATGTGAAGCGATTACCACATTGCAATCATTTAACAAATTTCATGGACATCACACATTAAACAATTTCTATAGTGCATTATTTAACAACAAATATGCTCATGCTACGTGTCAAATATATATTTTACGAAAAGGAACTTATCCATGCAATATGAGCGTGTTAAAAAGCAAGGATGTCTCTAACAGGCGATATAATAAGACTCTGATAGCATGGCAACGCTGCGGACTTGTAAATGATGAGGGGAACATTTCTACAGAAAGTAAATACATCACTAATATCCCACACTTGTGTCGCCACCATCAGATTATGTATAGGAGAGCTAAGCACTTTATTCAAAAGCACGCAAATGTAGCTTGCATTCTCTACACAGTGTATTCCTATCGCACCACAGAACACGCTCTTACAGGAAGTCACACCTGTCTTTGCCGCACCCCTCGCCCCACTGTGATTATGTTGGTATCCTGACGGCTGCCGCATTGCTTCTGAGTATGAAACGCCGTTTCCGCCAATGGCTCCCTACAACAGCCACGCGTGAAATAACGTATGCATCCCCACCTCCCTGCACTCACAAGGCTGCACGATAGGCACAGGATTCTTGTATGACCGGCTGAGATTTGCCGCCTCCAGCGATGTACTGGCTGCTGTAGGAATCAGCGGTATTAAAAAAAACTTACACGTTCACTCAGGGAGAAAACTTAACAAAGTGTGTTCCAGAATTTGCTCCCATTTCAGTATTTTAAGACTGACGGGAAGTATCACTACTAACGGACATCAATGGGAGATCCATATATTGGTCGAGTCGCTAGCCGTACTGAAAAATAAAAATCTTGACAGACTAATTAGTGATTAGCGAAGCTGTGTAAGTGCTTCGTTTCTTCGAGGTATTGTAGCATAACACCCTCTAGGAATCATCATCAGCATTTCGATATTGCTTAATGTGTTTTGTAGACGAAATAATGTGATTACAATAGTGTTTACATAATGTGGAAAGGAGAGGGGACAACTGTATTATCATCCCACAACAGTTCGAACGTACAACAAATTCATACAAAAAAAGATACTGCCATACACCGCACTTGTTCACCAGTCCTCTCAATTATCGCTTCACAGTACAGGATCTTTACTCGATAGGACCGAAGGAAGACAAAAAAAATTTCTAAGAAGGGTGAATCCTATTCACATTATCGAGAAATGGATTGGAAAATGTGAAGGACGATCTTTCCCCACGTAGGCTCGCACGCCATTCAGGAGACGATTGGGATGATTGCACTGATGCGTTTCAGCGAATAAAATAATACGAGCATCGGGTCAGATTTGCGAATGATTTTATTAACTTCGTAGTCGAAGAAACTTCAATACAAAGACGAAATCGACTCATGCAAAGTAACGTATTGGTGGATCACAACAAATCTATTCCTAACTTTCGTCATGGTAGCGACACAGGTGTGGGGTGACCAATTAAGCTATTCTGGTACGTCAATATCGTAATCGAACTGTAATCGATGTATCTTCTTATTGATCCTCATTAAGTTACGTTATTTTTGTGCAGACTCGATTGTCAGTCCCTGCGCTAATGGTCGATCTCCTACAGATCACCCTGCGTTTCATTAGTGTTGTCTGACGTTGCAACTTTCAATAGACAGTGTGTAACGTTCTTCAAGTACGAAGCTACCTCTTATTCTCATACAATCCGCATTTGTGTTTCTGTTGTGTGGCTGTTGACTGTCACTATGTTTTCCTCTCTCTATGAACTGTGACAGACTAAGTCTCAAACAGTGAGGATGGATTCTATGCCTTCATATTCACGGCTGTAGACTGTGACTCTGTTCTCCTCCTCTCACCAGAAACCGAGAAAAAATAACTCTCAAAATAACTCTCAGGATTACTGCCTGACTTGTCGACTTTTGTGAGCAGTTGTGATCCGAATTGCTACTTCATTGCACGTCCAACGCGGTTACTTAACTGAAGAGTAACGCGTACGTGTTTGGAAGTTCTATTGATAGAAGCGTCGGGATCCTCATTGTGAAAACAAATCATCAAAATCTAATTCCAAGAGCTATACTAACGTGTGTTCCTGTACCTTTGAAGCTGTCGTTGTTTCAGCTTTTTTTCGGTGACCCCAGTGTTGACCAGATATGGGACATGTGAACTAATACTGGATCAACTATCGTTATTGACCACTGAACTGCGAGATTTTATGGAAGCTATACTTTCTCTCCAGCAGGCTCGAAATCGACGTTACTGCTCTCTAAAATTTTAGGCACTACGTATTACATCTAAATGGTGTTCCTTACTCATTCCCATTAAAAATTAAGTACGAATGTTATCATGGCAATAGATATTTTGTGCAGAAGATTGGTCGTGTAAAAAAATCTAAACAAAAAAACGAATAGTTGAAGAGTGTACGATACATCTGAGAGACAACAGAATCTGACGACCAGCAGTAAAATCAATGTTCGCTGTAATTGTACATTTCTATCGTTCTCATCACCAGTGTATGATTAAATTTAGAACCAGTAAAATCAGAGCTAAGGAAGCGGAAATATGTTGTCTGTAAAACGGGCAGCTGCTATTAATTGCCCGGTCATCAACACTGCACCATTTTTCCCAAATTTTTCGGAAAAAGAGGACCGAGAAGGGCAATGCAGTGCCTCTCGTCTCTATGAGGACCGTGTTGCCCACAACATAATCCCTTTGATGGTTTCGAGCAGTAAGCCACTCAGTGATGCAAAACACCTCTCTTGCTGTGTCTACCATTGCTGATCGATTTTAACGTCATACGCAGATTAAACGATCCCATGACAAAACGCGTTGTTCTTCTATTAATCCAAGCTTGTAGGGATCTCAAGTTTAGACAGGTCCTAAAAGTATATTGTAATCCACTCATGTGAATGAATTATTACACGTCTACATGTGGTCATTGCACATTAACTCCATATGGACAGTAACTCCTTAGTGATATATATTTGGCTATTACTGCTTCCACTGATAGCGTAATTGAACAGTAATGATGATTTGGACGCTGTTCGCCCATTTACACGCATCTAGATCCCTGTAGCGATCACATTAACCATGAAACAGGCACATCATTCACGATCTTGTGCAGTGATGTGCTATATACTGCAACTGTTTGCATTATTGTGATCCCACACACATTGATTCTATGCTGACTGATGAAGCTTTCGAGTGGCTGCTTGGAGAAGTATACCGACCATACGATCCTGGAAGCCACATGATATCTTTCTTTCTCACATCACCCACAACCAATCACATGACTTGGTTTTATCAGTATTAGTTATGAGTAATTAATTAAACCTAAATGAGTAAACTTAGAGCACAAGTGAGCGTTTTGTTTACATAAGGGGAACTAAAGCTAGTGGCTGGTTCCTTTACATAAGGAGAACAACGGACCCTTTTTCCCAGGCACGACACATCTTCAATATCTCCAATGTCACAAACAAATTATTGTATGCAGGTAGATTAAAAATTTCTGTAGTACAATCTGACAGCTGTAAACGTTAAACACGACCTGTATACTCCAATAAATCCGACTAGTTGTCCTCTGTAACTTAGCGATAACTGTGAAACGTCCGCTTAGAAAATTTATACGTAACTGTGCTTAAACTGACACACAGTATTTTAGCGTAACGCAATCGGACTTTCAATAATCCCTACAAAAGAATGGCCCTGACTAACAATAACCTATACCGTTCATAAATCACTTACCTCACAAAAATCTTCGTTACTCAAACTACTGCAATACAGCGAGCGCCACTACTGCCCGCTAAATAAAAGATTCTAACTACTGAAGTCACTAACTACTGATAGGCATAGTTAGCAAATGAAAGATTTTGATAGAGAACAAACAATGTATTTACCTTAATAGTGTTAAAAATCATTATATATATATATATATATATATATATATATATATATATACAAACAATGTATTTACCTTAATAGTGTTAAAAATTAATTATATATATATATATTTACCTTAATAGTGTTTTTAATACTATTAAGGTAAATACATTGTTAGTTGTCTATCAAAATCTTTCATTTGCTAACTATGCCTATCAGTAGTATATACACTCCTGGAAATGGAAAAAAGAACATATTGACACCGGTGTGTCAGACCCACCATACTGGCTCCGGACACTGCGAGAGGGCTGTACAAGCAATGATCACACGCACAGCACAGCGGACACACCAGGAACCGCGGTGTTGGCCGTCGAATGGCGCTAGCTGCGCAGCATTTGTGCACCGCCGCCGTCAGTGTCAGCCAGTTTGCCGTGGCATACGGAGCTCCATCGCAGTCTTTAAGACTGGTAGCATGCCGCGACAGCGTGTACGTGAACCGTATGTGCAGTTGACGGACTTTGAGCGAGGGCATATAGTGGGCATGCGGGAGGCCGGGTGGACGTACCGCCGAATTGCTGAACACGTGGGGCGTGAGGTCTCCACAGTACATCGATGTTGTCGCCAGTGGTCGGCGGAAGGTGCACGTGCCCGTCGACCTGGGACCGGACCGCAGCGACGCACGGATGCACGTCAAGACCGTAGGATCCTACGCAGTGCCGTAGGGGACCGCACCGCCACTTCCCAGCAAATTAGGGACACTGTTGCTCCTGGGGTATCGCCGAGGACCATTCGCAACCGTCTCCATGAAGCTGGGCTACGGTCCCGCACACCGTTAGGCCGTCTTCCGCTCACGCCCCAACATCGTGCAGCCCGCCTCCAGTGGTGTCGCGACAGGCGTGAATGGAGGGACGAATGGAGACGTGTCGTCTTCAGCGATGAGAGTCGCTTCTGCCTTGGTGCCAATGATGGTCGTATGCGTGTTTGGCGCCGTGCAGGTGAGCGCCACAATCAGGACTGCATACGACCGAGGCACACAGGGCCAACACCCGGCATCATGGTGTGGGGAGCGATCTCCTACACTGGCTGTACACCACTGGTGATCGTCGAGGGGACACTGAATAGTGCACGGTACATCCAAACCGTCATCGAACCCATCGTTCTACCATTCCTAGACCGGCAAGGGAACTTGCTGTTCCAACAGGACAATGCACGTCCGCATGTATCCCGTGCCACCCAACGTGCTCTAGAAGGTGTAAGTCAACTACCCTGGCCAGCAAGATCTCCGGATCTGTCCCCCATTGAGCATGTTTGGGACTGGATGAAGCATCGTCTCACGCGGTCTGCACGTCCAGCACGAGCGCTGGTCCAACTGAGGCGCCAGGTGGAAATGGCATGGCAAGCCGTTCCACAGGACTACATCCAGCATCTCTACGATCGTCTCCATGGGAGAATAGCAGCCTGCATTGCTGCGAAAGGTGGATATACACTGTACTAGTGCCGACATTGTGCATACTCTGTTGCCTGTGTCTATGTGCCTGTGGTTCTGTCAGTGTGATCATGTGATGTATCTGACCCCAGGAATGTGTCAATAAAGTTTCCCCTTCCAGGGACAATGAATTCACGGTGTTCTTATTTCAATTTCCAGGAGTATATATATATATATATATATATATATATATATATATATATATATATATATATATATATATATATCAGTCCATGATATCCAATATTACAGATTTACTCATTCTGATGGACACACGTCCAGATCGTCCGCTCTCAAAATTCCGTCATCTCTCTCCCCTCACCCACCACTGCTGGCGGCTCACCTCCAACTGCGCAACGCTACGCGCTGTTAACAACCAACTGCCCAACACTACAATAGCGAATATTGCAACAATGCTAACCAGCCACAGACTGCACACAGCACAGCCAGTGATTTTCATACAGAGCGCTACGTGGCGTTACCAATATAAAAACCTAAACAGCCTACTTACAACTGCACCTTATCAAACTTACTTTTTCTGCACAATATTGTGGAGACCAGTCTTAGCTACCACATACTCGTACACTCATGAAACTTCTAGTGAGGTGTCAGTGCTAGTACTTTGTCGACATACAGGAAGCCTGTTGGACTGATTGACCATAAAATGCGTTGAATTTCTTTTTAAGCAGTATTAAAATATGATTTTGGTAGGAATAAGTTCAGTGATATCGCAGATCATGTAGAATAAATACACTGTAGATCTGCAATAGCGGCTAGTGGCGACTCATTCCGACCGAATTTTTGCATTTACCAGATCTTACACTACCGTCTCTCTAGGTTTCCTGACGCGTCGGCACGTCATTACCGTTCAGCTACCAGCATTGTGTTATCCGTACAGGTTTTCTTTACTGATTAAGAGATTTCATGTCTACACTGTGTAAAAAAATTTTGTCTAATCGCAGTTTTACCCAACGTGGTTTTCATAAATATCAGGCACTTATGGACAGGGGTGAATAATCGAAATGTAACCCCAGAGAAAAAGGTCATTTCACGTGTCTTAATCACTTTGTAACTTCACAATAGATAATTTGTTGCTCCCTTTCTGGATCGATACTGATTGCACGTACTCACTAACTATAAACTGCGTATTCGTAACGTCTTAGAACAACCGTAATTTAAAGAAATTAGGCAAAAATCAATGGTGAAATCGTCAAGGACTGACCATGAGACAGAGTCTTGCTACTGTATAGACAGTTGTGTAACGATGTCTACTTATTTGGTGTAAGTATGTGGGAAGAGTTCTAGAAGTATTTTTTTTTTCTACTTTGTGGAATACTTATGTTTCTCTAAGGAGTATAACCGTTTAATGTCAGTTACATTGTTTGTAAAATGCACTTTGATCAGAGAAATAAGCGACCTAACGTGTGATCTATGGAACAAGTCACATAAGCTAGTGAGGAATTTTGAGATCCGAGAATAGAAAATGTGGTAATCTATGAAAAGACGTGAAATTTCAGCGATGCAGCGTACGACCATTTTCGTGTTAGTTAGCTTCTCTTCTGGATAAAAAGCTGGTAAAACCTATAAATGTATTCGAGGGAAAGAGCTTGATACTGAGAATTATTAATCGTTCGAGTCTCTTTCTAGAACAGTTAATATCGAGACACGGAAAGAAAATATATGTAAAGGCGAGACTTGTTTGTATCAGTACAGTATTTTCCTATTTTGTGTTTGGTAATATAGCAAACACCACAGCACGTAATAAACAAACGGATCGTCTTACAGCTTCCCGGAACTTATTTGTTATATTTGATATTACCCTTCTCAAGTCTTCAATTACATTGGACTTGTCTTACTGTTCGTGTTTTTCATTTGAATCTTTCAGAGTACCTATATGTTGTCTGTATCTGACTGCAGTGGGCGGTAAACTTAGATATTTCACCTATTGGACGCTATAAATTTTATGCCACGCGTACAGCTTCACGCAGCTCATCTGGATCAAAGATCTTACGTTATCGCTGTTCACCAAAGAGGTAAATGGACTCTTGCTTACTTATTGAAAATTGTATGGCGCCGCTATTAAGACGAATTTACAACAGGAAAATTAAGCTAAAGCCATATCTGACAGGGAACATCAGTCAGTATTTAGTGCGCAGGGGATTATCAAGACTTTGCACAACAAAACAAACATATAGACAAAATTGCTTGAACTGTAGGAAACGAAATTTCAAATTTGTGACTCCTTACATTGCGTTAGCCGTTCTACATTAGTGTTTCTCTTAGGTTTTTAGTCATGTCAAGAACGTGTGTGTAAGATTTTTATTAGTGAATCTTATAAATAAACAGGACATTTCCTGTAGTCAGAGAAATTAACGATGATTTACATTTTCTGTCTGAGAAACTGTAAATAAATCTTCAAAAATAACACATCTAGAATTAACTTGTGAAATATCACCTGCCAACTATATTTTGCAATATCACTTCTATAGTAATTAAGAAATACACCTCCTTCCTCAGTCATTGCACTTAGGAGGAGGGCAACCTGGATGTTCTCAAAAATGTTAAAATGTGTGTGAATTCTTAAGGGACCAAACTGCTGAGGTCATCGGTCCCTACAGTTGCACACTATTTAAACTAAGTTAATCTAACTTATGCCAAGAACAACACACACAACCATGCCTGAGGGAGGACTCGAACCTCCTGCGAGAGGGGCCGAGGAGTCCGTGCCAAGGCGCCTAAACCACGCGGCCAATCCACGCGGCCTGGATGTTCTGGACTATTTTATCTGCTTTTTATTTTCTGACCAGCAAGCCACGGCTGACTTACCGGTGGCTCTTCCATCTCTTTTAGGAAATACTCAAACGAATGTGGTTAAAGTTTTAAGCTTCTGTGACTTGTCCAACGTTTTTACCAAGATTTTAGGGAGAGGGTTTTAACTTGTGCCCAGGGTGACTGGCGAGCCCATATTTTACGTAAGTGGCCAGCCAGTGAAAATTTACTGTGGCATCCTTGACACTCCTTTCTCGTTTTCCTTACGTTTTATTTTCTTGTCCAGCATTTTTCATCTTTTCTCGCATACTTTGCGTGTATGCTTCCATTTTACTAAATTTGCCCATATTTGTATCTTGTAATATGTGTAAGGGCGCTGATGACCTCGACGCTAAGCGCTCGTGAGCGCCAACACACACACACACACACACACACACACACTCACATACAGGAAATACATATTCATAAAGTAAACTAGAACGATTTAACTATGAACTTCGGTTGGTGATTAATTGTATGTAAGCTTGACACCTCGATATATGATATAACTGTAGTTACATGTAATTTAATGTTATTTTTCTTGTAATGTTGCTACTAAATATACGTCGATTAGTCCTGAGTTCGTGATCCGTTTTGTGTGTCCTGAGTGCTACCACAGCGTAAGGCATATTTATATGTGGTGGAAAGGAAAGGATTCTGTAAAGCCTATACTGTATGTAGAACTGAAAGATCATTGACGACGAAAAATGTGTAAATATTTTATTGAACTGACGCTAGCAGTGAATTTTTGTTCAGTACACACAAAATTATGTTTGGTCTGAGTCATTTACGAGGAGCTAGCGGAAGGAAGACCATGTGATAGTTGTAAAAGGGTGTCTCTGAAGTATTTGTTGCACATAACTACAGGGCTATTACAAATGATTGAAGCGATTTCATAAATTCACTGTAGCTCCATTCATTGACATATGGTCACGACACGCTACAGATACTTAGAAAAACTCATAAAGTTTTGTTCGGCTGAAGCCGCACTACAGGTTTTTGCCGCCAGAGCGCTCGAGAGCGCAGTGAGACAAAATGGCGACAGGAGCCGAGAAAGCGTATGTCGTGCTTGAAATGCACTCACATCAGTCAGTCATAACAGTGCAACGACACTTCAGGACGAAGTTCAACAAAGATCCACCAACTGCTAACTCCATTCGGCGATGGTATGCGCAGTTTAAAGCTTCTGGATGCCTCTGTAAGGGGAAATCAACGGGTCGGCCTGCAGTGAGCGAAGAAACGGTTGAACGCGTGCGAGCAAGTTTCACGCGTAGCCCGCGGAAGTCGACGAATAAAGCAAGCAGGGAGCTAAACGTACCACAGCCGACGGTTTGGAAAATCTTATGGAAAAGGCTTAAGCAGAAGCCTTACCGTTTACAATTGCTACAAGCCCTGACACCCGATGACAAAGTCAAACGCTTTGAATTTTCGGCGTGGTTGCAACACCTCATGGAAGAGGATGCGTTCAGTGCGAAACTTGTTTTCAGCGATGAAGCAACATTTTTTCTTAATGGTGAAGTGAACAGACACAATGTGCGAATTTGGGCGGTAGAGAATCCTCACGCATTCGTGCAGCAAATTCGCAATTCACCAAAAGTTAACGTGTTTTGTGCAATCTCACGGTTTAAAGTTTACGGCCCCTTTTTCTTCTGCGAAAAAAACGTTACAGGACATGTGTATCTGGACATGCTGGAAAATTGGCTCATGCCACAACTGGAGACCGACAGCGCCGACTTCATCTTTCAACAGGATGGTGCTCCACCGCACTTCCATCATGATGTTCGGCATTTCTTAAACAGGAGATTGGAAAACCGATGGATCGGTCGTGGTGGAGATCATGATCAGCAATTCATGTCATGGCCTCCACACTCTCCCGACTTAACCCCATGCGATTTCTTTCTGTGGGGTTATCTGAAAGATTCAGTGTTTAAACCTCCTCTACCAAGAAACGTGCCAGAACTGCGAGCTCGCATCAACGATGCTTTCGAACTCATTGATGGGGACATGCTGCGCCGAGTGTGGGAGGAACTTGATTATCGGCTTAATGTCTGCCGAATCACTAAAGGGGCACATATCGAACATTTGTGAATGCCTAAAAAAACTTTTTGAGTTTTTGTATGTGTGTGCAAAGCATTGTGAAAATATCTCAAATAATAAAGTTATTGTAGAGCTGTGAAATCGCTTCAATCATTTGTAATAACCCTGTATTTATGTTCAGCGGAAGTAACATAGCATGTAGGTAAAACGTCTAGCAGCTGGACATAATCTTCTTACATATCGCATCTTTGATTATCTATATTATTTCAACGGATAATCATAAAGTATTCCACAGATAATTCAATAATATCATCCGTCTGTAGTGTGTCGACCTATACCGAAGAACAGGGACTGGCCCTTTGCATCTGTTTTCTGTATACTACACACAAGGTCTGACCCCAACAACCATGAAGTGGGACTCATGTGAATCCCTATCAGACAATTCACACATTGTCCTACAACAATTGTAACGGAAAATTTATAAGATATAAGATAAGATATAAGATAAGATATAAGATATATTTATATGATAAGTCTTTAATCTTTTTAATTCATGTATGTTTATTCTCTTATAACGTTTTGAGTATTTATCTTATTAACGCGAGAAAGAAAGGTGTGGTCCCAAATACTGGAGGCTATGCCCGTAACTGCGTAAAGTTTTACGTTAATGCGGGAGACATTTCAAATTTCGAACTCGTACGAATAGTTTATATCTCATTCCTACCAAATAAGTATATGGTATCATTGTGAATGGTGGGATAGTTACCTATTTTACGTTGTGAATATGTACTGTAGCCTTGGGACAACGCATTATTCGTAGACATAAAAGGAGTGATGTCATCACCGTCGCATATTTGTTCAAATGGCTCTGAGCACTATGGGGCTTAACACATGAGGTCATCAGTCCCCTAGAACTTAGAACTGCTTAAACCCAACTAACCTAAGGACATCACACACATCCATGCCCGAGGCAGGATTCGAAAGGGAGAGAAGGAAACGTAGTAGGTGAATATGGATTGGGGATAAGAAATGAAAGAGGATGCCGCCTGGTAGAGTTTTGGACATAGCATAACTTAATCATAGCTAACACTTGGTTCAAGAATCATGAAAGAAGGTTGTATACATGGAAGAATCCTGGAGATACTAGAAGGTATCAGATAAATTATATAATGGTAAGACAGAGATTTAGGAACCAGGATTTAAATTGTAAGACATTTTCAGGGGCAGATGTGGACTCTGACCACAATCTATTGGTTATGAACTGCAGATTAAAACTGAAGAAACTGCAAAAAGGTGGGAATTTAAGGAGATCGGACCTGGATAAACTGAAAGAACCACAGGTTATACAGAGTTTCAGGGAGAGCGTAAGGGAAAAATTGACAGGAATGGGGCAAGAAGTACAGTAGAAGAAGAATGGGTAGCTCTGAGGGATGAAGTAGTGAAGGCAGCAGAGGATCAAGTAGGTAAAAAGACGAGGGCTAATAGAAATCCTTGGGTAACAGAAGAAATATTGAATTTAATTGATGAAAGGAGAAAATATAAAAATGCAGTAAATGAAGCAGGCAAAAAGGAATACAAACGTCTCAAAAATGAGATCGACAGGAAGTGCAAAATGGCTAAGCAGGGATGGCTAGAGGACAAATGTAAGGATGTAGAGGCATATCTCACTAGGGGTAGGATAGATACTGCCTACAGGAAAATTAAAGAGACCTTTGGAGAAAAGAGAACCACTTGTATGAATATCAAGAGCTCAGATGGAAACCCCGTTCTAAGCAAACAAGGGAAAGCAGAAAGGTGGATGGAGTATACAGAGGGTCTATACAAGGGCGATGTTCTTGAGGACAATATTATGGAAATGGAAGAGGATATAGACGAAGATTAAATAGGAGATACGCTGCTGCGTGAAGAGTTTGACAGATCACTGAAAGACCTGAGTCGAAACAAGGCTCCGGGAGTAGACAACATTCCATTGGAACTACTGATGGCCTTGGGAGAGCCAGTCCTGACAAAACTCTACCATCTGGTGAGCAAGATGTATGAGACAAGCGAAATACGTTCACACTTCGAGAAGAATATAATAATTCCAATCCCAAAGAAAGCAGGTGTTGACAGATGTGAAAATTACCGAACTATCTGTTTAATAAGTCACAGCTGCAAAATACTAACGCGAATTCTTTACAGACGTATGGAAAAACTAGGAGAAGCCGACCTCGGGGAAGGTCAGTTTGGATTCCGTAGAAATATTGGAACACGTGAGGCAATACTAACCTTACAACGTATCTTAGAAGAATGATTATGAAAAGGCAAACCTATGTTTCTAGCATTTGTAGACTTAGAGAAATCTTTTGACAATGTTGACTGGAATACTCTCTTTCAAATTCTAAAGGTGGTAGGGGTAAAATACAGGGAGCGAAAGGCTATTTACAATTTGTACAGAAAGCAGATGGCAATTATAAGAGTCGAGGGGCATGAAAGGGAAGCAGTGTTTGGGAAGGGAGTGAGACAGAGTTGTAGCCTCTCCCCAATGTTATTCAATCTGTATATTGAGCAAGCAATAAAGGAAACAAAAGAAAAGTTCGGAGTTGGTATTAAAATCCATGGAGAAGAAATAAAAACTTTGAGATTCGCCGATGACATTGTAATTCTGTCAGAGACAGCAAAGGACTTGGAAGAGCAGTTGAACGGAATGGACAGTGTCTTGAAAGGAGGATATAAGATGAACATCAACAAAAGCAAAACGAGGATAATGGAATGTAGTCGAATTAAGTCGGGTGATGCTGAGGGAATTAGGCACTTGAAGTAGTAAAGGAGTTTTGCTATTTGGGGAGCAAAATAACTGATGATGGTCGAAGTAGAGAAGATATAAAATGTAGACTGCCAATGACAAGGAAAGCGTTTCTGAAGAAGAGAAATTTGTTAACATCGAGTATAGATTTAAGTGTCAGGAAGTCGTTTCTGAAAATATTTGCATGGAGTGTAGCCATGTATGGAAGTGAAACATGGCCGATACATAGTTTGGACAAGAAGAGAATAGAAGGTTTCGAAATGTGGTGCTACAGAAGAAGGCTGAAGATTAGATGGGTAGATCACATAACTAATGATGAAGTATTGAATAGAATTGGGGAGAAGAGGAGTATGTGGCACAACTTGACTAGAAGAAGGAATCGGTTAGTAGGACATGTTCTGAGGCATCAAGGGATCACAAATTTAGCATTGGAGGACAGCGTGGAGGGTAAAAATCATAGATGGAGACCAAGAGATGAATACACTAAGCAGATTCAGAAGGATGTGGGTTGTGGTAAGTACTGGGAGATGAAGAAGCTTGCACAGGATAGAGAAGCATGGAGAGCTGCATCAAACCAGTCTCCGGACTGAATACCACAACAACAACGACGTAGCGGTCGCGCGATTCCATACTGAAGCGCCTAGAACCGCTCGGCCACACCGGCCGGCTCACATAGTGGAGTATTGTTGTACTAGTGATTCACCATCACTTGCAAAAATCATTCTCATTTACACTCATTATCCAATAGTTTCTCGACTTTGGTACAATGTCGAGTCCATCGATATTCGTCACTGTCATCATTTCGTAATAATTGCTGTTAATTTGTAAGAAGATATAACCTGTCACACCTAATAGGAATCACATAACATGCACCAGCTGTTATAATACCATGTTAGAACTGATGCTGCTAGAACTTCAAATGAAATAAGTTTTTCTTTCCGGTTTCCAAGCAGCTAAATGAAGAGATTAACATGTGCACTAATACTATTTCTGACGAGTAGCTATAATCACCATCGAGGTATTAACTAATTTTGTGAAATTTACGGGGAAAATGTTGAGGAAATTCGCATGTATTTTCGAGATTATGCATCCTTATTAATTTTTCCTATGTTTTTACCACTGTTAGCGTTGTCATTCGTGTCGGTGGTAGGAGTAGCTCCACCGTCACACAAACTATTGTTATTGCCGACTGCAGCTCCTATGTCTACATCTGTACCCTACAAACCACTGTGAAATGCGTGGCAGAGGGTACTCCCCATTGTAACAGCTATTAGGGCTTTTTTTTCCGTTCCATTCACGTTTGGAGCGCGGGTAGAATCACTGCCTAAATGCCTCCATGCGCGCTGTAGTTAATATAATCTTGTCCTCATGATCCCTAAGGGCGTATTGTACCAATAAGCCGACGCTGCCTCTTGGTTTACTTATGACTGGGCCTTGGTGATAGTGCCCTTTCGTATCCCTACAATTTGTTACATCCAGTTATTTGTATCGGTTGACGCATTAACATCATAGTCGTAGAACCCTATGCTTTTCTTTTCATTTGATGAAACGCACAGTTTTACATTTCTGTACATTTAAATCAACTTGCCAGTTACTAAACTTCTTTAAAATCTTATCAAGATCTGGCTGAATATTTGTGAAGCTTCTTCCATACAGTATTTCATTATAGATAACTGCACCAAGTGTAAAAAGTCTTTGGTTGGTATTAGCATCGTCCGCAAAGGCTTTAATATACAACGTGAACAGCAGGAAGCCAACACACTTGCCTAGGGCAGACCCACACTTGAAGTTACTTTTAAATCTGTCGATGACTCTCCATCCACGGCAACATGCTGCGTCCTCCACACTAAGAAATACTCACTGCAGTCACAAATTTCACACGACACGCTAAAAGATTCTGCTTTTGATAGTAAACTTATATCAGGCACCGAGTCAAGCGCTTTTGGAGAATCAATAAATGCTGCATCTTCTTGATTACCTTGATCCAAAGCTTTCAGTATGTCACGTAAAATATGTGTGCCAGTTGGGTTTCACATGATCGATGTTTTTGAAGTCTACACTAGTTGGCATCGGTGAGTTCATTATGTTCGAGATACCTCGTTATGTTTGAGGTCAGAAAATAATCTAAGATTCTAAGACGAATGGAGGTCAAGAATATTGCTACCTGTTTAGTGGATCACTTTATCTTGACGCCTCTGACACTGTTAGCTATTTCAGTCATCTTTTCAGTGGTACGATAATCAAATAGGGCAATAGTCCTGGATTTTCCTTTGCAAAGGAACTTTTCAAAACAGAGTTACGCATTCCTGCTTCAGCCTTGTTACTATCAATTTCTGTGTGTCTCGTCCATGAGTGAGTAAACACTAACTCTGAAGCCTCTAGCAGCCTTTACTAACGACCACAATTTCCTTCGGTTTTCTCAATGGTCTTTTGAAAATATACTGCTAGGGTATCACAGAAGGCTTCACTCATTGTTCTCTTGACAGAAAGAAGCGTTTCATTTAGCATTTCTCTATCTATACTCGTATGCTTTGTTTTGCACTCATTATGCAGTAAACGATGTCTCTTTAAAAGTTTCTTTACAGCGACTGTATACCATGGAGGGCCCCTCTCATTATAAGCCGCCTCAACTAGGTACATATCCATCCAGTGCATGGTCAGCTACTCTTTCAAGCTTGAGCCGTAGTTCCACTACATCCTGTCCTGAGTTAAAAGTTTCAAGTTCCTCATTGAAACATGTAACTATTGCTTCCTTGTCTATGTTTTCTGAACATATAAATTTTTCTACTTGTTTTACTCGTCTTTCGTACTTGCTATAACTGCTTCATGGTTACTGTTACCAGTTCCGCTGCGGACGTCCTCAACCAGATGAGATGTATTTGTTGCCATTAGATCCAATATGTTTCCATCATGAGTGGGTTTCAGAACTGTCTGTTGAAGGTACTTTTTCAGAGAAGGCATTTAGTAATGTTTCACAGGAAGTCTTGTCATGCCCACCACTTACAAAATTGTAACTAGCTCAGTTGATTGCTGAATGATTAGAGACTGTTCCTATGATTGCAGTATTATTGGGGAACATACGCTGGTATAATCAAGTTCTAGTTGCTTTCTATACAGTTTTACGTGAGTGATTGTGTAGTTTCTCAAGGAATGTCATACCGAATTACTTCCACAATAAATGTCATGTGTCAGTACTCATCCTTTCATGATTACTGTCGGATTCAAAGCAAAGCTATTTTCATTATGTTCCCAGCTTATTAACCCATTTGATGCTATAATCAGTTTTAATCTTAGATTGATTCGCCGGATGAGATGAAATTACTTCAGTATTTCGCAAAGTATTGCAAGAATAGACCTTGTGCAGAGCTATGTTACGTAAGTCAATGTTCGAGTTTGGTAAATAGCAGAGGACTGCTCTTTCCATTCTATGGTGAGTGTAACAAAGCAAAGCGGTGAACACGCCATTGACAACTCGACTGTTAAATAAAAAAGTAACATTTTTTCAACACGTAATGTGGGAACGTTCGAAATTCATGACGGATTTCCTTTACGCTGCGATTAATGTGTTACTAATCCATACAAAATCAACAAGAACTGATGAATGTATATGTATGAGAGAAGAAATGTCGATTACATAACTGAGTAACCCCTTCAGAATGACTTTGAGGTGTACATCGACATTCAAAGAGTAACATCTACTACTGTATATGAAAATGTCAAAGAATACCTGCATCTTCGCAAAACCTTTCCAGTCATAGACTGCTTGAATAGCAATCAACTGCCCACTTTGTGCTACTGGTCTTGAGGCAAGTAAAATTATTCGTTGTTCAAGAAGTTCGATCGGAGTTCTAGATGAAAACGTGTCGCTAATAGCTTGAATCCTTTTTTTAAAAGTATTATTAATACATTTCGTTCAATCTACTTTCGCAAACAGATCTCTCGTCTTGTGTTTATATGGGAAAATTTGCAGACCGTTGTTACTCGGGAGTGTTTAATCATTTGTTTCAGAAGCTCCTTCATTCATTATCAATATCTGATGCTGCGCTCTCCCGTAAAATTTTGTAACTAATGTCTCTAGAGTTATGGTACATCAGTGCCTATAAACCTCATTATGGGAAGCAGTGTGCAATTATAGGTGCAGTTCATGGTTAGACTGCATCTTATATGTCGCGTAAACTTTTGATTTTGGGAAACACATGTATCAGCTGCAGGAGACACAGCGACCGTTGAACTTAATGTAAAGAACACAACCACACTTCATATCATTTGATTTGTTTTGACATGTTCCTCTCGTCAAACCTGGACGTCGTCATATATTTCCATATGGGCAAAACGTTACAAGTGAAATGCACACCTTGGTGCCATCGTCAACACAATGTGTCCACGTTCTATACAATCACTATGATTTTTGTGGTATTTTCACGTATCGGCACTTGCACTGGAAGACTATGTACTCATTGTCCCTAAAACACAGCATGCCCAAAACGTATTTGTCTTCTGTAGATTATTTATGCGGACAATGAGAAACTTTATTATACAAGTATCTCAGATCGGTTCCACTTGCATATTCTGCACGTGTTGACAAGGTTAGATAGTACGCTACAAATTTGGCTTTCGTGACTAATGACTAATTTTTACACCATCCCATATCATTCCTCGTCACTTTACCTTCACAGTTCCTGCTCTTTTCGATTGCCCCTCTAACGACTGCTCGCTCACTCCCTGTTTGCACGTTACGCAGGCACCACTGTGCTCACACTTACTTACAGTGTTGCTGGTCGACAGAGAACATTGTGAAGAGCAAAAGGAGAGTTACCAACTGCGGTAGGCCCTCAACCGAGACTATTCTCTAATGAGTTTATTTTAGAATCCGTACCTTCTGTGAGATGTGATATATCGAGTGCAGCGCAGAGTGACCATGCTATGAAGTCCGCACGACCAGCTGCGAAGTTCCTCATCGACAGACGTAAAGGCGGAAACGAGCTTAACTGAAATGGGCTCCATTGGATACCGGTGACGTACAGCGACCATTGAATATTCAAATGTAAGGAAGGACAGCAGTGAGCCGCAGAAATCCATACTTTATTGCAGATCTAGAATTTCTCTACAACATACACATCATCGGCGCATTACCAGAATAGGCATGTAGGTGTGGACATTTCGGAGCATAAGGTACTAACAATTGAGGCTGACATTTATATCACAGCTGGATGTGTACCTTACTTTCTTCCATCTACTAGGAATCGATTGTCTAAAGTGTTCCCTTTGTACTCGCCATCTTTGTTCGTCTTGTATTACGAAATAATTTTACAGTAATTTTTGACTTTTCTAAAATGTTCAAAATTTTCTTCTGTATTTGGTAAATATTTCATGTAGGTTAGTATGAATAAATCATACATGCATGCTTACATTTGCACCAGACAAAACTATGGCAGCCATAACACCTATATGTTTGAGCCACAGCACACCCCGAAGAATAACGGTGTTTCACATTGATGCTATGGAAATCTTACTAACAATTTTAGATGCCTTTTGACACACTTTGTTGACATCAGTATCGAAAGTTTAATAAAATTAACTATAAGATTTAATTCGGAAACCTACTTATGATCGAAGTATATTAGGCCAGTAGCAACTCATACACCGGTTCCCTTTAAGGCACTGAAACTGGTGTCATTGGTTCTTACATCCAAGACAGAAGGCGTAAATGTTGAGCTAGTTCCAGTAGAGACCACAACAACAGGGAGGGTACCGCCGTAGCAGGAGTGCCACCAACAGAGTGTGGACAGTAACAAGGAAGCCGACTCCAACAGCTCGTCATACCCCTACAGTCGACATATGAAGGAGACACCAATCTTCCACTCATTTTCAAATTATGCCTACGGCACCATGCGACCTAGACCGTTCTGCTCTTCCAGGATTGGCCAGAATCAGATACAGAAATATCGTGTTTAATTTTCGCCTTACTCCGTTCATTTAATGTTCAGTACACCGCCTTGATGTCCTGGACACTGTTCACGGATTAATTAGTGATTGCTGTCCATCGAACTTAGCTTCCGCATACCATACGGCCTCCGCTTACGAACTGTGCCTGTGATTCCGTTGTGTACTGTGTTGCACGTGCAAATAAATTCTTGTTGAAATAGTACAAGAAGAACATGAGGAAGTTACATGACTGCTAAAGTAAAAAGTGCAGCTAAAGCAAGTAGAAAGATTTACACGTTCAGTAACGTAGATAAAGAGGTAATCGTGTCATATCAAAAGGAGGAACCCTTGTACGATTCCCGTCGGGGTCAGGCATTTTCACCTGCCTCTAGATGACTGGGAGTTTATGTTGTCCTCGTCATTTCATCTTTCTCCATCAAAGTAGCGAGATTTGACTGAGCAAAGGTTGGCAATCTGTACGGGAGCTGAAACCCCACAGTTCAGCACCCCACAAATCAAAAATCATCAAGCTTAAAAGAATATTTGACCGTTGTTGTTGTGGTCTTCAGTCCAGAGAGTTGTTCGATGCAACTCTCCATGCTACTCTATCCTATGCAAGCTTCTTCATCTACGAGAAACTACTGCAACCTACATCCATTTGAATTTGTTTAGTGTATTGATGCCTTGCTGACCCTCCGCGCTTCCCTCCAATACTAAATTGATGATCCCTTGATGCCTCAGAACATGTCCTACTAACCGATTCCTTCTTCTAGTCAAGTTGTGCCACAGATTCCTCTTCTTCCCAATTCTGTTCAGTACCTCCTCATTTGTTACATGATCTACCCCTCTAATCTTCAGCATTCTTCTGTAGCCCCATATTTAGAAAGCTTCTATTCTCTTCTTGTCTAAACTATTTATCTTCCTTGGTTCACTTCCATACATGGCTACACTCCATACAAATACTTTCAGAAAAGACTTCCTGACACTTAAATCTATACTCGATGTTAACAAATTTTTCCTCTACAGAAACGCTTTCCTTGTCATTGCCAGTCTACATTTTATATCCTCAAGACTTCGACCATCATAAGTTATTTTGCTCCCCAAATAGTAGAACTCATCTACTACATTAAATGTCTCATTTCCTAATCTAATTCCCTATTTCTAATTCAGCTGATTTAATTCGACTACTTTCCACTGTCATCGTTTTGCTTTCGTTGATGTTCATCTTACATCCTCCTTTCAGGACACTGTCCATTACGTTCAACTGCTCTTCCAGGTCCTTCGCTGCTTCTGACCGTCAGTCTGTCTGTCACCGCTAGTGACTGCAAAAGTATAATTGACAGCGCGTCACTGGAATGCGCCAGCTTTACTCTCAAAAGAACACACTCACGGATTGGTGGCCTGTGCAAAACCATTCTGGAAACGCAACTAAGAGCACTGTTTGCCACTGCAGAGACCGTACTTTGAAAGACTTAGTAAAGACAGAAGTTTTCCGCCGGCAACCGGCTTTCCGCGCTCAGAAAAGATATTATTCGCTATACCTTGGAAGCATAACGAGAAACTAACGTTCTTGCCGGTGTGCGATGCCGTGAGCCGTAAACCAGCGGAATAAAACCGCTAGAATGCTTGCTGGACTCTTATACATGAAAGTCCGCCCACAAGAATGGGAAATTGGCCCCCCGGAACGAGAAAAAGATATACTGCCCAGGAAAAATCGTCTGTTGGTTGGCACTGAATATCGTCAGCCAGTGACAAACTGTGAGAAAATTTCAGCACTCTGGAAGAATGGGAGAACAAGAGGCCTGTATCAATGCGGTGAGTTCAATGGAGTAGGGATTCGCTGAATCCGACAGGAATGAGACTTCTTTCGAGAGACTTCGTGTTTGGACTTCACTTCAACACTCTGTATTCAGGTTTGCACTTATCCTTGGGAGTAGTCCGACGCCGTGATGACTTCAGATTGCTAGGCGTTGTTCAGATTCTCATTCCAGTCTTTCCTGGATTTCATACTGATCCAGTCCCTATTCTCACAAGCATTTTGCTTTATTTCCTTTTCTGAAGTCGTCTTCTGTCTCCCACGTGATGCTGCTTCTGCCGTTCAATTTCAATTCTGTTACGAGTTTTGACTCTCTTGCCAATCAGCCATTCCCAGGACCACCTTCATCCGACTCAAATTAGTTTCCTTGGGTGCTGCCTCTGTAATCCTGCTGCATACAAAACTTCGGAGAACTGACACCTCGTAAAGGTGCTACAAGCACGGTGAACGCTCCAATCGTTTAGCGCTCGGCAGCGGACGGCGGCGCTGGTCCCCTCGGACTCCACAAACGAAACAGTCCATTCAACCGCCAACAGTGGCCAGCCATCCCTCAAGCGTTGCCCTCTCACAGAGATGAATGACAAAACAGCAGACTAAGACGCACTCCGCCGCAGACCGACGCCTGACGACAACCAACTCTACATCTACATCTACATCTACATGATTACTCTGCAATTCACATTTAAGTCCTTGGCAGAGGGTTTATCGAACCACAATCATACTATCTCTCTACCATTCCACTCACGAGCAGTGCGCGGGAAAAACGAACACCTACAAAGATACTCCTCAAGCTACCGGACAGTGCGTTGCGGCGAGTACCGTGTAGTATTATTAATTTCCTTTCCTGTTCCACTCGCAAAAAAGGGTGAAGTAAAACGACTGTCTATACAGGGCGAGTCACCTAACATTACCACTGGAAACACCTCCCAAACCACAACAAACACTGAACAACCAATTACACAGATCGAAAGTGAGGAGAGAGGCTGGTGGAATTGGTTAATACAAACCACTGAGAAATGCAGGGAAGTTTGACTTTCAGCACATACATTTTATTTATTTATTGGAAACCTGTTATTACTTTTAGCACAACTTAAAATAGAAACAAATACTAAATCAATGCCTTTTGTTACATTGTAAAATGTTACGTTCATCCGATGTAATTTGCAACGTAAAGTTGACGCATGAAGCCTCATACCTCCTTTTGTAACAAACAGGATGTGTAGGGGTATGTTTACGAAGCTACGATGTTCACGAGTTTGGCTGTCTCAGTGTCTGGATTTAGCGCTTGCTGAATTAGTCCTTGTACTCAGAAAAACTGTAGTACACTGTGTTACCGGACGCCTGTGATAGTGTATTGTATACAAGTAAGAATAGAAGTACGCACATTAGGAACTTGAGAAGGTTGCAAGTACAAAATTGTGTACAGTGTTGAAAGAACTGTAAAAATGGTTTATTCTAACTCAGAAAGGCAGAGATGATACTCATCTATGGATAGACTATACAAAATGGAGCTGCAGCCTTCAGGTTGTATGCAGAAAAGTACCCGGACAAAGATCATCCTACGCGCCGTACATTTGAAAACTACAAACAATTGTGTGCAACAGGTATGGTCGTAACACGCAAACCGGTCCGTAAGAGATCCAGCAGAGGAGAAGCAGGTGCAGTTTGTGTGTTAGCTGCTCTTGCCGTGAACTCACACATGAGCTCAGGTTACATTGCTACAGGCAGTGCAATGAGTCAAAGTACTGTAATGCGCAGACTCCATCGTCACAAATTTCACCCGCATCATTTTTTGGCTCTGAGCACTATGGGACTCAACGTCTGAGGTCATCAGTCCCCTAGAACTTAGAACTACTTAAACCTAACTAACCTAAGGACATCACACACGTCCATGCCCGACGCAGGATTCGAACCTGCGACCGTAGCTGTCGCGCGGTTCCAGACTGAAGCGCCTAGAACCGCATGGCCACACCGTCCGGCGCATGATGTGTTGTTGCATCAGCAATTACATGGAGATGACTTCGATAATCGATTGAATTTTTGTCAGTGGGCGTTAACAGAGAATGCCTTGCAGCTCTACCTGTTTACCGATAAAGAATGTTTCACAAACCACGGCGCAGTGAAATTACAAAACATGCATTACTGGTCCGTGGACAATCCTCCTTGGCTTCGACAGGTAGAGCGACAGCGATCATGGCATGTAAATGTATGGTATGAAGTAATTGCTAGCCATCTCACTAGTCCTCACTTCATTGAAGGCACTCAAACTGCAGCAAAATACATCGAGTTTCTACAAAATGATCTGCCAACATCGCGTGTGTGGTGTTAACATGATGGTGCTCCTGCACATCCTGTAATGAACACTAAGCTGACCCTTGACAGAATGTTCGACGGGAGTTTCATAGGACGTGGCGGACGCATAAACTGGCCAGTCCGTTCTCCTGATCTTACACCTTGAGACTTATGTGGGTATACTTTAAAGGAGAACGTGTACCGTGATGTGCCTACAACCCCAAACCATATGAAATATCATATTGAGGCAGCCTGTGGCAACATTGTACCAGATGTACTGTGTCGTGTAAGACATTCATTACGCTGTAGTGTAGTGTAGTAATTAGATTGCAAATGTGTGCAGCAAATGATGGGCACTATTTTGAACATTTATTGGCCTGAAATGCGAGGACACACTCTTTTACATTCTGTAATTGAAAACAAAAAACAAAAAACAAATTTGTACGTTTAACCACAGTCTCATGCTAATGTACATTTTCTTCTAAAAAATCAGTGCCGTACAGAATTCTTCAGAGAAAAAGACTAATAAAAATGTTAGCATTTGGACGTAACATGCTGTTCATATCTCTTCTGTAACTACGTTATAACACTGCTCTTTTTCTATCCCTAATTAATTCGGTTCTCTCCGATACACACGATTGAACTGCTGAGGAGTTACACAAGCGACAATTTTACGTTACAAATTACTCTGGATGTAATTAACGTTTTACAATGTAAGAAACGGCATTGATTAAGATTTTCCTATTTTCAGTCATGTTAAAAATAATAACAGGTTTCCACTTAAAAAAATAAACGTAAGTATATGTTGAAAATCATACTTCGTGCATTTCTCAGTGGTTTGTATTAACCAGTTACACTAGCCCCTCTCCTCACTTTCGGCCTGCGGAATTGGTTATTCAGTGTTTGTTGTGGTTTGAGAGGTGTTTGCAGTGGTAATGTTAGGTGACTCACCCTGTATGCCTCCGTATGAACTCTAATTCCTCGTATTTTATCTTCGTGGTTCTTACGCGCAATGTATATTTCAGGCAGTAGAATCGTGTGGCAGTCTCCTTCAAATGCTGGTCCCCTAAATTTTCTCAATAGTGTTTCTAGAAAAGAACGTCGCCTTCCTTCCAGTGTTTCCCGTTTGAGTTTCACAAGCATCTCGGTAACACGTGTTGTTCGAAATACCGGTAACAAATCTAGCAGCCCGCCTCTGAATTGCCTCGATGTCTTCCTTCAGTCCGATCTGGTACTGCTCCCAGGCAGTATAGCAGTAATCAAGAATAGGCTGCACCAGCGTCCTATATGCGGTCTCCTTTACAGATGAACCACTGTTTCCTAAAAATCTCCTAATAAATCAAAGTCGACCATTAGCGTTCCGTAACACAGTTCTCACATGCTAGTTTCATTACACATCGCTTTGTAATGTTATCCACTGATACTTAATAGACTTGATTGTGTCAAGCTGGACACAAGTAATACTGTATCCGAACATTACACTTTTGTTCTGCCTACTCATTCGCATCAACTTACAGTTTTCCACATTTAGGGCTAGCTGCCTCTCACCACACCAAGTGAAAATTTTGTCTAAGTCGTCTTGTATCTTCCTCCAGTTACTCAACTTCGACACCTTACCCTACACCACGGCATCACCGGCAAAGCACAGCAGATTGATGTCCTCCACGTTCGCCAAATCATTTATGTATGTAGAGAACAACAGCGGTTCTATCACTCTCCCTTGGGGCACCTCTGACGATACCCTTGTCTCTGATGAACATCCCCCATCGAGATAAACATACTGGATTCTATTACTTAGGAGGTCTTCGAACCACCCACATATCCATGAACTTCTTCCATAAGCTCGTAACATCGTTAACAGCCTGTCAAACGCTCTCCAGAAACAAATATGGAATCTGCCTGTTGCCTTTCATCCACAGTTTGCAATATATCATGAAACATCCCCCTAGAAAAATTAATGAATTACTGTGCTGATAAACCTCTTACGTTATTTGATTTTCAAACAGCTGAGCAGAACTGAACGTACTCAGACAGTTCTCTCTTTACATATTCTGATCAACACTAAACTGACACACAATATTTTTAGCGCAACGCAATCTGACTTTCAATAATCCCTACAAATGAATGGCCCTGACTAACAATAAACTATACCTTTCATGAATCACTTACCTCACAAAAATCTTCGTTACTCGAACTACTGGAATACAGCGAGCGCCAATACTGCCAGCTAAATAAAAGATTCTAACTACTGAAAGCACTATCTACTAATAGGCATAGTTAGCAAATGAAAGATTTTGATAGAGAACAAACAATGTATTTACTCTAATAATACTCAAAAGATATATATATATATATATATATATATATATATATATATATATATATATATATATATATATATATATATATATATAATCAGTTCCTGATATACAGTATTACAAATTTACTCATTCTGAGGGACACACGTCCAGATCGTCCACTCTCAAAATTCTGCCATCTCTCTCCTCACATCCACCACTGCTGGCGGCTCACCTCCAACTGCGCAACGCCACGCCCTGTTCACATCCAACTGCCCAACACTACAGTAGCAAATATTCCAACAATGCAAACCAGCCACAGACTTCACATAGCACAGTCAGTGATTTTCATATAGAGCGGAACGTGGCGTTACCAACATAAAAACCTAAACAGCCTACTTACAATCATGTGAGAAAAGGGCCAGCTGAGTTTCGCACGAGCGATGCTGTCTAAAACCATGCAGATTCTTTTTTATGTAGACCAATATTTTAAGAAATTTTATTATGTAGGTATCAATACATTAACTCAGTCAAAACAGTTATTTTGCCTGTGCTTGGGCTTTCCTCATCTGTGTAAGGATGTTGCTCAATTCTTCTCGCTTCCTTTTTGCACAAATGTGTGTGCCAAGCCTTCTCTTAAGGTATTTCAAGGCCCGCTTATCCTTTGATACCTTCAGCAATTCCATCGCTCGCTTTTCATATGGGGCATGCCCGCACACTTCTCTAATCAAATCTCTAACAAATTTTGTGTGTTTTGTCTGAATACCTTTCAGCCTTGAAGGTCGTATTGGTCTCTTATCTTGTTTAGTTTTACCCATGCGTATTCTTGCCGTCCGGTGTCCCGGTGTCCCTTGCGTAGTCCGACACATAGCTCGTACCTTCTCGCCATCTTCTCTACAACCTCGTGTTTCGTGGACATAAGCGTCTCAGTCTTAAGAGAGATGGTCTGTAATTTTGCAGGTCCATTTTTTTACCCTTCTTATATTCTGGAGTATTTGTGCTTTTTTTTTTTTTTTTTTTTTAGTCATTTGGAACTTTGCTCTTGGCGAGAGATTAACGACAAAAGCAGGCTAGGTAAGCGGCCAATGCCGTAATGTATTATTTCTCAAACCGAATTGGGATTTTATCTGGACCTGGTGATTTATTTACTTCCACATCTTCCAGTTGTTTCTCTGGACGAGGATTGCTTATTACAATGACGTCCATAAGGGACTCTGTCTAATTGAAAAATGACAGAATGTTTGCACGATTCTCTTGTGTGAATGTTTTCTTGAACGTGAAATTTAAAATTTCGGCTTTTGTTTTGTTATCTTCAACTGCCGCACCGGAATGGCAAACAAGGCACATAGGACCAGATTTTCTCGAGATCTCTGCCAGATCTTTTGCTAAGGTGCGACGGTGGTCGTTGTATACTTCGCACATAGTTCTTTTCCCAGACGCACGAATCCCTACTAACCTCCTTTTGTCATTATGTGTGCGTTCTCTTTTATACCGAGAATGCATCATCCTTTGCTTCCGAATTTCTTTATAAAACCATGATGGATCTCTTCCATCCTTTATCCACTTACTAGGCACACGTTTCTCAAGACCATGATTTACAAACTGCTTAAACTTTGCCCAAAATTCCTGTGCACCGTACTTACTTGAACTAAGTGATGTCAGTTCACTGTATAAGTGACTTTCTGCGCTGCTGACGGCCGATTCAAAGCTCTCCTCAGATCTAACTAAGAAAGCAGCTCTTCGTAGAACCCATTTGTGTCGCGTCTGCTCAGCTCAAGCACCCTCGTATACTTTCTTCAATGCTGATTTTATTTTGCTGGTTACTGTAATAAGTTGTATTGACCTTACAAGCTACGCTCACCTGTCTTTCATTCCTATTTGCTGCACACGTCCAGTGAAGGAGTGTTTTGATAAATTTTGATCAATTCTGTCGCACAGCAAACTTGTAGTCAAATACCGCTCCATTAAATATCAACTGTCCAGCCGGAAAAATTCGTGTTTTTCTCCTAAAATTTAGGCTCTGTATCCCTCAGCCATCTGAAAGTTTCATTCAGAGTGAGACACCACCACTAAAATTTCTCAGTCACTTCCTTTCAGGGTCCAACGTGGGACTCGAACATTTTGGTTCCCAGCAAGGGGCTCCATATATACTACAGTTACCATACCGTGATATTGATACATATATATGTAGTGGAAAAACTAAAGATGGGACGGATGCTCTATGATATACAGACGCAGTAAAGAACCATCTAAATGAACAGTGGCTACTGCATAATAGGTGCACAACCAAAACTTGGGCTACAGATAGAGAGATGCTGGATAAATTACATTTTTCTGTCAAGAGGGCAATGGGCGAAGCTTTCAATAACCACCTTGCACCATCTTATGGAGAGACCTCCCGCAAAACTTTGGGTACCATAGTTAGTGTGCAGACACACATGGGTGGCACAGAACTGAAACTGAGCGCAGTTAGGCACAGAAGAGATGTTGAACACGGTTACAAATCCTCCTCTAAAAAGGAAGATACAGAAGTACTGCCCAGTTTACTTCTGACGAAAAAGCTTCAATGAGTGATGAAGATATTAGTTTCATTGATGTTGAGAAACAATTAAAATAAGTAAAATTGAGTAAGGCTCCAAGACTGTCCGATTCTACACAGAATGTACCGTTGAGTTAATTCCCATTTCAATTACAAACTGAGCCCATTGATTGGAAGAAAGCGCAAGTCACACTCATCTATAAGAAGGGTAGCTTATCTCATTGATTTCCATCTGTCGCAATATCCTACAATCTATTCTGAGCATTTGTCATTGGTGATGTAGTCGAGTCAACATGGGAACGCGCAATTTTAGCCTGCTGCAGAGCTCGATGATCAACAATGTGCGCTGAACAGTGACATCGGAAACACTTGTCCCAGCACAAGCATTGTACCCTGTTGTCAGATCTGCGAGAGATCACCATACATCCTGTTTTAATGAGACGACAAGCCTTTGACCCCCACATTAGTGATTGGGTGTGGACGTCCAACATGGTACGCCTTCTCATGGTTACATTGCCATTCAACCACTTTCCATACAAACTCACAGCAGTGGCATGTGAACAGCAGACCAACTTCACCGTTTTCGAGATGTTCGTTCCTATGAGCGAGGCCATACCAATCTGCCCTTTGTTAGTGTCGCTTACGTCAACGGATTTCCCAAACTGAGGCCCATAACATCGCTAGAATAATGCTAATTTGTCTCTCCTCCGCATATATAACATCTTTTCCTCGTCACGTGTCCACAACGCCACCAGGCAGTACACAGCCTCGCACTGGGCAGTGGTTATAACGTTCGGCTCATCTGTGCATGTTCCATAATCTGGTGTTCTGTGGAAAGCCACACGTAACAGCACTCACATTATCTTACTGGTCACTATGTTCTGTCTGATCTCTGCACATCAGTATGAGAGCTACTGTCCCACTACGTTTTTCCCTAGCACCCTGTTGAATTTCTTAATGCTATGACCACAAAGGAAGTAGCGACTCGTCTTGCGTATGGGTGGGTGCACAAGGCATAAGGGAGACTCAGTGCTTACATCCTAGATGAGTGGCGTGGACTGCGTTGGTAAAGTGTCACACAGAACTATTTTGTGGAATTCGAGAAAAGTTTACTTCTTCCTTTGTGGCAACGGCCTTGCCGCAGTGGATACACCGGTTCCCATGAGATCACCAAAGTTAAGCGCTGTCGGACGTGGTCGGCACAAGGATGGGTGACCATCCAGACCGCCATGCGCTGTTGCCATTTTTCGGGGTGCACTCAGCCTCGTGATGCCAATTGAGGAGCTACTCGACCGAATAGTAGCGGCTTCAGTCAAGAATACCATCATAACGGCCGGGAGAGCGGTGTGCTGACCCCCAGCCCCTCATATCTCCATACTCCACTGAGGATGACACGGCGGTCGGATGGTCACGGTAGGCCACTCGTGGCCTGAAGGCGGAGTGCTTTTTTTTACTTCTTCCTTTACGAAGTGTGAGCATTGTTTTTTGATACCGATCTTTTCAGGTAAGGGGCTGAAAAGTTTTTGGAGAGTAAGTCATGTGTTTTATTACAATGAGGAAGAGAGGTAAGTGTGAAACTCGTGAAGTTCAGTGTCAACACGTCATATCATTAGAGCTGCGAAAAGGCTTATTAGCTTGTCTGGCGTCTTACGCCTTATACTTTTCATTAGTACCAAATGGACACCGAGGAAGGATCGCCACCAATATTATTACAGTGGTATCACCCATTTCAACGTAAATGACATGTTATGAAGGAAATTTAGAATCTGTGCATCCTCCGTCTTGTATCTCAATCCTCTCTAGGCAAGGGAGAAATGAGAAACACCTTAGTGAAGGTGAAGAAATTGCAAATACTCTGTAGAATAAATTTAATTTCTCACATTAGTAAAAACACACCTTTGTTTGCAATTCATTTGTCAATTAATTTAAATGTTGAAAATACATGCTACTAAATGTATGTTACATCATTTGTGTACAGTATTTGAACAAATCATAGTTCGCATGATATTCTTACAATATGGACTGTACTTTTTCAGTTTGTGTTAGACCGCCAATCCTTCACAGACTGCTGTGGAAATGATAAAGCATGTTCAACAGCCCATACGTTCCATTTAGCACCTGTGGAAGAAAGGAAATAACATTGCGATAATTGAGTTTTTATTTTTTCAATTGAAGGTTAAGTAAAAGGTTACCTTCATACGTTAATGAAAACTAAAGTAAATAAAACTATCGTAAATAAAACAGTTCTTAATACTTGTTATGATTGCCTCAGGTTTCTGCAAAAATTAGGTCATTAAAAGTTGGTCACATTACAGAAATAAAAGCAACAGAGTTCTCTTACGGTTATACAGCACATTCTCACACAATGATATAATTGGTTATCAAGTTCATCTATATCATATGTACTATTCCGCACTGAAACTTCACATGACACTAAAGTGCCGTCAGATAAAACTCATTACCTAAAATTAGAACTACTCCAATCAGCTCATCTTTATTTGTAGGAACACGCATTGCATTTTCGGTAACGGTCATTTGAACTCTACACATCAGCCTCTGGTTTTTGCTAGCCCAACATCAGCTGTGTTTGTAGAACAAGTTATGAAACTTGGTTTCTACCCATTTATGCAAATCACAAATTACTTTTATATTACTTTTGACCAAAAATGTTTCTTTTAAAAGTGTGAAAACGAAACACATCTTACAAAAAAATTACCCACCGCCAGGAACACGCAGCCCCGTAAAGCGGGTATCTAGGTTTGAAGTAAGCTTCAATTTTGAATGTGGGCTCGAAATGCGAAGTTATAAATTATTTATTCTATAGCTGCAGGTTATTAATATATTTGTGATGATTGTAAACGAAATAACGAAAAAGGCGTTGAAATAATTGATGTTAATGTGTGACTCTGCTTGCTAATAGATGATTTTGATTTCCGGAAACTTATTAGGTGAATATATGGCCAAGCTACCCTTCGCGTTTTAAGTGAATAACGCTTCCAGAAAGGCAGTGTACGCTGCATGAAATGACAACTATCTGAAATGGTGGATACGCGGGAAGTTCAGTGCAGTGACATATGTATTTCAGATGGCCATGACAAGGGTGATCTTCCCAACAACAGACTGTCTTTCCTGGGCCTCCTAAACTATTCATTGGACCACAACAGAATAGAAAAATGATGTTCATTTGATTAAGATTTCAGCACCTATGTCTTGATGTATGGGTGCCAGTCGTCCCACCATGCACGTTCTCTTTTGTAAGTGAGAAAGAACCGTAGGTAATTAGAGGCAGATACAAAATTTTTTACTAAGCCAGTAGGGTTATTGTAAGTTTATTGAAGGAGATCGCACACACTACAGGGATGTTATTTCCCGGCTGTTGGGAGATGCATCAGTACTGACCTGGAGCAGCGTCTGCTTAGACAGCTTGGTCGTCTTGCCCACTGTGATCTCGACCGGTCGCACTGACGACGTCATGCAGATCTGCAGGCTGCGTCTGAAGCGGATGTCGCACTCTGTCCAGCCACAGCTGAAAGCCGACTGCATCAGCTTCTCGCTCTGAAATACGGAAATTTGAGTGTTATGGAATGCAAGAGCTTCCATGCAAGACACAATACCTTCCTAATGAAATAAAAAGTTCTTTCTTAAAAGTGTACTTCGACATCTTCGTTTCAGTCGCACTCAACGAGTTGGTGTAGCAGGTAGACCAGAGTTTCCCAACATTTCTGAGACGATTACCCCTGAGTGCAATCAGAATTGGCTATTCTGCCGCCCCCCCCCCCCCTCCCAACCTTTCCAACTAAAAAGATGAAAGATGAAAGATATTTAGCTTTTGTAGCTGTTTTATTGAATCATAAACTGAGTCAACGAGAAAACGGGTACTGATTATTTGTAGCAACCTTCTGTTATTAATAACGAAACAATTCTCAGTGGGTCTTGGATGCTATCTACAACTGCATCCAAGAAAAGAAAGCTAACTATCCACATTGAGGGCAGACACTTGTTACAGAACGTGATTCCTCTGCACCACTCCTCCTTCTACCAACTTTCGTATCAATCACACCGTCCACCCCATTTAAAATCAGTCAAGTTAAAATGTGTCACCGTACTCAGTAAATCGTTTGATTTCTACTGGAGTCCTTGTTTTTGAAAGGGCAGAAATTGGAAGACTTTAGGCTACCAATCTTTTGTTTGTCCTGATGTTTCCCAATAATAATAATAATAACACTGTGTAGGCCCTACAGTAATTCAGTAGCCTTAATAGTATGGTAGATGCTTACCG
This sequence comes from Schistocerca serialis cubense, assembly GCF_023864345.2. NCBI lineage: Eukaryota > Metazoa > Arthropoda > Insecta > Orthoptera > Acrididae > Schistocerca > Schistocerca serialis. The sequence goes on along the minus strand of NC_064638.1, from coordinate 547,742,123 downwards.
TTGTGTTATACAGTCATTTTATTCGTTTACTGTTGCAATGTGAATAACAAGGCAATTCCTGTTCTGTTCCATAAAATACCTTCATCTGTGGTCATCAGTTTTTTCGTAACGATTCTCAAGCAGTCATTGTTGCTTTGTGGAGTCTCATTCCAAAAGCATATATTGTTGCCATTTCCGATTTCATACCACAACGTATAGGCTTTTATTATTATTGTTGTTGTTATTATTATTATTACTGAGAACACGAATCTTATGTGATGTCGTATGAGACACCGTATTATAGAACATTACTGAAAACCAATGAGATGCACATGTATACATACTTGTATATCATTCGGCATACTCACAGTCCAAGAGAAAAGAGTGTCGATGAGGAAACTGCGCAGAGTCTATAAAATTATTCCTCCAGTAAACAAATCCAAACCAAATCATATGTTTCACTGATCTAAAACTTAAACGTGTACGCAAGACGATCCGAAGAGATGTGCTAAAGTAAGGTGGAATTCCTAGCTTTATGACCAGCAGTAGACCAACATATTGGTTAGTGTGTCCGAAAAATTGAGGTACTGGGGTAAGGTTTAAGAACTGTTAACTCTAACCATTGCCTGGAACCTAAGGACTTATTCGGGATCGGAGGGTGGACGGGGATACAACATTACTGTTCATAATGTTCTGTCGATAGCGACGCTTTTTTTAAATGATTAATAGTTTACCAGTTTAATTAGCAAATATGGGAATAGTATTTTTTTTATCATGCTGACATTTTATTCTGTCCCTGCAAAACATACGTCCATTGATTAACGTCATGTCGCATATTTTGCAACACTGAAGGTTTAATACAAGAAAGAAGGTTTAAAAGATATTGAGCCTGTGTCTGGGATTCCCATTTGAACCTGACAGTTTTCAAAGGGTTTAATGTACTACACCGTTTTCTATTAAAAGTCAGTCTCGCCTTCTAAAGTGCGCAATTACTATGTAATGCAATCAAAAGAATATTTTACGCCATATTAAAATAGCCTGGAGATGTAAACTGGAATAATGATGCAGAGGTATGTTGTTGCGTATTATAAAGTTCTTGAAGTTTGCATGGCTAAATAGAGACAAACACTTTTCTTTTAATAGACCATACACTTCGTATGTTGAAAGATTTGTTTGTGCATGATATACTGGTATAAAAACATAATTCCAATGGTATTAACCAAATGAGGTAACATTGTTTCGGAAAGAAATGACTCAAAAATGATTTACATTTATTGAGTATTTTTTGTTACGATTTGTTGGGCAAGGAGCAACTGTTCCGGCCGGAGGAAAAATGCACCAATAAAAACTGAACATTACGTAGTACAGTTAACATATGGATTTAAACTTCTACACACATCCCAACTGAACAGCCATGCTAGGAGTGTGCGATGAAGACATCGTTGTTCGAAGGAGCTCTCAAAGAGCCCACACAGGAGCTAGGTGAGGTAGGTGCGCAGCACTTCGGCAGACGTGGATATGAGTAATTTTGTGCACACGCTAACTCCAAGAATAGAAGCAGTTTTGAGAGACGTATCGAAATTAGCCGTTTTGAGACATTTCTGTTGCTATCAATGTGGGAAACTGACCACTAGATGTCATGATAGGTGGACGCGTTAGTATAAAAGGACATGGGGAGTACTGTGTTGTCAACACAAAGGCATTGACAGCAGAATGGATCGCTCAGGAGAGCTCAGTGGCTTCGAACGTCGTTAGATGTCACTTGAGTATTAAATCCGTAAGGGACATTTTAACGCTCGTAAAGCTGCCGATGTAGATTGTTGCCGATGTGAGTGTGAAGCAGAAACGCGAAGAAACACTCAGATCTAACCCAATACCAGATAGACCTTTTGTAGTGACGTGCAGGGACCGTGCAGCATTGCGGTTTATGGTTGTAAACAATCTCATGACATCTGCGGAAGAAATCACTGGTGCGTTCTAAAGTGATACCAGCAATTCACCTAGTACAGTTACTATGCATAGGAACTTAAGAAGAATGGGGGTACAGTGGTCGAGCAATTTCTCATGTCACACATTTCTGTAGTCCGCCACAGCAGGTCCCAAGCCCGGTTGAGAAAGGAGGAAGGAGAGAAGTAACATCTTTTTTAAAAATCTCGGTTCACATGGCCCAGGTGATAATAAAACGTGTCGGTCCCTCTCAAGGGTACTGCAACGGTCGACAAGGTAACATGGGACCAGGTGTTCCCCACAATGACTCGAAGGCCAGAAGGAGCAACTCTTTCTGCTGGTATTTAATTAACAGAAAGTGAACGCGTCGTAGATGTCTTATGCTCTGGTTGGCGTTTTACCTAGGTGAAGGTAATCTGATTTACAATCCGGTCTTCCAGGGTGGGGTGTATTATGGCCTGGCTACCCATGCATATAAAAGAAACAACAACTAAGTCTCTAAGGAAATAGGCGACAAGGCAATGATGAAAAAAAACGAGTTGGTGTTAAAGGTATACACTCCTGGAAAATGAAATAAGAACACCGTGAATTCATTGTCCAGGAAGGGGAAACTTTATTGACACATTCCTGGGGTCAGATACATCACATGATCACACTGACAGAACCACAGGCACATAGACACAGGCAACAGAGCATGCACAATGTCAGCACTAGTACAGTGTATATCCACCTTTCGCAGCAATGCAGGCTGCTATTCTCCCATGGAGACGATCGTAGAGATGCTGGATGTAGTCCTGTGGAACGGCTTGCCATGCCATTTCCACGTGGCACCTCAGTTGGACCAGCGCTCGTGCTGGACGTGCAGACCGCGTGGGACGACGCCTCATCCAGTACCAAACATGCTCAATGGGGGACAGATCCGGAGATCTTGCTGGCCAGGGTAGTTGACTTACACCTTCTAGAGCACGTTGGGTGGCACGGGATACATGCGAACGTGCATTGTCCTGTTGGAACACCAAGTTCCCTTGCCGGTCTAGGAATGGTAGAACGATGGGTTCGATGACGGTTTGGATGTACCGTGCACTATTCAGTGTCCCCTCGACGATCACCAGTGGTGTACGGCCAGTTTAGGAGATCGCTCCCCACACCATGATGCCGGGTGTTGGCCCTGTGTGCCTCGGTCGTATGCAGTCCTGATTGTGGCGCTCACCTGCACGGCGCCAAACACGCATACGACCATCATTGGCACCAAGGCAGAAGCGACTCTCATCGCTGAAGACGACACGTCTCCATTCGTCCCTCCATTCACGCCTGTCGCGACACCACTGGAGGCAGGCTGCACGATGTTGGGGCGTGAGCGGAAGACAGCCTAACGGTGTGCGGGACCGTAGCCCAGCTTCATGGAGACGGTTGCGAATGGTCCTCGCCGATACCCCAGGAGCAACAGTGTCCCTAATTTGCTGGGAAGTGGCGGTGCGGTCCCCTACGGCACTGCATAGGATCCTACGGTCTTGGCGTGCATCCGTGCGTCGCTGCGGTCCGGTCCCAGGTCGACGGGCACGTGCACCTTCCGCCGACCACTGGCGACAACATCGATGTACTGTGGAGACCTCACGCCCCACGTGTTGAGCAATTCGGCGGTACGTCCACCCGGCCTCCCGCATGCCCACTATACGCCCTCGCTCAAAGTCCGTCAACTGCACATACGGTTCACGTCCACGCTGTCACGGCATGCTACCAGTGTTAAAGACTGCGATGGAGCTCCGTATGCCACGGCAAACTGGCTGACACTGACGGCGGCGGTGCACAAATGCTGCGCAGCTAGCGCCATTCGACGGCCAACACCGCGGTTCCTGGTGTGTCCGCTGTGCCGTGCGTGTGATCATTGCTTGTACAGCCCTCTCGCAGTGTCGGGAGCAAGTATGGTGGGTCTGACACACCGGTGTCAATGTGTTCTTTTTTCCATTTCCAGGAGTGTATTATCTTTAGGTACATGGAACGTACGAGAATATTTTATTACAAGGGAGTTAGAGTTTACAGAAAATTTTAAACAAAGAAATAGGAACATTGCTGAAATAACAGAAACAAGGAAGAAAGTGGGAGGAACAAAAACTTTAAACAGTTACAGATTAATTTACAGTGAACTTCAAAAACGAAATAAGCAGTGAGTGGAATAGCGTTCTTATAGATAAAAAATGAAAAGAAATTTAGATTGGTATGACTACATAAATTACAGGATAGTAACTGCTAAACTCAGAATTCATTCAGGACATTTATGTGTTGTAGGCGTATACGCAGCTGATGAGATAAAAATTCGAAGATTCTGAAACATTTTATGAAGAGCTCCAAAAACAAGTAAATAAATATAATAAAATTGAAATACGTTAATAGCAAGAGGATTAAATGCAAGAACTGGAAAGTTAGCAATAGTAGGTGCAGTAGGTTCATTGGGGGAAATTACTTTAAATCTAAATGACAAGCTGTTAAGAGATTTTGCTACATTTAATCACCTGAAAATTACACTTACTTTCTTCAGAAAGGAAGACATAAACAAATACAACTGGAATGCAAGAGAATCATGCTCAGTAACTGACTGTGTAATAGATAATAGAAAATAAGTGCACGAATTCGAGATATTCATGTATTTAGGGGTAATGATGTCGGTTCTGCTCGCTTCCTAGTCCCTTCGAAAATTGAAATAGGGGCAACATGGAAAACAATAAAATGTTGAAATACTAAGTTCATCCTCTACAGGAAGAAGGCGTAACGAACTTACACCAACAAAACCTCTCACAGGAATTGCAAATGGTTGAAACTAAAAGCATTACTGAAGAAGAATGGAAAAGATTAAAATCAGCAATGCTGAAAATATCTAATGAGCTAAGAAAAAGTAAAGTATCAGACCAGTAAAGGGGCCTGAAAATACAGAAGACAGCAACTCCTAACAATGTTTTTAAAAAAAGCAGAGTGCGCAAAATGCTCATTTACTAACATGAACAAATGAAGCCAGGGAAATACGTAATCAAAAAGTAAATAAAACAAAGAATTTCATAAAACAGTGCTACAGTGAATCCTGGGGAAGATTCATTGCTAATTTGATACATAACATTCACAGAAGACAGAGTTTAGCTTTTAAACTTATGAAATAAGTGAATAAGTGGAGAAAGATACTGCAGACATTAATATATTAACAGAAAATTAATGGATACACCATTACAGAAATTTGTTGTATGATGGAGATAGTATAGAAAGTTAGTGTGAAAAAACTGACAATAACTCTGTCGTTGAAGTACATATAAAAGAATTAAAAGCGACCTTAGATGTACCAAAAAATAAAAAATCTGCTGGCCCATATAGCATTAGTGCTGAATTAATGTAATATGGAGAATCCATTTTAGAATTTGGTTTTCTCCGTTTTTCAAATATGTACTGGAAGAACTGTTCTGAACCTGAAGATCTGAACTCAACTATAAATATTTCTCTATTTAAAATAGTCAGTAGGAAAGACAGGAAATTATCTAAGAACAAATCTACTAAATCCAAGATATTAAATTTATGTGAAAATTTTTAGTCAAAGATTACAAACTATTACTGATACAATAATCTCAGAAGAACAACCAGGCTTCAGAAACGGATGTTTGTGTAATGATAATATACAGATAGTAACAGAAATTATTGAAAAACACCAGAAATATAGCTGAGAAATGCATTTGCATTTATTCAGCATAAAAAGGCTTTCATAAGATACAGATACACTTTGTCGAAAATACTGAAAATAAAAGGTTTCCTTGTTAACACCATAAAGAGTCTATGTAGAAATACAAAAATTGTTATAAGTACATGTTTGTAAATGCCAGATGACATTTTAATCAATCAAAGCAATCGACAAGCATGCAGTCTATCACCTACTTTATTTAATTTGTATATTGACGACCTAGATATGATGGAATACAGTTAGACATTACAACATAATTGATGACAAGATAATTACACAAGAAATACAAAATGCTTTACAAAGAGCGGTATATAGATTGAGCCAAACCGCAATATACACTCCTGGAAATGGAAAAAAGAACACATTGACACCGGTGTGTCAGACCCACCATACTTGCTCCGGACACTGCGAGAGGGCTGTACAAGCAATGATCACACGCACGGCACAGCGGACACACCAGGAACCGCGGTGTTGGCCGTCGAATGGCGCTAGCTGCGCAGCATTTGTGCACCGCCGCCGTCAGTGTCAGCCAGTTTGCCGTGGCATACGGAGCTCCATCGCAGTCTTTAACACTGGTAGCATGCCGTGACAGCGTGGACGTGAACCGTATGTGCAGTTGACGGACTCTGAGCGAGGGCGTATAGTGGGCATGCGGGAGGCCGGGTGGACGTACCGCCGAATTGCTCAACACGTGGGGCGTGAGGTCTCCACAGTACATCGATGTTGTCGCCAGTTGTTGGCGGAAGGTGCACGTGCCCGTCGACCTGGGACCGGACCGCAGCGACGCAGGGATGCACGCCAAGACCGTAGGATCCTATGCAGTGCCGTAGGGGACCGCACCGCCACTTCCCAGCAAATTAGGGACACTGTTGCTCCTGGGGTATCGGCGAGGACCATTCGCAACCGTCTCCATGAAGCTGGGCTACGGTTCTGCACACCGTTAGGCCATCTTCCGCTCACGCCCCAACATCGTGCAGCCCGCCTCCAGTGGTGTCGCGACAGGCGTGAATGGAGGGACGAATGGAGACGTGTCGTCTTCAGCGATGAGAGTCGCTTCTGCCTTGATGCCAATGATGGTCGTATGCGTGTTTGGCGCCGTGCAGGTGAGCGCCACAATCAGGACTGCATACGACCGAGGCACACAGGGCCAACACCCGGCATCATGGTGTGGGGAGCGATCTCCTAAACTGGCCGTACACCACTGGTGATCGTCGAGGGGACACTGAATAGTGCACGGTACATCCAAACCATCATCGAACCCATCGTTCTACCATTCCTAGACCGGCAAGGGAACTTGCTGTTCCAACAGGACAATGCATGTCCGCATGCATCCCGTGCCACCCAACGTGCTCTAGAAGGTGTAAGTCAACTACCCTGGCCAGCAAGATCTCCGGATCTGTCCCCCATTGAGCATGTTTGGGACTGGATGAAGTGTCGTCTCACGCGGTCTGCACGTCCAGCACGAATGCTGGTCCAACTGAGGCGCCAGGTGGAAATGGCATGGCAAGCCGTTCCACAGGACTACATCCAGCATCTCTACGATCGTCTCCATGGGAGAATAGCAGCCTGCATTGCTGCGAAAGGTGGATATACACTGTACTAGTGCCGACATTGTGCATGCTCTGTTGGCTGTGTCTATGTGCCTGTGGTTCTGTCAGTGTGATCATGTGATGTATCTGACCCCAGGAATGTGTCAATAAAGTTTCCCCTTCCTGGGACAATGAATTCACGGTGTTCTTATTTCAATTTCCAGGAGTGTATTAAAACATAACTAATTTGTAAGTAGACAATGACAATGCGTTTCAAAGGAATGAATCCAGTCAGATCGAAGACAATAATAAACGAGAAAATTTTAGAACAAGAATCCCATTGCTGGTACCTGGGATGTGATATTAGTTTTAACTGTGAAAACTACAATGAGATGAAGGTTTTTGAATATCAGACCATTTCCAGAACAATTGGAAGAACTTTGGGACGAAAAACATGAAAATAATTACAAAGGAAATTCTATAGAGCTATGGCTGTACCTGGTCTTGTATATGCTTCCGAATCATGGACGGTAACAAAACAGGAAAATCGCGTATTTAGGCAGCAGAGATGAAGTTGATGAAACATTTAAGAGGCTGTAACAAAATCGATGAAATGAGAAATGAAACAAATAGTATAGTTTTAAAAATCTTTGCAGTTTAGGACAAGATAGAAGAGAACGTAATAAAGTAGAATGATCATAATGATAGCATGACAGATTACAGACTGCCAAAGACGATAATGTATTATCGGCCCATTGGAAGGAGAGGACCTGGTAGGCCTCATAAGAGACTGATAGAGGATGCTAGAGACAGGAACAGGTGACTACAACACCTTGTTCTTGGAAGGAGATGATGATGGTTTATGTAGTCAGTGCTGAGCACCGCTCGAGACGACCTAAAGAACGACGCCACTGGACAGTCGACAAATGGAAATGAGTGACCTGAATGATAAAACACGCTATATTCTGTGACAATCTGATGGGAGGCTTTGGGATTGGCGAATGCCTTTGAATGTTACATACCAGCACGTGTAACGCCAGCAATGAAGTACAAAACAGGTAGTGGTATGGTCGAGGAGTTTTGACGGTTAGGGTGGGGTCCCCTTAATGAGCTTAAGAAAATACTAAATGCGGAAGGCTATGAACACATTTTATAGTATTGCCTACTGCGTAGGTCGAGAAACACTTCGGAGCATGAATACTTCCTGTCATAATGTAGCATCTGTGTGGCAATGGTTTGTGGACAATAACATTCCTAAAATGGACTGCGCGTCCAGAGTTCGGCCCTGAAGCCAGCGGAACATCTTTGGTATGATTTATCATTTCGACTTCACTCCATACCCCAGCATCCTACATGACTAGCTTCCCTGGTTTCGGCTCTTGCGGAAGAATAGGCTGCCATTACTCCAGAGACGTTCTGGAACCTCATTGTAAGCGCCCCCAGTACAGTTCAAGCCTTCATAAGGGCCAAGGATGGACTCACGCCATATTAATGCACACGATTAGGTGGACAGATACTTTAAATGAAATAAGGCAGGTACTCAAGAACAAATTCATCTCTGTGAGGTCATCAGTATGATCAAAATAATTTTCATTAAATTTGTAGAATTATTTATAAAACTACAGAGATGAGTCGTGCATTAAGAAGTGCTGTGCTAGAAGTACGGGAGTGCAATTTGTTATTTTGACGGCTTGTACTGTAGGATCTACACCTAAATTGGAATGAAATATAGAAAATAATCAGAATATAGGTAAGAGTCGAGAAGAAAATATTTCTATAGTAATTTTGAGGTCTGTAGATGAAATGTTTGGATACAGAAAGAACTGTTGACATTACAAAAGTTTTGTTTACGTAGTAAAATATCATAAGACAACCAAAGTAATGAAGACATAAATCTTAGTCTTGCACAGAGAAAGAAAAGTTTCTTCAGCAAAAGGCAACGTTTATGTGGTAGTGAAGTCCTATCTTGGAAGGAATATAATAAATTATCACTTTGGATCATATTGTAATTTCAAAGTGAATCAGAGAGAAGCCGAAGGTTCGAGATGTAGTCGGATGTATTTGAATGCCCTAGTCACATGAAACACGTAGAACTAATGAAACATCGCAAATGTGCATCGTGCCGGGAAGCCAGCCGACTATACACAGAGCTATTCCATTTGACGAGTGTGAACTCGCCTCACTCACTACCTCGCAGACATAATGTGACGCCCTCTTTCGTTTCTAAATTCCACAGAAGACCTGCTGGGACTGAGGATATTGCGGAGCTCCTGGCTTTAGCGTTGAAAATGGGTTGCACCCTTCTGCTTCAAAACAGCGATTAACTCTCCAGATGGAAAAAAGCTTTGAAACCGTAATAATCACTGAAGGATGAATTCATCGGTGTGTGATTCGAATATGTATCACGTAAGTGTGCTATCACCCCCAGAGGACCACTCGTTGCTGATCGACTGCCATGTTATTTTCTCCCCAGAGCCATCGGTATGGAAGGAGGTGGCACGACCAAACTGCTCTCTCAGATTTTGTGAGTTTTTCACAGGTTTTAGCCGCTATCTCTCATTCAAGTAGCATCTCTGTTGACCTTACGAGCGTGAGTGCACCGTTCCATCAATGAGAAGTCCTTAGCAGTACTGGGTGTTGAACGCTGGTCCGTCGCACGGCAGACATTGGTGCTTACCGATCAGCTACGGAGGTGGACACTGTCACATCTCAGTCTGACTGTGGAGCTTCATTTGTAGCCTAATGTGTAAAAAGTTACAAATTATTTGAGAGACTAGAATTTGAGTACTGTTAAATTGTAGTATGTCAAGGGTCTTGTTTCAGAGAATTCATAGTTGAATCCCAGTAACTGGAGACATTGGCAGGAGGAAAATTTCAATCTAGGTGTAAGTCGCGCTTACCGGAAGCAAAAGTGACTGGCAAAAATGACAGATAGCAGTTATAGTCTCTGTCTGAAATACGTTCAGCCGTTACTTCCGCTCTGGATTTATTATTATAGGGAATCTTATAATTACATCTCTTAGCTAACATAAATTATTATTACTCGTAGACCCTAAAACTGATAAGAACTCCTGATGGCTAGTTTAGTTTCGCATTCTATATCATTTCCTTGCGCAGATGTGACAGCATACGAATTCCTGAAATATCTTAATTTTTATGGATACTTCGGACTTTTTTCACACATAATATGAAATGAAAGCAGCACGAGCTACGATAGTAACAAGGTAATACTTCGCCACCGTTGACAGTAATACACCTACCTTATCGGTCAAGACCTGGCCAAATATGCAGTACATTCCAGTTTCGTAGAGGACGGGAGGTATTGTCATAAGCGCTTTCAGTGCTTTTGAAACGTTTCCGTCCCTCTGTAATAGCTGTCAATACGACAAACATTACAGTGTTAGCAAATTTATAGTAACTTATTACCCTTTGGGGGTAATAAAAAAAACATATACACACATAATGGGTTCTCTACTAAGCAGTACACAGTTGTATACGTAAGGCTATGGAGCTATAAACTGCAATAAAAATAAACCTAAAAAAAGATAGAAATGTGGTAAATCATGTTAATAAAATGGTGTCGCTTTCAGTCTTTTTCTTTTTTCAGAAAAAGAGGCACAACCTACTAATTTGTACCGGTGAAGCGTTGCAACACCAACGACAAATATATCAGGTGATGAAAATTTGAAGAGGAACTTCTTGAACTATTAAAACAACATAGTTTAGCCACATTTGCTCTTCAAGTAAATGAAAATCATCCGGAAAGATACAGTTCAGTAAGTTAACCCTCTTTTTGTAATTTCAATCAGTAGAGTCTTATAGTGTAGTAACTCATATTTAAGAAAGAAAACTATCATGATCATAAGACATGCTATAAGATTCATCTACTACCAGGGTTTAGACAACTACTTAAGAAGTGTAAATGGAGCATAGTGGCATATGAATAATTTCTTGTAGATAAGCAATTACAATCGAAGAGGGCAATAATGCACGTAATTATTACACCAAATTAAAAACACCATCATTTCACACTGAGATTGAGTTTGCCCAAAAGGATATGCACTATGGTGTAATGAAAATTTTTGTCCACCTACCCAATTGTGTAACTGTCTGACAGAAAACAAACTGAACCGGTTTCTCGTTTGACACCACCTTTTGTTCAGAATAAGAATTTCTATTTATGTAACATCTCAAATCTGATGAGTTCGAGCTAAGACGCCAGTTCCGGGAAGAGCAGGTATGCTGGCGCCAGATTGATTGACGATGAGGGTTGATGTGCTGACCAGTCTGGGTGCAGTTTTTAGGCTGTTCCTCACGTCCCACCAGGTGAACACTGGGCTGGTGCCCTGGTCCCCCCTGAGTTGCACAATTCGCAAACATTTAAAAAAATTTCGCTCACTTTCACAGGAATAACATTAAACGTAGATGTACGGCGTACACATATTTCGTCCCAGGGGGAAGGGGGAGGATGGGGCAGGGGTACAGGAGAGGTGTGAGGCCACTCCTTGGATTAACCATGACAAATTTGTCTAGTAACCATGCCAACCAGCGTCGATGGGGGTCGAAGGAACAAAAAAAAAATGTCAATGATGATTACTAATTTAGACCTGAAAAAGCTTGTAAATAGTCAGAATGTAGCCACATTCAATATGAATATGTAATATGAACGTAAAGTGACATACTTGTCATCATTCTGAGTAAAAATGCGTGAAATATGAGGATAATTAACTATCAATAAAACATCATCAACTTGGCCTCGTATTATGTGGAGAAGAAAGCACATCTGCAAGACATCTGCTCCAGAAACCGAGCAAGTACAAACAAATGGAGCACTCGAAATTTTAAAAGCTACAAATTCAGAAGCCCATAATTGCGTACTCTTGCTAGCGTGATTGTCCTTAAAATATGAGGTAAAGGTTTTCATGGCTTAGTTTTAGTTTAGTTTCATGATCTAATGTTCCATAGATCATTTTCACGATTATTTTATCGATATGATATGGAAAAAGTCAGATTACAAGATATATATACACACACATGAATAGTGCCAATTACAGATATTTTTAGTTCTACACATGCAACTACGTTGAGAGGTACATTCTTTTTTACCAATTCTGAAACAGAAATTCGTCCATGGAATGGAAGGATTTGTCCAAAAGAAATGATTTTGAGCTAGACTTAAAACTTGATCTGCTACCTGCCAGACACTTTATGTTGTTGGGAAAATGATCAAAGACTTTTGTTGCTGAATAATGTACTCCTTTTTGAGCAACTGACAGCTTCAATAACTGATAGGAAAGGTCATTTTTCCCTCTAGTGTTGTAGGTATGAACATCACTGTTCTTCGCAACTTGAGAAGGATTATTTATAACGAATTTCTTTAGCGAATATATATACTCTGATGGTGCAGTTAAAATACCTAATTCCTTGAACAGGTGCCTACATGACGTCCTTGGGTGACCACCACTAATTATTCTCACTGCTCTCTTTTGTGCAATCAATACTTTATGTCTAAGTGGTGAATTACCCCAGAAAACTATTCCATAAGACATTATTGAGTGAAAATATGCAAAGTACGTTAGGGGGCTGATCTGTTCATTACCAAAACTTGCGATTATATGAAGAGCGAAAGAAGCTAAGTAATATGCTTCTTCCAGTTCAAGTAGTCATCAATGTGTACACCCAAAAATTTGTAGAAATCTACCCTGTTAACTGAGACCTGTTCATATGCTACATATATTATTGGTGTCACTCTATTCGGTGTAGAGAACTGGATATAGTGAGTTTTTTCAAAATTAAGCAAGAGTCAATTTTCTGAGAATCACTTAATAATTCTTTGAAAGACATCCTTAACAATATCTTCAGCTGCTTTTTCTGGAACGGAATTTATTATAACACTCTTGTCATCAGCAAAAAGTACTAGTTAGGATATTCACACGAATAAGGAACAGCAGAAGACCCAAAATTGAATCCTGTGGGGCTCCCTTTATGATAACTCCCCATTCACTAGAATTTACCACCCTTCCAACATTATTTGTGTTATTCAGCACCACCTTTTGTTTTCTGTTCGTTAAGTGTGATTCAAACCAGCTTGGTGTATAGCCTTCAATTCCATAAAACCTGAGTTTTTCTAAGAGTGTGACATGATCAACACAGTCAAATGCCTTGGAAAGGTCACAAAAAATACCAACTGGTGATAATTTGTTACTTAGGTCTTGTACTATTTGATGGGTAATTGTGTAGATAGCGTTCTCAGTAGAGTAACCCTTCTCGAATCCGAATTGTGACATGCTGAGTAAATTATTTTCACTTAAATGTGAGACTACACTTGAATACATAACTTATTCGAATATTTTAGAGAATGAAGTCAGCAATGAGACTGGTCTGCAATTATTCAAGTCACTCTTGTCCCCTTTCTTATGAAGACGTTTGACAATTGCATGTTTCAATCTGTTTGGAAAAATTCCCTGTGCCAGTGAAGCATTACATATATCACTAAGGACTCCATTTATTAAATTAGAACAACACTTCAGAATTCGGTTAGAAACTCCATAAACATCACATGAGCTCTTATTTTTCAGTACAATTCCCTTAATTTCAGTGGGGGATGTTGATGCTATTTCTAAAGGCCTAAAGTCCTGGGGAATGACATTAACATATTTTTGGCTTCTTCAACTGAACCCTTTAATCATATTATTGTTGCTATATCCAGCAAGTGATTGTTAAAAATACTTGCAACTTTTGAATTATCACTCACAACATCATTTTTCACATCATCATTTAGCTTTATTGCTGTAGTATGCTGTGCACTGTCAGGCTGCCCTGTCTCCCATTTCACGATAATCCATATAGTTTTAATCTTACTATCAGCATTACTAATTTCAGTCATAACACACAAGCTTCTTGACTTCTTAATAACTTTCCTTGGAATATTGCAGTATCTTTAGTAATAAGCAAGTAACGTCATGTCTTGACTTATTCTGGCCTGTCCATATATTTCTCTCTTCCTCTTACACGATATCTTAATTCCCTTAGTAATCCATGACTGACTTGACTTTGTAATGGCTTCTTTGGATAACGTTTCAGGAAAGCAACTCTCTAATACTGAGACAAATTTATGGTGGAATAAATTGAATTTGGCATCAGCATCATTTTCTGTGTATACTTCATCCCATTCCACCTCTTCTCGGCTGCTCTTAAAACTCTGTACCCTGTTGGCATCAATAAGCCTCCCAGCCTTGTATGAACCTGCCTGAAGCCTATGAGGTGCTATATGTGTTATTTCCATTAACTGTGCAACATGATCAGATAACCCATTAACAACTGGGTACATGTTAATGGTTTCTGCCTCAACACTGTCTATGAAAATGTTATCAATAAGTGACCTACTATCCTGCTGCACATGAGTTGGAAAATTTACAACGGATACTAGATTGAAACAACCGAACAAAGATTCTAGCTGATTTTTCCTATCTGTGTCTTTTAAGAAATCTACGTTAAAATCACCACAAACCACCAACTGCTTCTTTTTGTCAGACAGATATCTCAATAAAGCCTCTAGATTTTTCATGAATAGCTGAGTTACCTTGAGGGGACCTGTAGATTCTTACAATTACTGTGGAAGCGTATTGCGGTAGCAACTCACAAGCACATGCTTCAAGGATCTGATCTACACAGAAACTATTTGTTTAAATATTTTTGACTTTGTGTCCAATTTTTATATAAGTAGCAACTTCTCTTTTTTCCATGTTCACTCTACATTAATAAGATGCAAATCTGTAATCCCTTAAATTTAACTTTTCTATCGCTGCGGTTACCTGGTGTTCAGAGAGAGACGAAACATCTATACCCTCAGAATTTAATCCATTTTCTAGGAATACAAGAAGCTTATCTGTCTTATTTTTCAGTCCTCTAATGTTCTGGTGAAACACGCAAATTTTATTTCTTTGGATACTGCTACAGACATTATGGCACTGTTCTGTTTTAATCTCTTTCAGTACTCTCTGTCTGTAACCTGATTCTAACCTAAAAAATGTGTCCCTCTGACTCCAGTGATCACAGGTATTTTGTCTTGTAAGCATGTGGCCCCCTTATACTGTCTGCAAGAAGATCAACTAATCTATCATTCCCTTCCTAGTCAGGTCTGCACCTGAATAGGAGCCCCACTAGTGTAGCCCCACATCCCAATTGCATCAACAGGCACAGCACAGATATGAGATCTAGTTTCTGCCAACTCCCCCCCCCACCCCCCCCCGCCCCCAGCTACCTGTTAACACGGTTGACAGCCGTATTAACCTAGGGCTGGTCATGGCGCTGCAAAACATTCACAAACCCCACACGAGCGTGAGCTGTTGCTACACCTATTACATACGGGTCAGACCTAATACTATAGTCCAAATTGCTCGTCGGGTTGTTACCTGCTCCTCCTACTATAAGAATATAGTCCTAGCCATCATATTCTTTTCACAAGGCCCCTTGGTTTTCTGTAACCTGGCTAAGCTTAGCACTGGGTTTCACAATGCTTGTGACCTTGATCTGGACTCCTAGCCTATCCTGTAGCTACTGGCCTACACTTCTCCCATGACTGCTACCTAACAGCAGGACTCTTATATTTCTGCTTGGCTTCACTCCCGACCTAGCATTACAGTTGTTACTATGAGTCCACTGCGCCCTACTTTCCTCAAAAACTGTTTGAGACTCTTCTACTTCGGGTAACAAATCAAACTTACTGCTCACTGGAATCTGAAAAGTTATTTATGGGGTTTTCTCCTTCTGGCTACTACTTGTTATCTGTTCCCAGCTCCCATTGTCTCTTTCCCACCTCAACCTGTCTAATTCGAAGTACGCCATTTCTAGTTCAGCCTGAAGGGCACAAATCTTTTTACCCTGTTCCACGATTTCCTTGTCACGGCTACATAATCTACAACTCCATTGGCGAGCCTCATCTGGCACTATAACAGCTTCCCCGCTACAATCACCTCAGTGAAAAACTAATCCACAGTCGCGATATTTCACTCTCGTGCTGACTAATCAACGAAAACATCCGCATTTGTTACACATGAGGGCAGATTAAACAATACAAATTACACTACAAACAAACATAAATACAATCAATACAAACAATTCCGCTACACCAATTAATAATTAGTAGAGAGTAACTTAGCTTCTGGTGAGATGAGCAGAGAACCCTGTTACTCGTTCGTGAGTTTCTGTGTACTATTGCACTTGTGTTTCCTTCTCCACCAGTTTTCAATTCCATGATATCCTCCATTGTGGTTTTACCCGCTTTCGTTAACGTACTAGAAGTCCAAACACAGTTTCGTTGTACTAGTCTCGGTAGCTCTCCAATTCACACAAAATTTGACGATTACTGGAAGTGGATGGTTGAAAGTGAGACTTTCATATTCTACCTATCTCGTTACTATTTTTCGACGTGTAGCGTATTCAAGTTCTACATCATATAACCAATGTCTGCTAACATCATACACAAATAGAAATACTGGGAGACGATCCAGTCTCTGTTCCTCGTTAGTGGAGGATTTCCTTATTTTTATTCCTTCTCTGTGCTATAAAGCTGGGTGACAACCGTCTACAGTCACTAACAAGACTATCAATTAAAAATCACACGGCAAAGAGCCAATAGCACCACCAAAGCCATCATATCAAAACGAAGACTAGGTTATGTATTAGTACTTGTTATTGAAATCAGCAATGTAAAAATCATAAACAGAGTTTAAAATCAGTAAGCCAATGTTCGCCTGCGTCACCAAGCCATTTCATGGACTTTAAACAACCTAGTCTGAAACCTCACGTCCCACAGTACCTCGCTTGTACTAAGTTCGTCGTTAATACTAGGCTAATACAGTACACGTGCCTCGCAGAGATCCCGGGTCCCAATACGATTGCCGTCTCCAGATTTGGAGAGTCTCTCGTTAGGTATACGAGTTTTTATGATCTTACAGACCCTATCGCATTGTTCAGTCCCTAACTTGTATGATGCAGTCTAATCAGTTCTACAACGCACAGCAAATATATCCACATGATAATTTGCAAACCAAGAAAACCAGAGAAAGTGTGGTTTGAGTGGCGTTGGTAACGTCCAGGAACACACTCTGCTACGTACCGAAGCAATCTTGATCAACTATAGCACTGCAGTGAAGAAGCTTTCATAATACATGCAGAACCCGCAGGGTACTCCTAATGTGTAGTTCTGACGTGTTTTACAGTAACAGATTTTACATATTCCAACTCAAGGGAAGCCCCGAAACGGTGCGTCATGCTGTGAGGATCCGTAACGTCTCCAAATAAGGTATCTGTTGTGAGAAAGGCTTCCCAGGGAAAGTGTAAGGGACACAGGGAAAAAGACTTTATTATTTCAAAAGTAAATGTCATAACTATTAACACATTTATCCCACTGTGAGTCAAAATGTTCCAAGCCTCCTTGGAAAAATGTTTGTGGTTGACTTCGAAAGGATGATTGTACCTATACATACACCTCTTTGTCAGAATCAAATCGACACCACTTAATGTCTTTCTTCATGGCTCCAAAAACATGGAAATCGCATGACGACGGATAGGGACTGTATGGAGGATGTGTTAGGATTTCCCACCGAAACTCCCGCAGCGTATTAGAAACAATATTGGCAACACACATATATATATATATATATACGAACAAAACTTATGCATATAACCGATGTATCGAGCTTTTGTAATTAAACTTTCTGTATACTTTTGACTGGATTCTGAATATACACTCCTGGAAATAGAAAAAAGAACACATTGACACCGGTGTGTCAGACCCACCATACTTGCTCCGGACACTGCGAGAGGGCTGTACAAGCAATGATCACACGCACGGCACAGCGGACACACCAGGAACCGCGGTGTTGGCCGTCGAATGGCGCTAGCTGCGCAGCATTTGTGCACCGCCGCCGTCAGTGTCAGCCACTTTGCCGTGGCATACGGAGCTCCATCGCAGTCTTTAACACTGGTAGCATGCCGCGACAGCGTGGACGTGAACCGTATGTGCAGTTGACGGACTTTGAGCGAGGGCGTATAGTGGGCATGCGGGAGGCCGGGTGGACGTGCCGCCGAATTGCTCAACACGTGGGGCGTGAGGTCTCCACAGTACATCGATGTTGTCGCCAGTGGTCGGCGGAAGGTGCACGTGCCCGTCGACCTGGGACCGGACCGCAGCGACGCACGGATGCACTCCAAGACCGTAGGATCCTACGCAGTGCCGTAGGGGACCGCACCGCCACTTCCCAGCAAATTCGGGACACTGTTGCTCCTGGGGTATCGGCGAGGACCATTCGCAACCGTCTCCATGAAGCTGGGCTACGGTCCCGCACACCGTTAGGCCGTCTTCCGCTCACGCCCCAACATCGTGCAGCCCGCCTCCAGTGGTGTCGCGACAGGCGTGAATGGAGGGACGAATGGAGACGTGTCGTCTTCAGCGATGAGAGTCGCTTCTGCCTTGGTGCCAATGATGGTCGTATGCATGTTTGGCGCCATGCAAGTGAGCGCCACAATCAGGACTGCATACGACCGAGGCACACAGGGCCAACACCCGGCATCATGGTGTGGGGAGCGATCTCCTACACTGGCCGTACACCACTGGTAATCGTCGAGGGGACACTGAATAGTGCACGGTACATCCAAACCGTCATCGAACCCATCGTTCTACCATTCCTAGACCGGCAAGGGAACTTGCTGTTCCAACAGGACAATGCACGTCCGCATATATCCCGTGCCACCCAACGTGCTCTAGAAGGTGTAAGTCAACTACCCTGGCCAGCAAGATCTCCGGATCTGTCCCCCATTGAGCATGTTTGGGACTGGATGAAGCGTCGTCTCACGCGGTCTGCACGTCCAGCACGAACGCTGGTCCAACTGAGGCGCCAGGTGGAAATGGCATGGCAAGCCGTTCCACAGGACTACATCCAGCATCTCTACGATCGTCTCCATGGGAGAATAGCAGCCTGCATTGCTGCGAAAGGTGGATATACACTGTACTAGTGCCGACATTGTGCATGCTCTGTTGCCTGTGTCTATGTGCCTGTGGTTCTGTCAGTGTGATCATGTGATGTATCTGACCCCAGGAATGTGTCAATAAAGTTTCCCCTTCCTGGGACAATGAATTCACGGTGTTCTTATTTCAATTTCCAGGAGTGTATGTAATTACTGTGTTTCACACATCCTATCAAAAAATCCCAACAAAGCGAAGACTTCTTAAGTATTTCATGTATCACAGTAACATTTATGAGAATTCCTTTTTTTAAAGAATAATTTTCACCTCTTGAGAGATTAAATATTACACGTATGTTACACATAGTTTTTTCTCTCATTCTATGCACTCGGTGAGCTGCTCGGCTACTTCCCGAAGTCTCTGAAACTGTCTAGTCGTTGAATTCTCGCCTATATCAGCACGTCGATTAGGTAACTTCGCTACTTGTCAGAAACCAGTCCTGAATTACAGTTCACTGCAGCTCTTGAATCAAGCCCATGTTGTGTTGGTATGTGAATTGTTGGCTTGGAGCTAAAGAACTGACGTCTTGCAAGTGTACTTATACAACTACATGTGTACTTTGCAAGACACCTTATGGCGGGTGGCAGAGGGCACTTCGTGTATCAGTGCTTCACTCCCCTTACCTTTGTTGGTAAGAATCCGTTTGGCCTTAAGTCTCTCAAATTTTATCTTCATGGTCTTTCCGTTAGTTATACTCATACATAAGCAATATTTTGTTGACTATTAAAGGAATATACGATCACAGAAATTTAATAGTGAACATCTCTCTGATGAACAAAGCCACTCTTCTAACTTTTTTCATTTGTTCTATTTCCTCTGTCAGTCCTGTCTGGTGTGGATCACAGACTGACGAGCAGTATTCACGTATATGGCGAACAAGGGTTTCGTAAACTACCTCCTTTGTGGTTGTATTACACTTCTTGAGGATTCTTTCAATGAAGCTCATTATGGTACCTGCTTTACCTGCGATTAGTTTCAGCTCGACTCGAAATCGCTCGGTACTCATATTCCTAGATACATGTGTTTGTTTGCCAATGTTGCAATCGGAAAAAACAGCTATTTTTGCCTATTTATTCGAAATATATTGCATTCATTTACGATGAGTGTCAACTGCTTGTCTCCACACCAAGTGGCTATCCTCTGCAGCTCTTCCTTCATTTCGCTACATTCTTGTAGTATTGCGACTTCTCCATATACGACAGCATCGTTTGTGAATAGCGTCATGGAGATTCTGACGTTATCAACTAATAAGGGTACCTTACGTATTTTCTTCATGCTTATAGCACAAGAAGCTCAGTGCCCAGACATCTCTTTTGTTATGGAATTCGATGCGATTAAAAAAAATTAGCGTTTGAAGATTGGAAGACTTCCAGGCACTGTTTAGTACACTTCTGGCTTACTAAAGTATCTTCTGGTAGCTGAATTCGTAAAGTCTGTAGCTCGAAAGCCACTAGTGTCTTCGTTTATTTTACTTTTCTTCTTAGTTGTGATGGCAGATTCAATTGAAAGTTTGCAAAGTAATATTTAGAGCTAGATCAGAAATGTAAGGACTAGGGTATGAAGATTAGCATCGCCAAAACGAAAGTAATGTCAGTGGGAAAGAAATATAAACGCATTGAGTGCCAAATAGGAGGAACAAAGTTAGAACTGGTAGACGGTTTCAAGTACTTAGGATGCATATTCTCACAGGATGGCAACATAGTGAAAGAACTGGAAGCGAGGTGTAGCAAAGCTAATGCAGTGAGCGCTCAGCTACGATCTACTCTCTTCTGCAAGAAGGAAGTCAGTACCAAGACTAAGTTATCTTTCGACCAACTTTGTTGTATGGGAGCGAAAGCTGGGTGGATTCAGGTTACCTTATCAACAAGGCTGAGGTTACCGATATGAAAGTGGCTAGGATGATTTCAGGTACTAGTAGATGGGAACAATGGCAGGAGGGTGTCCACAATGAGGAAATCAAAGAAAAACTGGGAATGAACTCTATAGATGTAGCAGTCAGGGCGAACAGGCTTAGATGGTGGGGTCATGTTACACGCATGGGAGAAGCAAGGTTACCCAAGAGACTCATGGATTCAGCTGTAGAGGGTAGGAAGAGTCGGGG
Source organism: Schistocerca serialis cubense (assembly GCF_023864345.2). NCBI lineage: Eukaryota > Metazoa > Arthropoda > Insecta > Orthoptera > Acrididae > Schistocerca > Schistocerca serialis. Next base: position 547,720,824 of record NC_064638.1, on the reverse strand, counting down.
CAGACCGAGGAGAAGGTACCTGGATTCGGTTAAGAATGATTTTGAAGTAATAGGTTTAACATTAGAAGAGGCACCAATGTTAGCACTGAATAGGGGATCATGGAGGAATCGTATAAGGGGGGCTATGCTCCAGACTGAACGCTGAAAGGCATAATCAGTCTTAAATGATGATGATGATGATCTTTAAATTCCATATTTAATAACAAAAAGAATCATTAGTATAATTTTTATACTTTTATTAAAATTCCTTATTTAGTAAGAAACAGAAATGTTACTAAACAAAACTTCTATCATATTATTTTCATGACAATAATGTCTCTATCTCAAATTAAACTTTGCACGAAACTGCGAGTATTAGCAATAAATTAAAAATTTGTAAATTTTAGTACAAAAATGCAGAACGTCAAATCGAAAATAAAATTTTTTATGTGTAGACATTGAACAGTATTAGTTCTGCTTTATTCTTTCATTTAAGAAATAAATTTCGATTGTCTATATTAAATTATAGCTTATTTTCATAGACCAATAATAAAAAATAAAAAAGGTTATTTTTATTAAAGTGTAATTTAACATGTATTGATTAACATTTACATTTGTTAATAAATGTGGAATTAAAATAAATAGAAGAAAAGTTGCGCCAAGCGAGATTACTTACCCTACCTACTCAACCACCGACTAGTTCCTTACTAATCTAGATTCGTTTTGCACTAAGCAGCACTTGTGAATTTTCTAATCTTCCTTCGAGGTGTTTAAGAATTGCTTCGTACTCTATTGAGAAACTAATATCTGAGCAATGACCTCTAAATCCTAAAAGTATGAAGAAAATCGAAGAGAGCTCCTTGTATGTCATTCAAATGTAACGTAGATCTAATAACACTAGGCTGGGGTACGCCCGAAGCTACTTTTATATCTGAATATTGCTCCCCTTTCAGACTCACTTGCTGTGTTCTCTGTGCTATTAACTGTCCAATCCAAACACAAAGCTGTGCCTATATTCCTACGTTCGTATTTTGTTCATTAGGAAGCAGAGCGAAACTGTGCCGAACGCCAGCTGGACGTCAAGCTGTTATTTAGGAAGCCGGAATCTACTGACTTCTGGGTTTCGTGAACAGACGGAGGATGCTAGGTTCCACACCATTGTTTTTTCCGAATCCATGTTGCTAAAATAACATGCAGAAAATTTAAAAACAGCACCAATACTGATTTGAGATGACAAGCACGTTTTCATAATGAAGGCAAGAGCGAAATGAACATTGTGGCCTAGTAGAGTACCTGATGAATGAGGACTCTGCGTTCAGAACACTATACAAGAAATTGGTCTTCAGATCATCAATAAGCCTCTCAACCCCTCTATTTTCCGAAATATTGCGGATGAGGCAACAAATATAGACATCACTCTTGCAGATACGGAAGAGAGAACACACTGCAGACTGGAAGGTATGTGATGAATTTACAACTGACCATAATCTCATTTAATTCACAATAACAGACACAGGCAATGACTTATACGATAACATCGAGTACGAGCGGCTATACACCTACGCAACGCCAACTGGGAATTTTAAAGGCTGAATTCAAGCTACAACCACTGCAAGGAACGGTGTATGATGTTAACGCAAAAGCCTGCGAATTGGTGCGATCGTTGCAGACGGTACAATAGAAAGCGATCCCATTATCCGTTAGGAAGTCATAAGGGTTTTCAATTCCCTGGAGTTGCGCCCTATAGTCTCTAAGACGCAGAGCAAGGCAGGCAAGAAGATACTACCAGAAATCCTTATGCGAAACAGAACGAAAAAGAAGGCTGAGTCTCTATCGAAAAGTCAAACAACAATATGAAGAACTAATACACAAAAGAATACTGTAAAATGGGAGGTGTTCGTTAAGGGCCAAATGGTAACAAATTTTTGGGGATTTACATACAAACTTGAACAAACAAGGCTCGATCACCCCCTGTATAATCAACCATGATACGATCCAATGCACGATGACGACGGACTGGTAGATATTAAAGTAGTATCTACTCAGAACTCTGTTGCCGAACGATACGACGATGGAAGACATAGAGAACCATGAGCAGCTTTGCTCTGAATTACGAGAGCAGCATATGAATAACAGCGTTGTGATTCCACTTGCCCAGGAGGAAGCGAGGATGGTGATAATGAGGTTAAAGAAGAAGAAAGCACCAGGATATTATATAATACTGGCAGAAGTGTTGTATCATCTAGTGGACCAGATTCACACGTGTATGATAGTGTTGTTAAACGAATGTTTTATTCCGGGATAGGCGCCCAGAATCTAGAGTATCTCGAATATAATTATACTCAAAGAAGGGGAAGATAAAGACCCAAGAGGACCGTAATCTTGTAGCCCGATACCTTTGGTAAATGCTCTACTCAAAGTACAGAAAAATGTTCTGTGTCGTCGCTTTAGGGATCATAGACAAGTAGTAGGCATGAGCCCCTTGCAGTACGGTTTTAGGAGTGGGAAATCCACCGAGTATGCGTAAGTATGTAATCATTGGCAAAAAACAAAACTTCCACGCACGTGAACAAAATACAGTACCAACTTTTGGCCAACAATGTTTTCAGCTGCCACTAGATGCAGTAAGAACCTACTACAAGGCAATGTCAATTCCTAATGTTGGTTACTGGTCGTGCGTTGGGCTCTTAGGGGCAAAAAGATATGGACAGCACAGACGCTACGGTGAGCACAGAGACGTGTACTCTTGCGCTTGACAGACGCGTATAGGACAACACCGAGGCTGGTGAAACTTGGCTAACGATACGTGGTTTGCTGCCTATGGCGTAGCAGCAAGGAAGAGATGTGCACAATATTAACTTAAAAAGGCCAATATGGTTTGGTAAACGATGTACTGGGCAAAAGAACCACTTGAGAGCCTTGCATTGATAGAGAATGGCAAGAAATCTAGGACAGGGTAAAAACAGAAAGGGGAACTTACCAGTTCCTTCCTAACAAAAAGAAAGATTAGTATCATACTTTCTTCTGACCAAGGGGGCTATACGCTTTCTCTCGGGACGTGGGCCATATCTCAGCTACTTAATGGAAACGAATGTGGAGCAATCGGCACCCCAGGACACACTTTCTGGGAACGGACCATTAGACAAGGTGTTACAGAGCAATACAGGAACGTTTTTGGTAATACAATAGTCCATAACATAATAAAGAATGAAAAATTGTAGTATAAGCTGAACCCGCAGTTAAGCTTATGAAATGAAAGCTTATAGGGGTGAGAAAAGCAAGAAGAGGCCTGTATTATGTAAGTTTTTTTCTGTGGCAGAAGAGCGGCATAGATAGGCCGCTGCCGGACTACCTTTCTGTAAAGGTTTTTAAACTATAATAAAGAAAATTAAAAGAAGAGGCCATACATTGCGACAAGACGAGGCACCACAACAGAATGTCCTCCTGAAACAACCTTCCGAAAGTAGAATGAGACGAGCCTCGGAGAAGACCACGAAGGATTTTTCGAGACCCTGACAGTCGTCTCTCAATGCGTACACGTTGGGTGGCACAGCAGCACATACCATGTGAATCCTGAGTTGCACCTGCGAAGGGGTGCCGATTGAGCTGTGCGGCTAACTATCCCGATACCAAGTACAGTAGTGTAGCGTAGTGGACTGTTGTGTAGTGAATGTTGTCTAGTAGTACAGTTCAGAATTATAAATTTACAAAATGCGTTATGCAGCAATCTACAGCAGTGTAGGAAACCTAGCATGTGCCTTCTGGAGTCCAGATGAATATATATCTGTGCACCAGATGGCGAAATGAAGTATGTAGACTCTTTTCCTTTTATGTAGATTGTTTCCTCGTTGAACATCATAGTTGAACTATACAAACACGTCTGAAATTATTCTAAAATATTATGTGCCATATTCATATCAACTCATGTGCAACATTTGGTCTGTTCTTGTACCTAGATAACAGTCTAAAGGCAAATAACACATGAAATAAAAATAATATTTCATGTTGCGTCCTATATTGGAGATTTTCGGACTTCAGAAAAGATACGATAAAACTGTTGCTAAGTGTGGATTTTGGGCGAAATTTTAAAAATGTTGGCAACAGTTCCTTTTGATATAGGTCCCAAGTCGCTGGTACTAACCAATTCACGAAAACTAGAACGCGTTTGTCTTAAATCTCCAAAGCTGCCAATCATGAAATGAATTCCTTAGAGATAGATGCCCCAAGCATGTGTTGCCGCTATTCTGTATCTTTTCAAGACCGTGCATGAGCGTTAATGTGACTTCGCTTCTCAGCTGAGACACAATTTATAAAACCTAACCACAGCATCACCGAAACAAGAAACAGATTGTGTGGCAACATCATACTCAATCTCAAAGATTTTGGGAGTGAGACTATTTCACTTATCAGTGCAAATCACGATATACGGATACAAATGCAAATCTAAAGCCATGAACAATTTGACTTCCGTTAAAGCATGAAATATATTTCTTCACTGAAAAAAATTGTTTCAGGGTTTTTGGGAAATATTTACATTTTTAACATTAAGTCTACTGTTGGACTGATGACTCTTTGTGGTACTTAAATTTCACTAAGATACTAAGTGTAACTGTATATCTTCTTCTTGATGAGTTCCAAGTACTACTTTCAGTTTTCAGAAAAATGTTTTCTGATGTCAGTATTAGCATAAGTTTAGTGTAACTAACCGACATATCCCTATAAATATACGTTTAGTGTAATTAACCAACTGGAGTATGAAAGTGGTCTGCTTGCCTGATACAGTGTATGGTCCGTATAATGATCTACTGACAGCCTGACATTCGAGGTCAGTATAATTTAAATCGACATTCTGTGACACGTGGGGAATTCTTTAATACATTGTGACTGACACTCATTATTTCGCTTGGGTTAATGCACTCTAAAGATACCTGCGTTCGAAATACGCCGTAGTTCGATCGAATGTGTGGGAGAGAATGACGTAGAACCTGGAGGTGATCCTAGCAACTGAATATTTGCAGCCCAGAGGAGCCTAAAGTGTACATACCGCGTGTGACTTCCTCCAGCGATACCTCAGAATATCTTAAGTTCTTAGCTATATCGTAGCTGTAATTGGATGGATTGTACACAAACATAGACAGATCGTTCAAAAATGGATACGGAAAGTCACACTAGAAGCACTCCCTTTTGTCCATGAATTAGGAGATTCTTCCACACGATACAATTAGGAACAGACAAATATGTGTACATAGAAAGAACATTCACAATTATTTCATAGCAGGGAGAAAGAAATGAAACTCCAAAAGAAGAAGTAAGGTTTTCTACCGTTCATACCAAGACACCAGCGGTTTGAAAAGACGGGAAACTAACGGAAGTTAATTTTGTCCATTGTGCAAATACGTCTCACAGGAAAACTGGTTTTCCACTTCTTTTTAAAATAACCTGTATCGAAAGCATTCTATATTACCTTAATTTTCTTTTCCACCTCGTTATTTGGATCAAATTATGAGGTTATCTGAAAGTTTTTTTCGTAGAAATAACTTATTTATTACTCACCACGGCAGCAATAAATAGATTTGCACACAGGTTAGCCATGTTGACGAACAGGAGTATAAATATGGGCACGCTCATTGTCGACTGCAACAGGGAGATGGATCTGCAACAAAATTACGGCAATATTTTTAACCTGAAAGTAATGGAACCAACAGAAAATTTTCTTTTGATTTTGTAAGTGTAGCCATCTATTCTCCAGATCACTTAATAATGCCTTCATTTCGTATTATCTGAGGACATGACACACAGGAAGTCTGTCATAGAATTTTTACAGAATCTATCGTCTTTCTAAATCTCACCAGTGAGACATGAAGTAGTCCACAAATCCTGAGCACATATCCTAGAAAACTGCAACTTCTTCTGGTAGTTACTTCACCCAAAATTCCTCGCTTACTAATTTTATTCGTTACCAGTGGCTATACGCATTGACACAGCAATTGTGAGTGTGGATCTGAGATTACGAGGTGATATCAGGGGAGTCGATTGTACAGAATCAATATGTAGCAATGACAAAGAAACGACGTAGATAATTTGTGGCAAAGCGAAGAAAGCTTCGTAGCTGTAGTATTAATATTGACGTGATTGAACTTTTTTCGCTAGTTTCCATGTAAGTAGCCTGTTTAGGTTTTCATGTTGGTAACGCCACGTAGCGCTCTGTATGAAAATCACTGACTGTGCTGTGTGCAGTCTGTGGCTGGTTGGACTCATTGTTGGGATATTCGCTATTGTGTTGTTGGGCAGTTGGATGGGAACAGCGCGTAGCGTATCGCAGTTGGAGGTGAGCCGCCAGCAATGGTGGATGTGGGGACGGAGATGGCAGAGTTTTGAGAGCGGACGACGATATGGGCGTGTGTCCGTCAGAAAGAGGAAATTTGTAAGACTGGATGTCATGAACTGATATATATATTATGACTTTTGAACGCTATGAAGTTAAATACATTGTTTGTTCTCTATCAAAATTTTTCATTTGCTAACTGTGCCTATCAGTAGTTAGTGACTTCGGTAGTTAGAATCATTTATTTAGCTGGCAGTATTGGCGCTCGCTGTATTGCAGTAGTTCGAGTAACGAAGATTTTTGTAAGGCAAGTGGTTCATGAAAGGTACAGATTATTGTTAGTCAGGGCCATTCTTTTGTAGGGATTATTGAAAGTCAGAGTTATACACTATTTCATCAACAGGACTCAGACACTTATTGGTGGGGTGCGTCCACCCTTCGCCTCCGACGTTTAACTCTGCTGCAAAATCTTTCAGTGAGGTGTGTCTTTTTATACGGAGGAATAGCATCTCATTCTTCTATAAGAGCTGAAACCAAAGAAGGTAGTGATGACGGACACTGTGTTCTTCGATGAAGTCGACGTTCAAACTCATTCCAAAAGTGTTCCACTAGGTTCACGTTGGGGCAATGGTCACACCAGTCCAGTTCAGGAATGTTATTGCCCACAAACCATTGCTGTACATATGCAACTTTATGACGCGGTCAACTGTCATGCGGATACAGTCACTGCCTCCGATCTGGTTCTCTCCCATACGCAGTTCACAATGCTATAAAAGTCATATCATTACGCATTCAGCATTTTAAGCGCAATAAGGAGAACACCGTCTGTCCACTAAAACACCCCCATACAGTCTCACAGCCTTCTCCATGTTTCACTGTTAGCAAGTAACATTCTCCACGCTTTAGCCGAGCTTAGATCCTTCCACAGGATTGCCACAGCGTATAGTTTGATTCACCTCTCGAAATCAATCATTTCAAATCCTCTGTTCTCCAGTGGCACCGTTGCTTACACCACGTCAAGCGTCGCTTAGTATTTTTTACAAAAATGTATGGATTATGGAGAGTTGCTCGACCGTTGTACAGCATTATTTTTAAGTCTCTAGGCACTGTTGTTATGTTGGCTGGGCTACTGGTAGCACTTTCGAACTCACCAGTGATTTGTTCCGCTGGTTTTATGTGACTTTCCACAGCGACCGCCCGCAGTGCTCGATGATTCCTGACCATCAGTGTTAAAGCCTCTGTTGTCTTGATTTAGCTGTGGTTGTTCCTTCGCGTTTCCACTTCACCAAAACAACAACCGTTGGCAAGGGCAGCTTCAGAAATGGTGATATGTCCCTGATGAATGTATGAATCAGGTGATATCCTGTTATTAGACCACTTTCGAAGTCACTTACCTCTCGTGGCCGACTCACTCTGCTGTTACCGTTTTTCTGCTTCTCATGACATGTAGAGGTCAGTTCTGTATTCCATGGGGGTGTCCGGACATTTTGATCACATAGAGTATTTAATCCAACACTTTGCAATGTTCTATTCCTCTCTGAAACAGGAAGCTGAACTGACACTGTTTGCTGATGATACAAGCATCATTATTAATCCAGTAAAAGAAAGTCCAATTGAAAATGGAACAAATAAGGTATTTGGAAAAGTCATTAATTGGTTTTCTGCAAATGGGCTTGCTCTAAACTTTGAAAAAACACAGTACATCCAATTTTCTGCTGCAAAAAGTACAGTTCCTTCAATAAATATAACACATCAACAGAAGTCAGTAGAAAGGCTATAGCACACTAAGTTTCTGGGTGTACATATAGATGAGAATCTTAATTGGAAAATTCGTATTTTGGATCTCCTAAAGTGACTAGGTTCAACAATCCGAATAATTGCCAATTTTGAGGATATAGAAATTAGTAAGCTAACATACTTTGCATACTTTCACTATATGATATCACATGGAATAATATTTTGGGGTAACTCAACATTTAGACAAAAAGTATTCACTGCTCTAAAGAAAGTGGTTAGAATAATGTGTGGGGATCATAGTCGCACATCTTGTAGGAATCTTTTTAAAAGATTGGGAATTCTTACAACAGCCTCACAATACATGTTCTCACTAATGAAATTTGTTCTCAACAACATGGACCAGTTTAAAAACGACAGTGATATTTATGATTATAATACCGAAAAGAGAAAGACTTACACTATCCTTTGCTCAACCTATCTTTGGCACAGAAAGGCTAGAATATGCTGCTATAAAAATTTTCGACAAATTACCAGATGAAATAAGGGGTCTGACAGACAGCAGTAATAGCTTCAAAAATAAATTGAAATCCTATCTCCTTGACAACTCCTTCTATACCATAGATGAATTCTTGAATAGGAATAAATAAATCCATAAATAACGTATATGCATTTTGTGCCATTTAAGGGAATGGGGTAAATAATAGCAATACTAATCTTTAACTCTGTATTATATATATATATATATATATATATATACAATCAGATAAATGCAAAGACCTGAGAGAGGAGGTGATATTTATAGGGCGCAACATAAAGAACGAAGGTGTAGAGACAGATGAATGTAGTGTGTAAAAGGTGAAGAACTTTCCAGTTCCAAAGTAGATGGAGGAATTAAAAGGGTACATAGAGTTCGCTGGATATTATTGGTTGCTCATCCCAAGATTCAGTAAAACTGTGGATCCGTAACAGATACTGTCCAAGACTGAGGTGCCATAGGCAGCCGGAGTGGCCAGCGGTTCTAGGCGCTGCAGTCTGGAACCGCGCGACCGCTATGGTCGCAGGTTCGAATCCTGCCTCGGGCATGGATGTGTTTGATGTCCTTAGGTTCGTTAGGTTTAAGTAGTTCTAAGTTCTAGGGGACCGATGACCTCATAAGTTAAGTCCCATAGCACTCAGAGCCATTTGAACCATTTTTGAGGTGCCATATGATTAGGGAGATCAGGAAGAAGCAGCATTTGAAGAACTGATTAGAATATCCTGCCATATTTAGCTATCGAGATTTTGGGAAACGACAGATGTCAGATGACAGGCATTAGGAGCAGTATTATCACAGATGGATATACACACAGTTTTACCAATCATCTATGCCTCACATTACTAAATAACGAGAAAAGGAAGTATTCTGCAACCAAATTAGACTGCTTAGCACTAGGAGGGACACTGTCCCCCCCAGGGGGTCCACAACTCTTTCGTGGATACGTGCGTGGCGAGCACGGGGCCCCGAGCCATTGCAGCCTTCTTTCTCTCCCGGGCTGCATTTCCTTTCCCTTCCCCTCCTTTCCCCTCCATACCCCTTTCCCCTCGCTCTCTCCTCTCCCTCTATTGGTGTCCTTGCTTATGTTGTCCCCCGCTATCCTCCTGGTTCTGTTGGTTTTACACTCTGGCTTTGTTGCGTAATCATCTCCTCCTTTTGGCATTCCTTGGTCCCCCTCTGGGGTTTGACCTCCATTCCAAAATTTCTCTTTCCGTAGTGTGAGCCATTTGGGGAAGAGCACCTTACCTAGTGTCTCCGACGTGTGCCCTCCTAGTATATTCCACCTTTTCTTCTACGTCGTTGTCTGATGCTAGGGTGCATAGCCAGCACGGTAGCCAGCCCGTGTGGTGGGGTCGCTATGTACCCTTTTGGTTGAGCCCCCTGAACACACAGGGATCACACTTCTGATACCTGAGCTGTGACCTCCTCATGCATGCCTTGGAGTGGTTGCTCGTCATCCTGGAGCATCGGAACTCCCGGCAATGGCCGCCGTGCCAGACGGCCCTTGCTGTGGCTGGGTGGCGCCCGTGAGGAGAGCCCCTGATCGGAGTGGGTGGTATCAGGGCGGACGCTATGCAGATGAAACGCATAAGGGTCCAAACCTCTGGCCGCTCTTCTGCGGCCGTCTCTCTGCGTGGTACTGATTCCTCAAGTGCTGCTTCTCTTGCCCCTTCGGCCTTCCCTTCCGTGGCTACCCCCTGGGAGGAGGGTCAGGCCCGTCGTCTAGGGGCAAAACCTTTCCCCCGTTATCTAGTTTGCACCAGGACTGATGGAGATACTTTCACCGGTGTCAAACCTTTATTCTTTGTGGAACACATTGAAGACAAGTTCGGCGAAGTGGACTCCCTGAGCAAGATGCGGTCGGGTTCATTACTGATAAAAACTGCTTCGGCTGCCCAATCTGCGGCCCTTCGTGCCTGTACCCATCTTGGCACAATTCCCGTGTCCATTACCCCTCACCAGTCTCTAAATATGGTACAAGGTGTAATTTTTCACAGAGACCTCATCCTTCAAACTGATGAGGAACTTCGGGACAATCTCGGACGGCGGGGTGTTCACTTTGTTCGGCGTGTTCAGAGGGGTCCTAAAGATAATCGTATTGATACTGGTGCCTTTATCCTGGCCTTTGAAGGGGATACCCTTCCTGAGAAAGTTAAGATTATGGTCTATCGCTGTGATGTGAAGCCGTACATCCCACCTCCTATGCGGTGTTTTAAGTGCTTGCGTTTTGGCCACATGTCTTCTCGCTGTACCCAGGACCCTCTCTGTGGTGACTGTGGACGTCCACTCCATGAGGGGAGTCCCTGTGTTCCCCCTCCTGTATGTGTAAATTGTCATGGTAGTCATTCTCCACGTTCAGCAGATTGCCCAGTCTATAAGAAAGAAAGAAAGATACAGGAGTATAAGTCTCTTGATCGTTTAAGCTACACAGAGGCCCATAAGAAATATGCACGATTGCACCCTGTGTCCATGACATCTAGTTACGCCTTGGTTACATCTTCATCCCTTCCTCCCCCTTCCTTACCCCCGTCCCGGACCCCTCTCCTTCCCCCCTCCCCTGCGGCTCCCACACCTTCTCCTCTGGGCGCCGCTCCCCCTCCCCAGCCGGAGAAGTGTCCCACTCCTTCGGCGTCTGCCGGTCAAGGGCGCCTCTCCCGGGATGCCCCTTCCCGGCACCTTCCAGGTCAAAGGTCTGCTGCAGCGCGGCGACCGCGAGAGCCGCGGTCTATCGGCCCCCAGGTCGCCCGGTCTCTTTCTGTTCCTGATCTTGCTGCAGCTGGCTCCATTATGCCACACAGCCCTCCTCGATCTCAGCCTGAAAAGAAGAAGAAACATAAGTCCCGGGACAAAGAGCCTCTGGTGTCACCGGAGGTCCCTTCCCCGGCTTCACAACCGGATTCTGACCTGTCGTTTATGGATGTCGCCCCCTCCTTGTCGGTGACAGGTGGGGACCCGGCGGTATGACTGGATTTAGCGTGTTCAGCCCTCATTTAAACCATCGTTCTGTGGTTCTCCAATGGAATTGTAATGGCTACTATCGTCACCTTCCGGAATTGAAATCCCTTCTTTCGTCCTACTCAGAAGCTTGTGTGGTTCTCCAGGAATCTCATTTTACTGATGCTCACTCACCGACCCTCCGTGGGTTCCGTGTTTTCTGTCGAAATCGGGTCGGACCCTTGCGGGCTTCTGGTGGCGTTTGTACGTTGGTCCGTACAGACATTGCTAGCACGTGGATTCCTCTCCAAACTACATTGGAAGCAGTTGCTGTTAGGGTCCACTTAGACTCTGCAGTCACAGTATGCAATCTTTATCTCCCTCCTGACAGGACTCTTACACCTGCTGCCTTAACCACCCTTCTTCAGCAACTTCCTCCTCCCTTCCTCCTCCTTGGGGATTTTAATGCTCATCATCCTTTGTGGGGCAGTGCCTTTCCATCTAGACGAGGTCTTCTTATCGACCAATTTATTGCAGACCACGACCTGTGCCTTCTTAATGATGGCTCCCCTACTCATTTCAGTGCTGGTCATGGTACCTTTTCTGCCATTGATCTTTCTCTTTCTTCTCCCTCTCTCCTCCCTTCATTACACTGGTCGCCACACGACGACCTTTGTGATAGTGACCATTTCCCGTTGATTATCACGCTCCCTTCCCGCTCCCCGATGGAGAGGTTACCTCGTTGGTCTTTCCACCGCGCCGATTGGCCTCTATATACTGCACAGGTCGAGTTTTCTCCCTCTTTGTCGGGTTGTATTGATGACGTCCTACGTGACGTGTCTGACGCGATTGTTCGCGCTGCTAACCTTGCTGTCCCGCGCTCATCTGGACAATTTCGTCGTCGGCAAGTCCCGTGGTGGAGTACGGCCATTGCCATTGCCATCCGTGATCGCCGTCGAGCTTTGCAACACTTTAAGAGGCACCGATCTGTAGCCAGCCTTTCTACCTTTAAGCGCCTTCGCGCTAAAGCCCGTTATTTAATCAAACAGAGCAAGCGGATATGTTGGGAACGATTCGTTTCTTCCCTTGGTTCCACTGTCCCTCTGTCACGGGTATGGGCTACACTTCGCTCTCTCCAAGGTTGCCATCGGCAGTCCACCCTCCCAGGCCTTCACCTCCCAGATGGCATTTGTACGGACCCATTAGTTCTCGCAGAACATCTTGCGACCCATTTTGCAGTGGCATCAGCGTCGGCCTCCTATCCAGCTGCTTTCCTTCATCAAAAACAGCAGGCTGAAGCTGTCACCTTATGTTTCACCACTTGTGAGTCAGAATCTTACAACGAACCTTTCACTGAATGGGAATTTCTTTCTGCTCTATCTGCTTCTCATGATACGGCTCCTGGCCCAGATTCCATTCATAACCAGCTGCTTCAACATCTCAGTGCTCCACAACGGCACCATCTTCTTCGGGTGTTTAACCGTATCTGGCTCCAGGGTGACTTCCCTTCTCAGTGGAGGGATAGCATTGTGGTTCCTGTCCTTAAGCCTGGTCAGAACCCCCTATCTGTTGACAGCTATCGGCCAATTAGTTTGACCAATGTTGGTTGTAAGTTACTTGAACGGCTGGTAGCCCGTCGGCTCACTTGGGTCCTCGAATCTCGGGATCTATTGTCCCCTTACCAGTGTGGCTTTCGAGAGGGACGATCTCCAATCGATCATTTGCTTCGCTTGGAATCCGCAGTTCGGCAGGCTTTTTCCCAGCGCCGCCATTTGGTTGCAGTGTTTTTTGACCTTCGCAAGGCCTATGACACGGCCTGGCGCCATCACATCTTACTAACCCTTCATCAGTGGGGTCTTCGGGGCCCACTCCCGATTTTTATCCGCCAGTTCCTGATCCATCGGTCATTCAGAGTTCGAGTTGGTACTGCTTTTAGTTCTCCACGGACCCAGGAGACGGGCATCCCACAGGGTTCTGTCTTGAGTGTCCTTCTTTTCCTCATTGCTATCGATGGAATTGTGGCCTCTGTCGGTCCCTTGGTCGCCCCTGCCCTGTATGTGGATGATTTCTGCATTTGGGTTAGTTCCTCCTCGATGCCATCTGCAGAACGGCAGCTCCAGGTGGCTATACGGCGTGCCTCTGCATGGACCCTCTCCCACGGGTTTCAATTCTCTCCTTTAAAATCGCGGGTGGTCCACTTCTGTCGCCGTACTACGGTCCACCCTGATCCAGAGCTCTATCTCGCTGCACAAAGATTGCCTGTGGTTCCACAGTTTCGTTTCCTAGGTCTTCTTTTCGACAACAAGCTCACTTGGCTGCCCCATATCAGACTCCTGAAGGTAGGATGTTTCCGTAAACTCAATGTCCTTCGCTTCCTTGCCCACTCCTCCTGGGGTACGGACCGTTCCCTCCTCCTCCGTCTTTATCGTGCTCTAGTTCTGTCACGTTTGGACTATGGTTGTCAAGTTTATGGTTCAGCTGCTCCTTCCACGCTGCACGTGCTGGATCCAGTCCACCATCGTGGTATCCGTTTGGCCACCGGTGCCTTCCCTACTAGCCCTGTTGATAGTCTCCTGGTTGAAGCTGGGATCCCCCCCCCTTTCTGTTCGGCGGTCCCAGCTTCTGGTGTCTTATGCCCTTACTATCCGTTCTTCTCCCGCTCATCCTTCCTATTCTATCCTATTCCCAGACCATGGGCGTCGCCCGCCTGACTCCCGCCCTCGGGCGGGTTTGCCGGTTGGGCTGCGCCTTGCGTCTCTTACCCGTGATTTTCGGCTTCCTTCTTTGTCCTGTCTTCCTCGCTCCCTCCCCTCCACCCCTCCTTGGTTAGTTCCTCGGCCTCGAATTCGGATGGATCTCCGCCGTGGTCCGAAAGATTCCATCCCCCCGGTGGTGTTCCGTTCCTTTTTCCGCCAAATTTTATGGGAGTTTCGGGATGCTGTTGTTTTTTACACTGATGGTTCTAAATCTGCTGATCATGTTGGGTATGCCTTCACGTCCTTTGTTGGAACGGAAAATCATCTACTGCCACCCTCATGTGGGGTGTTTACTGCGGAATTGATGGCAATTTCCCGGGCCCTTACCTTTATTAAACAATCCCAACACAACCGCGTTTTGTTATGTACGGACTCGATGAGTGGCCTTCTTGCTATTGACCGGTGTTTTTCGCGCCATCCCTTGGTCTCTGCCATCCATGACCATCTCGCTGATCTTCACCGTGCTGCTTGTTCCATTGACTTCCTATGGGTCCCGGGCCATGTGGGTATCCCGGGTAATGAGCTCGCTGATCGTTTGGCTGGGGGAGCAGTTACTTACCCCCCGTTTTCTGTAACCCCTCCTGCAGCGGATTTACGGCTTCACATCAAATCCCACTTTGCACAGTCATGGGCCAATTCTTGGGAGGCTACTCCCCTGTCTAATAAACTTCGTGCCATTAAGGTGAATACAGGCCCATGGCGTTCTTCCTTTAGCCTCTCCCGCAAGGACTCGACCACACTGTGTCGTCTCCGCATTGGCCATACCAGGCTGACCCATGGTTTCCTTTTGCGTGATGAGCCACCCCCGCTATGTGGTTGTGGAGCCTTCCAGTCAGTGGCCCACATTTTGGTTGAATGCCCCCTTCTTTTGGCTCTGCGTGCTAAGTACAGACTCCCCCACACTTTACCTTTGATGTTGGCTGACGATTCCCGGATGGTCTCTCTGGTTCTAGGTTTCCTCCGGGAGAGTGGTTTTTATTCTCAGTTTTAAAGTTTTTAATCTCCCTCTGGTGTTGGGGCAGGGCGGTGAGTGTTTGGGTGTCTCCCACTGTAGGCAGTGTTCAGAGATTCCCGATTCACCTCCCTGACCGGAATCCTCTTTGCTTTCCCTTTTACTCTGTTTTCACCCCTTCTTTTTAAGGCTTGGTTAGTTTTTCTATTCCCATACGTACTTTCTGCATTATAGCAGTTGTACCTTTTAAGTCACAGGTGGTCTTGCCTATGCTGTTTCAGCATAGTGTTGGGTTCGTTCTCTTGCCAACTTCCCTCATTTGTTTTTACTAATGACAACGTGACTGCCCTTTTACGTTTCCCCTTTATCCGTTTTATTTTTCTGACTATACTGAGATGTCCCGTTAGCAGAATGGAGTCTATTTGAAACAAGGGACTGATGACCTTGCTGTTTGGTCCCTTTAACCTCAAACAACCAACCAACCAACCAGGGACACTGTCCCTGATATTCGATGGAATTCAGTTGTTGTGAAGACCTGAGATACCGTTATAAATATCAGGGTTAACATTCAAATTTCCATTAAGACGTATAGTGAAGAGGTTAGACCAACTAAGTGTGGAAGGAAAAAGATTGTAGGATGTGAAGTAACTGGTTAATAAACAGAAAAAGGAAATGGACTACGAGACAAGAGTCCAACCCTATTCGATGGTGTAATGTTAATTATAGCAATAGTTATTTATTTCTGCTGCTCGCACTGCTCGTGATGTAGATACATATACGCGTATTTTACAGACCGTTTCGACAGTCGAACTCGTTGAAACACAATCTATGTTAAGGCTGCGGTAGTTAATACAACCGCGTCTGCTTCATTGTGAAAGACACCTGATGTAGTCATCTATGAGAGACGTCCTCATGAAGAAGAGAAATATGTGTACTTAAAGAATAAGTTGTAGATAAACAGGAATCACCTGATCACCTGAGTAGATTGTGAGAAACACTGTGTGACCTCAAATGTATTTACAGTTTTTAAGGAATTAATGGCACGTGGATACTTTAGGGGACGCGCAATGCACGTAACTCAGGAGGTGGTGCCACACTAGCGTTCCCACCATACAGAAGAAAAAGTAATGTGCTTGCAGCCATGGTCGGTGCAGCGCAATAACGAGTATATATGAAACTCCGCCTTTATTTAACATCAGTGAGGAAATATTAGTAATGTCAGTCTTGTGTGAGAATCATTCCAAAAAGAATGGGCTTTTCCAGGAATTAGAAAGCAGTCTTGAAAAAACGACAAAACGAGAGAAAACATCCAAAAGCCTTGCAAAATGAATATATAATCGGCCAGGGCACATAAGCAAGTTAGTCAGTAGTGAACAATGGTAGTCCGATGCATTAGCAGCAGTCAAGCACGCAGTACTATATCCCAGCCTGAAGGTATCATATAATGACGCTTTCAGGATGCCGTAAGAAACCCCCAAGAAGTCTGTACGCATTTGGCGATGGGGAACCGACCTTGCAATAAGTATCCATCAACACTTATTGAGTTTTCTGCCTGTTAGAGAGGAACAAGCACTATAATCTTTCTCTTTAGTTGCAACGGGTAGTAGTTGGAATTTCCTGCCTGTTAGGGTATAAGGACGAACATTCCTTGTCTTACCAATGCCTACGAGTGTGGTTCCGTATCTGATTGTGTACTTTCTGATCGAGTCTAAGCGGAATGCCCGTCTCTGATAGCAAAAGACTGAATGCAGGAACCAGGATTTGCAGCAAAGACATACAATACAGAATGCTAGGTTGTACCCATTGATTCGCAAGGATTTGCATCTAGTGTAAGACACCTCCTCTAATAAGATTGAACTACTGGGAAAGTAAATGGTTTTCTAATTCAATTTTTTTTAATTTAATTTTTAAGTGATTTCACACGTGTTCCCTTCCTACCTTCAATAATAATATGTGGAGCTAAGCAACTTACGAGACGTTTCCTCCTCTAATTTCGTTTAATTCTACTTAGTAGACCTCAGCTCACAGTCAAAAAATTTCGGGCAACGTGCTGACTGCACTACACAGGCCAGATTTGACGGAATTCCAATAACAGAGAAAGTCGTCAGCTGATAGGTCTTGCCCCTTCTGACACTTGAATCGTTGCCTGTCAGCCTCGTGCAAGGCATTCCACGACATGGTGTTGGCGGTGTTTCGTTCGTAGGCAATGGATCGTGTGCTGTTGCTGGCATTATCCACAGTTCCTTTAACACACCTTCCTCCAACTGAACATTTGCCACGCTCCGAGGTCCAGCAGTCTTTGAGATGTGACACGATTCGGTAACCCTGTCCGTGGGAATCGTTCCACATACAGGTGCCTTAAGATTCGACTCATGCATTGCGCCTCTCCGTAATGGTATGCATTTCATCTAATTCATTTAAAGTGTAACCAGAAATCAAGAACCAGGAAAACACCTGTGCAAATTTTTACGTAAACAAAACGTAACATAAACTATAATAACGTAGTTGTTTATCCACAGCCGTAGGCACCGCCTCCAGCATTGAAAACTTGCCCTTCTCAGCAGTAGGATATCATTTCGTTACAAATTAGATCCCAATGTCAATATCTTGCATACGAAGCAGTCGAAACAACTACGAACGATGGCCCAAGGGAAGTCCAGTTTCAAACCATTCAAGGACACCTAGAGGGGAAACAGTAAACCTATGACAGTTGCGTCACGAAACAAAAATGTTTGTTTTCTCTAATAACCATGTATTTTCTTTACACCACTTTAAATAAATGATAAACAGTCTACACTCGTACTTGTGATTCGCTAAATATATTCAGTTTACCTTAAACATTACAGGTGGAGATAAAGTAAAAATAAATCGTTACATTAATAAATAGCTAAATGACAGTTAAGAGGAGGACTGAGGGACATGAATATATTTTATGCAGTTACATTACAAAGGATCAGTCACAGGCTCCGAACGAAACTAGAGAATGTAGCAATGGATATGAATCATGGTTTTGCATAAGATTCATAAATATCTGAGAACAGTTTTGACTCATTTCAACATAGCGTGTACTAACAGAGCTTGAGGTACAGGTCAATGATTCAATTAGCACGTTTTTTCTTCAAAACTTAAACATTTATTGAAGGTTTTGTTGAGACTGAAGTATATTGTTCTTTCTTTGTTTATGTTAATTATTATTTCACTTATTGAATTTTATTACGATTAACTTTTTCCTGTTATTTTTCCGAGTTTTTTTCTGGGTGTATGAGTGCTTTGGGACTTTTTATTTCAGTTTCAATAATTCAGTCTCGTGGTGATGATTTCTTTAATTAGTGCAGTGATAGATCTTTCATTGGACTTCATCAGGACCGTGGGTAATCCACCATTGGAAAAGGAGTTATACAATTACAACTGCTGTTGGTGGCCCTGGAGGAAATTTCAGGTTCTTCAACTCAGGAATATAAGAAGGAATGTTTGCTAATGGAATATATCTCAACCAACTTCGTTTTCTGATGATATTGTACTGTTTGTGTCTTAAAGAAGATAATCTTTAACAATTAATCGAATAACTTAATAGAGAAAATTTGGAACTGTGCTGGAAAATCAGTTGCAATAAGAGTAAAATAATGAATAACCATCACAATGAAATATATATAATACAAATTAATAAAGTAGTTGGTGTGTTAGTTTCACACATTAATTTAGAGAGCCTTTTCTGGGACACACCTTTTCTTCTATTGCGATTGTTACCTCAGCCTGAATGTGTCTGCGGGAGGTTCTCTGCGGACTGAGGCCAGAAAATCCATCAAGTAAGTCTGTCCTTTAGTTGTGCCTTCGCTGAGAATCCATTCCAGAGAATGGTTCTGTATCTAATTGAAAAAGTTCGTAAATGAACTACTGTGTGCAACACTTTGGGGCATAATTAGTAACAGCCTATTCTGTCACGTATCTCAACAAGATACTAAGAATGAAATATTAGGCGATGTGGCGTACAGATGCATACTTACAGACTTTTTCCGTACTGCAGCGGCTACAACAGGAAATTCAAGGAGCGCTAGTTCTTACCACCATGTTCTGTGGGGTGGCTTACTCAGAATACAATTATATGTGTAAGAGCACCAGCAGCAGTATATAGAGCTGTTGCTCAATATAATATTGTAGAGTGAGTTGGAATTGAACACTGCTGATTGGTGCCAAATCAGATATCGCGAATTATACTTTCATCGCTGCTCTTCACGAAATATCAAATTAAATAAATAGCTGTAGCGAAAAAAACTATTCCAGGGATGTAAGATACTTCCCTTACTAACCTGAGAAGTATCTGATGATGCCGAATGTTCCTCGTTAATTGTCGGTGCATCTGTTCATCTAAGTCATATTCTGTACAAATGTCAGCACAAGATAAAGCCAGTGTTTCCGTAGCGGCCTGACATTCGCAAATTCCTCCTGCAT
Organism: Schistocerca serialis cubense; assembly: GCF_023864345.2. Lineage (NCBI taxonomy): Eukaryota > Metazoa > Arthropoda > Insecta > Orthoptera > Acrididae > Schistocerca > Schistocerca serialis. The sequence goes on along the minus strand of NC_064638.1, from coordinate 547,701,157 downwards.
TTTTGGCACTAGTAACCTGCTCATGGTTCTTCTGCAAAGCAGAAAAGTTGTCGCTTAAAACTTCAAACTCCGCCCCAGTCACCTGCATCGTGTGGACGAAAAAAATGTCAATGCAGGCAGCACACTCAGCAGCGATAGTCAGGCCAACGGACTGAGCAGCGTACAGAATCTCGTAAGCGGGTGACACGTAGGCATCGAAAGGTAGCCAGATGGGCAGCGGCAGCTGGCGGCTGCTTTCGTCGTTCCCCAGAACAACTCGGGAGACCAGCGGCGACGACAGCCACTCGATCAAAGCGGCTACCACGACAACCTGGCAAGCGAAATAAACGTATTGTGAGCCGTGTCATTAACGGGGTACAGTAGATTCACAAAGAGGAGAGACATAAAATAACTTAGCTGAGGCACGAGACACGCATTGCTTTCTCGAGTATTCTACACCACTGACATAATCCAGGTAAAATTAAATGGAAATGGAAATATAAAAGGTCACCATTCATTGCTAACGACAGTCACGGTTTAACAACAATTTTTAGAGCTCGCAAAAACTAACGTGGCCGTGGACGTTGACAATTGAACCTCCAACAGTGGTACAGTACCCTACCCTGCCTCACACTCTGCACAAGTGTTACACGTCAAGTCACCTTGTGCGCGCTCTACTGTAAACCATATCGCTCTTTTCATTCTCTGCGGTTGGACATGATTGAAAAACAAAGCAATGCATTAGACGACCAATTTTAGGTTGGTGCTACTTGTGAAATTTATGTAATTCCGTAAGGCCACCTGTCTGAAACTTTTTCTCCGTGATGGAATCTTAAAATAAAATTTCAACTACAGACTCAGCTGCGAGGAGCGCTGATGATTGAATCTCTAGCAGATCTATATACTTACCATGTGGAGTGGTCGGAGAATTATCTGAGTCTCGATATAGAGCACTTTATTTTCTCTTATTTGTTTTATGCAACGCCTGGTGTAAGCCTTTTGAAGTAGATATCAACTCTCATGGCTTGAGTATCGGGTGAAACGTTTTCGTCTAGATGACTGATTAGTGCGTGTCTAGTAAATTCCGATGTCAAATACTGGACTTTACGGCGTACCGAAGAGAAAATATAGACCCAGATCGCAATGTAGTAGTGATGAAGAGTCGACTGAATTTTAAGAGTTTGCTCAGGAAGAATCAATACGCAAAGAAGTGAGATGCTGGAGTACTGAGGAATGATGAGATACGCTTTAAGTTCTCTAAGCCTATAGATACATCAATAAGGAATAGCTCAATAGGAAGTACAGTTGAAGATGAATGGGCATCTCTAAAAAAGGAAATCATAGAAGTAGGAAGGAAAAGCATAGGAACAAAGAAGTTAACTGCGAAGAAACCATCGGTAAAAGAAGAAATATTTCAGCTCATTGATGAAAGAACGAAGTACAAGAATGTTCAAGGAAATTCAGGAGTACAGAAATGTAAGTCACTGGGGAATGAAATAAGCAGGAAGTGCAGGCAAACTTAAGATGAAATGGTTGCGGGAGAAATGTGAAGAAATCGAAAAAGAAATGATTGTTGGAAGGGCTGACACAGCACAAGGAAAGTCAAAACAACCTTCTGTGAACTTAAATGTAAGGGTGTAACATTAAGAGTGAAATTGGAATCCTGCTATTAAATGCAGAGGAGAGAACAGATAGTTGGAAGGAGTACATTGAAGGCGTCTATGGATGGTAAGATTTGTCTGATGTGATAGGAGAAGATGGAGTAGTCGATTTAGAAGACATATGGGATGCAGTATTAGAATCAGAACTTAAAAGAGCTTTGGAGGACTTAAGATCAAGTAAAGCCTAAGGGGTAGATGATATTCCATCGAAATCTCTAAAATCTTGGACGAAGTGCCAACAAAACAACTATTCACGCTGGCGTAGAACGTGTGAGTCTACGGTCTTTCTTTCAGAAAAATATCCACTCAATTCCGAAGACTGCAAGAGCTGACAAGTGCGAGAATTATCGCACAAGCAGCTTAACAGCTCATCCATCCAAGTTGCTTATAAGAATAGTATACAGAAGAATGGAAAATAAAAGTGAGGTTTTGTTAGATGACGATCAGTTTGGCTTTAGTAAAGGTAAAGGCACCAGAGAAAGAATTCAGACATTGCTGTTAATAATGGAAGCAAAGCTAAAGAAAAATCAAGACACGTTCACAGGATTTGTCGACCCCGGAAAAACGTTCGAGCATGTAAAATGGTGCAAGATGTTCGGAATTCTGAGAATAATACGAATACGTTATAGGGAGAGGTGAGTAATATACAATATGTGCAAGACACAGTAGGAAATAATAAGAGTGGACGACCAAGAACGAAGTGCTGGGATTAAAAAGGGTGTAAAACAGGCATGCAGTCTTCCCTCCTAACGTACATCGAAAAAGCAATGATGAAAATGTAAGAAAGGTTAAGGAGTGGAATTAAAACTCTAAGTGAAAGAATATCAATGATACGATTCGCTTATGACATTGCTATCCTGAGTGAAAGCGAAGAAGAACTACATTATATGCTGAATGGAGTGAACAGTGTAATGAGTACATAATATGGACTGAGAGTAAATCAAAGATAGACAAAGGACTAAGGAGTAGTAGAAATGAGAACAGCAAGAAACTTAACATGAAGACTTTTGATCACGAAGTAGATGAAGTTAAGGAATTCTACTTCCTAGGCATCAAAGTAACCAATGACGGACAGAGAAAGGAGGACATCGAAAGCAAAGTAGCCCTTGAAAAAAAGTCATTCCTGGCCAAGAAAAGTCTGCTATTATCAACTGATTTGAGGACAAAATTTCTGATAATGTACGTTTGGAGCACGTCATTATATAGTAGTGAAACTTGGACTGTGGGAAAACCGGAATACAGACGAATGTAGAAAAACTAAAGAATTAGGAAGTTCTGCACAGAATCGGAGAGCATGGGATATGTGGGAAGCACTGACAAGGAGAGGGGGTAGATGATAGTACATCTGTTAAGACACGAGGGAATGACTTCCGTGGTACTAGAGGGAGCTGTAGATGGCAGAAACTGTAGAGGAAGAGAAGAGATTAGAATAAATCCAGAAAATAATTGAGGAAGTGGGCTACAAGTGCTACTCTGAGATTAAGAGTTTGATATAGGAGAGGAATCCGTGGCAGCCTGCATCAAACAAGTCAGAAGACTGGTGACTCAAAAAAAGTGCATTTTAGTGCCGTATCTCTCTCTGTGTGTGTGTGTGTGTGTGTGTGGTGTGTGTGAGGCGGTGGAGGTTGGTGTGTGTGTGTGTGTGTGTGTGTGTGTGTGTGTGTGTGTGGGTGGGTGGAGGTTGTTGTTAGCGATGGTGAGTCTGTGATATTGTTGATGGTGTGCTGACGGTGATCAATGATGATGATTTAAATGACAGAATGGAGAGGCTGACCCCGTGTCAGTACATGGACGTTTCCTCTTGAATGCCAACAAGGGAGCCGTCTATGCGACATTCGCAGTTCATGGATGGCGTGTATTATGAATTTTGGAGGCGTGCTGCATCCTGTCATCCACCACCAAGGACTTTTCTCGACCTCCAAACAGCTCTGTCTTAGGAAAAGGTTTACTGACTGTAGAGCTCTTGAACCGCACCAAACCGAGGATTGCACAGAGTTGGCAAGCTTACGCGTCAAGTTGAGGTTGCTATACAACAAGAATTTTACTGCATTGTATTTTAAATGTGCATTTTCGACATCAGTACTTTTCATATGACTGTTCTGAACTTGGTTATATGGAAAATGTTTATTGATTAAGCGTTACCTTGTGTGGCTCACGTCTGAATGTTGAGTAACCGACGTTTCCTTACCAGATCGTCTCACAATTAGAAAGGTATTACAGAGAGAACGGCTTCGATGTTGCGAACAATACTTCAAACTTCCCATCGACTGCAGTCAAAAGAGCAAACACCTCGGAAACAAATTTAAGGTGACAGCGTGGAAGTGCTATGTGGTATTACCTCGTCCCATAATATGTAAGATCTGATACAAGTGGTTCAAGCATTTTGCTAAATTCTTATGAATAAATCAATCTGTTGCTGATTTGATGTGAAGTATTACACTGTGAAGCGGAGGGGTCTTAATGGCTGTGGTAGTAGCACCTTTGTTAACTATAATCTACCGTATGTCCCTTGAACAAAAGACCGTGACCAGTAGGCAGAAGAAAGCACAGATCACACACGTCTACAAGTAGGATACCGTTCAATATCGTTGAAATAATTTACTATAGAGTCTTAGAACATATTCTAGGTGGTATCTGGAACACAATGACATTCTCTGTGCCAACCATCAAAAGTTCCGGAAACAACCTGGTGTAAAACCAAGCTGGCGCATTTCTGACTGACATCCTGAAAGCCGTCGATCAAGGTAGTCAAAAAGAGGCAGTATTTTTTATTCTCCTTAAATCACTTGATTGAATAGGATACCGACGCTTATTATCGAAAATATTGTCATATTGGGCATAAAGCGAAACGTGTCCCTGGATGGAGTCTTTCCTGGTAGATAGGTCAAAGCATGCGATCTTGGATGAAAAATCGTAGATATATGTAGATGTACCTTCCAATATGCCCCAGAGTAGTGTTTTGGGACCGTTACTGTCCATACTATATATTAATGTCCCAGCAGGTAATATAATCGTGACCTCAGACTTTTCGCAGATAATGTGGATATCAGACGGAAGTATTATTTGGAAAATGCTGGGCAAATATTCAGTCCGATCGTGAGAAGATTTCAAAGAGGCGCTAACATTTACGGTTTGCCTTAAATCTCCAGACATGTGAAACCGATCACTTAACCAAAGGAAAAAATTACTAGTGAACCAGAATTAGAACCTGTCAACCCATCAAAATATCTGGATATAACGGTTTGTATGATATAAAATGGAACCATCACATTGGCTTGGTCGAACCCTACGTAAAGCTGGTGACAGACTTCGAATTATTGGTAGAATACTACGGACGTTCTATCAGTCTACACACAGACAGCTTACACTCAGCTGACAAAAGTCACGGGATACCCCCTACTATCACGTCGGCCCCCTTTTGTCCAGTGTAGTGCAGCGTCTCTGATTATTAATCAAAACGTCCTGGTTCCCGGGTTCAAAACGCGAGAGCGCTTAAATTTTGATAAATGATCTGCATTGGCAGCCGAAGACTTCCAGCATAAGAAGTCGCACACATTCCGCCAAAGGCCTCGTCAAATACGGAGGAGGTGAGAGCTTCAGGACTCCGTCTTGTCCTTAAGGTGGGGAACTCCCCCTAAAGGCGGAAGAATCAGCAATGATGAACGGCATGAGAATGCAAAAGACAATGGAAATCACTTCATTAAAGACTCATAATGTGTATCCATAGAATTGGTGGCCTATAATTGGAAAAAGTGATGTGATGATTTCTCCATCGACAAAAAATTCCGGAATCGCCCTCATTCGGATCTCCAGGAGGGGACTGTCAAGGGGGAGGTGCCAATGAGGAAAAGGCTGAATAACCAACAAGAGGATAACGTTCTACAACTCGCGTCGTGGAATGTCAGAAGTTTGAACGTGGTAGGGAAGCTACAAAATCTGAAAAGTGAAACGCAAAGGCTCAATGGAAAAAAGACATGGATTTCTGGTCAGATGAGTGTAGGGTAATACCAGCAGCAGAAGAAAAAGCCATAATGGGAATAGGATTCGTTATGAGTAAGAGGGTAGAGCAGAGAGTGTGTTACTGTGAACAGTTCAGTGAAATGTTTGTCCTTATCAGAATCGACAGCACACACCAATAGCGACAACGATAGATCAGGCATACATGCTGACTTCGATATCAGAGGCTGAAGAGACAGAGAATATATCATAACGGGATTGAAAGGGTAATAGAGTATTTAAAGGGGGATCAAAATTTGATAGTCACGGGGGACTGAAATGCAGTTTACGAGAAGGAGTAGAAGATAACGATACAGGTGAATCTGGGCTTGTGACAAGGAATGAGAGACGAGAGAGACTAATTGAGTTCTGTAGTAAATTTCAGGAGGTAATAGCTAATATCTTTTCAAGAATCACAAGATGAGAAGGTATACATGGAAAAGGCTGTGTGATACGCGAAGACGTCTACTAGATTACATCACGATTAGACAGAGATTCCAAAATCAGATACTGGATTGTAAGGCGTACCCAGGAGCAAATATAAAGTCAGATCACAATGTAGTAGTGATGAAGAGCGGGCTGAAGTGTAAGAGATTTGTCTGGAATCAATACGCAATGAAGTGGGATGCAGAAGTACTAAGGAATGACGAGGTAAGCTTTACGGTCTCTAAGGCTATACATACAGCAATGAGGACTAGCTCAGAAGGCAACACTGTTGAAGAGGAGTGGACACCTCTACAAAAATCAGTCACAGAAGTTGGAAGAAAAACACAGGTACAAAGAATGTAACCGCGAAAACCACGAGTAACAAAAGTAGCACTTCAGTTGATCGATGAAAGAAGGAAGTACCAGAATGTTCAGGGAGATTACGGAATACAGAGACATAAGTCACTGAGGAATGAAATAAATAGGAGGTGCAGGGAAGCTAAGATGCAATGGCTGCATAAAAAATGTGAAGAAAACGAAAAACAAATGATTGTCTGAAGGACTGACTCAGCATATAGGAAAGTCAAAACAACCTTCGGTGAAATTAAAAGTAAAGGTGGTAACATTAAGAGTGCAATAGAAATCCCACTTCTAAATGCAGAGGAAAGAGCGGTAAGGTGGAAAGAGTACATTGAAGGCCTGTATGAGGGTGGAGACTTGTCTGATATGATAGAAGAAGAAAGAGTAGTCAATTTAGAAGAAATAGGGGATCCAGTATTAGAATCAGAACATAAAAGAGCTCCGGAGGACTTAATATCAAGTAACGCATAAGAGATAAATGACATTCCATCACCCTTTCTAAAATCATTGGGGAAGTGCCACAAAACGAATACTCACGTTGGTGGAGAATGTGTGAGTCTGTCGACATACCATCTGACTTTTGGAAAACTGTTATCCACACAATTCCGTGGACTGCAAGAGCTGACAATAGCGAAAATAATCGCACAAGCAGCTTAAAAGCTCATCCATTCAAGTTGCTTACAACAATAATATACAGAAGAATAGAAAAGGAATCGAGGATGTGTTAGATGACGATCAGTTTGGTTTTAGGAAAGGTAAAGGCATCAGAAAGGCAATTCTGACGTTGCTGTTAATAATGGAAGCAAGACTAAAGAAAAACCATGACACGTTCACAGGATTTGTCGACCCGGAAAAAGGGTCCAATGATGTAGAATGGTGCGATGTTTGAAATTCTAAGAAAAATAGGAGTAAGCTGTAGGGAGAGATGGGTAATATACAATACGTACTACAGCCAAGATGGAAAAATGAGAGTGGACGACCAAGAACGAAGCGTTCGGATTAAAATGTGTCTCGACTGGGATGTAGTCTTTCGCCCCTATTGTTCAATTTGCACATCGAAGAAGCAGTGATGGAAATAAAACAAAGGTTCAAGAGTGGGATTAAAATTCAAGTTGAAATGATATGAATGACACGATTCGCTGATGACATTGTTATTCTGAGAGAGAGTGGAGAAGAATTATAAGATCTGCAGAATGGAATGGACAGTCTAATGAGTACAGAATTTAGATTGAGAGTAAATAGAAGAAAGACGAAAATAATAAGAAGTAGCTGAAATGAGTACAGCGAGAAACTTAATATCACCGGTGTTGGTCAGGAAGTAGATGAAGTTAAGAATTCTGATGCCTAGGCAGTGAATTAACAAATGACAGACGGAGGAAGGAGGACATCAAAAGCAGACTGGCACTGGCAGAAAGAGCATTCCTGGTCAAGAGATGTCTACTAGTATTAACATAGGCCTTGATTTGAGGGAGAAATTGTTGAGAATGTATGTCTGGAGCACAGCATGATATTGTAGTTAAACATGGAATGTGAGAAATCCGGAAAAGATGAGAATAGACGTGTTTGAAATGTCATGTTACAGGCGAATGTTGAATATTAGGTGGACTGATAAGGTGAGGAATGAGGAGGTTCTGCGCAGAATCGAAGGTGAAAGGAGTATATGGAATAACAATGACAAGGAGAAGGATTAAGATCATAGGATGTCTGTTAAGATATCAGGAAATGACTTTAATGGTTCTTGAGGTATCTGTAGAGTGCAAAAACTGTAGAGGAAGGCACAGATTTGAATACAGCCAGCAAACAATTGAGGACGTAGGTTGCGAGTGTTACTCTGAGATAAAGACGTTGGCACAGGAGAGGAACACAAGGCAGACCGCATCAAACCAGTAAGAACACTTATGACTCAAACAATTGCGGAACTAGACGTGGGACGGACTGGACAAGTCGTTGGAATTCCCCTTTAGAAATATTGAGTGTTGTTGCTTATATAACTTAGCAAGTGTTGCCGGTGCAGGATTTTGTGCACGAACTGGCCTCTCGATTATAACCCATAAATGTTCGATGGTATACATCTCGGACAATGTTGGTGGCCAAATCATGCGCTTGAATTGTCCATAATGTTATTCAGACGAACTGCGAACAAGGGTGGTCTGGTGACATGGCGCATTGTCATCCATAAAAATTTAATCATTGTTCGGAAACATTAGGTCCATGAATGGCTGCAAATGGTCTCCAAGTAGCCGAACATAATCATTTCTAGTCAATGATCCGTTCAATTGAACCGGGCGACCCAGTCCATTCGATGTCAATGCAGCCCACACCGTTACTAAGATACCACCACCTTGTGTGTGTGTGTGTGTGTGTGTGTGTGTGTGTGTGTGTGAATTTCTAACGGACCAAACTGCTGAGGTCTTCTGTCCCTAGACTTACACACTACTTAAACGAACTTATGTTGAGAACAACACACCCATTCCCGAGGGAGGACTCGAACCTCCTGCGGGAGAGGCTGCGCAATCCATTACATGGCGCCTCAAACCGGGCGGCCACTCCGCACGGCACACCACCAGCTTAGACAGAGCCTTGTTGGAGGTTCGAGTCCTCCCTCGGGAATGGGTGTGTGTGTTTGTCCTTAGAATAATTTAGGTTAAGTAGTGTGTAAGCTTAGGGACTGATGACCTAAGCAGTTAAGTCCCATAAGATTTCACACACAGAGCCTTGTTGACAGCTTTGGTCCACAGCTTGGTTATGCCTGCGTTACATTCGAACCCTACCATCAGCTCTTACCACCTGAAATTGTGTCTCATCAGACGAGGCCATGGTTTTCCAGTGGTGTGTGGTTCAACCGACATGGTCACGAGCCCAGGTGATTTGCTGTTAGCAAATGCACTCGTGTCTGTCGTCTGTTGCCATAGCCTATCAACGCCAAATTGTACCGCACTTTCCTAAAGGATAGGGTCGTCGTACGTCCCAAATTCATTTCTGCGGTTACGCCAAGCAATATTGTTGTCTTTTTTCACTGACGACTCTACAGGAACGCCGCTCTTCTCTGTCGTTATTAGAATGCCTGCATTGTCAGTGGTGAGCGGTAATGCCTGCAACATGTTATTCTCGACACACTCTTGACACTGTGGACCTGGAAAATTTGAAATCCCCAAACGATTTACGAAACGTAACTTCCCACGTGTTGAACTCTAACTACCATTCCGCGTTCAGAGCCTGTTAATTCCCGTCGCAGGCCCAAAATCATTTCGGATACCTTCTAATATGAGCCGCCTCAGTATAAATGTCGCCTCCGTCAGTGCATTTATTCCTTGTGTACGCGATCCTACCGCCATCTGTATCTGAGCCTATCGGTATCACTTGCCTTTCGTCACCTTAGTGTACAGCCATATTGTTAGAACAAATAATTGATCTTTGGCCATGTTTTCATTAGGTTTTTCCGAGTTATTTTCTATCCAAAAATGACACTTTCTTCACAGATGTTACATTTCAGACACAGTCTTCTAAAACATAAATTTTAATGTGAAAATCGAACCTGTAAAATCGAATACACACGTTGCACGTTCCTCTGGTAGCGGCGTCTTGTGCACTCATTGCCTTCTCCTTGATTGTGCTGCACCCTGGTGTCAGCCAACATCTGCACCAGCTGCCGAAGCGTCGCTCCGTGCACGATAAATAGGACAGCCTGAAATTTGAGTCACACGACAGTTACTACGGCGATAAGAAGACCGATGTAAAGTAATTAACAGTTAATTCACCGTAAGACTTGTACAAAGTTATTTACATAATTGATCGTTCGTTTGGTTTTTGATTTAGTCATCATGTTAGGGGGCACTCAGCTTGCGTAATAAAACGCAACCATTTTATCCTTTTATTCGTGACAGCGTTCCTTGTAGTAAGCTAAATGACATGAAGAGTTTTTTTAATATTATGCAAATATATTTATTATATAGAAAACATACTGCAATGTTCTGTCTCAACTAAACACATACAAATGCCGCTGGATGTGTTCTTATGAAATAAGATGGGAACGTTAGGTCAATGGTCTTATGTTAAGGTTAACATGGGCATCTGACTGTAGTTAACAGTAAAAACCGTCGGAAAAGAAATTAAGATGGCTCTAACTGACAACAGCATATATTCCTCATTCATTCATTCGAATCATTCAAACGAATTACAATGAGGACAATGCAGTAAATTTGACTTTGGGAAAGATGAACAGGTTTACCGAGGAAAAAGCTGTCGATTGTGGCATGGAAATATATAGTTTGTCGCTCAGTGACTTTAGTTCGTCTCGAGGTAAGCTGTTGAAAATATTTGCTGGACAGAAGAGCATATTCTTAAGAGGATTAGACAAATACATATTCCGCATAAGTGCATACTTTCCCGTCTGGTGTTGATTGAGTGTCTTCAGATGCTTCTGTTTAATAAGTTAATGAGGTCAACAAGAAATCCACAGCTTGTAAAATAGTAGCTTTCATGGCGTTCATGCATTAATAAAACAGTCAACCTATATCGGATTCTTTTCTTGCCTGACTGAATCAGACATTACGGACGTAAAATATTTCACCCGCCAAAAAATCCTCGAACAATATTTTAAGCATAAATAGCCCAAAAGCAGATTATTCTACTTTTAATCTAACCAAAACTAACCTAAAGTAATCCATCTTACACTTTAAGATACATTTCTTATAGTGATCTTATAGATCCTGACTCGCTCTGGAGCAATGTGTCCTTGAATGGATATCTGGGAGTTGGAGTACTCTTCAAAACTGTGACGTTTGCTCGTGCCTCTAGTGTACGTATAAAGGGTCCAAACGTACCTATACTAAACAGAGGCATGTGAATAATGGAAGAGGTTTACAGATGATTCAAAGCAAACAGTGCAACCCATACTCGTACAACTAATTTAATTACTTAGTTTTGTGCTCAACACACCTTCTGTTCTATTAAATGGTGTAGATCCAGTCATTTGACATTATATTTACACATCTATGTGTAATTAGGAGTACATGATAAACATGAACAGGTTTTTTTAATACAGTTGCGAAATAGTATTTCCCACCCATCACATTTTACTTATTACATAAACAGAACAGACTCGTATTAAGCAGTTCCAAAGAAACTACGATAACTTACTGGCAACGGAAATAGCTATCATAGAGCACACACTTGCGTCCTCACGTGTGAATTTCTTGGGCATCCAGATGTATAATACAATGAGTTGGCACTAGCACTTGTATAAGCTAACCAAAAGTCCAGTTCTGCCCGCTTTGAACCTAGAAATCTTTCTTGTGTTGCTCAACAGATCAAAGTCAGTGGCATGCTTTCCACACTTTCAGTATCGTTCTGTGGCGGTATCTTCTAGGGAAATGAAGGAAAGATCAGAAAAGCAAATTTCTCTACCGAAGAGTGCAGTAAAATTACTGAGCAAAATCAGTAAATGTAGATTGTCATCTCGCATTCAACGTCGGACAGCTCGCAATGTGCTGCCACATTCACTACGTACCTGTCTGTAACAAACTTTACTCGAGTCATCCAATAAAATTCGGGTGTCATACACGGCACCTCTTTAGGTGGAACAACTCTTCCCGAGAAATTTAGATGTTTCGTTTATTTTAGGGCTTGTAGAGAAATACCGAGAAGGGAAATTTTTCAGGACGATATCCAGATCTTTCTTCATTACGCTCCACGACATTTGTGAGTTCTAACTGTGGCACGTTTGAGTTTATGCGCTATACTGAATTCTCAAAGTTGGCGATCAATTACACTTTTAAATTTCTAATCAGTGGTGTATTTTATGCTTTGTGAAGGGGGAGTAATTTAATGTCAGCTGGTTGCATAAAGCAGTTAGTAATTAGACCAAAAAATGAACAAAGTTCATTCTCAACCCGGAAATCTTCGTTGTATAAATTGTAATGCCAAATTATTCCTTTCTCGACTAGATTCACCGTTAATTAGCATATTATCGCTTTCACAGATAAGGTCAAATTCAATTGTAGTCGTCAGTTCACAACTTAGTGTCACTACAAAATAATGTATTTCATTTTGTGCAATCACAAGTAGAAAAAGAGTATATAATAAAAAAGTTGGTGTTTAAACTGTAATGACAAATACACGTGCGTTGGTGAACGGATATATTAATCAGTTGTAAGTGAATTAGCATTCGTTTATAAAGGCCAACAAATAAAACAGAATCGTTGTTCGGTGGCTTAGGGGCTGAGAAATCTTACGAGCGTTGGTGGTAGATAATAGACAAATAAGCAACCAAGATAATCTGGAAAGGCGAGAAAGACCGTACAAAAATATCTTCCATGTGTTTCAACCTTCAGATTTAAGGCCGCAGAATTATAACGAGCCAGCATGCTGAATTTATTGGTACGTCTATATCTAATACATAGAAACAAGCTACCTACGAGAGGTCACACTGAGGCAATCCTCAGATTGGCGCACATCCATCAGACAAAGTAACGAAAAAGTAGAAAGCGTGAAAAAATTGGGCGACAAATGTATCTTAGCAGCCGTGATATCTGCAAAAAAAATTTTTTAAATATCGAACACGAAACAGCTTTAAACAGTTTTAAAATAGAAACACGGTAACTGTTAGATTCCGTATTAAGTTTCTACAGTAAAATGTACCCGAAACACAACAAACATTTTTTTGAGTCATCATCCTGACTGGTCTGGTACTGCCCGCCACGAATTCCTCTCCTGGGCCAGCCTCTTCGTCCCATAGTAGCACATGAAACCTACGTCCTCAGTTATTTGCTATATATACTCCAATACTTGTTTTCACTCTACAGTATCCTCTAGTACCGTGGAAGTTACTTCCTGAGCTCTTAACAGATGTCCTACTATCTTGTCCCTTCTTCTTGCCATTGTTTACCACATATTGCTTTCCTCTACGATTCTGCACAGAACCTCCTCATCCTTACCTTATCAGTCTGCCTAATTTTCAACGTTCGCCCGTAGCAGCACATCTCAAATGCTCCGAGTCTCTTCTGCTCTGGCTCTGTCACTGTCCATGTTTCAAGACCAGAAAACTTTTGCTCAAATTGAGGCCTATTTTTATACTAGTAGACTTATCTTGGCCAGGAATGCCCTTTTTTGCCAGTGTTACTACGCTTTTGATGTCTTCTTTGCCCCGCGCATCTTTGGTTATTTTATTGACCAGGTAACGGAATCCTTTAACTTCATCTACTTCGTGACCATCAGTCCAGATGTCAAGTTTCTCGATGTTTTCTTTCTGCTAGTTCTCATTACTTCCTTCTTTCTTCGATTTACTCTCAGTCCATAGTCTGTATTCATTAAACCGTTCACTCCATTCACGAGATCCTGCCATTCTCCTTCACTTTCACTGAGGACAGCAATGTCATCTGCGAATCTTAACATTGATATCGTTTCATCTTGAATTTTAATTCCACTCTTGAGCCTTCTTTTATTTCCCTCATTGCTTCTTCGATGTATAGATTGAACAGCAGGGGCGAAAGACTTCATTCCTGCCTTGCATCCTTTTTAATCCCTGCACTTCGTTCTTGGTCTTCCACTCTCATTATTCGCTCTTGGCTCTCGTACATGTTATATATTGCCCTTCTCTCCCTACAAGTTACCCCTATTTTCCTCAGAATTTCGAACATTTTGGGACATTTGACATTTTCAAACGTTTTTCCAGGTCGACAGATTCTATGAACATGTCTTCATTTTTCGTTAGCCTTGCTTCCATTATCAACCATAGTGTCAGAATAACCGTTCTGGAGCCCTTACCTTTCCTCAAGCCTAACTGAACGTCATCTAACTCATCCTCTTCCGACCTACCCAGCTTTACCCTCTGCATTTAACGGTGGAATTCCCATTGCAACCCAATTATGATCACTCTTGATTTTTATTTCACCGAAGATTGTTTTGACTTTTCTATAAGCTGAGTGAGTACTTCCAACGATCTTTTTCTTTTTTATAGATTTCTTCACATTTCTCATGTCACCATTTCTCCTTAATTTCCTGCACATCATATTTATTTCATTATTAAACACCTTGTACTTCTGTATTCCTGAATTTTCCTGAACATTTTTTAGTTCCTTCTTTCTTGGATCAGCTGAAGCGTTTCTTCAGTTTGACATGTTTTCATATCACTTATCTTCTTTGTATCTATATCTTCAATTCCAACTTCTGTGACTGCCCTTTTTAGAGATGTCAATTCATCTTCAACTGAACTGCCTACTGAGCTATTCCTTCTCGCAGTATTTATAGCCTTAGAGAACTTAAAGCGTATCTCTTCATTATTTAGTGCTTCCGTATCCCATTTCTTTGCGTATTGATTCTTCCTGACTGATCTCTTAAACTTCTCCTACTTTTCATCACTACTAAATTGTGATCTGAGTCTATATCTGCTCCCGAATACACCTTACAACCAAATACCTGATTTCGGAATCCCTGTCTGATTATGCTGTAATCTAACTGAAATCTCCCCGTATCTCCCAACTTTTGCAAGTACATCTCCTCCTCTTGCTATCCTTCAACAGAGTATTCGCTACTAATAACTGAGATATACTGCAATACTGAACTAGTCTTTCTTCTCTCTCATTCCTTGTCAGAAGCCCATATTGTTCTCCAATCATTCCTTCTACTCCTTTCCCTACAACCGCATTTCATTCCCCCATGACTTTTAGATTTTCACCTCCCTTTACGTACTGAACTACCTGCTCAGTAGCATCGTGTACTTTCCCTACCTCTTCATTTTCAGCTTGCGACGTCTGCATGTCGATTTTGATAAGAACCGTTTACAATAACACACTCTTTTCACCGTCTTCCTATTCATAACGAATGCTACTCCCGTTATACCATTTTCTGCTGCTGCTGATATTAACCTATGCTAATCTGACCAGAAATCCTCGTCTTGTGCCTAGATTGAACCTTATCATTTACCTTTTTAATTTTTCTGCCTTCCCTGCGACGTTCAAACTTCTGACATTCCACACCTCGACTGTTTGAACGTTACCCTTTCTCTGATGGTCACCTGCAACTTGGTAGTCCCCTCTCGGAGATCCGAGATCCTCTGTCCGCTCCTCCGTTCTCTATGGTAAGGCACTTGGCACACTAAGGTTGACTTCTTATCCCGGAAGTTTTCGGCCTCCGTTGCTGATGATTTTTACTCAGACTTCAAGCGATGGCGCGTTTCGAACTCGTGACCAGAAAGTTTTGATAACTAATCAAAGACGCTACCTTTAGATCACGGGAGACCAAATCAGACTTCCATAATTATTTAAGCGGCATATCATAACCGTGAAAATGTTTTTTCTTTTGGCCTCTAATAGAAAACTGACGAAATTTATATCCGAGCAATGTCAGGTATCAAGCTAGTTTTAATATAATGTTCAATGAGTTCTATTGCGTGAACGTATTTTGTAGCAGTGAAGTAACCTTTTTATATTAATGTTTCACAGAGATAATGTTCCAATGCTAAACATCGTCAAAAGCTTAACTCTTAGATGCTCTAAATATGATTAGCTTGTTTTATAAGGTTTTACATGTGGGTAAAAATCACAATTTTTTCCAGTTTCTGCAGTTTAAAATGAAGCCGTTGAAGGGATTAGTCATATCTATCGAAAATGCCGAGTCATATTCCAAGCCCAAAATAGAAAACCCTCTAATGGCTTAAGTTGTACCTTTCAGATTCTGGAGAGCCACCAAATTTCCGCACTATTGCAAGTACTTCTAATATAGTCTATAAAGAAAGAAAAGTAAAATAACGACGCACGACACAGCAATTATACAAATGTGATGGAAATCGGTGTATCTGAAGTACATGTACAGACAAAGAATTATTAAAATTGCACAAAAATTGGATGATTTATTCAAGAGCAAGGTCTTCGCAAACTGAGCAAGTCAGTAACGAATTGGTCCACCTCTGGCTCTTATGAAAGCAGTTGTTGGGCTTGGCAATCATTCACAGAGTTGTTGGATGTCCTCCAGATGGATCTCCTGCCGAATTTTGTGCTAGTGGCGTGCTAGATTGTCAAAATGTCGAACTGCGTGGGCGCCCTGAAAAAAAAGTGGGGGAAGATCCGGCTACCTTGCTGGGCACGTCAGGGTTTGAAAATCAGCAGCAGAAACTCTCGCAGTGTGCGGTAGGGCATTATGGTGCTGAAATTTATGCCAAGGGTGGCTTGCCACGAGAGGCAATGAAATGGATTGTTAGAATATTGTCGAAGGACCGCTGTGCTGTAAGGGTGCCACGAATGCTGATCATCGGTGCTCGAAGCGAGGTTCATCTCTGAAGACAATTCTGGTGCAGTTAATGAGATCCCAGGCCGAAGACGAGTCTGGAGACGGCCCGGGCAGGGGTGCGGTACCAGTCTGACTCTCACTAGCCCTACGGCCCGGTAACAAGTGGTGGTAGTCTGGAGCGCCATTTCGCTTCATAGCAGACCCCACTGTGTCATACGTGGCACCCTTGCAGCACAGCGGCAGGTCGGCATTGGTCTGTGCCCGTTTTGTTACCCTTCACGACAAGCCATCCAGGACATACATTTCAGCAAGATAATGTCCGTTCGCACACGGTGAGAGTTTCTGCTGCTTGTCTTCATGTTAACCAACTTTTTCCTGGCCAACAAGATCGCTGGGTTTCTCCTCAACTGAGAGTGTGTGGAGCACTATAGACAGGGCCCCCCAACCATCTAGGGATTTTGACGATTTATAGGGCCAATCGGACGCAGTTTGGTACGATATCTCTGGAGAATATCCAAAAACTCTAGCATTCAGTTCCAAGCCGAATAACTGCTTGCGTAGGGCCAGAGATGGACCAATGCGTTGTTGAATTGCTCAATTTGTGAAGGTTTTTCTGTTGAATAAATCATCCAGCTTTTTATGAAATTGTCATCACCTATTTGTCTCTAAATGTGCGTCACATATACTTTTTGTATTTGAGTATATAAATAAATTGTGCACTAACACAAACCTCAGTGTTCTCATTCATAGCGCAGAAAAGGTAGTAAATTTACCAGGACTTTCTCTAAGCACAGACTGCATTTGTCCTCCTATGTCTTCCATTGACCTCGTCACTGATTTGGCAGAAGATCTAACAGTTTAGAGTGATAAACTCCTGGCCAGTGTACGACCTCTTATCTATTGTACGAGAACACAGTAACTGGCTTGCAAAGCAGAAAGGTGTTCGCTTGTTTTCCTTTTAAACATATATAACTCCGACATCAGTCTAGTTTTTAACGAGACAATTTTGGTGTGATAGTCAACACCTATGAGAGATGACTACTGGTTCATAGGCAGCTATTCGTAATATCTCTTGATGTTGTATTTATTATGAACGAAAACATATTCATAATATATAAAATATTCTATTATGATCTGACGCAACAGTCAATCAATTGAACTGTATCCCTCCAAAACAAAAATATTTCCTCTACGATTACAAACAAAGACAGTTTTTCTTTTGTTGTACAAAAAGGTGTCTCTGTCCATTAAAGATCTGTTTCCTCTTATATGTCTTTAACGAAACACTATTATTCTGTCCGTGGAAACATACCGCTAGATGAATAGACTCTTCTGTAGATTCCTAGGTGCAGAAGCCCTTATGCTGCATGACAAACGCCGAATTGACTTTTGTGGCTGTGTGATTGTGTAGCCCGCGAAAAAATGTGTTTCTAATCGCTGTATAGAGACAATAAACTCCGAAATATTAAACAGCAAAAGAATATTTCAGTGTTCTGTACTCGTAGAGTACTACGACCATTATATCTCATATCGTTGCTTTGTTATCTTTTTATGTGCTTTTGAATCAGCGAAGTTTTTTGGATTTTAGATAAAGAGCAAAGTGGCTGTGCATTCACTTCGCCGACACGTTTAGCGGTCTAGCGTCCCAGATCTGCTGAAATCAAAGTGTATTGTGATTGCGTCAATTCAGTAAAAATAGCCATAGATAGCTGGCGCTATATGTTGATAAACGGGGTCCACATCAGTTTGGAAAAATGTTTCGTGCTAACGGGACGTATTGTCGTGGACTGTCACACCTCCTAATGCACTGTTTCGGGTACACCGATTGATTTGTTTGCTTTTATTGGCGTAGAAGGGAGCAGATAGCTGTCCTTCTTTGATTATGGTAACTGAATACGGATTCTTGGTAGTTTCTCGGCTGCTGACGAAGGTGAAATGGCACTGATGCAACAGCGTGTTATTACAGCGAGGGGCTAGCTCAAACGAGGCGGCAGCAGCAGGGAATTACCAGCAAGGACTGCACTATGCGTTTATTGTAAATCACAGCATCGGTTATAAATTTTAATTAATCGGGTGGAAACTCTGTGCAGCACGACTGCAAAATCTTGACTGTAATTCAAAAAGATTTGTTGTGATATTCAAATGAGAGTTAATTAAAATGCAGAAGATTCACAGATCACTGCCGTGAGATAAAACGGACCGGGGCGACCTGACACAACTGTATAGAGGCGGCGAGTGAGGACAGAGGGTTCTCTTAAGTCGTGTAGGTCGCAGTGGTGACATCCGGTACTGACCAGACATCAACTCTACTGACTACCGGTGGAACGTCGTAGCTGGTATGCCCACTGAATCTCTTTGGAACTTACGATGAGTGATACTACAAGTGGCACATCTCAACATAACATTTGCATAACTGGCAAGGAAGAAGGAAGATTCGGCTTAACGTCCCGTCGACAACGAGGTCATCAGGGACGGAGCGCAAGCTTGGATTGTGTCAAGGATGTGGAAGGAAGTCGGCAGTGCATCTTTCAAAGCAATCATACCAGCATTTTCTGGACCGATTTATGGAAATGATGGTAAACCTAAGTATGGATGGTCGGACACACTCTGTGCGTAACTGGCATTGCAGTAAGACTGATACCAAGAACCTGGCAATCAGGCAGTTTTTGAATGGTAAAACCGGCTTATTCCTATTACCTTGTGACCTGCAGATGTTTCTTTACACGTAAACCGATTGTGACGTAAGAAACTAACTTGTAACAACAGCTGCGGTGGTTTTTATCAACATTAAAATTGTTTAGCTTTAGAGGCACAAAATGAACCAGATTAGTTTCGGCAGTATTGCGACATCACCCTCCGTCAGTCAGAAATTTCAAGAGAGCAACCGTCGTCTGCAGATACCAGCCACCGTCAACAAATAATGTCTGGGTGCGAACTAACAGTATTAAGTGTCCTACGACCACAGATGTTTGTAGTGAGGAGCATTCAGGAATTTAAGTAGTCATTCCGGCGTATGTTGTAAATGATGATTCCGCACACAGTTTTATTAGTGGTCTATCAAAGCTCATGAGCTAAGCTTAACGTGCACCCCACGCAAGAGCGTCACCCAAAATAACTTACCAAATACGGAGACAGTATCAGATTTTATTGTTGACGGCGCTGGAACTGTCGAATTTATGTTTCTGATATAGTTTCTTTGGTCGGCGTGTGCGAGTTCGGTGGTCATCGCGTGACCAGTCTTGTACGGCCTTTTTGGTGCCTCAGGTTCCTGTGATGGTACAGAATGGGGTAAAAAAGTAAAGTCGATGACATATTTGATTGGGAGACCCAACGGGCACATCAGCTGTCTAATTGTGAAGGTCTTCCCTATCCTTCGCGCGGAGTGGCACCTTTTCTTCGCGAAGTGTGATATTTGTGTGTCACGTATATCTGATACGTTTAGATGTCTGTAATGAATGCGAGTATGTAGAATGGTATCATGCTTGCGTTGCATGATGATGAGAGGACGGAGAGCGTGAAACCCGGAGCATATAGCCGAATAGCACCAAGGTGACCGCCGAGTGTAACGTGTCCATCAGGCTGACTGACCACCATCAACAGTACGACACGCCCTCGCTGCATGAGACACTGCGGAGAGGTTTGGTACTTAAATCAAGGCACTGGCACAAGTTCTGGGGATCGGGAACTGTACTCTACCATCCCTGGTCCTCCTTCTGGAAAGGCAACTGGAAAATTCCGAACTGCGGTTCAAGTACCCCGGTGGTTAGTCATCCAAGTACTGGCCACTTCTGGCGTTGCATAATTTCGGTGATCTGACGGTAATCGATGTGTTCAAGAAGGAAAGGCCATTGGCCTACAGTATGGGATACACTTACACCTCAAGAAACCGAACTTCTGTCGATCGCTGAAGAACACGGAATTATTTTCAATAATCTGTGTATGCTACAACGTAGCTGTAGTTTTTCTACTGAACACGCTTGGAACTTCATTGAGGGGCGCACCTGGTCTGTTCCCTGCAGTCGACGCGTATTGATGCGCGACGCCACAGGTTTACTATCGAAACATCTCAGTACAGCAGTAATACAATGGATACTATTGTGCAGGTGGCTAGACGAACAACGTTTTGTTAAGGTAGACATAGTATCTTCTCACACATTTCATTAAACCGAAACTAACATTAGCGAAATACTCGCCTTGATCCACATTACGCTGCAAATGAGAGCGACAAAAGAACAATGTGCGACGTCTTCCAACTCTTCAGGAGTGTCGACGCAGAGCTTGAGAGCTGCGCTAATCGCGACGAAAGCGATGAAGACGAGTGTCACGAAGCCGGATAGGGTAGACAGGAAGCGGGAGGTAGCTTCCTGTGGCTGCCAGATTCCCATCAGCTGCATCAGACCAGCTCCAGGACCCACCAGTGACTCACTGTCCACACTGGAGCGTCCCATGACCGCACCTGTGACACTGGGCCAGAAAACACATAATCAACATAGTGCCTCAAGATGGAAGACATCGATTGCCCGTCCCATGTTACAAAATTGTATATCATCGCTGTCAAACATTCAAATACGCCAAGAAGTGTGAAACACTTAAAAAAATAGAAAACTTCATCTCTTACCGGTGTAACTGTTTCCTTTATCGTTTCGAACACATCCGGATGATGTAAGCTTCCTCCACCTTAACTCCTGCCCACTATTCTTTCCCTCTTACATCGCATTAGCTTATTACTCTCTTTCTTCCACAGTGTTTCTTTCCTATGTCTCCAAAATATTTGGTAGCCTCGAGCTCATGCGTTCCTCTTGTAAATCCCTGTATTTTTATTTTCTTTCTGAGAAATTTCAATGTCTAATGTGATAATTTTTACTATGTAATCTACGGATTTACTTGAAGAATATACTTCTTTCCATGACTTTGTCCGAGAACCTTTCTGTCAGTCTGTATTGTCCTGGTTTCCTTCGTCCATATAAACCGACTTCTGTTCTTCGAAGTCTTAATATTATTGCGGCCACATGTAGTAAGCGTTGCTTCACGCAGTGGAGAATGGCAAAACAGAGGCAGCCGGCGATCGAGGCGTTGCGAAGTAAGCGCGGCACAGATAGCCTTGCTAGAGTTGCAGTCTACCAGCAAGCTGACGCAAGGGCGCACACAGACTGAGCGCCGAGTGAAGTCTGGAGAGTGCTGAGTAAGGAGAAGTGAGGCCAGCACGCAAAGTTACGCTGCAATATACTGCGGGAGTAATAACAAGAAGCTGCCAACGAGGGTAAGAAAAGTCCTCCTGCCGGATATAAATAGTGGAGCGCAGGCAGAAACGGAAAGAAGCCATCAGGAAGCAGTTCGGATCTGAGGACGGACGTGGTCCGTGTCCGAATGTTCAATCTTCGTAGGCGACGCTTCCGGAAGTCTGTTCCAGCTCGCAGGAATCATCTGTTCGCCGCCAGATATCAACTTCAGCTCTGGGGGTCGGCCGAGTTCGGTCGGCACCATGGCCGACTAACTACAGCGAGAACTTCCAGCAGGACCGGCCGCAGTGCGGTCTTGGTCATAGGCGCCGCCGGGGACTGACGCCCGGACTTCACGGCAACATGGCCCCACGGCGCGTCGTCCATCCATGACGGGACCTCGCGGACATCGCGACTGATGGCTTCCCAGCCGCCGGTGCAGCAGGCGTCGGCAGCTGACCTCACGGCGACGCGGCTCCGTGGCCGTGCCGTACTGGGGCGCCGAGCGGCGACGAGTTCATCTCAACCATAGGGCATCAAAATGGTTCAAATGGCTCTGAGCACTATGGGACTCAACTGCTGAGGTCATTAGTCCCCTAGAACTTAGAACTAGTTAAACCTAACTAACCTAAGGACATCACAAACATCCATGCCCGAGGCAGGATTCGAACCTGCGACCGTAGCGGTCTTGCGGTTCCAGACTGCAGCGCCTCTAACCGCACGGCCACTTCGGCCGGCCATAGGGCATCCTAGCTTCAACGGAGCACTGGTGGCGCTCGTTGCGCGCATTGTCGGAGAATCTACACAGCAGCAGACAGGCGAAGGGATCCGCAGGGCAGGGCAGTGACGACGAGAGAGAAATTGTAAAGAAAGTTCAATAAATGATTGTAAAACTCCACGCCGTCTCAGTCTTTGGCGCAGCCACTGCGCCTGCAAACGGCCGTAACAAGATGCTCAGAAGCCGTAACAAGTACTTCAGAAGTCGTAACAAGTGTCCATCTGTCATAACAAAATCTACATGACCTTATTTATCGTCAATCCTGTTCCTATTAGAGTCAGACACTCTGCTGCATACTGGACATATTGGACATATTAGAGAATCACTGTCTGCTAATTCCTTAGATCTGCGTTGAACAAAGGATTGATCTATTTGTGGTTTTCATATTGGATGTTGTCTCCTAGCTGAGTGGTAGGTGTGGTGCCACAGTAAAGCGAAAGTTGCTTTCGTGCTCGGTGTTTCTGTGATAGATCTATAGACGACCAGATCGCATATCAGTAAGGAATTCTTAAGAAGACTTCTCCATTACTCGTCATCTCGTCACCTCCAACACTTGTAGTCCAAGGGTGAAAAACTTACTGCACGCTTCATAATGCACTTGTTTTTCTGTTTATGCGCAGTAACTTTTAATTTGTAGCGAAAACACAAATTTGGCACAAAATTTATTAACTAGGTTGCTTTATGCGTCTGCTCCAACTAGACCATTTCTGTATTACTTGAGAATGACATAGGATAGCACTCACACACAGACTGTTTCGAAATCCATTGTGCATAATGTCTTACTAATTTGTGACGATTTAGGTACTAATGTGTTATAAATAAATCTTAATTTATTAAAATAGACTTTTGCCTTATGGTTGTCATGATAAGCTGTGATTCATTTGTGTTACTGCAGTGATATTTTTATAACGATTCCCTTTAGTTTGTTGAAAACTCCAATAAAAGTAAGAGAGAAATTATTTATTAAACTGTCTCACATTATGTAAAACAATCTGACAATTCTTAGGTAGTTAACCGAGTCCACGGTTATAGAAATGCACTGATTAGAAGTAAACGATGTCCTCAAGTAACGTCTGCAGGGAATTTTTGTGAGGAAAGGAGTTTTCTTGATAGCTATTCGAAAAGGAGCGACAAAGATAAAGATCTGAGTGCGTAAAAGTAGAAGAATAAGTGCAGGAAGGTAGGGTAGGATGACTTACGGAAAAAGCAACTACACTGCTTCTTTCGAAAGTAGCGACACTTGATGTAGTGTCAGTGGCTCTTCTTTACACTGTCGTCAAATGGCGTCTCAGTTATTGATAACAAATACTAGCTGCTATGAACACAACATCACAACACAGTGGAGCAATTCATAGTAGACTATGTCCTTTTTGTACCACCAGAACTAAAATATTATTCGTTGACATTGCCCTTTGATTCAGGAGGTGCCTTTTGATAGTGTTCACTGCTTATGAAGTTATGTGTCATAATTGGTTACAATATTGCTCGCGAGTGCCGGATAAGCGAACTGAAGGCGTTGAGATAAAAACGCAGATGCAGTCACCCCTTTGAGTTTTAGTGTTTTGAATTACAACTTGCAGTACTCTTGCCTCGACTTTTTAACATTTCCCATTAAATAAAAATGCCGCACGAAGGTTAAATGGTGCAGCTCATCAAATTTTCCAGTTTTTGGAATCTCCGACTGTGGAAAATCATTCATGCCAGAACGACCTCCCTGAACGCATAAAATTATTTTCTGACGTGACTTTCCGATAGCACTTGACCCACACATGGCACAAACGTGTCGAGTGGTCTTCTCTACCTTGACCCGTCAATTAATCCCAAAGCGAACAATATCCCGCAAATGATAGACTTTATTTGATTTGAGATTCTATTTTGTAATGCTTAAACAACATTTTAAGACTCAGGTATTAAGGATGTTAAACTTGGCTAAGAAGCAAATACTATCACTTATGTAATAATGGCACACGGTAAATGGAATCATAGTAATCCCTCCCCCCCCCTTTGCCAACTTACCAGACATAAACGTTTCGAACTCATATTAACCGAATTTTGTTTTATGTAACTGTTAACTATGATGCTAGTTTACACACTTCATTATGCGTAACGTAGCATGCTGTGTCAACAATAACGGCACCATTGCGTTACTGCAAAGTGTTCACTCTGTTTATCCAAATTATTTCCCCGACAATTCATTTTACAGCTGTAAACAATTTTCTACTTGCCAATGCGAGAGCAGAAACGCGCCAAAGATGCGTCGAATCCTGGTCACGTGAGCGGACTCCGATTAGTGTCAGGCGGCTTGTAGCCCGTGGTAAATGGCTGATGGCCGGTAGCTGGCAGTCGCTGCATGATATTTGCAAATAACTTTATAGTCTGGGCAACGACAGCCACGACAAATCAGGTTGAGAACTAAAACAGCTTCAGCTATAAAATTCTTTTATTCTTAGGCACTACCGATTTCACAGCATTTATAGCTGCATCTCCAGATGCAAACTGGAGTCATCTCATAATAAACGTAGCATATTATGGGGATACCCAGCGTTCATACTCAGTCCCATGCAATAGATTTTACGCAAAAAGGCATATAGTGGAGAACGATCCTGTAAAACCGAACATCGTCATGTAGAGGGGAACGCCCACTGTCACCCGATATCTAGCCTACAG
Source organism: Schistocerca serialis cubense (assembly GCF_023864345.2). NCBI lineage: Eukaryota > Metazoa > Arthropoda > Insecta > Orthoptera > Acrididae > Schistocerca > Schistocerca serialis. Next base: position 547,675,847 of record NC_064638.1, on the reverse strand, counting down.
CCCTTAGGCTAAAAACTTTTGTCGCCATAACAGCAGTCTATCATGGAAAATGGACTGATTATGAATGCTGTTTTTCTCATAATACGTTATGTATATGATGACTTGGCTGTAATTCACATCTGAAGATGTAGTTGTTAAGTGCTGTAAAAAAGGTACTGCGTAACAGTAAAAAGATTTTAAAAGCTGAAGCGCTTTTCTTTCTCTCTGATCTTTACAGAAACACTAGCTCTTTTGCAGAAGTATTTCTGGAAGGTGTTGCCAATAGTGATGTGTTAGATTGTGAAGTCTTTGAGATTTCAAGTGGCCGATACTTTTTTGTACAAATGAAATTCGCTTTAAACAGTCAAAGTAAGGTGTGGACATGAACTCGTATCTTTGCGTGTACAGTTCATAATGTCCACTCCAAGACAACGGGTAGGTACAACACTACAACAGCTCGAATGGAAGAACAACAATTTCTCCAAACACTTTCGCATTCTGCAATGTCGCCAGATTGTACAGATGGCCAGTCAATTTTATTGGCGCCGTATATGAACGATGTGACTTAGTCTGTACCTCCACCCGACGGTCGCCAGGTTTTACGTCAAAGACTGCCGTAACACTTGATACGTTAGTAACTCAAGAGCGTTGATAGCTTGCCTCTGTTTCTCACGTCGCTCTCTTACCTGCTGTGTGCGGACCTCTCCCAGCAACGCAGGAGCTGAGCATCTTCTTCCGTAATTTAAACCATTTCTCCAGGATCACGTGGACGGCAATAATTTAACGAAACCACGAAGAAATTCAGTTCCTTTGGCGACGCCTCATTTTAGTTCGTGACTTATACCCTATATTTTCACGAAGTCGTCTCTGCATCACTACTTGAATAATACTCGCGGCATGTGTATAGTAAATAGCGTCATTTGCAGTAAAGTATCTATCACCAGTTTCTGTCCTCCGTGAAAACATCTGCCTATTATCATACTACTCAGCATCATAACACGTATTACGCCATTTCGAAGCTTTTAAGATGTAAACCGTCAATTGTTTCATCTCTTGAGTCATTATTGTTCGGCTAATGCCCAGTTGTTAACTAGAGAAAAACACAGTGATTTCAGGAAGCACAACTGTTAATATTACAGAATAACACTGCTCGGAATGGAGATGAGATCGTTATATAACCCTTTCTCATTTGTGCTGTACGTTTATTAGTCGCTGCAGGGCTACGCGCCTATTTTAAAATGCTTCTCTTGCATCTTTGATCACCAATTGCGATTCAGTATCTGCTAATACTGTACTTTTCGCAGATGTTCGTAGGCTGAAATAATTCGCAGGGGACGTAAAAGAAACTGAGAGGTTTACCCTCCAGTAAACTCAGTTTTCAAACATCGTAAGTCGTCGTGGAAAAAAATTTTTCTCACTTCCGGTCCATTTAAATAACAAGTACCACTTCTGTAAACTATTTGACTTGTCATTTTATAAATGTAGTAAATGGGATTCTCTCTTTCTCATTTAACTCCCGTCGTTCAGCATTCTGTTAACAGTCTCATAATACACCCCCGTTTCCTACTATGGAATCGTTGTAGTTTTTCTTTTCCAATTGCAGCGGTACACTCTCGTGGAGCCTGTAATGCTGTTTGTCCTACATGGGGAGATCCTGAGAAATGTTCAGCGCCTTGGAATTGACTACGATGTCCGTCTATGGTAACAGAAAAATAACTGATTCTACATCTGCATCTACGTAACTAATCTCCAAGCCACCGTACGATGCGTGGCGGAGGGTACCCTGTAACACTCCTAGTCATTTCCTTTCCTCTACCATTCGCTAATAGAATGAGGGAAAAACGGCTGTCTATATGCTGCCTCAGTATGAGCCCTACTTTCTCGTATCTTATCGTCGTGGTCTTTACGCTCAATGTATGGTGACAGGAGAATCGTTCAGCAATCAGCTTCAAATGCCGGTTCTCTGAATTTTGTTTGTAGTGTTCCTCTGAAAGAACGTCACATTCCTTCCAGGGATTCCTATATGAGTTCCAAAGCATCTCCGCAACACTTAAGTGTTGTTCGAACCTATTAGTAACAAATCTAGCAGCCAGCTTCGTTGTCATCCTTCTATCCGGCATGGTGCACATCCCAAACACTCGAGCAGTACTCAAGAAGAGGTCGCACCAGCGTCCTGTAGGGGGTATCCTTTACAGGTGAACCACTCTTTCCTAAAATTCTGCCAATAAACCGAATCCCTGTGCATACCGGGGGGAGTCATTCCGGATGCGGAAAGGGTGCTTCCGGATGCCATAAAGAGTACAGGATGCAGTCAACTGCAGGTGGTGGCCCATGACGGTACCAATGACGTGTGTCGCTTTGGATCGGAGGAGATTCTCTCTGGTTTCGGGCACCTAGCGGAAAAGGTAAGGCTGCCATCGGATTATGGCGGAGCTCACCATCTGCAGCATCGTCGACAGAACCGACTGTGGCCCTTTGCTGCAGAGCCGAGTGGAGGGTCTGAATCAGAGTCTCAGGCGGTTCCGTGACCGTTAAGGTGCAGGTTCTTTGATTTGCGCCTTCGGGTGGTGGGTTTCGAGGTTCCGCTTAATAATTCAGGAGTCCATTACACACAGAAAGCGGCTACACGGGTAGCGGGGGCTGTGTGGATGAGACTGGGAGGTTTTTTAGGTTAGAGGGTCTCAGGAAGCCACAGGAAGGGCGTCCGTATAAAAGGGGCAGGTAAAATACGGTAAGGTAGTTGTAGAAAGCTCCAAGCCCTAATAGAAAGCACTGAAGCACAAATAGTCATAGGTACGGAAAGCTGGCTAAAGCCGGAAATAAGTTCAGCCGAAATTTTTTCAAAGGACCTAACAGTGTTCAGAAAGGATAGATTAAATACAGTTGGTGGTGGAGTACTTGCTGCTGTCAGAAGTAGTTTACGTTGTAGTGAAATTTAATTAGATGGTTCCTGCGAAATAGTATGGGTAGAGATTACACCTGACAATCGGACTTAACTATTATTTGGATCGTTATACCGATCCCCCGACTCAGATGATATATGCTGAACAGTTCAAAGAAAACTTGAGTCTCATTTCAAATAGATACCTCACTCATACAATTATAGTCAGTGGCGACTTCGTTTTACCCTCGATATGCTGGAAAAATTATACGTTTAAAGCCGGCAGCAGGCATAAAGCGTCATTCGATATTGTACTTAATGCTTTCTCAGAAAATTATTTTGAGCAATTATTTCATGAGCCCACTCGAAGCGTTAATGGTATCGAAAGCATACTTGCCCTCTTGGCAGCAAATAACCCTGGACAAATTGGGAATATCTTGACGAATACAGGGATTAGCGACCACAAGGCAGTTGCTGCTAGGCTGAATACCGTAACACCCACAACCATGAAAAAGTACAAAAAGCTCTTGACGCCTTTTTAAGAGACAGTCTCCACCCCTTCCGATCTGATCATGTAATCGTCGATAAGCTGTGGAATGCTTTCAAAGAGATAGTATTGACGGCTAATGAGAGATATATACCGCATAAATTAATATGTGATGGCACTGATGCCCCATGGTACACAGAACGGGTCAGATATGTGTTGCAAAAGAAACGATAAAAGCATGCCAAATTTTAAAAAAGGCAAAATCACAAAGATTGGCGAAGTTCTGCAGAAGTTCTAAATATAGCGCATGCTTCAATGCAAGATGCTTGTAATAATTTCCATAACGGAACTCTGTTTCGGAATCTGACCGAAAACCCAAAGAGATTCTGGTCATATATATAGCACACCAGTGGCAAGACGCAATCAATACCTTCACTGCACGATAACAACGGTGAAGTTAATAATGGCAGTGTCACTAAAGCAGAGTTATTAAATTTGGTTTTCCGAAAATCCTTCACCAAAGAAGGCGAAGTAAATATTTCTGAATTTCAGTCAAGAGCAACAGCGAAGATGAGAAACATAGGAACAGATATCCTCGGTGTAGTAAAGCAGCTTAAATCACTTAATAAAGGCAAGGCCACCGGTCCAGATTGTGTACCAGTCAGATCCATTCAGAGTATGCTGATGCAATAACTCCATATTTAGCAATTATATACAACCGCTCGCTCACAGAAAGTTCAGTACCAAAAGACTGGAAAATTGCTAGAGTCACACCAACCCACTAAGGGAAATAGGAATAATCCGTTGAATCACTAACGTCCATTTGCAGTAGGATTTTGGAACATATACTGCGTTCGAACATTATGAATTACCTCGAAGAAAACGATTTGTTGACACATAATCATCACGGATTCAGGAAATATCGTTGTTGTGAAACACATCTAGCTCTTTATACTCATGAGGTAACTAGTGATATCGACAGGGAATGTCAATTTGAGTCCATATTTTTAGATTTCCAGAAGGCTTCTAACCAAACTGCATGGCTATGGAATATCGAGTCAGTTGTGTGACTGGAATCGTGATTTCCTGTCAGAAAGGTCACAGTTCGTAGTTGTAGATGGAAAGTCATAGAGTAAAACAGAAGTAGTATCCGGCGTTTCCCAAGGAAGTGTTATAGGCCCTCTATTGTTACAGATCTATATTAACGACATAGGAGACAATCTGGGTAGCCCTCTTAGATTATTTGCAGATGATGCGGTCATTTACCATCTTGTAGTCATGAGATGACCAAAAGGAATCGAAAAATAATTTAGATAAGATATCTGTGTGGTGGTGAAAAGTGTCAATTGACCCCGAATAAAAAGTGTGAAGTTATTCTCATGGGCTCTAAAACAAATCCTCTGAATTTCGATTACACGATACGTCACACAAATCTGAAGGCTGTAAATTCAACTAAATACTTAGGGATTACAATTACAAATAAAATAAACTGGAATGCTCACATAGATAACGTTTTGAGTAGAGCAAATCAAAGACCACGATTCATTGGCAGAACACTTAGAAGTTGCAATAGATCTACTAAAGAGACTACTTACACCACGCTTGTCCGCACTATTCTGGAGTACTGCTGTGCGGTGTGGGATTCGCATCAGGTGGAACTGACGGATAGCGTCGAAAAAGTTCGAAGAAGGGCGCCTCGTATTGTATTATCGTGAAATAGGGGAGATAGTAGCACAGACATGATACGTGAATTGCAGTGACAATCCTTAAAAAAAAGGCGTTTTTCGTTGAGACGGGATCTTATCGCGAAATTTCAATATCCAGTTTTCTCCTCCGAATGCGAAAACATTCTGTTGGCACCCACCTCCATAGGGATAAATGATCATCACGATAAAATAAGAGAAATCAGGGCTCGCATAGAAAAATTTAAGCGCTCATTTTTCCCGAGCGCCGTTCGACAGTGGAACGGTAGAGAGTGAGCTTGAAGGTGCTTCATTGAACCCTCTGCCAGGCACTTAATTGTGAATAGCAGAGTAATCACGTAGATGTAGATGTAGATGAAGCCGGGCATTCGCCTTCCCTACCGGACGTCTTAAGTACCCGTTCCATCTCATATTGCTTTGCAACGTTACGCGTAGATGTTTAAACGTTGTGAATGTGTCAAGCAGGACACTAGTAATACTGTATCCGAGCATTACCGTTTTGATCTTCCTACTCATCCGTATCAGCTTACATTTCTCTACATTTAGGGCCAGCTGCCGTTCATCACACCAACCGGAAATTTTGTCTAAATCGTCTTGTATCTTCCTACAATCACTCAACTTCGATATCTTACCTTACACCACAGCATCATCAGCAAACAACCGCAGTTTGCTGTCCACCTGGTCCGCCAAATCATTTATGTATATAGAGTTCAACACCGTCCCTATCACACTTCCCTGGGGCACTCCTGACGATACCTGTGTCTCAGATGAACACTCGCCGTCGTGAACATACTGCGTTCTATTACTTAAGTAGTCTTCGAGGCACACGCATATCTGTGAACTTATTCCACACGTTCGTACCTTCGATAAAAGCCGGCAATGGGGCACCGTGTCAAATGCTTTTCATTTGAATATGCAACTAAAATAAATTCGTTGCATTCGTCTGTGGCTGATGTTCCGTTAGTATTACTTTCAATTCCTGTAGCGTCTCCTAACGATATTGTAACGTTTTGCGTCGCCCATCTTCAGAATAAAGAACCTCATAGCGAATCACAGAACGAGGTAGCACTGTCGTAAAACAATGGATTCGCCTTCGGGGGAACGACGGACCAAATCCACGTCCTGACATCCCACTTTAGTGCTTCTGTGGTTTTCCTAAACAGATTAAGGCAGTGGGCGGGATGATTCGTTTGAAGATAACACGGGACATTGAGAACCCGGAACATTTCCCTTCTCATCTTCCACCATCCCAGACTGTGCTCGGCTTCTAGTGAAGTCTCCGTCAACAGCACGTTAAACATTGATCTTAATTTCGTAAAACATTGTGCAACTATTCTTTGAATCATTGCGATTTCCCATAGTCGAATGCAGTTCGTAGACAAGATTAGAAATTAGAGGAATATCTGCTTATACGAAATCTTTGAGCCAATTTAGAATTGTCTATGCGAGACTGTACAATGCAGAGTATAAATATTACCTTCTTTTTTTTTATCAATGGCTAAGTTGTTATAACTTTATTTAAAAACTCGTATTCACCCAAAACTGAAATTCTTCTGTAACCTGAATTGTGTAGTAATGCCAATACGTTAAAATCATTTTGAAGAAACTGAATTATTGTGTACATAGTTATATTTTCGCTCTTTTCATTTGACGTTCAGAAACAGTAGACAGATGGCGTTTTGATATGTCTTACGCAGTGCGGTTTGCTTAAACATCGACTTCTAAGCTCGAAATGAGAATCCTGAGCTGTATATTGGTTCTACAGCAAGTTCTCGATTAATTACTCGGTTTGAGGATCATTGACGCATAATGCGGCGATTCGTTAAAAAATAAGATAACAAGAAACAAGCTTGAATAATTCTATAATAATACTTTTGTTTACAGATCTCTGTTGTGTTTATGAGTAGTATTTCATGCCCAAGAAGCACCCGCAGTTCCCTGTAGTATTTTTCGTTGTATAAGATTTTACATAGCGATATATGCGAGAACTCTGTAATTTTAGCAAGTTTGACGGCGAATTCCTATCTGTATGTTGCCTAATCCTTTCTCTGGGGCTTCAAATGCGACATTTTTCAACGCATTATGTAAGGCAAATAAAGCGTAAGTAATGCAATGGTCCTTCAGATGTGATGTGTAGCATGGTTTGTACATACAGTAAATGTCAGTTTCCAGTAAAAACGAATGTATTTTGGAGTACTCATGCATTTCGGTTATCCAAGGTCTCCATTCCGCATTACCTCGGGTAAGCGGAAGATTTTTGAGTAGAGCCGTGTGGGTGTTAGGGAAGGTAATGAGACGCCAAGAGAAGCCAAGACGAAATAACAGCAGGAAAAGTGAGAAGAAAGGTAGAATGTTATATTGGTCACAGGGAATAATTCAAGGTAACATACGGGAAAATTAATAGTAAAGGCGTTAAAATTAACAGTGCAAGAGAAAATTCATTGTGAAACTGATTGGAGAGAGTGGGTAAATGGAAAGTCGTTCATTAAAGGACCTTACTAGGGTTAGGAATTTTTGGTAGGAGAAGAAATGGAAGTCGTTATAGAAGACATAGTATTAGAGTTTAACAGAGCTTTTGGAAGACTGATCAAATAAGGCAGAAAGCACAGATAGCACTCTTTAAGAATTACCGAAATCAGTGGAGTTAGAGACAACGAAACAATTATTCTAATTGGTTTGTAGAATCTATGAATCTGGAGACACACCGTCAGAAAAATATATTATTCACACAATCCCAAAGATGAAAATGGCTGTGCGAGAACTATCGCAGATTAATCAACTTTCCACTGCATGCATTGAAGTTGTTGAAAGAATAGCGAACAGAAGAATGGAAAAGAAAATTGAGGACCTCATAGGTGATGAAAAGTTAGCCTTTAGGAAAGGTAAAGGCATCGAGAAGCAGTTAAGACTTTGCACTTGATAATGAAATGAAGACACGTTCATGGAATTTTTAACGCACAAAAGCGTTCTACAGTGTAAAATGGCGAAATTCGCACGGAAATATATAGAAGCTATAGGAAAAGACGGATCATATGCAATGTGTACAAGTCTCACGAGGGATAAATGTGAATGAGAAACCAATATCTATGTGCTCAGCTTAAGGAGGGTGTAGGGCAGAGAAGGACTCTTTCACCCCTACAGTTCAAGATACACACCGAAGGATTCTTCACGGAAATAAAAGACAGGTTCGAGAGTGATATTACAATTAAAGGTGAAAGGCTGTCAGTGAAAAGATTCACTAAAGACACTGCCACCTTCAATGGCAGTGAGGAAGAATAAGAGGACCTGAGTGAATATTGTAACCATCATTCACTCTATGTTGAGGGGAAACAAAAAAAAAAACCCAAAAAAAAGACGAAAGTAAAGACGGGCACCAGAAATGAGATTATTGATAAATTTAACATAGAAACTAGCTACCACAAAATAAACGAAAGGAAGGAATTCTGCCACCTTGGAAGCAAAGTAACAAATAACGAACAAGCCATGTACTCATAAAAAGCAGAATACATTAGGAAAATTGGGGATTCGTGGCTGCAAGAAGACTCTTAGTATCAAATATTTAGGCAAGAATTTCTGAGAATGCATATTTTAGCACAGGATATTACTGAAATGAATCATGGACAGTGGGAAAACCGGAAAGAAGGCAATCGAACCATTTCAGATGTGGTACTATGGGGAATGTTTAAAATTACGTGCACTGCTGAGATAAGGAATCAGTAACAGCGTGCACTGTACGTGCTTGTCCGTTGTCCTGCAAAATGACAGTCAGGTCCTGCAGAAAGTGTCATCACTTCCGACTCTAGGCTGGTCGTAGGTTATGTTACAAAAATGAACCTCATAGAGACAGAAAAGATGACACTGTCTGCGGGACCAGATCATCATTTTGCAGGACAATGCACAAGCACGTACAGTGCAAACTGTAACTGGTTTGTTTGACAGATGGGGCTGCTAAGTGATATACCACCTACTACCCTCCCCTGACTTAAGCCCTCGTAAGTTCAACTCGATTTCTAAACTGAAGGAAACATTTCACGGCATTCGCTTCAGAACTGCTACAAATTCGTCGGGCAATAGACCGCGCCGCTTGCACTGTCAACACGACTGGCACTGCTCAGAGTATCCTACGACTTCCACATCGCTAGCAACGGGTTATACACAATGATGGTAATTACTTTGAACGTCAGTAAACCTTTGAAACACTTATCTGTTTTGTACGAGCTGTAAATAAATAGTTGCCACTGTTAAAGTTCCAACCCTCGTAGATTCGAATAGGCGTATCTTGTAGTAGTTTTGCGGATATTATGAGACTAGCGTGAAGAGCTACGTCACTCGCTCTTTGCACTGGAGGAAACAACGACGACGACGAATACGACTTATTCCATTCAGGTACTGTGGAGTCATCTAATTCATAGGTGAAACCTGAGTTTCACTTGATACATAAAATCATTCATCTTACAAGAATACTGCCAGGTGACGTCATTGCCGGCTGTTGTGGCCGAGCGGTTCTAGGCACTTCGGTCCGTCACCGCGCGACCGCTACGGTCGCAGGTTCGAATCCTGCCTCGGGCATGGATGTGTGTGATCTCCTTAGGTTAGTTAGGTTTATGTAGTTCTAAGGGCTAGGGAACTGATGACCTCAGATGTTAAGTCCCATAGTGCTCAGAGCCATTTTGAACTATTTGACGCCATCGACAACCGCTAATATTTCGATAGGTCCAGCGGTGTGCAACGAAATTTAAAACGTCGATATACAGGGCTAGGCCTAAGAAGGAAATAACAACACGGCATATGCGAAAGCACAAAACACAGACACCATAAACAACGAGCACAGCCCAACAAAAACGACCATCGATAGTGAATAGACTTAATTAACCATTAAATCTGCCCCTCTTTTCTTTGGCCATAGGGGGAGCAGGATTCCAAGCATAATATAAGCAAAAATCTGCGACTCTATTTAGATAATTACTTGCTAATTTAACCTCAACTGGTTTCTTACAAAAATATTATGGCACAGTCGCACTAAAAACAAATGAGAAGCTGAAAGGCTACATCTCTAGACTTCCACCTCTTTCAGTAGGTGGACGAACGTGCCACACTCTCTGTAGTGTTGTGTTAAATAGGATGACCCACACGAAGACAACAATTAACAACATCTAATTTTCTCGACTGTTGACGCGTGTGTAACGGTTATGCTGTATACTCTGGTCCTCCATGGTCTTGATGACCTGATGGTTTGATGACATGATACAGCTTCAAGCGATTCAGAAGACATACGCCTTATGCAAACCGAGATTACTCTTTACAGACCCTAAAAGAAACCCAAAGAACCCTAATTATAGCGTGCTTAAGGCAAATAAGCCGTAAACTTAGCTGCCACCTCATTATTTGTATTATTCTCATGATTCACGGTTGATCAATAGTGCAACGCGAGCCTCGTCTGTCTTTCGCTATTCTGGCGTAATATGGCTTTGGGGTGGTTTAACTCCGCTGAGAAACTTCCAAGATCTAAGAGGACGTGGGTCAAACTGAGTCAAGAGTGCAAGAAACTGTTTTCTCAACTTTTCTGAATTTCAATATGAAACCATGATGAATTTTGTGCATCCTTACTCCGTCTACTCCTTGCAGACATCTATACAGGTCCATTTCCTATAAGACTTTACTCTAATTCCTGTACGGCCACCATGTGGGAACTAGATTACGTCCATTCATTGTCCAGGTTGGATGCTAATCACTGCTTATCCGATCTTTCAAACATTAAAGCTCTCCTAGCGTACTTCTTGGATTTACTCATATTAACTTTAGTGACCATTGTCACTATTTAACAGCAACATTTAACATTAAAGCTCTCCTAGCGTACTTCTTGGATTTACTCATATTAACTTTAGTGACCATTGTCACTATTTAACAGCAATGTGTTACTTATCAAAAAATCAATATTCATATCAATATCTATTTAAGTTGTTTGGATGACAGACAGCTACTAAGATTTATAGTCTACTGATAGAGAAAGAATTCGCAAAATAACTTACGTTTTAATCCGTCGATGCCACAATAAAATCTAGAACATAAAGTACCATGTTGTGACAAGCAGTGTTAGACGTCAGCTACCAATAGAAGCCGAACTACATCGACATCCAGGGGATGTGTACGGAGGTGTCTTCCGTTTTCTCCAAGCTGTTAATGGAGAATGGTCGTAGATAATGCCCGCAATTATCGCACACGGAGAATTTTATTGATATTGCGTAGTGTTCTGCGTTGACGAACTTGGTGTGCTGTATGAATCTAGCGATTCTGTTGTGACCAGAGAGACATATCGCGTAATGGTGTTGAGGTGTGTGTGTGACAAAAAGTCAGCTACTGGATTGTTAATGCGTCGTAAACATGGTTAGCAAAGGGACTGTTCTCGAATTATAAAACATTAGTTATTAGGACAAGTACTACCGTAGTTTACAAGGGCGCAAGTTACCAATAAAACTGATTCTTATATTTATATCCCAACGAAATGTTATCGTACGTATGAAACGAATTGTGTGAAGTAATATCCAGTAGTTTCCTACAAAGTACGTAATGCAATGTGTTTTAGAGAGAGAGATGAAGAGAAAGAGAGAGTGAGAGGTCCGTATTACAAGAAATCTTCAAGAGCTTAAACGATCAGAACCAGAAATAATATAGGAATGTTGTTGATTCACGTGACTTTGCACTGTCGATCGACAATGCGAGCTTGCATTAGTTTATGGAGCTACTGTACGCAACAGGCTGTGTAGCATAGAAGTTATATATTCTCAGGTTGTCGTTTCCTTCGATTTTCTACAATGCGAAGCGTTGAAAACTATTTCTTGATATTCCGATTAAATTATTATACGTTTCAGTCATAAGATCAGTTGTTATAGCGTGACGTTACAGGCTCCAAGTCTTGTCAGAGATGAACGAGTGGAACTTACACTGAGGTGACAAAAGTCAAGGGATTTCATATCCGTATACAGGGTATCCCATTTATTTTGATCACCCTAAATAACTGTTTGTCCAGATGCAAATTGCAAAATGTTTCAAGCAAATGTTCTTTAGCCCTCATGGGAGACATCAATCAGCATGATTTCCTCCGTTGTGGATTTGTTTTTTACAAAAAATGAGCAGTGGTATGACTTTTTGAAATGGCGCCCTGCATTTTTTATTCGGTAATTCATTTCCTCTCCTAAAGGCCTATTCAAAAATGCATCACAGTGAACCATTCACTGAAACACAACGTTATTAACTACATAACACAACACTGACGTTGACGCTCCCAGCGCTTAGTGCAGGTACTCGGTTTAATGAAACACATCCACGTGCTAACGTTGACAGAGAACAAATGTAAGCATATTTAGAATGCGCACCCGTCATTCCGTCAACCATCGTGAGTTGAAGAGTTGTGTGAGAAGAATGTACATCCAAAGGAGAGAAGGTAGAAATGTTCAAAAATGGCTCTGAGCACTATGGAACTTAACTTCTGAGGTCATCAGTCCCCTAGAACTTAGAACTACTTAAACCTAACTAACCTAAGGACATGACACAATTCCATGCCCGGGGCAGGATTCGAACCTGCGACCGTAGCGGTCGCACGGTTCCAGACTGTAGCGCCTAGAACTGCTCGGCCACTCTGGCCGGCGGTAGAAATGTTACTCATCTATTCTTACACGTCACCGGTTCCATCCTTACCATGTACACCTACATCAAGAATTGCATGGGAATGATTTCCATAATCGTTTACTGGTCCGTCAGTGGGCACAGCAGAAAATCATCGCCAACCTGAACTTCTTCTCCAATGTTCTATTTACCGATGAATGTTCCTTCTCAAATAAAGGACAGGTAAGTACAAGGAACATGCATTATTGGTCCAGCGACAACCCACGATGGCTTAGACAGGTGGAACATCAGCGTCAGTGGAGAGTTAACGTCTGGTGTGGGATGCTTTGTACTATAATTATTGGCCCTTATTTCATCAATGGTAGCCTAAACGGCACAGCGCAGGCCAATTTCCTCAGACGAATTCTTCCTCCTCTTCTGGATGAAGAGCTGCTAAGAACCAGACTGCTTATGTGTATCAACAAGATGGATGTCCAACACATAATGCCTTGCGTGCACGCCGTGTTCTGAACCGGAGGTATCCTGCCAGATGGATTGGTCGAGGAGGAACAGTTACTTGGCCTGCCAGGTCTCCTGATTTAAATCCTCAGGACATTTTTTTTTTTGGGGATGCATTAATGACGTTGTCTGTCGCGATATTACAACAACTCCGGAGAATATGCAGGAATGTATCGTGCTTTCTTGTAATTCTCTTCAGCGGGCAACACTGGAAGTAGTAAATAATTCTTTCATTCAACAAGTGCACCACTGTATCGGCGTCCAGGGTCACCTGACGGCTAAAGAACATTTGATTGAAACATTTTGTAATTTACATCTGGACAAACAGTTGTTTAGGGTGGTCAAGATAATTGGGACACCCTGTATACAGATGGTGGTATTGTCACTAACAGAGGATAGGAAAGGGCAGTGTATTGGCCTCGCTGTCGTTTGTACTTATTCAGGTGATTCATGTGAAAAGGTTTTCGATGTGATCATGGCTGTACGACAGGAATTAACAGACTCTGAACGAAGGATGGCAAGAGGAGCTAGACGCACGGAAGACCCACAGTGTCAAGAGCGTGCCGAGAATATCACATTTCAGTCGTTGCATGTCACCATGGACAACTCAGGGGTCGGCAGCCTTCACTTAACGACCGAGAGCAGCTGCGTTGGTGAAGGGTTGTCAGTGCTAACAGACAAGCAACACTGCAACACAGAAATCAACGGGTAATGTACGATGAACGTATCCGTTATGACGGTGTAGCAAATTTTGGCGTTAATGGGCTATGGCAGCAGACGACCGACGAGAGTGCCTTTGTAACCGTACGACATCGCCTGCGGCCCCTGTCCTGGGGTCGTGACAAGATCGATCACGGTGGTCTGATCGGATGAGTCCCGATATGAGTTGGTAAGAGCTGATGGTAGGGCCCGAGTGTGGGGCTGATCTCCAGAAGCCATGGACCCAAGCTGTTAACAAAGCACTGTGCTAGCTGATGGGGGCTCTGTAACGTGTGGGCTGTGTTTACATGGGATGGACTGGGTGCTCTGGTCCGACTCTGCCGAACATTGGCTGGATATGGTTGTGTTCGGCTACTTGGAGACATTTGCAACCATTCATGGACTCAATGTTCCCAAATCACGATGGAATTTTTATGGATGACCTTTCACATGTCACCGAACAACAATTGTTTGTGATCGTTTTTAAGATCATTCTGGACAATTCGCGAGCCCGACATGAATCATACTGAACATTTATGGGACATAATCGACGGGTCAGTTCGTGCACAAAGACCTGGAGTGGCAACACTTTCTCAGTTGTGGACGGCTAGAGAGGCAGCAAACCTCAGTATTTCTGCGGGGGCTTCCGACGACTAGTTGAGTCCATGCCACGTCGAAATGCTGTATTAAAAAGAGCAGCTTGAGGTCAACAGGATGTTACGACTGTCCCATGACTTTATTCACTTCAGTGTGGTTGGCGGTTGGAATAGGTGACATTTGCTCAGGTACCTATGCGGGACGTGGACACTACATGTTTAGCAGGGGCTGAGAAAGGGACGTGCGGGATTAGCGGCGAAATTCCCACACGTGTTCCTAGGACTTTTAACTTGATTCAGCCAAAGGTGGTTCTTGTGTGGTGTTAAGCGTCTGTTATTGTGTAATAGTCACACGAGTTCTGAGCACTAAGGTCACTATTCCATCGACAACAGCCCAACAATTTAGGACTGATTTGAAGTATAGAATTAGCCGTTGTTTTAATTGTTTACTTTGGTTCACTTGAATTAACTTCGGCAGCTGTGTCCTGATGAAATAACTTACCAGTACGGTATTGTGGATTGTGGATAGTCGTCGAATTAATTGATGAACTTCGTGCAAGGATTTGTGCTAATCCGTAGACGGTAGAATTATTGCAGGTGGGAACTAAGACAGGATCAGTTTTTTTGCAGAAGCTCACCCGGAATGGACGATTTAAATAGTGTGGGTGCATTGGGATAGGGCAATTTTGATGGCCCTGAAAAGAGTAGTGGGCCCCTAAACGGCACTCGTAGCAGCAGGGGAACGGCGGCAGCGGAGCACCTGTGGCATCGGCCACCTTCTGCTCTTTCACACAACATGTGACAGCGACCGCAGCGGCTGTTTCGATACATGTGGCAGTGGTAAGCGGAGCAGCAACAACACTTTGACCACGGAGCAGACGATGGCGGAGGCAGCACACCGGTTGCGGAATACCAAAGTTAAGAAAACGAAGCAGATGCATTTATTTTTCTGTTCTATTGTCAGTTATTTCGTTAGCCAGAATGAATTACTGAATCAAGAGGAATCTAAGCGATAACGACTCAGTGATCAGCAGAGAGCCTGGTAGGTCATCTAGGTCGGAGTTTCAAAGTGAAGAAGTTGCACTTACGTTAGTGTTCTGATAAATTGTAGAAAAGTGCATCTATGTGTACCTGCAAACAAATTTCGAAATTGAAACAGACAATCTAAATAATACACTTGAAGAAAATATCAAGGATATTAAAACTAGTTTCGACGGTAAAATCGGCGAGGTTGACTAATTACTTTGAACGAAAAAGTGCAAGGACATAAAATAAAATTAGAACTACGACGATTTGCTGTAAAGTAAGATTTGTTTCATTTATAAAGCTTTAAGCGTTTATCGCATAAAAAATTCAGGAGGCACTACCTTTCAGCATACCCTTGTAAGAACTAAATTTGGGCAAGAAGAAAAGAAATTAAATACAAAAACAAATTCAGTGAAAACTGAACAGCAAGAAAACTGATAAATGTGGACATCCAAAGACGAGACAAAGGCTGTTGCATGAGTGGAGTTCGTGAGCTCTGCAGAACGAACCTCGATGAAAAATCGAAGATAAAAGCAGTGATATTGAAAAGTGCAGCACTAGGATAAGTAACTTAGAATTCTGCAGTACTGCAGCTAGTAGAAATAATCCTGCAATGCAGAGTCCGAGGCTAAGATTTCCTTGAGTCTTCCAGAGACAGTTTTTTATTCGTATGAGCGATGGAGCTTACGTTTATAAAACGGCTGCTGGATGGTCCGGTTCACACGTAGGCGAACCAGGACCCAGTCGATTACATACCATATGATGTGATTGAGCGTTTAATTTCCATTGAATGCTGCAGTGAAGCAAAGCAGGTATGTTTGCAGAACGAATCATTAAATGTTCTAGTACAAAGGACATGGTTTTCTTCGTAGAAATTCTATAGTGAGGAACTTATAAAGCTAATTCATATCGGTAGACCCCTACATGTATTCAACAACGTTTCCACCTTGAAGACATGAAAATATACAGTGGTCTTAATTCGTAGTCCCACAGGTACTTCGTAGCAAAGCTGGATGAGTCAGCGATGCACAAGTCGACTGGGTGAACGAAAAGCGGCTATATGGCAAACAGAATCCACACAGGCCTCACTGGGTATTTAGTGGAATGAAAAGGAATACTGGAGGAAGAATCAGGATAGATCTGAAGGAGCCAACAACTTTCAGAGAGGGAACTGCCACCGAAATAGAGTGTGCAGGGCTGAAGAGGCAGCGTGGCATGTCTGACAGAAGAGAGCAACCAAGGTAAAGTCGAGGATCTAAACTGTGTTTTAGATGTGGCCCAAGACTAGAAAACTAATGGTAATTTAATGAGGACTACTAAATGGAACTACAAAAAGAGAATCAAAGGGAAGTTGTTCTGTAAAGACAGTAGTAAGGAAAGCAATGAAAAGCGAATCTGTGCAACGAATTCAATTTTAGGAAATTATGTGTTATCGGTAGCATTGAAAAGGTTCAACAGAACTAGAATAACAAACGTAGAAGGAAAACGGGGAAGATGCTTGTGAAGATGGGAGTGACATGAAAAAAGTGATCCGAATAGAATGAAACGAAAATTAAAATGTTGTATGGGTTAGTTATCAAGCAGTCGTATATTGTGTCAGAGTCGCTGTCTGCTGGGAGTTTTCATGGAATAAATGTGGCAGTTGACGATGAATGGTGATAACAACAAACTTAAGATTAGTTGGAGGTTGTAGAAACATATGAATTTTGTTGTTAAGGTTGTGGGTCATGTGGATATGAACAAAGTAGTGGAGTAGAATTATTATAATGTACACAGGCTGATGGATTCATGTTCCAATGGTTTTAATTGAGTAATCGTGAGCTCCTGTCGTTCTGTTTAGTGTGATGAAATTAAATTTGGTAGTTGTTGAGAAAATAACTTAGGATTGGTTAAATGTGCAACCTAGTGCAAAATCGTCCTCGAAAACATGTGTAATGGGCGATTACAAATCGCTCCAGTAACCACCCTTTGGCTAAGTTGGCAGTAGAGTAGTCGATTTCTCACTGAGTGTCCCAGAAAATGAAGTGAACTGCGAACTATGACAGCACTTGATAATCAAATTAACAAAACACGAATGTTAAGTAAATGAAGAAGAGAACCGTTTATGATTTAAAAGTAAACAAAATTACTTTTAATAAATATAAACGATTTCACTTGTGAATGGTGGCCTCATAATAGAAGAAATGAGATAGTATCGGCTTGCACATAAACAGTTCATCAGCGGAGTTCCTAAATGGGCACAGTGGAACTAACAGTATATCAAATCTGAGCCCAGTGACCTTCCATACTAAGTTAACATAACATCTTGGCACTCAATTTGAACGTCTGAAAGCGCTTTAACATTATAAAATGGAAATTTAAAGTTGAATTTGTGATACTATATTCATTAGATAGTAGTCATAAAGCTGTCCAATAGCATTTATTTGGTTACTCAATAGCTGTAATAGTTCTAGAGACACAAATTAAACTGCGTTTAGTTATCTCTAGCCCACTGCGGCACCCCATGTAACATAGTGTTTCAGCTCCCTTCGGAGTCTAAATCCACCGAAAGTTAGAGTTCTCGCAATCTGCGAATAGTGCAGCCTAACACATCTCACACAGTTTAAAACAGTAGCAGATTCAGGGTTCGATTCTGGGAGGGTTACAGTTTAATGTTGTCTCCCCACATCCCAAATCTAACTTGCGTCACCCTCACTTTTAAAGTACCATAGATGCCTACAATATTAATAATAATAGCAATAATACATACGGAGTATTGTAATATATTAGGTTGGTGCATGAGTTCATAGCGCTTTTGTTCTGCATATTGGTATTCCGGGTGCTATGGGCTTATTTACAAATTGTTATTTTTATACTGTAGTTCACTGTTGTTATTTGAATTTACATATTGTCATTTCGTCGTTTGGAGGTAGTGAGTGGAGCTGTGGACACTAGAAAATGGACTGCCACATCGAGATATCAGAATATTTCTGACATATTTGACATATTCTGACATTAAATAGAGACGTGACAGCAGCGAAGGTAGCCAGAAATATTTGCACCATGTATGGCTACAATGCCATTTGACAGAGCATGGCCAGAAAATGGTTTTCTCGTTTCAAGGAGGATCGTTTTTACGTTAATAACTCTCCACGTTCAGGAAGAACTTCGGGGTTTGATGAAGATCATTTAAACGTGTCAATCCACAATAATCCACGTTAGTGTAGTCGATAACTAGTAAATGTGATGAACTGTGATCGTTCCACCAACGCGACACATTTGAATGCAATGGGGAAGGTTCAAAAATCGGGTGTGTGTATCGCATCTTCTAACCCAAAATCACAATTATCAGCGGTTGGTCATATGTGCATCTCTGTCTGCTTGCTCGTCAACTTGCTCGTGAACAACACCGACCATTCCTCTTCTGTATCATTAGGGGTGAGAAAAAATGGTGTCTTTATACAAGCCGTATGGTGTACTAAGAACTGCATTCCCACAATGTAACCATCACTGCTCACATTTATTGTCAACAGCTGAGATGTCTTGCAGACCCAATCCAAGAACAACGACTAGGAAGCCTTCTGAAGTGATGCTGTTCCACAATAACGCTAGCCCGCATTATGCTGGATTGACAAAAAGACTGTACACGAGTGGGTTTTGGAAATCTTCCAGCACCCGCCTGACTCACCTGATCTTGCTGCCTAATAGTTTCACCTTTATTGCTCTCTTTCCAAGAGCCTTCAAGGAACTTCCTTTCCGGATGAAAATACGCTCCGAACATGGCTAAACGATTTCTCCGCCTCAAAACCACGTCATTTCTACAGTCACGGTATCTAAATGTTACACCAGCGTTAGCAGACTGTTGTAAATAGTGGAGGAGTATATATTATTGATGACTAAAGCCTCTGTAACGTCTGTCTATTGTTTTTATAAACTTATAGAAAAACGCTACGAAATTATGCGCCAACCTAATAATAATAATAACAATAATAACAATTTGCAAACATTCTCTCCAAAAACTTGAGATTAAGTATGTCACGCAAATGATTTAAGGATTACAATAGCACAAAACTCTGTCGACATTCAGAGTATCAAAATTTTCGTAATATAAAATGTGCACCAGCCATTACAAGTATGTCACAAAGCTTGTTGATTATAAACTATTTTGGCTATGCGAATGTGTAATGTAGGAAAATTCTGCTTTCAAAGCGTTTCCAATTATGTCCAGGAAATCTGTATTTATGTTGCTTCTTTTTTCCTCAGTGATCGGTCTTTTCCTTTTGACTTCCCTTACGCAGCTTGCTGTGGTTTACGGGTTCTACCTGTGCCCTCTCGAAACGTGTTGTACTTTTTGTTGACAGCAGGTACGGTCAGCCTATGGATGGACGCTTTTACCAGGATGGAATGGTGCTGCTCAGGATACAGTCCTTTCCACAGTGACAACCCTCTTGCAAGCAATTGAAAATTATCCTCTCCTAAACGGCGTTGTAGCTTCTGCAGCTCTTTGCTGTTTGTGAGATTCAAATTATAGATCACTTTGTCCTCCCAAAGTCAGATATGACACTTGTAAATTGTTGTATGTCACAATATAAACATTTCTGCTAAAAAAATTGGGACGAGAATCATGTCACCCCCTCCCCTGTGCTTGGATCTTCGCTTGGCACTTTTAAGTCTTTCACAAGCAGCATGACTGACAAATGTCTACTCCGCTGCCAACAGCTAAACATTCACGATACCAACCGTTGAGACTAATGAGGGTGGCGTAAGGACTCGACGCCTTCGATGATGTTCATAGGATTTGAAGCTCAGTGTTCAGACATCAACATCGAAAAGTGTACGACTCATTTCACAAACTAAACTTGAAAAACTCGCTTTAAAAGATTAGAAAAGTTCCAATACCTGTTATGCACAAAAAAATGATTATTTGTTTACTTACGTAGTCCATACGAGTAGCGTGAAAGTCAGGTAATCGTGAAGTTCCAGGTATTAATCTGACTTTCCTTAATTTTGTTTGGTTGTTTGGTTGATTCGATGGAGGGGATCAAACAGCGAAGTCATCATTCCGATCGGGTTAGGGAAGGAGGAAGTCAGCCGTGCCCTTTCAAAGGAAACATCCCGGCATTTGACTGAAGCGAGTTACAGAAATCACAGAAAACCTAAATCAGGATGGCCGAAGGCGCGTTTGAACCGTCGTCCTCCCTAATGCTAGACCAGTGTGTACTTTTATTTTGATTTCAGTTTAATAAAAAATATAAACGTTAGTTAACAAATAGTGACTCATAATTATTAATTAATGTAACGTATTTTATTTACTACTTGTACAAAAACACGCTGAAACTATTTTTTTTCTTCTCCTGTTTTCTGCAAAAAGTTACTGCAAAGCAACGCTGTGCATAATACTAACACCTTATCCTCTTTCTGAGTTCAACAAATCACCCTTTACAGAAGTATGCTTTCTCAGCCCTTTATGGCAGCAAATGTGAAGTTCCGGCACACGTAATGGAAACCAAACATCTTTGCTAGGGCCTGACGTCAGCTGATAGTGGAGCGTTACATTACTAATCAATGTTTATAGGATGTGGAGTGACTGGCAGTGAGAAATAAGTGAACAGTGTACCACTACCTTTCTACATTATTAAGAAACCTATTTGAAAAACATTACTCTACCCTCGGTTGATGAATCACTTTCTGTAAACAGAAAAGCCTTGTATTCTGGAGGGCGGAGACTCCAGTCTCCATCCGACCATTCTGATTTTGGTTTTTCGTGGTTCTCCTAACTTATTTCATGCAAATGCCGGGATGGTTCCTACTATAACGCCTCGGCAGTCGATTTATATATATATATATATATATATATATATATATATATATATATATATATATATGAATAAGGTTCTTCTTATTGCTCTTAAATTTTAATACCATGACATGTCCAATATCCATGTAAAAGTAATCAACAGACGAAAAAGCTACTACTACTATTACTACATAACTAAATAAAACTTCCTCGGCATCAGTCCATCTATTAGTGAAAATCGTATCAAAATCCCTGCAGTAGTGCCTGAGATTATCCATTACATGTAAATAGCCGAACAGTTTTCAAACGTCCTTATAGGGCGGAAATAAAATTTGAATTTTTGGTTTGCTTGTATAGTATACATATGAGGAAGTGAATTCTTAGTATAATCCTGGTAAAACATTTGGTGGATAAATTAGACATCTTGAAAAGCGTTAATAGGCTTCAATATATCCAACTGTGTTAACAAGGTTAAAAATTATATTTCTTTACATGTCACGATAATCAGTACAGTTTAAGAAATCTGGGTTTTTGATTCACATGTTAAGAGATTAAAAACTATTTTACGTAGAAGGAGAAGTGAGTATTTGTGCAAAAGTCAGAATAAGGTCTCGGATTTTTTTTTTTTTTTGGTCAGTAACATATATATTGTCATATAGACTGATCGTTTGTTTGAGCTGTGTGCTGATGCATCAAACTTCTAATGGAATTTCACATTCTACTCTTATGTTTAATTTTGGAAACTCAATTTCACTTGGTATCAAGTTTGCGAAAGTTCTAATGACAATGTATTTCGTAAGCGAGGTTCACAGATGTCAAGAAAGACAGCACCAACATTATGACAAATTAACAGTGGGACAGGATTTAAACATGATTCATTTATATTAGGATTACGAAACATTTTTCTTAGTTTTCAATTTTCCTGCTTCGTTTTATGTACTTAAGTGGATTATGCTTTTGAGTGGACATTTGTAACTAACCATTTCATTTTGTGCTACTTGTAACTCCACTGTCACTTCGTTTTGTTGAGCTCAAAGTGAAAGTGTTGTGACATTACAGACTCTAAGCCTTGTCTTATGCAAACGTGAGAAATGTAGACAGCGGCTGGAACGGGCGACGTTTCCAGGTAGACAAGAAAACATTGCTTAAGTACCTTCTTGCAGGATGGGAGCATTGTATGACCAGCAATGACGGAGGAAGGTGAAGAATCAGGTGAGCGGCGAAATCTCAGCTTTAGGTTGGAAAACTTAATCTCGTACAGCGGGTGTGAATTGATATAAGCGGACTTAAGGATTTACGCCAATGTTCCAGTCACATGTATGATTAGTGTCTGTTGAATCCCAAAGTAGCGAGCATGGAAAACATGCCCAGGGACTGCGGACGGGCGGCGTTAGGTGGGAATATGGGGCTACCGAGTGACGTGCCGAGATAGTCCGCGCAATTTCGATAAACACAGTATGCAGGTGGTGCAGTGGTTAACACAGGTTGCTGGTAAGCAAGAGATCCCTGATTGGATTCCAAGTCCGATACAGATTCTCGAGCGTCACTTAAAGTTCCGAAGTGGCCGATATCAGTAATCCCTTCCCTTTCCTTTCCTTTTCTTTCTCCCCCTTCCACTTTCAAATGTTCTAGTCTCTAGCAATTTACCCTTTACTATTATACAACGGTTTCACGAGTTCTGAGCTCTTATGCCGATGATACAAGCCGCCAACAATTGTAGGCTTGATCTGAAGTACAGAATAAACTGCTTTTTTCACTTGAAAGCTTTGTGTTCGCCTATGCTAAATTTGGTAGGTTTTCTTGTTTGTAGCAGTTCCCCAGGACTGTGGATAATCATCGAATAATCTGAAACAGTTAAAGTCAGTATTTCTGATAACTCCAGACGGCAGGATTCTCGCAGTATGTAAGGAAAATGTTTGTATTTTCATACAGACATTTTTTCATTACAGAGTGAGATTAATTATTTGCTGAAGAGGACAAAATGACGGCTTTGCAACAGAAAATAACTAATTGTTAGGTTACTCAGGGTGTGTACAATGTCCTGTCTACCACTGTCATTGGGAAGGAGAAATGAGCATCTGTTTTAGGTGACTTACAGAGAGGTACGGGAAAGTGGACCAAAGACATGAATCTCTCTTCTGTAAAACCATTTTAAATAACCAGCATGGATTGTTCAGTTATAACGCATTTCTTCACCACTATTTTGTTTGCTTTTCACATACACACACCAAAAAAGTTTTGCATCACCCAGGATCCCAGAACTCCTCAAGATAGATGTTGACTGTGGATATTGTATAACAGACACGATTCCTTTGGCTGTTCAAGGATGCCGCTAAACCAGCGCAAAGATATAAACAACCATGCATGAGCTGCGCTTGTTAGACGGAGGTGCTCCGACAACCTATGAGTTCCAGTCATTCCACCAGGAAGGAGGTGAACGGTCAACACCTCGGTTCTATTGCGTCCGCATTGTTGCTTTGTGACAGGAAGTGATTTTAACAAGGGAAGCGTCCAGGCATCTCGGATTGAAAGAAAGCAATGTTGTTCGGACATAGAGGAGATACAGACAGACAGGAACTATCGACGACATGCCTCGCTCAGGCCGCCCAAGGGCTACTGCTTCAGTGGATGATCTCTCCCTATTGATTATGGCTCGGAGGCACCCTGAAAGCAACGCCACAATTTCGAATAATGCTTTTATTGCAGCCACAGGACATCGTGTTACGACTCAAACTGTGCGAAACAGGCTGCATGATGCCCAAATTCACTCCCAACGTCCATGGCGAGGTCCATCTTTGCAACTACTACACCATGCAGCGCGGTACATTTGGGCCCAGCAACATGCCAAATCGACCGTCCAGGATTGGCATCACGTTCTCTTCACTGATGAGTGTCGCATAAGCGTTCCACCAGACAATCGTCGGAGACGTGTTTGGAGGCAATCCGGTCAGGCTGAACGCGTTACACACACTGTCCAGCGAGTGCAGAAAGGTGGAGGTTACCTACTGTTTTGGGGTGGCATTATTTGGGGCTGGTGGTCATTGGAGGCGCCGTAACGGCTGTATGATACGTGAATGTCATCCTCCGACCGATAGTGCAACCGTATCGGCAGCATATTGGCGAGGCATTTGTCTTCATGGACGACAATTGGCGCCCCCATGCTGCATGTCTTGTGAATGACTTGCTTCAGGATAACGACATCGCTCGAATAGAGTGGCCAGCATTTTCTCCAGAACATGAATCCTATCGAAAATACCTGGGATAGATTGAAAAGGGCTGTTTATGGACGACGAGACCCACCAACCGCTCTGAGGGATCTACGCCGGATCGCCATTGAGGTGTGGGAGAATCCGGACCAAAAGTGCCTTCATGAACTTGTGGATAGTATGCCATGACGAATAAAGGCAAGCATCAATGCAAGAGGACGTGCTACTGGGTATTAGAGGTACCGATCTGTACAGCAGTCTGGGCCACCACCTCTGAAGGTCTCGCTGTCTTGTGATACAGCATGCAATGTGTGGTTTTCATGATCAATAAAAAGGGCGGAAATGATCCTCTTTGGCACACAAAGTAGGTAAGAACACTGTTGCAGAAACAACGAAACAGACATTCCAAATTTAAATAGAAGCAAAATTTCCAAGGTTGTCGATTTTTTACAGAAGCTCGAAATTTAGCACAGACTTCAATGGGAAATGTCTATAATAGTTTCCACGGCGATGTTTTGTCTCGAAACCTCGCAGAAAATCAAAAGAGATTCTGGTCGTATGTGAAGTATGGAAGCGGCAAGACACAATAAATGTCTTCTCTGTGCGTTAGCAATGGAAGTACTATCGAAGACAGTGGTGCGAAAGCAGAGTTTTTAAACAGATCCTTCCGAAATTCCTTCGCCAAAGAAGACGAAGTAAATTTTCCAGAATTCGAATCAAGAACAGCTGACAACATGAGTAACGTAGAAGTATATATCTTCGGAGTAGTGAAGCAACATAAATCACTTAACAAAAACAAGTCTTCTGGTCTAGATTGTATACCAGGTAGGTTCGTTTCAGAGTGTGTTTATACAGTAGCTCCATACTCAACAATCATATACAACCGTTCACTCGACGAAAGATCCGTACCCAAAGATTGGAAAGTTGCACAGGTCACACCAATATTCAAGAAAGGTAGTAGCAGCATTCCACTAAATTACAGGCCCATATCACTTACGTCGATACGCAGGAGGATTTTGGAACATATATTGCGTTCGAATATTATGAATTACGTCGAAGAAAGCGGTGTATTGACACACAGTCAACACAGATTTAGAAAAAATCGGTCTTGTGAAACACAACTACCTCGTGATACATAACTAGCTCCTAACTCGCACATAGTGTTGACTGCTGTTGACAGGGGATTTCAAATTGATTCCGCGCTTCTGGACTTCCGGAAAACGTTTGACACTGTACCACACAAGTGGCTTGTAGTGAAATTGCGTGATTATGTAATATCGTCTCAGTTATGTGACTGGATTCGTGACTTCCCGTGAGAATGGTCACAGTTCGTAGTAATTGACGGAAAGTCAGCGAGTTAAAAAAGAAGTCATTTCTGGCTTTCCCCAAGGTAGTGTTACAGGCCCTTTGTTGTTCCTTATCTATACAAACTATTTGGAAGACAATCTGAGCAGCCGCCTTAGATTCTTTGCAGATGACGCTGTCGTTTATCGACTAATAAAGTCATCAGATGATCAAAACAAATTGCAAATCGATTATGAAAAAATATCTGAATCTTTCGAAAGTGACAATTGACCCTAAATAACGAGAAGTGTGATGTCATCCACATTAGTGCTAAAAGGAATCCGTTAAACTTCGGTTATACGATAAATCGGTCAAACCTAAAGACCATAAATTCACCTAATTACTTAGTAATTAAAATTACGATCAACTTAAAATTGAAGGAACACATAGGAAATTTTGTGGGTAAGGCTGACCAAAGGCTGCGTTTTATTGGCAGGACACTTAGAAAATGTAAAAGATCTACTAAAGAGACTGCCTACACTACGCTTGTCAGTGCTCTTTTAGAATACTGCTGTGCGCTGTGGGATACTTACCAGATAGGATAGACAGAGTACCTCAGAAAGATTCAAAGAAGGGCAGCACGTTTTGTATTTTCGCGAAATAGGTGAGAGAGGGTGGACTTCATTAAAACGTAGGCGTTTTTCGCTGCGGCGGAATCTTCTCATGAATTTCCAATCATCAAGTTTCTCCTCCGAATGCGAAAATATTTTGTTGACACCGACCTGCATAGGGAGAAACGATCACCATAATAAAATAAGGGAAATCAGAGCTCGCACGGAAAATACAGGTCTTCATTTTTTCCGCGCCATATTCAAGACTGGAAGAATAGAGAATTGTGATGGTGGTTCGATGAACCCTCTGCCTGGCCCTTAAATGTGATTTGCAATTATCCATGTAGATGTAGAAGAACGTAATAAGTAACGAAGGACCATATGCGCAGAACTGGTCGTGCGTTACGAGGCTGATTCCGAGATTATTTCTGCTGCAGGACGTTGGTTTCGACGTAGACCAAGGTGGCGTAACGCCGTTGCACTCAACGTAGATTGTGTTTAAAAATAGGTTTTTGTAGCCGAAAGAGTAAGGAATGATATGGTGTATTGTAATCCTGAATATAACTAACCTACTTTCAGAAAGAAAATATGTTGCGTTAAGTGCATTACTTGTTGATGATGATGTTCGGTTTGTGGGGAGTTCAACTGCGCGGTTATCAGCGCCTGTACAAATCCCCAATCTATATGCAGTCCAATCTGGCCAATTTCTTGTATGATGATGATGATGAAATGATGACAACACAAACACCCAGTCCACGGATGGTAAAATTCCCCAACCCGGCTGGGAATCGAACCCGGGACCCTCTGATCCAGAGGCAGCAACGCTAGTCACTAGACAACGAGCTGCGGATATTACTTGCGCACCTAGTCGATATAAATATGTACATCTATTATTGTAAGAGCTATATTCGACCATTGTCTTTGTTGGCTGGTAAATATATTCTAACGCTTACAAACTGTATAGATCTGTTAGCATAAGAGGAGAGGGGTTTGATGGGAGAGGGGTGTGGTAGGGGGGTTATGGGAAGGGGAGATTTTGGGAGAGGTGTGAGGTATGGCTGAGTGATAAAATGAATTTTACGTCTGCATATTCCACTTAATTTCAGAACGAACTTTATTAATGTTAATAATTTCATAATCTACTATTTACAAAACCTGTTATGTAGTGTTACTGCCTAATGTCCGAAAATATGCCGTGTATGGCTTCTTTGTACCTGAGGTTTGTATTTTTCACTTAGTGATTTTTGCGATTCTTCGTGTATTCCACGAACCACTTGTTAAGAATGTGTTTCATGCACAATTCCTTAAACCTTGTTTGTCTTATAATAAAATGTCAAAATCGTCGGACACACGCTGCCACTACCGACCTCGTATGTCATATGGACGCTGTAGGCATCTCTTACAGGAATTTCTGGCTCTGACAGTGATGTGTGCACGCGGAGGCCACGTTATCTTTTTATTGATTTCATGGCCAATTTTCCATTTGTTTGACTGCTGTAATGCAAGACTTACATTAATGGTATGTGATATGTTTTGAACAGTAGAGCTGTAGAGAATAAGTAGCGATTTAATGCATTTTTAAATCTTATTGCTATATACTGTGACTAAAGAACCGCCGTAGATGGAACTAATTTTTCACAAATATATTTTACTGGAAAAAAACATCTAATCCAACGAACCAAACCAAATTAACACTAAAAAATGAGTGAAAAGCTGAAGGCCTTTGTTCACCAACTCATAATCTCGTATTTTTCGAGTTTTCTACTGCTGCACACGAAAACCGGTTTCCACAAGAGTTTACTTGCGGTACGGGCACAACGATATAGATCATTGGAAAAAAATAATATAGTCAATCTTCTACCAAAGTAGTGTGAACCAGGTACAACATTCAACTACAAGAGGGGACCGTCGATGGAGATGCGGAGACTAGGCAGTTTCCGTCGTGGAAGGAGCTGGTCGGCAGCAGGAAGTTGCGTCGTAGTGGAAAGGATTCCCATCTGGCTCGACTTGAACTCAGTCTGCACGCTCGCTGCAAGGGCCTAAGTACGTCGCAAAATAGGTCCCCCCCCCCCCTCCTCTAAGGCCACAATACCTGTGGGCGCCGCTAGGGGCGTCTACTGGAACTGCTGCAAAACTTCCATGGTGCAGAGAGATTGCGTGACACGTAGGCAACCCGCGATGTCTTTGAGCCAGGCGGGTTGCCGGCCGTACAGGTGGAACGCCGCAACATGTCAGTAAAATCTATCGTATTTTATACCTCAGGCCTTTTTGGTAATGGACAAATAGTCCGAAACTAATCATCAACAAATAAATGTTCTTCCTGTGAAACTTAAGATGATTTTTCGTTGCGATTATTGTAATCACAAAAAAATTGGTGGCTCCATTACAACCCAGCGTTAATCTTGTTTTGGTTTACCTGCTTTTATATTATAATAAGAAAATTCAGTGACCAAAACATAGCACACTAGAAGTTCATCGCATTTAATTGTTGAAGTACAGGGATAGGATAAAAGTATGGAAACAGTGTCAGAAATTTATGCTTAAACATAAATGCAGATGCTAGCCATTCCTTCAGGTTGAGTTGTTGTATTTGACAACATACGGCACCTGTGCAATGTCCTCAAAACACTGTATGTGTCAGTAGTGGCCACAACAGTGTTCTGCGTAGTTGTGAGAGCATTGTGTCGGAACTAAGTGAATTCGAACCTGGGCAAATTGTTGGTGCTCGTGTGGTGGGTGCTTTCATACCGCAGTAGCTGCTGTGTTTGTTATTTCAGGAGGCACCGTATCGAAGATGTACAGTATGAATCACCTAAAATATTGCGGGAATAGAAACTACTGTTGAAGTGTGGTTCTCACAGCAGCTTGTGTTGTTAGCCAATCAACAGACTGTAATAATAAAGTATATTTTGTGCAAACACAGACTTTTTTAAATGGAACAGTGCCTACTATTATTAACAAACTAAAAGTAGAATAAATTAGAATGTCAACTGTGTTTGTTGGAGGATTATAGTGCAAGTTGTTTACAAGATATGGTATTTAGAAAAGTTCCCACACTGTTGTTCAATCCCTGTGGTAGAATACAATAAAAAACAACGAAAGTGCGTACGATAGTTACAGGGATTCTGACCAGTAATGAGACAATTCACCATCACAGGCTGTGTTCAAAATGATCAACAGCAGTGGCAATATGCTCTTCCAGTCAGCTATGGAATGACTGCTGCACACGTGGACACGTGCTAGCATTCCAGAAGAGAGGTCTAAGTTGGCTGCAGTAATACTTCTTTGCATATCATCGGGTATAGTTGGTATTTCCTTGCAGACAGCGTCTTTCGGCATTCCCCACAGGCGCCAAATCCAGGGAATGGGCCGCCTAAGGCACAGGTCCTCTGTTCCCGAGCCAACAACTTGGAACAATTCATGAAGACATGCTCTAGTACTTCGTGCACTGTGGGTTGTACAACCAACATTTTGGTACCGCTGGTTTCTACTAGTCTGCAGAGAAACGTTCTCTAGCATCCGTGGAAAATGGTCTGCTAGGAGGCTGTGATACTTGTAATCGTTCAGTGTTCCGTCTATGACAAGCGCACCTATGAGCTGACGCTTCACTATCCCACACCACACTTCACATTCCATGGACGCAGATGTTCCACCTGACGAGGCCAATGAGGATTGTCAACGGGACAATACTACATGTTTCGTCGGTTTACCTGGCCATGAGTCCTATATGTGGAATCACTGTACAAGATACATGATATATCTGGAGTATACTGTCTTAGTGCCCATGTACAGAAGTCAAAAAGATTCTCATAATCGATTTCATGCAGCTCTTGATGGAAAGAGATGCGATAGGGCCGGCACCTTATGTCGATGGAGAATGCATAGACACTTGCCTCAGTCGTGCTATTTCCTCGTGCGTTTGCGCAGCAGCTAACGTGTACAATGAGCATGTCCGCTTTTTCCTTTCTTTGGTTAATACCATCATTCACTCATGACCTACTGTTGGGCTGTCACACACTAACTGACCAGCAAGTCGTAAAGCTCTCAATGAACACACAAGCACAATGTAAGCAAAAATAACGCCGTAGTACTTAGCAACTACGCAGGTTGAATAGCACAAAGAAGTGTTGGTGTGCAAACGTTTCCAAATACGGTATCTCGTACACGACTTCCACTAGAATCCAGCAATTGGCATTCTAATTTCTCCTAATTTTAGTTTGCTAACGTCGTTAGGCATTGTTTCGTTAAAAGAAGTGTATGTTTGCACAAAAAAAATACTTTCTAAGTATTATACACTCGCTTAATTCAATAACAGCACGAGCCCAATTCGTATTAGGCTAACAACACCAGCCCCTGTTAAAACTGCACATCAGTAGCAATTTCCATTTCAGCAATATTTGCGGTTCGTGTTTTAGGTGATTCACCCTGTGTATCACATACAGAGAAAGAAGACTAACAGTATCCGCTAAGTCACTACTCGGACGAAAGTGTGTGTTGAGTTATCGTGACAGACAGCCATTGAAGGGTATTGTGACGAAAAATAAGAGGACAACAGCTGGGAAAATCGCTGAATAACCGAATGTCCAACTCGCGAATCCTACCAGCAGCAAAAATTCACGATTGGAGCTCCCTCAGCTGGGAGCTGTTGTAAAATTTCGGCCGATTTTACGTCGTAAGAGCGAAACACGGTGACGATTTGGGCAGCCATATCGTTGTATCCCAAGGGCCCCATAAGTACTCCTTAAGGTCGCAAGTATTATGTGACCAATATGGCTGATCAGGTCCATTCGATGATACAATGTTAGTTACCAAAGGTTGGTGTTGTATTCCAAGACGACAGGCCCCCTGTTCACACATCTAGCATCGTCCAGGACTGGTCTCGTGCGCGGAGGGAGGATCATGGCCGCCAATGTTAACAGATCGCAGTACTGTTGAGCCTGTATGGTCCATTACGGAGGGAAGCGCACTTGATCGCTATCCACCATCGTCTTTACATGAACTTGCAACATTTTCGCAGGAATTATCGTATAAGACTTCTTTGAAAATCGTACCAGTCATATATTTATCCGTTCCGAGACATGGTTGTTGTTTTGAATGCCACCAGGTTTCTTACACTGTTTTAGGCAGGTAAATGTGTTTTTGGTATTTTAATATTTGGACTACACCTCTAGGTTTGCTTTGTCAATATTTCACAAAATTTTGTAGGAAACTTACCAATTTAGGGCATCCAAAGAAGACTTTGATGCATGCTGGTAGCCGTGACGATACAGCTGATATCTGTGTGACTGGTTTACTTAAGTCTTTCTAGGCATTCCAAATGGCATACACTGCTTGTAATTCGTCTTTGTCATTTATCTGACAGTGATTTCAAATGAGACTTCGCCTTAGATTTAATGAATTCTGATTCTCTTGTACTCTTTACTGGGGTCGTTGGGGAGCAGTTCAGGAAACTCCGATTCCTGCTCCAGCTGCTGCAGATGATCTGCTTTTGGCTTCGTCTATCATTTATGAAGTTACATTTCAAGCATGAAGAGGTTCACTCAAATGAATGTGTGTTTGTGAAAATGGTGAAAACTAGTTTACACAGATTTAAAACTTCATAGTATGTTATTTGGTGCCGTTTTATTATAATAAATTCCATCAAACCAGCACCTATTTTTTGGTACACATCTCCTAAAATGCATGTTTTCACTAACAGTGAAATTAACTAAGTAAAAAAGCTTCATAGCACTCCTCTGGAGACGTAAATTCACTTTATTACAAACATTTCAAGCAGTTTTCATACCCATCATAATTATTAACATTTAAGAGCTAGAAAACTGACATTCATTAAAAGTTATGTAATACAACTTGTACCTACCACACCACTGGTCCCAGAACATTCCATTATGTTTATGTATTAGTTTTCATGTTAGCTACAGTGATGTACCTACGATATTTATTGCACGTAACGTACACAGTCAGATCAAAAGTATCCGGACACACGTAATGCGGAACTGACCTGCAAGATGTCATGCCAGGCGAACTTGTCAGTGTAAATGTGAGCGGGGTTATAATGTTTTGTCAGCAGAGAAGCAGTAACTACAGGGTGAGTCGATCAGTAAAATTCAGTAACTTCATAGATTTTCTAGGCATTGGACGTCACCTTATTAGCAAATTCTTCAGAGACGTTTCACCCCTTATAAAGCTGCCCAAGTCGACCATTAGCGATATGACTGTGAAGTGTAAAAAGCAGTAAACAGCCACAGGTAAACCAAGACCAGCCAGACCTCATTGTCTTGACGGACAGGGACCATCGAGAATTGAGGAGGGTGCTTGTAAGAAACAGCATCAACTCAGCGGAGGAATCACTCATGAGTTCCAAGGAGCTACCAGAAGTCCGGCTGGCGCAGTGACTGAGCGAAGGGAGTTAAAAAGAACGTGGTACAGTGATTCAGCAGCTTCTCACAAGCCCCGCGTTTCTGTAGTCAACGCTAAGCGACGCTTGAGAGCGACGCGGCCGGACAGCGGATGACTGGAAACGAGTGAACGAGTGATTTACAGGGATGAATGACGCTATTCTCTGTGGCAATCCCGTGGAAGAGCCTGGGTTTGGCGAATGCCTGACGAACGTTACCTGCCACCATATGTAGTGCCAACAGTGAAGTACGGAGGACGTGGTAGGGCGTGCCCTTCTTATTAGCGTGTAGTCCCCTTATTTAACTTAAGAAAACGCTAAATGCAGAAGGATAAAAGACATTTTACAAAATTATTTACTCCGTACACTAGAGAGATTATACCAGCATCAGAACGTGAACTATCACAAAGCAGCAACTGTGAGGAAGTAGTTTGTGGATGAGAACATTCCTGGAAGGGACTGATCTGTCCAGAATCCCGACTTGAACCCATTGGAATAGGTTTGGAATGAGTTAGAATGTCGAATTCACTCCAGACCCCAGCGTCCATCATCACTGCCTTCTTTGGTTTCTGCTCCTGATGAGGAATGGACTGCCATAAATCTGCAGACAAGCAGACATAACCTTCTTTCACGACTGACACTTTGTCGTAGCATCAGCGATTTCAGCTGCATTAATAAAAAAGAAAACACAGTCTGAATCGCAGGGTCTTTTATTGACGGCTGCCGGTTTCAGTGGTCATTCGTACCATTGTTGACAAACTGCACGTTATGACTCCACACCTGACGCTGATCCACAGGTCAGATGGAAACGGTAGTCGGCAATGAAAGGCATTCCGATCCAGACAGGGTTTTTTTCCCCAAGACCCTTCTTCGAAAGTGTCCCCAGTGGAGTTCATATTCTCATGAAGGCGAAGGGTGGACATCAACACATCCACTAATAGATGTCTGAATACTTTCGATCACATTGTGTAGTGTTCTTGTCTGCGGCATTGCGCGTGGCACACTCACAACGCAGAATACACGTAGCGTACTATAGAGCCGGACTGGCACTGATGTGCTCCGTTTCCTGGAACTTTTTCTTTTCCGAGCTGCAGTAAAAACAAGTTTGGTTGTTTACATTCACACCGAACTGCAATACAACTATGGCTCCGTTAAATGTCAACAGTGTTTGTACCATGATTACCGTAAAAGACTATATATCGCACTTGAAAATAGTTTTTCATATTGAAGACGATCAATTTCTCTACAATATTAGAAAGAATTAAAATATCTGAGTACTTCAAATCTTAAGTCAAGACGCTTACAAGTCATTCTGTGGAACTTAATGATCGAAACGGGCAGATGCGTTGAATAGTTAGTGCAGTTTTTCACTTCGTCGTCTTATGTTGATATCTATGTGTTTATTTATAAATCGTAGGAGCACATATACTGTAAAGTTAACAATTTTCCAGTCTTACCAGTACGAAAAATCTTTATTTTGAACAACTTCGCGAAGAGCAGATTAGCTTAGATATATATTTCGTTCCAAGGACCCATCATTTTTTGTGGAACATTTGAAAATTACAGATCCATGTTTAATACATGAATAGTTATACTTCGCTTTCATGTTTAGTCAACAAAACTTAAGTTAAGTGGTCCTCCAGCAGACCACGTAAGATAACGGTTGAGCGGTATACTTGCAACAAAGGCTTCACAGTCAACAAGTAAATTTCGTCAACTTTATTAAAATGTGCATTACATTCGAGTTTCATTCAGGTCTGTCACTTAGGTGCCGTTTCATTTGCTGCTTTGTAGATAGTAGAGCATATTCAGTAAGCCGTACGTTCCGTTTAAAACCTGTGAAGAAAGAAGAAAAAAGTATTTTTGAAATCATTTCATCATATACGCAACAAGAACTTGAAAGTCATAGACGTTTTCACCATTACAAAGGACTCTAGGAAAGAAAAGATACGTCAGCCGTTCACATCTCTGAAACTATGGTAATTTTAAGATGCCTCAAGTAAGAAATAGATGGCAACTGATAAGTGCACTTGAATTACCCGAAGCGTTTTTGGGAGGTTAGTCTGTGTAAATCGTTCCAATTCAGTAAAATTTTCTGGAATAGATCAAATAATCAAAAAATCATCTGCATGTTCTCGATCCTCGTTTGTGAGAGCTCATTCACAGGAAGTTCCTGAATTCCTTTTACAAACTTACGAATCGCGTAGAGATTGCCTATTTGATATTTGAGTAGGAAACCATGTAGGTAGACGGTTCGTTTCCGTGTTATAGAACGAAGCACGTAAAGCAATTTGTTCTACGGTACAGGGCTTGTTATGTGGGTACTACGTTTACAGCCGATTACTTATTTAACGTGGAATCAATTTTCAGTGCAAATCAAATATCACATCACAGACAGCTTTTCTTCTTCCACGTATGGTCCATATCACACTCCACTGCAAGGAAGATGACCATCAAACAAAAGTGTACTTTGTATATGATCACCTATAACTGACAACTTTATCAGTATCTTTGATAATACTTTACATCGGTGTCACTCACCTGGAGCAACATCTGTTTCGACAGCTTGCACGTCTTGCCCACCGTGATCACGATCGGACGCACAGACGCCGTCATGAAGATGACGAGGCTGCGTGTGAAACGACCGTCAGTGTGAACCCAGCCGCAGCTGAAGGCAGAGTTCGTCAGCTTCTCGCTCTGAAACGTGTTCATTACGCCTGTTACGCACATCAACAACCATACAAAAACTATTACACAGTGATATATTTTTGTTGACGTGACCAAACGCAGTTTGGTTAATCACTGGCATGCACAATAGTAACACAGGGCTGGCAAAATAAAAGTGGTCTGGGAACAATTCCTGATATTTTGAGACAATTTTATGTAAGCATAAAAAAAGCTAATAAAAATTGGAACAGATGTATCTGAGTGTACGAGCTTGATACCTCATATTACTGAGAGACGAAGTAGTCTGCGCTTCTGATATTCAAAGGAGAACGATCTGCAGGAAGTGGACAGAATGTGGGAATGGTATTTAAGGCCCTGCTGCTAGTACATCTGCAAGAAGTCACAGGTAAACTTGCCTGGAGAGTTTTCTCATTTCCTAGTCGACAGTGTGTAGTGGTTTCAAGAGTCGAGGGAACTAAAATGCAGTAACGATAGCAAATACGGTGTTTATTTCAACAAACGCACCCTCGAGAGCTCCTAAGCAAGGAGATAGCCAGGGTGTGGCCAAGCGCTGGTGAAGATTAGTGACAACATCAAGACAACAAACCAAGAGGACTTCCCGTAAGGAACAATAAGCACTTTAACATTGAAGAAATGGAGGGACGTGGATTATGGAGAGATGACATATATATGCGAGAGAGAGTGAAAACAGAGTGGGTAGTAAGTGGCTGGCGACAGAACGAGAGACAACACTTCTACAGCAGCTTGAGGAGCGATCGGCTGTGCGATTGACGAAACGATACGACGTTGGACCATTTCATCTGAATCAGATAAGCGTGAGTGGATGAAACGCGAGCTAGTTTGTCATACGGATAGATGTGGTATTATCAAACTGAATAGCAGACGTTAATGGAAATAGCCTACTGAGCTTGCGATAATAGGCAGTACAAGGGCATAGTGTCGTTTACATGTTTCCAGCGCTGAGACACCGTTCGTAGGCATGGTATACAGTTTATTAACTCTACTTTACCAAGCGGACACGAAATGGTTCAAATGGCTCTGTGCACTATGGGACTTAACATCTTAGATCATCAGTCTCCTAGAACTTGGAACTACTTAAACCTAACTAACCTAAGGACATCACACACATCCATGCCCGAGGCAGGATTCGAACCTGCGACCGTAGCAGTCCCGCGGTTCCGGACAGCAGCGCCTAGAACCGCACGGCCACCGCGGCCGGCGGACACGAAACACAATTAACTATAACAGAATAACATTTATTTTGTAGTTCTATTTCTATTCATGTTTTCTTAGGATAAGAAAGACTTTGAAGTTGATAGTCCTTTTGTCACAGCGTTTTGAACGTATAGTGAGGTTGCCTCCGTAATACAGTGGCTATAATGTGGACAGAGAGGCAAATAATAGTCCGATAAATTGCATTTCCATAAAAACGGGCCAGAGTGAGGCAAGGTACGAGGAAAAATTGGAGTTGAGCAAGAAGAGGTACGTTATAGGAGCAGCATGTGCAGACGCGTGACACAACGAGCGTAGTGCATGCACAAACGTGTGATAATAAGAAGTTTGTGTCAGAGTTTTATGATGACCATACCATACAAAGCAGAGCATGTCTTATTACACAAAGTATAAGTGAGCTTTACATATCGTTTCTGAATTTTGAGGCGTCCAGATACCAATTATTTGTTTTATCTATACATGTAATCAAAACACTTACTGTCATTTCTCACCATTTCCATCGACAAAACAAAAGAATGTCATTTCACTGATTTGGCTACTAAAAGTCAATTCGGTTTCATGCTAATGATCGACTCACAGAATATTATTGACGCTAACATCTGAAATCTTTAGATATTTGTAGTGAGATTATAAGTTAGGAACCCTGCCTGTTTCATTTACGCCATTACCGAGATTTTAATGGACTAAACCTCTGTAGACACACCTTGCACAAACACGTGAGAAATAATTAAGAAATACGTAGTATAATATATAATAAATAGAGAAGATTTTTAATGCCGGAAGTACGAAAAATTCGATGGAAGCAAGTAATTACATAAATTTTTAAAGTACTTCGTATTTCCAAACACGATTTTATTTACCTCTCCTTGGTATGGGATACGTTATTTCTATCTAGAAATGCCGGGAACCCTAGTCATGGTTCATACATAACCGAAAAGGCTAAAGAATTACTTAAGTGAAATCACTCAAAGCCGGAGACTGGGTGGAAAAACTTATACAACTGATGTAACTGTTAGAGATATTTCTCATTCGCTTGTCTGACATAAAATTTAATGACTGAAACTAGGAAAGTGAGGGAAAAAACAGTCACATAGTTGTAGTAGTTGCAGAGACTAGTTTCATTCGTTGTTTCATCCGACTGAAGAAACCGGCTCACTACTGACCAGTCCTTCATTAAAAGTAGCCGGTTGTCTCATCACTAAGTAACAGTGGCACACAAAGTACCCCCAACCAAACGCCATAAGGTGGTTTGCAGAGAGTAGATGTATATGCTGATGTAAATGAGGCCGTGATACTCTGGAGATCACCAAGGAAAGTTGTATGGGTGTCGCTTTTCTCCTTGAAATTTGTTAACTTCCCTCTCTTACATTTTCTAATTAGCTAAGAGTGACCACATAAAGTTTTTCTTCCACATCTTCTCATATAGTTATTTCTTTTTAATGCTTTCTTCCATTACTGTAATGTTACTTCTTTCATGTCTCCAGAAGTTACCTTCACAACATTGCCATTGAGAATTATTCTCTAGCATACAACAATTCGTTGCGTATAACTGTCAAGAAACAATGTATCAATTTCTGTTTGTACAGGGTCATTTATTACTGGGTTTTTCTCCTTCCTGGTGCTTTACTGGCAAAAACACTTATCTTTTTGGCTGCTTGAAAGTATCTGTTGTCTTCTATAATGACGTTACCTGCACAGCAGATCCGTTTTACTTGCTAATTCAGGACGTACAAATGGTTCAAATGGCTCTAAGCACTATGGGACTTAACATCTGAGGTCATCAGTCCCCTAGGCATAGAACTACTTGAACCTAACTAACATAAGGACATGGCACACATCCATGCCCGAGGCAGGATTAGAACCTGCGACCGTAGCAGCAGCGCGGTTCCGGACTGAAGCGCCTAGAACCTCTCGGCGACAGCTGACGGCTCAGGAGGTACTTAAACTTTGTACGCACTATGGTCAATAGTGTTTTTTGAGATTATGAGGAATTTATTCTTTCTAACTTCAGGTTTATTTCTGGTTTTCGAGGAATTGGAAGGTTATCTTGAACGTGCTAGTTATATCCGAAGGCGAGTTTGTTAGAATTACGACATAGGCTCCGAAATTTACGCAATGTACGCTTTAGCCCTCATTGTTAATGTCTTGCTATTCGTATTCACTACATTTTCTTCCTCAGATAGGGTGAATAATTAAAGTGAACATGCGCACTCTTCTCTTACACCTTTATTAATTTTGAAAGCCAAAAATTTCCAGTATTTTCTTATTACTATTGTAAAGCTGAAAAAATCAATGTTTCATGTATCCTAAATCGAATACGGATGCTGGAAAGACTTGTCACACACCAGCCGATTGCGGAGAAACCCTGTGCTGTATCCGATAGTACCGACTACAGTTTCTCATATAAACATCTGTAAATGTAAATAGAATGACATCGAATGTTCTGCAATCATTCTTAAAACAAAAAAAGATAAATAAGAAAGAGAAAGACTCAAAATGTTGGACTTCGGTTCCTCAACGCTTTCTCTGGCTACTGCTCATGTTTCACGAAACCTAGTCAGAAGATTTTGTTTGTATTGTTCCTGCACCCACGGGTAATTGTAACTATGTAAAAACTCTGTTACTGATAACTACAGTTTCTCATACAGGCGTTTGCATTTTATTACGTAAATGAGTTTCCTTGTTCTAATTACAGATATATGAAGGGAAATGAAAGAGTAACTGAATTTCTGATAAAAGGACTATTTACCCCAATAATAGAAAACTGAAACATACATTATTTTTCCACATAAGCTCTCTGCACTTCAACGTACTTTGTCCAACGTTTCACAAGTTTTTAATTCCGCCGGAAAAAAAGTTTTGGAAATTACAATGAAATCGGGACCATTAGCTGCTCACAGGCGTTGCTAAATATCATCGGGTACAGTTGAAAATGTGTGCTCCGACTGGGACTCGGACCCGGGATCTTCTGCCTATTTGTAGACGCTCTATCTGAAAGAGCCGTCGAGGATTCAGGGAGTAGCGCGACTGCACGGACCTATCTCTGGCACGCTCCCGGTGGGATCCACATTTCCAACTTACTGCCCATAAATTACATTTGTAGTGCCCCTGTCCACTATACTCATTACTCGCAGCAGTCAATCTACCGATTCCTGCAAGAGTTTGAATAATTTGAGTGCATCCGCAGTGAAGAAGATCATTGGCCGGTAAGCCTTACCTATATAAAGATGGTATCTGTTTTATGGGACATGTCCGAAAGAACAGATACCATTGGTGATCTTGCAGCTCTTGAAGAATGAAATTACAATGAAATCCAGACCATTAGCTGCTTATAGGCGTTGATAAATATCATCGGGGCCAGCTGAAAATGTGTGCTGATGAACTCACATTGCTCAAACTCTTACGGGAACCGGTAGACTGACTGCACGAGTAATGAGTACGGTGGGCAGGGCACTACAAATGTAGTGTGCGGACAGTAGGTTGGAAATGTGGTTATCGCGGGGAGAGTGCAAGAGATAAGTCCTTGCATTCACTGTATCCTCTGTGTCCTCGGTGGCTCAGTCAGATAGAGCGTCTGCCATGTAAACAGGAAATTACGAGTCCGAGTCCCGGTTGTGACGCACATTTTCAACTAACCCCGATGATATTTATCAACGCCTGTAAGCAGCTAATGGTCTAGATTTCATTGTAATTTCGTTCTTCAAGAACTGCAAGATCACCAATGGCATCTGTTCTTTCGGACATAAATTCACGAAGAAAGTTTTTTTGTTGAACCTGTAACCAATTTTACATCGCATCAATGACTGTTGCATCGGTTGCAAATCTTCTTCCCCTGAGCGCTTCCTTCAATGGTCCGAACATATGGAAATCGCTTGGAGCCACGTCTACACTATGTGATACGAGTTCCAGCGATTCGAATCCCAACTCCTTTATTGTTCCGGCCGTCCGATTGGCAGACTGTGGCCGAGAGTTGTTTCGAGGCAGAATACGACACCTTCTCAAAGTTTTCACGCGACGTATGGACGTGATTGCAGGTTTTATGTAGTTCGCAACGAATGACAATATTTCTCACTGTTCACAGTTTCGCATCTTGGGGTGAAATGAGCGGCTACTACACCTTCCATGTCCAGAATAGCGTTAGTATAATCTTACCAGCTGATGATTTACGTTTAAATTTCTTAACTTCTGGTTACGATAGGTGTTTCCAAACCGTTCTCCCATCCTTACTTCCAGGTTCGTGAATACACACCCACGTTTCGTCTACAGCAACGATTTGCTGTAAAAATACATCTCCTTCGCGATGATAATGAGCCAGATGTTTACGAGAGAGCCGGCCGCTGTGCCCGAGAGGTTCTTGGCGCTTCAGTTCGAAACCACGCTGCTGCTACGGTCACAGGTTCTAATCCGGCCTGGGGCATGGATGTGTGTAATGTCCTTAGTTTAGCTAGGTTTAGGTAGTTCTAGGGGAATGATGACCTCTGATGTCAAGTCCCATAGTGCTTAGAGCCATTTTTTTACGAGAGTTGGCCATTCTTTGCACACTATGCTGAACTGACCATTGTTTTGGTATCCCCCTTGCTCACACGTTACGAAAATGTTTGCCTGTGGTTTAATATGGAATACGCTGAACGAGCTGATAACGGACTTAGACTCTGCGCGCACCAGCGGGAGAGAATTATAGCGTACGCGCGCTCTAGCTGTACTACGAGCGCGCGTCTGCTGGTGCGCCAGCCTAGCGCCGAGCCAGGCGGGAAGACGCAGAGTAGACCTAGTTTTATTTATAGTAATATGCCGTTTACTCTGTATACCCGATCATATAGCAAAGTTTCTAATGATGACAAAATTCGTGTATGGATGAAAGGACTTGGTGTACTCCTTGAGCCCCCGATTACCAGATGTACGTCTAGCGGTTCTCGGCTATCGCCACCGGCTACAGGAGTCAAGGAAAACACTTTATTAATAATTATAACACAAAGTAATATCACCAGTTACAGCTACATTCTCAGCAAGTACACCAAGTCCTTTCATCCATACATGAATTTACTCATCATTAGAAACTTTCCTACATGATCGGGTATGCAGAATAAACGGCATATTACTATAAACAAAATTAGGTCTATCTGCAAGAGCACTGAAGCACTATGCCTCGTCGACGTGTGTATCGTCATCGTTGCCACCGCATGCCAGTTTATAAACACATAATCAGTCTCGAGAATAAACTTGGAGCGAATGGCACTGCACAATCAGTCATTCTTAATGGACCAATTTTTTCCGTGGGTGTCGAGTTAATTTTTCACTGGATGTCAGTACTGGAGCAGCTGGCAGTGGGTGGTTTACACTCGCAATTGTTCGCTGTGTGGATGCATCGATACCTGGAGTTGAATCTTTTGCCGACCGAGATGCCATCGCCTACAAGACCTGGCACTGTGGGATCGACCCGAAGACGCAGAGTAGACCTAGTTTTGTTTATAGTAATATTCCGTTTACTCTGTGCCCGTTGGACACTGTAGACTGGCAGTACACCCGTGGATATTTTGATTATCAAATACGCCGGGAGAAACTCAAGAACGACGTACAAAGTATACGTTAATTGTGATTCTTCTTGTTTCCATCACTATACCGTCAACAACTTCCAAATTGTTGTCAGTTGTTGACGTAAATTGGCCTGCCCAATGTTTCCTCGTCACACAGATAACTTCTTTTCTGTTTGAAGCGCTCTGTCCATTTGCAGATCTCGCTTCGCGATAAACAGCAGACACCATTCTGCGCTTGCATTCGACGAATAACTCCCACAGGTGTAACACCTTCCGCAAACAAAAAGCTAATCACTGCCCTCATTTCCTCCTTGGTGCAGAGTGACAATGGAA
Organism: Schistocerca serialis cubense; assembly: GCF_023864345.2. Taxonomy (NCBI): domain Eukaryota; kingdom Metazoa; phylum Arthropoda; class Insecta; order Orthoptera; family Acrididae; genus Schistocerca; species Schistocerca serialis. Next base: position 547,633,293 of record NC_064638.1, on the reverse strand, counting down.
CTGCCATGTTTCACGGTCTGCTACAATACAACTAACGCGGGACTAAGTGTGACAAGTTGTATAGAATTGTTACAGAAGAAGCCGGCCTGGGTGGCCGAGCGGTTCTAGACGCTACAGTCTGGAACTGCGCGACCACTACGGTCGCAGGTTCGAATCCTGCTTTGGGCATGGATGTGTGTGATGTCTTAGTTAGGTTTAAGTAGTTCTAAGTTCTAGGGGACTGATGACCTCGCCAGTTATGTCCCATAGTGCTCAGACCCATTTGAACCATTTTTTTGTTACAGAAGACAGTAGTTCAGCCATGGCTACCAGCATTTTTACTAAGCCCTACGGCGAGAAATTGCAGAAGTCCCTTTACTTGCTAACTTCTCTTCGCATTCGAACAAAGGGCTTCGTGCCGTGAACTTCCACGAACCAGCCGAGTTCGTTACGAGGTCTAGTATGGTACATTCAAATGGCACCAACAGAAAAGAGTCCTTGACATAGAGCCTCCTCTTTCTTTGAATATTTTTTGTACAACTCCTACAGGTGCTGCAAAAATAAACACAAATGTGAAACTTTGCTGTTACCCACAATTCCATAAGAGGAAAACGCCATTGGTGCAAAATTTGTCCTTATGGTTATTTTAGAGAGTATTGTAAATTGCACGTTTCCCTTTGCAAAAATCTACCCAGATTTAATACCAGAAAAGAACTAGGGTACAAAGCCCACCCTCCAATTCAGCGTATAGTAGCAATTATGACGATCTGCGCCAGTCTGAATATGTGCAAAAATGACACTCTGGAACTTATGTTGCAATACAAGGTTTTTAAAATTATTCTGCCCTTTCTTGTAGTCTACACTGCGTATTTATTTTTCATCTCGACGGGAATGTGACGTTAATGTAGAAATAGTTGTCACATTACAAGGAATAACCGAAGGAAATTTAAAACTGAGTTTATAGGGTTTTTCAATCGCTTGGTAGAATCTGAGTGGGATCAGAAGTAGCAGAGACAGTTCCTATTCGGCATAAATTGATTTGTGGACTTCGGAACTGTGGCGTAATACAAGCGAAGGAGCTGGCAATTGCATCTTTTGATGCACACATCTAAGAAATTGCTTACGGAGCTCAATGGTGGTGCAGTATCATACAGGTGAGACAGACTGAAGCACGAGTCGGGAAAGGAACTGAATCTACTCCCTTGAACATACTAAGAAATACCCATAAACATTGACTAGTTCTTCATATTTTACTCTGAACTGTATTTACACATAAACTATATACAAATATTTCCCATCTCTAGGTTCCGATCGTACCTTGCAGAAGTTTAGTCCTGAGCGTAGAGCACAAGCTAGATAGATAGTAATCACCTCCCAGGTATTCTCAATTGGCAATTTCTCTGCTTCTTGGCTGAAAACAACCGGACTCATCTATGGACAGGATATCAGTGATAAAACATAAAAAGAAAGGAAAACGTAGTTGCCAGTCTCGCAATAATTGGAGGGAGAGACAGTGTCGCTCTGCGTTTTCCTTCGGATACAGTATAGTAGTATTCAGAAGATTTTCTGGTAAGGGTGAGACATCCATTCTGATTTTGGCTAGTGGATCGCCATTTTGAAGCTAAATTCTTCTTCATAACAGAAAATCAACTGTAACTGTCATTTTTACAGTTTACGGACGTTTTAGACTCTGCTTCATTTTTCTAGTTAAATTTGTTTCTTGAAGATAATGTGAATTTTCGTTTTTTGTGTGTGCCAACCATGAGGCAGGCAAGTAGGGAAGAAATTTTACATTTCCTAGCACTCTACTATTATCATAACGACGGGAATACTCTGAGGGAAGACACTACGTTGAACGTGTGGAACTAGTAAGAACAATATAAAAATGGGTCAAATGGCTCTGAGCACTATGGGACTTAACATCTGAGGTCATCAGTCCCCTACAACTTAGAACTACTTAAACCTAACTAACCTAAGGACATCACACACATTCATGCCCGAGGTAGGATTCGAACCTGCGGCAGTATCAGTGGCACGGTTCCGCACTGAAGCGCCTAGAACCGCTCGGCCACAACGGCCAGCAAGTACAATATACAAAAGGCTTTATCTTCGCTGTTATGTAATCTTAGGATATAATGAACATACTTCTGTAGTGACTATTCTGATTCACTGTAGTTATCATCCAACATAATATTCCATGACTTCCCACCGCAGCTGTTTCAGAAATAATTCAACAAAGAAGGCAGAAGCAGCTTACAGTTGAGATGTCAGTAATTTTAAAGTAATCATAAATACACTGTAAAATAAATATGCTCAGTGAACAGCATCAGTTCGATGGGTTACAGCCGAAAAATGTAGACAACTAAATAGGAGGGACGTTCAATAAAGAATTCAAAACAAATTTTTTTTCTGAAAGTTGATTCGTTTTATACAGGATTCCGGTACGCCTTTTTATTTCCCACTCTTATGGCTATAAAATCCTATTTTTTCAGCGTAATCTCCGTTCATTACGATGTTTTACGCCACATTACTGGAAGGGCCTGTATGCCCGCGTGGTACCACTCCACTGGTCGACGTCTTGCTGCGTCAACAACCGTCCCATCAGCCCTGAACTGCTTCCCACGAAGTGCATCCTTCATTGTGCAGTACCGATGGAAGCCGGAAGACGCGACATTCGGGATGTAGGGTGGATGAGGGGGAGCAGTCCAGTGAAATTTGGTGATCTCCTCTAGGATGCACAGAGCTGTGTGAGGCCTTGCCTTGTCATGGAGAATGAGGAGTGTGTTTGTATTTCTGTTGTGAATACGCTAAGTCGTTTCATTACAAGAGTCACAATATGTGAGGCCTGCCAGCGCACGGGATATCGGACAGGTCTGCATGACATTGTTCCAATTATGACAGACACGTCGCCCAGCGACTCCCCGTGGTTCTTTTCACAGCAAAGTCTCCTTCGATATTCTGCAAGCGCCTATAAATATGTACGATGTTATGATTTTCCGCCAAAAGAAACTCTATTACAGCTCCCTGTTGGGAATGCACCTCCGTTACAGAGGCCATAGTGACGGCTACGATAACGCAGCCACTAATCAGTACTTCATAGACACTATAGGGGCTGAGGCGGAAATTTTCCACGATGTCCCACAACAAATTAGTTATTTTTGCAACAGAACCAGGCAGAGAAAAAAATGTGTTTCATTACTTATTGAATGCCCCTCGTAACTGAGAAACAATAAGGAAAGTAAGTCACCGATCTGCCCCGTACCTCCGCACATTGTGCTGATCGTAGAGGAGCTCAGACTCGTTCACTCAGTAGCGGTAAATCACAAGATGTTATTCTGCGTGTACTTAGTCACTTACCTGGTCGGTCATGATGTGCCCATAAATACAGTACATCCTAGTTTCATACAGGAGAGCGGGTATCGAGAAAAGTGCATTCAGCGCCTTTCCTACATTTCCATCTCTCTGCACCAGCTGTAGGAAGAAAAATATCAACAGTATGAGAACATACATTTCAACAAAGACCGAAAGCATTTACTATAGTTTACCTTAGGAGAAAAAGGCTTATGCGATTTAAAGTAGGTTCATTTCCGTAGGAGAACCATGAACTCAGAGTGTTCGGTCAGAGAGTTAGCTGCCCTCCGTAAAAAGAAACAAAAAAAAAAAACTGAGTTAATCGATTAACAACGAACTTAAAGGGATGTCTTACGGCGTCCGCCCCGAGCAGATTCAACGAACAAAAGCGAACAAAATCAGATAAAAAAAAAAAGAAGTCGTCAGCGCGACAGAATTTCAACCCAAAGGGCCCGTGTTCGATTCCCGGCTGGGTCGGATATTTTCTCCGCTCAGGGACTGGGTGTTGCGTAGTCCGAATCATTACAATTTGATCCCAATCGATACGCAAGTTGCCGAAATGGCGTCAAATAGAAAGACTTGCACTCGGCGAACGGTCTACCCGACGGGAGGCCGTAGTCACACGACATTTACGTTTTTACCATCAGACTGCGTTATTTAATGAGCCGAACGAAACATTTCTTCAGCCAAGCAAATGTTGCTGCTTTCTGAAACACGATACAATTTGCCATAATATGGAGGTAAAGACGATCGGTAACACCACCAAACGTTATTACGAAATGTGGAGCAATTTACTACTTGGTACCTGGCCTTGCTGTTCTGGTACTGCGAACGGCTGAAAGCAAGGGGAAAATACAGCCGTAATTTTTCCCGAGGACATGCAGCTTTACTGTATGATTAAATGATGATGGCTTCCTCTTGGGTAAAATATTCCGGAGGTAAAATAGTCCCCGATTCGGATCTCCGGTCGGGGACTACTCAAGAGGACGCGAATTAGTGAAGTTCGGTGGCAGGAAGAACAAGACTTTTGGTCAGGTGAATACGGGGTTATAAATAACAAATCAAATAGGGGTAATGCAGGAGTAGGTTTAATAATGAATAAGAAAATAGGAGTTCGGGTAAGCTACCACAAACAGCAAAGTGAACGAATTATTGTAGCCAAGATAGACACAAAGCCCACGCGTACTACAGTAGTACAAGTTTATATGCCAACTAGCTCTGCAGATGACGAAGAAATTGATGAAATCTATGATGAGATAAAAGAAATTATTCAGGTAGTGAAGGGAGACGAATATTTAATGGTCATGGGTGACTGGAATTCGTCAGTAGGAAAAGGGAGAGAAGGAAACATAGTAGGTGAATATGGATTGGGGCTAAGAAATGAAAGAGGAAGCCGACTGGTAAAATTTTGCGCAGAGCATGACCTAATCATAGCTAACACTTGGTTCAAGAATGATGAAAGAAAGTTGTATACATGGAAGAACCCTGGAGATACTAAAAGGTATCAGATAGATTACATAATGGTAAGACAGAGATTTAGGAACCAGGTTTTAAACTGCAAGACATTTCCAGGGGCAGATGTGGACCCTGACCACAATCTATTGGTTATGAACTGTAGAATAAAACTGAAGAAACTGCAAAAAGGTGGGAATTTAAGGAGATGGGACCTGGATAAACTGAAAGAACCAGAGGTTGTACAGAGTTTCAGGGAGAGCATAAGGGAACAATTGACAGGAAATGGGGAAAGAAATACAGTAGAAGAAGAGTGGGTAGCTTTGAGGGATGAAATAGTGAAGGCAGCAGAGGATCAAATAGGTAAAAAGACGAGGGCTAGTAGAAACCCTTGGGTAACAGAAGAAATATTGAATGTAATTGATGAAAGGAGAAAATATAAAAATGCAGTAAATGAAGCAGGCAAAAAAGAATACAAACGTCTCAAAAATGAGTACGACAGGAAGTGCAAAATGGCTAAGCAGGGATGGCTAGAGGACAAATGTAAGGATGTAGAGGCTTATTTCACAAGGGTAAAATAGATACTGCCCACAGGAAAATTAGAGAGACCTTTGGAGAAAGGAGAACCACTTGCATGAATATCAAGAGCTTTGATGAAAAGGCAGTTCTAAGCAAAGAAGGGAAAGCAGAAAAGTGTAAGGAGTATATAGAGAGTCTATACAAGGGCGATGTACTTGAGGACAATGTTATGGAAATGGAAGAGGATGTAGATGAAAATGAAATGGGAGATATGATGTTGCGTGAAGAGTTTGACAGAGCACTGAAAGACCTGAGTCGAAACAAGGCCCCCGGAGTAGACAACATTCCATTAGAACTACTGACGGCCTTGGGAGAGCCAGTCCTGACAAAACTCTACCACCTGTTGGGAAAGATGTATGAGACAGCCGAAATTCCCTCAGACTTCAAGAAGAGTATAATAATTCCAATCCCAAAGAAAGCAGGTGTTGACAGACGTCAAAATTACCGAACAATCCGTTTAATAAGTCACAGCTGCAAAATACTAACACGAATTCTTTACAGACGAATGGAAAAACTGATAGAAGCCGACCTCGGGGAAGATCAATTTGGATTCCGAAGAAATTTGGAACACCTGAGGCAATACTGACCCTACGACTTATCTTAGAAGAAAGACTAAGGAAATGCAAACCTACGTTTCTAGCATTTGTAGACTTAGAGAAAGCTTTTGACAATGTTGATTGGAATACTCTCCTTCACATTCTGAAGGTGGCAGGGGTAAAATACAGGGAGCGAAAGGCTATTTACAATTTTTACAGTAAGCAGATGGCAGTCATACGAGTCGAGGGGTATGAAAGGGATGCTGTGGTTGGGAAGGGAGTGAGACAGAGTTGTAGGCTATCCCCGATGTTATTCAATCTGTATATTGAGCAAGCAATAAAGGAAACAAAAGAAAAGTTCGGAGTAGGTATTAAAATCCAAGGAGAAGAAATAAAAACTTTGAGGATCGCCGATGACATTGTAATTCTGTCAGAGACACCAAAGGACTTGAAAGAGCAGTTGAACGGAATGGACAGTGTCTCGAAAGGAGGGTACAAGATGAACATGAACAAAAGCAAAACGAGGTTAATGCAATGTAGTCGAATTAAGTCGGGTGATGCTGAGGGAATTACATGAGGAAATGAGACACTTAAAGTAGTAAAGGAGTTTTGCTATTTGGGGAGCAAAATAACAGATGATGATCGAAGTAGAGAGGATATAAAATGTAGACTGGCAATGGTAAGGAAAGCGTTTCTGAATAAGAGAAATTTGTTAACATCGAGTATAGATTTAAATGTCAGGAAGTCGTATCTGAAAGTATTCGTATGGAGTGTAGCCATGTATGGAAGTGAAACGTGGACGATAAATAGTTTAGACAAGAAGAGAATAGAAGCTTTCGAAATGTGGTGCTACAGAAGAATGCTGAAGATTAGATGGGTAGGTCATATAACTAATGAGGAGGTATTGAATAGAATTAACGAGAAGAGAAGCTTGTGGCACAACTTGACTAGAAGAAGGGATCGGTTGGTAGGACATGTTCTGAGACATCGAGGGATCACCAGTTTAGTATTGGAGGGCAGCGTGGAGGGTAAAAATCGTAGAGGGAGACCAAGAGATGAATACACTAAGCAGATTCAGAAGTATGTAGGCTGCAGTAGGTACTGGGAGATGAAGAAGCTTGCACAGGATAGAGTAGCATGGAGAGCTGCATCAAACCAGTCTCAGGACTAAAGACCACAGCAACAACTACCTGGATATGAGAACATTTGCTATAAGAAGGTGTCTACATTGTACCAAACTGCCATTAACTAGTAATTTCTGTTGTTCAATTTGTGTGCTGCAGTGTTTTATGCGATATTAGATATGTCAGTATTTTTCCTGGTTTCTGTAACCTCACTGTCTATTTAGTTCCCCACTTATTCTTTTCATCCGTTCTCTTTCTGTAATTTGTCCATATAGTCAGGATTGCCCATTTGTTTGTTATTTAACGTTATGAAATGCCACCACTTGCATTTCCATTTTCGAGCAAATACGAATGTTAAGGCATTTTCATCTATGCTCTTAGACATATGAACTGCAAATGCCAATATCCCTCAGCTGCGAACATCTTGTATCATTCCACTATTGAAATGTGGTTCGATATGCTCTCTGTTGTATCTGATTTATCAGAAAAAAAGACGACCAGTAGCAAAGGCAATTGTCTGCTCACAGTTTGCTGCAGGTGTTGTCGTTCGGGCGAGTATTTCACTTAAAGTAGGCAACAGCGAAGCCCCGTTTTAATATTACCGAGGTATGTAGCTGACTTCCATGCTTGATCGCTTTCGTTATGTTATGAGTATTCTAACACAGTGCACGTTCTGAAACAATATAATTTCAAGTCTATAATCAGCTTTACACTGTATATTTGCATTCAGCTACAATCATAACTAGGTAACTTGATTATTCATGATTATGTCATTAGTGACAATACTGCTGTGTTTGCAAAGCGGTAACTTGTGCAAGTTCTTCCAGGTTAGACTCATACATAAATCTCTGTATTGTTTTTGTCTTTACTTGCTCCTCTGGTTTTATTTTTCTGTTTAGAGTTCCTTTGTTTGGATTTACCATGTAATGTTTAATTTCGGAGATATTTAGTGCAATATCTCTCCATTATGGCGTAAATAAGTCGGTTTGAGGGGTTAGCAGAGCTAGCCTTCTCCCTTCAATTGCAGTCTATTAACCACTTCGGTAAGTACTTTAAAAGGTGCTATGACAAGAGAGAGGAGAAATGCTTTATATTAACTGTTTTATGACTAACATAACAGAAGATTTTACTTACCACGGCGGCGACAAATAAACTGGAACATAGATTTGCCATATTGAAGAACAAAAGACTGAATATGGACACATTCATTGCTGACTGCAAGAGCGAGACAGATCTGTAACAAATTTACCAACAGGTTCAGATGACAATCTTCTTAAATTAAAGTCATTGTCGCCTATTATACATTATGCGAGATTTTTTTATGTTATATCTATGTTATGTTATATATATATGTTATATCTATATGTTATGTTATATCTATGTTATGTTATATCTATATCTATGTTTTATGTTATATCAGATCTACTGATGGCCTTGGGAGAGCCAGTCATGACAAAACTCTACCATCTGGTGAGCAAGATGTATGAGACAGGCGAAATACCCTCAGACTTCGAGAAGAATATAATAATTCCAATCCCAAAAAAAGCAGGTGTTGACAGATGTGTAAATTACCGAACTATCAGTTTAATAAGTCACAGCTGCAAAATACTAACGCGAATTCTTTACAGACGAATGGAAAAACTGGTAGAAGCGGACCTCGGGGAAGATCAGTTTGGATTCCGTAGAAAGGTTGGAACACGTGAGGCAATACTAACCTTACGACTTATCTTAGAAGAAAGATTAAGAAAAGGCAAACCTACGTTTCTAGCATTTGTAGACTTAGAGAAAGCTTTTGACAATGTTAACTGGAATACTCTCTTTCAAATTCTGAAGGTGGCAGGGGTAAAATACAGGGAGCGAAAGGCTATTTACAATTTGTACAGAAACCAGATGGCAGTTATAAGAGTCGAGGGGTATGAAAGGGAAGCAGTGGTTGGGAAAGGAGTGAGACAGGGTTGTAGCCTCTCCCCGATGTTATTCAATCTGTATATTGAGCAAGCAGTAAAGGAAACAAAAGAAAAATTCGGAGAAGTATTAAAATTCATGGAGAAGAAGTAAAAACTTTGAGGTTCGCCGATGGCATTGTAATTCTGTCAGAGATAGCAAAGGACTTGGAAGAGCAGTTGAACGGATGGACAGTGTCTTGAAAGGAGGATATAAGATGAACATCAACAAAAGCAAAACGAGGATAATGGAATGTAGTCAAATGAAATCGGGTGACGCTGAGGGAATTAGATTAGGAAATGAGACACTTAAAGTAGTAAAGGAGTTTTGCTATTTAGGGAGTAAAATAACTGATGATGGTCGAAGTAGAGAGGATATAAAATGTAGGCTGGAAATGGCAAGGAAATCGTTTCTCAAGAAGAGAAATTTGTTAACGTCGAGTATAGATTTAAGTGTCAGGAAGTCGTATCTGAAAGTATTTGTATGGAGTGTAGCCATGTATGGAAGTGAAACATGGACGATAACTAGTTTGGACAAGAAGAGAATAGAAGCTTTCGAAATGTGGTGCTGCAGAAGAATGCTGAAGATAAGGTGGGTAGATCACGTAACTAAAGAGGAGGTATTGAATAGGATTGGGGAGAAGAGAAGTTTGTGGCACAACTTGACTAGAAGAAGGGATCGGTTGGTAGGACATGTTTTGAGGCATCAAGGGATCACAATTTAGCATTGGAGGGCAGCGTGGAGGGTAAAAATCGTAGAGAGAGACCAAGAGATGAATACACTAAGCAGATTCAGAAGGATGTAGGTTGCAGTAGGTACTGGGAGATGAAGAAGCTTGCACAGGATAGAGTAGCATGGAGAGCTGCATCAAACCAGTCTCAGGACTGAAGACCACAACAACAAACAACAATCTAGAGTATATACAAATGATGAGGAAAACAACTTGATGTTCTGTTGATAATAAGATATAATTCTGGACATCTGGCATACACTTTTAATGCTTTCAAAGTCGAAAATTTCGGCCTTGAAAAATGCATCTTCCAACTAAACTAACTCATAACGGTATTACACGAAAATGTTTTACAATATTCTGGAGTATTAAGTACGTACTTTCTTGCTTTGCACACAAATTTTTGTGGTACATAGTTACACAAACAACCATTCCCTACATAATTTTAATTGGTGTGAGACTATTGTTTCCCTTTAAACAAATTTTCTTTTTTAAGTTGCGGATCTTAATCTGGCAAGGAAAGATACTAAACCATTAACAATTTTGTGAATTAAATGGAGTACATAGCATATGTTAAGAACAAGACACAACACAAATAATTAGGATTATAGAATTGTACATGACATTTGATAACTGAAGAGGACGTAGACGAAGATGAGGTGGGGGTTAAGCTACTGCGAGAAGAATTTGACAGAGCACTGAGAGACCTAAGTCGAAACAAGCCCGGGAGTAGACGATGTTGAGAAAACTCTCCCATCAGGTGTGCAAGATATACAAGACAGACTAAATACGCTCAGACTTCAAAACTAATGTAATAATTCCATGTCCAAATAAATAATTTGCTGACGAGTGTGAAAATTACCGAAATATCAGTTTACTAACTCATGGTCGCAAAATTCTAACACTAATTCTTTGCAAAGAATGCCGGAAAATATCAGTTTGTATTCCAGAGAAATGTAAGAACACACAAGGCAATACTGACACTAACACTCATCTTAGAAGATAGGTTAAGGACAGGCAGACCTACGTTTATAGCGTCAGTAGACTCAGAGAAAGCTTTTGAAAATGTTAACTGGAATACTGTATTTCGAATTCTGAATGTACCAGGGGTAAAACACAGCGAGTGAATGGCTAATTACAACTTACATAGAAACCAGACGGTGATTATAAGAGTCGAGGGACAAGAAAGGGAAGCAGTGGTCGAGGAGGGAGTGAGACCGGGTTGTGAAGCTGTACACAGAGCAAGCAGCAAAGGAAACCAAAGAAAAATTTGGAGAAGGAATTAAAGTTCAGGGAGATGAACTGAAAACTTCGAGATTTTAGAGTTATATTTTAATTCTGTCAGAGATAGCAAAGGACTTGGAACAGCACTTAAATGGAGTTGACAGTGTATTGAAAGGGGCATTAACAAAAGTATGACAAGACTAATGGAATGTAATCGAATTAAAGCAGATGATGTTGAGAGTATTATACTAAGAAACGATACTTTGAAAGTAGTAGATGAGTTTTGCTACTGAAAATAACTGATAATGGCCGAAATAGACACGATATCAAATGTAAACTGGCAATGCCAAGAAAAGCGTTTCTGAAAAAGATAAATTGGTTAACGTCGAATGTAGATTTCAGATCTAGGAAGACTTTTCTTAACGTATTTGTCTGGCCGAGACATACGCAGTAACCGATTTCGTGACTTTTATGAGTTCCTAACCAGGAGTGAATTCTATAATATCTTCTGCGTGCTTTAATAGTTTAGTTTATTGAGTCTCTGAGTGTTAATGTAATATCTAATAGCCACAGTTCTCGCGTTTCGTTTTCGACGGAAGCTAAACCAATTTTGTGACATATTACAAGTTCCTAATCAGGTTCGAATTATTTAGTTTCACCTATGTGCTACGGTAGTTAAGTTTTTGAATCTTTGCGTATTAATCCAATTTATTGGACACAACTCCTGCGTTTTCGTAAGTGTCTACAGTAGGGTTCCGCAGTATGAGCCAATAGTCCGTTTGTGTGGGTGGTTTAGTTTTCCACGGTCTTTAGTATGGATAGGAACTGTGAAAGTTATGTGCAGATCCCAGACAAGTTGGTGACACTTCGATCTCCACTCCAGGTTGTGATGGCTTCGGTTACACAGCATAAGGCTGAATGGGCACCACTGTTTTGGGACTGCCGTGGGTGTCCAACAGATATCTTGCACGTCCGAGTACTCCAATCGGTCCTCACCAATGGCCAGCCCAGTTACTGCTCGCACTGAGGTTGAACCCTTAGCTGTCTGCTAGTGGAAGGTGGACTGGGCCGTAGTAAGAGGTGAAAGACTTCCTAGGTGGCCCACGCAAGGCCTCTCCATTTAGTCTTACAAACAGGTTCCTGGTGCTGTCTGTGGCTCACCCTGTCGTTGAGCCAGATGCCGTCGCCTGTCCTGTTTCAGTGGAAACCTCTCAGCCTGCACGATCTGGACAATTACAGAGGTTGGTATTATTTATAGTTGGAAGCTCCAATGTTAGATGTGTTACGGGGCCCATTATGGATATGGCTGGCAAGTAGGGGAAGAGAGGCACTGTGCGCTTCGTTTGCATACTGGGTGCAGTCACACCAGAGGTGGAACGGATCCTCCCAGATGGCATGATGAGCACAGGGTGCATCCAACTGCAGGTGGTAGCTCTTGTTGGCACCAATGACGTGCATCACTTCGTAACAAGAGAGATTCTCTCTGGTTTCAAGTGGCTAACAGAAGTCGTAAAGGCTGCCAGTCTTGCTTGCGAGATGAAAGTAGAGCTGACCATTTGCAGCTTAGTAGACAGGACCGATTGCGGACTTCTTGTAAAGAGCAAAGTGGAGGGTCTGAATCAGAGGCTCAGACGGTTCTAAGACAGTGTTGTCTGCAGATTCCACGACTTGCGGCATAGGGTGGTTGGGTTTCGGGTTCTGCAGAATAGGTCAGAAGTCCACTACACTCAGGGGGCGGCTACACCGGTAGCAGGGCTGTGTGACGTGGACTGGGTTGTTTATTAGGTTAGAGGATCTCGGGAAAGCACAAAAAGGGCTAAATTCACAAAGGGTGAAGGCTAAACACAGGAAGAACGTAGATACTGGAGCCATCGGTAAACTGTCATAGCTATGTGGGGAGAGTACCAGAGCTCCAAGCACTAATAGGAATCATTGATGCTCAATTCGTTATAGGCACTGAAAGCTGGCTAAAGCTAGAGATAAGCTCAACCAAAATTTTTGCGAAGAACCTAACGGTGTTCCGAAAGGTTGGGCAAAACACAGTTGGCAGTGGCGTGTTTGTTGCTGTTATAAGTGGTTTAGTAGTCGCAAAATTCAAGTACCTAGTTCCTGTGAGTTATTAAGGACAGAGGTCATTGTTTGCAACCGGAATAAAATAATAATTGAATCCTTTTACCGACCTTCCAATTCAGATGATGCAATTGCTGAAAGATTCAAAGGAAAATATAGTTTCATTTCAAACACGTATCCGACATACGATTGTAGTCGGTGGTGATTTTAAATTATCCTCGATATGTTTGCAAAAATGCATGTTTAATTCTGGAGGTACATAAAACGTCATTCGAAATTGTGCTAAACGCATTCTCCGGAAATTATTTCATGCAGTTAGTTCATGAGCCCGTGTGAATAGTAAACGGTTGTGAAAACACACTTGACCTCTTAGCAACAAATAATCCGAGTTAATAACGAGCATCTAAACCGATATAGGGATTAGTGAACACAGGGTTGTCGTAGCGAGAATGAATATTGTAATCCCCAAATCCTCGAAAAATAAGCGAAAAATATACCTATTCAAAAAATCTGATAAAAATTCCCTTGACTCCTTGCTGGGAGACAATATCCACTCCTACCAATAGACCAAACGTAGCTTCAATTCTAGGAAATACTATCGGCTGTAATTGAGAGATCTGTACCAAATAAATTAACTAAGGATGGAGCTGATCGTCCTTCGTACACAAAACGGGTCTGAACATTGTTGCAGAAAGAACGAAACAAACATGCCAAATTTAAACACACAAAATCCCCAGGATTAGCAGTATTTTACAGAAGCTCGAAATTTAGCGCAGATTTCAATGCGAGATGCATTTCACAACGAAGCTTTGTCTCGAAACCTGGCAGACACTCCAAAGAGATTCTGATCGTGTGAGAAGTATCCTAGCGGCAAGACACAATCAATGCCTTCTCTGGGCGATAGCAATGGAGATACTATCCAAGACAGGGCTGTCAAAGCAGAGTTACTAAACACAGCCTTCCGAAACGCCTTTACAAAAGATGACAATGTAAATATTCCAGAATTCGAATCAAGAACAGCTGACAATGTGAGTAACGTAGAAGTAAATATCCTCGGAGTAGTGAAGCAACTTAATTTGCTTAAGAAAACCAAGTCTTCTGGTCCAGACTGTATACCAGTTAGGTTCCTTTCAGAGTATGCTGACACAATAGCGCCATACTTAACAATCATATACAACCATTCGCTTGATGAAAGATCCGTACCCGAAGACTGGAAAGTTGCACAGGTCACACCAATATTCAAGAAAGGTAATACGAGCGATCCACTAAATTACACGTCCATATCATTAACTTCGATATGCAGGAGGATTTTGGAGCACATATTGTGTTCGAATATTATGAATTACGTCGACGAAAACGGCCTATTGACACACAGTCAATATGGATTTTGAAAACATCGTTCTTGTGAAACACAAGTAGCTCTTTACTCGCACAAAGTGTTGAGGGCTTTTGACGAGGTATTTCAAATTGATTCCGTGTTTCTGGATTTCCGGAAGGCTTTTGACGCTGTCCTATACATCTGTCAGGGAGGTAACATTTCGTAGCTATTGACGGAAAGTCATCAAGTAAAAGAGAAGTCATTTCTGGCGTTCTCCAAGGTAGTTTTATAGACCCTTTGTTGTTCCTTATCTATATAAACGATTCTTCAGACAATCTGATCAGCCGTCTTAGATTGTTTGCAGATGACGCTGTCATTTATGGACTACTAAAGTCATCAAAAGACCAAAATAAATTGCAAAACAATTTAAGAAAGATACCCGAATGGTGCGAAAATTGGCAATTGACCCTAAATAACGAGAAGTGTGATATCATCCACATGAGTGCTAAAAGGTATTCGTTAAACTTCGGTCTTACGATAAATCGCTCAAATCTAAAGACCACAAATTCGTCATTTGGATTTGCAGCTACTTGTGTTTCCCGTGTCTGCAGTTAAAATTCTAGGATGTGAGGTCGGCCAGTTATGCGAAACACCGTTTATTCAAGCACACAAACATGTTTCAGCACTACTGTGCCATAATCAGTGGGTTTCCATTTTATTTAATCTGTAATGTGAATATTTGAACTAAATATCCACATAATTTTGTAATTATTTATTAAAAATAAAAAATCCTGCATCGAGCATGGGTGTGTGTAATGTCCTTAGGTTAGTTAGGTTTAAGTAGTTCTAAGTTCTAGGGGACTGATGACCTCAGATAGTAAGTCCCATAGTGCTCTGAGCCATTTGAACCATTTGTTATGTTGCGTGATGTGATCGTGTACAATGTGCCTGAAGTCAAACTCAGAGGCCAGAGTTTGAAACAGTCCGATCCATCATTTCACCTAGTAGTGCAAATACTCGATCAGTATGATTCTGGTGCCTTGTCAGTTCATACAGTTGAGCAGCCAATTTTTTGTCAGGTTGAATCCCTTGTTTGTGATCGCCCCATTCTGCAACGGTGGCTTGTGCTAACCGCGCCATGTAAACAACGCTGCACGCCACGTAAGCAGTTCGCTCAACAGGCGGCTAGACAGGTGAACAGAATTAAGTCTTGCCCTCGGTGTTATTAATGGCACAAACGCCTAGACTGCCCTCCTGCCAAGCTCAATGTTATGCTTGTGGTAGGAAAGGAATGTACAATCCGTATGTTTCAAAAGGAACACACACAAGAATTTGGCCTTCTCACAAGAGCCTCGTCACATTACCCATCTCATTAATGCAGTATATTCAAAGTCTGCAACAAGCATTAGCTAAACTAGCAAGCTTGCCTTTTCTTCAGTGATACACAAGTCGAACAAATTTTTTGTTCGTTTAGTTATTTGTAGCAAACGTGTGAAATGTCAGTTGGACACTGGTGCCCCTGTAACAATGCTCAGTCGTCACACATGTCAACTGTTAGGCACCTCATGCCTGTCTAAAACTAGCATGTAACTGACAGCTTAAAATGGACAAGACGTTCCCATTCTCAGAACATGTACTTTGCCTGCCATGTATCGCTAACGTATGCGAATAGTGAATATTACAGTGCTACAATTATGCGACTGTGAGAACATATTTGGTCTTGATTCTTTTGATTTGTTTGGTCTAACATTCAGGACAATGCGTTATCAGTGACCACATTCAATGCAAAAGACAATGTTCCTAGCTTGCTAAAAGAATTCCTGGAGCTCTTTCCCGAAAGTTTAGTCAAGGCTAAAAGTGTGGTTGCACATATTACTCTCAAAGGCAATGCTTTGCCGAAACTATCCTGGCCCAGAACTGTTCTGATTGCATTACAGGACAAGGTCGCTGCTGAACTTAAAGAACTGCAAGATAGCGGAGCTATTTCGCCCATATCAGCTAGCCGATGGGTAAGTCCACTGGTTTTGCTCCCCAAACCTTCAGATCGCATTTGCCTCTGTGTTGGCTTTAATTCTACAGTCAACCCACAAACTATAATTGATGCTTATCCATTACCACGCCCAGAGGATCTAATGGACAAATTAGGCGCTGCACGCTATTTTTCAAAGATATGCGCGATGTATAACGTCAAATACTGCTCGTCGAAGAATCTCAAAAAGTGTGTGTAGTAAATATTCATTTGGGCTTGTTTAAATATTTGCATTTGCTTTTTGGCAGTGCTTCCGCATCTGCCATTTTTCAACAGTATTTGGAACAGGTAACTGCACAAGCGCTAAGCTATTCAAACTATATGGACGCTATTGTCATAGGAGGTCGTACACCTGAAGAATATATTGCAAATTTTCGTACTTTGTTTCGTTTGTTATCTGATGCAGGACTGAAACGTAGACTGGTAAAGCGTGATTTTTTTTAAACCTGAGTTGCAGTATCGTGGTCATGTCACAAACAGTCAAGTTGTAGCGGGCCGGTGTGGCCGTGCGGTTCTCGGCGCTTCAGTCTGGAACCTCGTGACCGCTACGGTCGCAGGTTAGAATCCTGCTTCGGGCATGTATGTGTGTGATGTCCTTAGGTTAGTTAGGTTTAAGTAGTTCTCAGTTCTAGGGGACTGATGACCTCAGATGTTAAGTCCCATAGTGCTCAGAGCCATTTGCACAGTCAAGTTATACATCCTTTTCAGACGCATTTGATAGCCATACGGGATTTGCCAGTGCCTCGCAATACGACAGAATTGAATCAGTTTTAGGGAAAATGAACTATTATATTCGGTTCATACCGAATGCTGCGCAAATAGCGGTTCCATTGCTTCGCTTGCGTTGCAAGAATGTCCCCTTTGTTTGGACAGATGAGTGCTACATAGATTTTCAAAAAGATTAAAGATGCATTGATCAGTGGCCGATGCTTAGTTCACTTTGATCCTGACAAACCAGTGGTATGGCAAGTTGACGCTTCCTCTTACGGAATCCGTGCAGTGCTTTCACACAGAATTCGTGATAAAGACAGGTCTATCGCCTTCACATCAAAAGTATTGTCAAAAGGTCAGTGTAACTATTCACAAATTGAGAATTATGCTTTGGCTATTGTGTATGGTGTCACCAAATTCCACCACTATTTGTATGGCAGAAAATTGTACTTAGTGATGGCTGTCCAAAAATTACAAAGATGGGCTTTGTTGTTGCCTCAGTGCCAGTACGAGAGTGTGTACCGTCTCACAGCTCAACATGGTAATGCAGATGCGCTTTCATGTCTTCCGATTGGTCCGGATACACTTTGACACTTCTGCTGCATCTTCATGTGACATCGATGCTCAAGATTCTGAATTGCTTCAGTCTTTTCTGCTGAACATAAGAAGATTGCACAGGCCACGGAAGCTGATTCAGATTTCAACATTTTGCTCAAGTACATTCGCACGTCTTGGCCTTGTTCTAGCATAAAGATCTCTGTAGTGCGTCGATGCTTTGCACATCGGCATAGTCTCGCTGTACAGGAAGGTGTGACTCTTGTTTAGAATTACAATAGACAGTCACGTGTGTTATTCCCTAAAGCTTTGCAAAGAGAAGTATTGCAATTACTTCACCAAGGACAATGGAGGATTGTTCGTACGAAAGAGTTGGTGCGCCGACACTGTACTTGGCAGTGTATGACGCCCAAATAGAAGAGATGAAGCCAGTGTCACGCATGTGTGGAAAATCAGTCTGCTCCACCACTAAAAGTCTCTGCTTGGCCTAAGTCGCAATCACCACGGCAACGTGTGCACGTAGACTTTGCAAAACATTTTTTGGAACACTCGCTGTTTGATTGGTTCAAATGGCTCTGAGCACTATGGGACTTAACTTCTGTGGTTATCAGTCCCCTAGAACTTAGAACCACTTAAACCTAACTAACCTAAGGACATCACACACATCCATGCTCGAGGCAGGATTCGAACCTGCGACCGTAGCGTTCATGCGGTTCCAAAATGAAGCGCCTAGAACCGCACGGCCACACCGACCGGGGCTGGTTGATTGCCTAGAAGGTTTACCTGAAGTAATAGTGTCAGACAACGGCCCTCAGTTCACGTCAAATGAATTTGATACATTTTTTGAATGCAATGGTATACATTATCTAACTAGTGAACCGTTCCATTTTCAGTCAATCCGCAAAGAGGAACGTTTTGCCAGGACATTCAAGCAGCAGATGGCCAAACTTCGCTTTGTACACACAAAGAATCAAGCATTGCAGCTGTTTCTCCCCTCATACCGCTCGCACCCAGGAGATGGACCGTCCCGGGAATTACGTCACGGCCGCCGCCATGCAACACTGCTGCACATGCTCCACCCTCCTCAGCATCAGGCACCCAAGGAAGGCGGGCAAGTATCACTTGGCGCCGCATGACAGTGTCTTTTACATGGTTTTAAGCAGCAGCAGACGATGGGCGTAAGGTTAGATCGTCTGTCGACTGGGCGCTTGCATGAATCTTATTTCAGGTACAGATGGCTTTCAAAATCAACTTGGCCTCTCTCACGTGCATGATGATCTTGCAGTGTCTCTTCCACCAGAATCATGGGTCCAGAGGATAGCGCGGCCGTAACAGCTGCTAGAGGGTGTCTGCACGACACCTCGTGGACGCGTACGCTTCTGGTTTGTCTTCTGGGGTACGTTTCCGCCAGAGCGCAAGCTGGATGGTGGGATACGGCCAGAACCTTGATGTCCCTGCATCATGGCTTCAGCACGAAAACTAAGATCGCAAGAGCAAAGAAGGTGGTGAGATGACGTCAGGCAATGGCCCACTGACAAGGACTGCACAATGACAGGAGCGGTCTCTAGCCAAAGAGCATATAAGCGCTGCTGCTGCCAGTCTTGGCGGATGGTATTCGCACAGTACTAGCAGAGCACTACAACAGTAGTGACATGTGATCCATATCAACTGCTTACATGCAACTTGTATACAGCAAAGGACTTTGATTACTTTGATTGTTTGCATGTCGCCCATTGCTTGCGACACCATTGTAACTTTAAAGTTAAGTATTGTCGGTCTTCTTGATTCTAATAAAAACTATTAATGTGATTTTGCTTGAATTCTTGTACATCATTCAAGGAATGCAACACGCTTTTGACACCCTATACGAGACAAGTGGACAAGACCCCACACTACCCAGTGTAGGTGGCAGATGTCTCCCAGAGGTTCTGCCCACTGTCACTGACAGATACCTTCCAGAGTTTCTGCCCTCTACAAGTAGTGGTGACTGTGGTGACACTGATGACAAGGGACTGCTTAAAACTCAGATGGCTTCCATCTCTTCTGGCAAACCTCTCGTATCTGTTAACCCATGGTCTAGAGGTAATTAGTAATCAAAGCACCATCAACCCTATTTCGAACCGAGCCACCACATAAATTTTGAAAAAAAAATCATCAATGGCAGCCGAAGGCTTTTGGCATAAAAGGTCACCCTCGTTCAGCAGCCATAGACCTCATCAAAGAGGATGTATGGGTGGAGAGAAGTTCAGGGCACTCCTTTGTCCTTGCGGTGGCAAACTGTCCGTAAATGTAGAAGAATCAGCAGTGATCAATGGCATGAGGATGCAGAAAGCAATGGAAACCATTGCAGTAAAGATACATAAAGTGTACACACAGGACATGTGGCTTGTAATTGAAAAAGTGTAATGATCTCTCCATTAGCCAGAGATCCAAGATTACTCCCCATTTGGATCTCCGGGATGGAACTGCAAACTGGAAGGTGACCGTGAGGAAAAGACTGAATGACCAACGAAAAAATAACGTTATACGAGTCGGGGGGGTGTAATGTCAGAAGTCTAAATTTGGTAAGGAAGCTAGAAAATCGGGAAACAGAAAGTTTAAGTCTCAGACTAGATATAGTGGGGATCAGTGAAGTGAAAGAGAAAGAAGACAATAATTTTTGTATGGTTGAGTACAGCGTAATATCAACAGCAGCAGAAAATGGCATAACAGGCGTAGTATTCGTTATAAATAGGAAGACAGAGCAGAGAATGAGTCACTGTGTACAGATCAGTGACAGGGCTTTTCTCCTCAGAATAGACAAACTACACCAACAACGTTAGTTTAGGTATACGCGCCAACGTCACAAAGAGACAGAGAATGTATATGAGTATTTTGAATGGATAATTCAGTACGTAAAGTAAGACGAAAATCAAATAGTCGTTGGGGATTTGAATGCTATTGTAAGGGAAGGAATAGAAGAAAGAGTTGTGGGAGAATATGGCCTTGATATTGTGAATGGGAGAGGATTAAGACTAATTGAGTTCTGCAACAAATTTCAGCTAGTAATAGTGAATACCCTGTTCAAGAATCACAAGAGGAAGAAGCACACTTGGCAACGGCTGGGAAATATGGAAAGATTTCGGTTATATTACATCATAGTCAGACAGACATTCCAAAATCAGATACTGGATTGTAAGGCCATACCAAAGAGCAGATATAGACTCAGATCACTATTTAATAATGATGAAGAGTAAGGCAAAGTTTAAGAGACTACACAAGAAGAATTAGTTTTCAAAGATGTGTGATGTGGAAGTACTAAAGAACGAGGAGATATGCTTGAAGTTCTTTAAGGGTGTAGATGTTGCGACGAGGAATAACTCAGTATAGAGCTTAGTAGAAGAGGCGTGGACATATATGAAAAGGGCAATCACTGAAGTTGGAACGGAAAACATTAGTATAAAGAAGGTAACTGCGAATAAACCTTGGGTAACAGAAGAAATACTTCAGCTGATCGATGAAAGATGGAAGTACAAAAATGTTCAGTAAAATTTAGGAATACAGCAATACAAGTCACTTAGAAATGAAATAAATGGAAATGAAGACATCTAAAAGGAAATGATTGTCAGAAGAATTGAAGCAGCATATATAAAAGTCAAAGCAGCCTTTGATGACATTAAAACCAATCGTGGAAACAATAAGAATGCAACCAGTTTTACTCTGTTAAAGGCAGAGGAGAGAGCAGATTGGCCTATATGAGGCGGAAGATTTATCTGCCCTGAGAGAAGAAAAAACAGGAGTAGATTTAGAAGAAATAGAGAAAGTAGTGTTAGACACAGAATTTAAAAGAACTTTGTAAGATTTGTGATCAAATAAAGCTGGAGGGATAGATAACATTCTGTTAGAATTTCTGTAATAATTGGGAGGAGTGGCAAAAAAAAAAAAAGAAGATTATTCACGTTGGTGAGTAGAATGTATGAGCCTAGTGATATACCATTTCACTTTCAGAAAAACATCATCCATACAATTCCGAAGACTGCAAGAGCTGACAAGTGCGAAAATTATGGCACAATCAGCTTAATAGTTTATGATCCAAGTTTATGACAAGAATAATGTACAGAACAACTGAAAGAAAATTGAGGATGTGTTGCCTGCCACTGTGGTCGACCGGTTCTAAGAGCTTCAGTCCGGAACCTTGCGGTTGCTACTATCGCAGGTTCAAATCTTGCCTCAGGTGTGGATGTGTGTGATGTCCTTAGGTTAGTTAGGTTTAAGTAGCTCTAAATCTAGGGGACTGATGACCTCAGATATAAGTCCCATAGTGCTTAGAGCCATTTGAACCATTTTTGAGGATGTGTTACATGACGATCACTTTGGATTTAGGAAAGCTAAAGGCTCCAGTGGGACCATTCTCACATTGTTTTCTACAAGAAGTGGCTAGCAACCACAGTTTAGTCAACAATCCGCCACCTTAGTGAATTAGCAGTCTAGTTAAAAGTTGATTAACTCTCTACAGTAAATTGATTTCTTAGGATGGATAGGATGTGTGACTGCTGTGTACGGACGCAGGAGGCGCTGGCCACTGTTCGCGAACACCTGAGCGTGTTGATGGCCGCGGTCTGCCGTCTTCAGGCTGCTGCCTCGGAGTGTAGCGGCAGTGGGGAGTCTGGTGCGTCGCATGGTACACCCCAGGTGTTACATGCTTCACCCACTGTCCCTGCTGTCGAGACATCTTCGCGGGTACCGGGCGCAGTTGGGCCACTCTCTCCCCAAGGGCAGCGGCGGGTTCAGCGGCGTTCGCGGCGCACGAGGCGGAGGGTAAATGTGAAGGCTGGCCGTGTGGCATCGCCCGCTCTGCCTGTGAGTGGACATGTGGCCGCTCCTTCAGCAAGATCCGACCAGGCACACGGGGGGAGGGGCTTATTAGTTATTGGGAGCTCCAACGTTAGGTGGGTGATGGAGCCCCTTAGGGAAATAGCGGAAAGGTCGGGGAAGAAGGCCAGTGTTCACTCTGTCTGCTTGCCAGGGGGTCTCATCCGAGATGTGGAGGAGGCCCTGCCGGCGGCGATAGAGAGCAATGGGTGCACCCGACTGCAAATTGTTGCTCATGTCGGCACCTATGACTCCTGCCGTCTGGGTTCTGAGCTCATCCTCAGTTCGTACAGGTGGTTGACGGAATTGGTGAAGGTGGAAATCCTCGTTCGAGGGGTGGAATCAGAGCTAACTATTTGTAGTATCGTTCCCAGAACCGATCGCGGTCCTCTGGTTTGGAGCCGAGTGGAAGGCTTAAACCAGAGGCTCAGACGATTCTGCGGAGATCTGGGGTGCAAATTTCTCGACCTCCGCTATCGGGTGGAGAAATGTAGGGTCCCCTTGAATAGGTCAGGCGTGCACTACACGCCGGAAGCAGCTACAAGGGTAGTGGAGTACATGTGGAGTGCACATGGGGGTTTTTTAGGTTAGAGAATTCCCTCCCGACAAGACGCCTCCTGAGACGTGGCGAGGTAGGAGTAGGCAAAATGCAACAGGGAATAACAATATTAATGTGCTAATAGTAAACTGCAGGAGCGTCTATAGAAAGGTCCCAGAACTGCTCTCATTAATAAACGGGCATAACGACTATATAGTACTAGGGACAGAAAGTTGGTTGAAACCAGACGTAAACAGTAATGAAATCCTAAACTCGGATTGGAATGTATACCGCAGAGACAGGCTGGACAGTGAATGGGGAGGCGTGTTTATAGCGATAAGAAGTGCAATAGCATCGAAGGAAATTGACGGAGATCCAAAATGTGAAATAATTTGGGTGAACGTCACGGTTAAAGCAGGCTCAGACATGGTAATTGGATGTCTCTATAGGCCCCCTGGCTCAGCAGCTGTTGTGGCTGAGCGCCTGAGGGATAATTTGGAAAACATTTCGAGTAGATTTCCCCACCATGTTATAGTTCTGGGTGGAGATTTTAATTTGCCGGATATAGACTGGGAGACTCAAACGTTCATAACGGGTGGCAGGGACAAAGAATCCAGTGAAATTTTTTTAAGTGCTTTATCTGAAAACTACCTTGAGCAGTTAAACAGAGAACCGACTCGTGGCGATAACATATTAGACCTTCTGGTGACAAACAGACCCGAACTATTTGAAACAGTTAACGCAGAACAGGGAATCAGCGATTATAAAGCGGTTACTGCTTCGATGATTTCAGCTGTAAACAGAAATATTAAAAAAGGTAGGAAGATTTTTCTGTTTAGCAAAAGTGACAAAAAGCAGATTGTAGAGTACCTGACGGCTCAACACAAAAGTTTTGTCGCAAGTACAGATAGTGTTGAGGATCAGTGGACAAAGTTCAAAACCATCGTACAATATGCGTTAGATGAGTATGTGCCAAGCAAGACCGTAAGAGGTGGAAAAGAGCCACCGTGGTACAACAACCGAGTTAGAAAACTGCTGCTGAAGCAAAGGGAACTTCACAGCAAACATAAACATAGCCAAGGCCTTGCAGACAAACAAAAATTACGCGAAGCGAAATGTAGTGTGAGGAGGGCTATGCGAGAGGCGTTCAATGAATTCGAAAGTAAAGTTCTATGTACTGACTTGGCAGAAAATACTAAGAAATTTGGGTCTTATGTCAAAGCGGTAGGTGGATCAAAACAAAATGTCTAGACACTCTGTGACCAAAATGGTACTGAAAGAGAGGATAACAGACTAAAGGCCGAAATACTAAATGTCTTTTTCCAAAGCTGTTTCACAGAGGAAGACTGCACTGTAGTTCCTTCTCTAGATTGTCGCACAGATGACAAAATGGTAGATATCGAAATAGACGACAGAGGGATAGAGAAACAATTAAAATCGCTCAAAAGAGGAAAGGCCGCTGGACCTGATGGGATACCAGTTCGATTTTACACAGAGTACGCGAAGGAACTTGCCCCCTTCTTGCAGCGATGTACCGTAGGTCTCTAGAAGAGCGAAGAGTTCCAAAGGATTGGAAAAGGCCACAGGTCATTCCTGTTTTCAAGAAGCGACGTCGAACAGATGTGCAGAATTCTAGACCTATATCTCTAACGTCGATCAGTTGTAGAATTTTGGAACACGTATTATGTTCGAGTTTAATGACTTTTATGGAGACTAGAAATCTACTCTGTAGGAATCAGCATGGGTTACCAAAAAGACGGTCGTGTGAAACCCAGCTCGAGCTATTCGTCCACGAGACTCAGAGGGCCATAGACACGGGTTCACAGGTAGATGCCGTGTTTCTTGACTTCCGCACGGTGTTCGATAGAGTTCCCCACAGTCGTTTAATGAACAAAGTAAGAGCATATGGACTATCAGACCAATTTTGTGATGGGATTGAAGAGTTCCTAGATAACAGAACGCAGCATGTCATTCTCAATGGAGAGAAGTCTTCCGAAGTAAGAGTGATTTCAGGTGTGCCGCAGGGTAGTGTCGTAGGACCGTTGGTATTCACAATATACATAAATGACCTTGTGGATGACATCGGTAGTTCACTGAGGCTTTTTGCGGATGACGATGTGGTATATCGAGAGGTTGTAACAATGGAAAATTGTACTGAAATGCAGGAGGATCTGCAGCGAATTGACGCATGGTGCAGGGAATGGCAATTGAATCTCAATGTAGACAAGTGTAATGTGCTGCGAATACATAGAAAGAAAGATCCCTTATCATTTAGCTACAATATAGCAGGTCAGCAACTGGAAGCAGTTAATTCCATAAATTATCTGGGAGTACGCATTAGGAGTGATTTAAAATGGAATGATCATATAAAGTTGATCATCGGTAAAGCAGATGCCAGACTGAGATTCATGGGAAGAATCCTAAGGAAATGCAATCCGAAAACAAAGGGAGTAGGTTACAGTGCGCTTGTTCGCCCACTGCTTGAATACTGCTCAGCAGTGTGGGATCCGTACCAGATAGGGTTGATATAGAGAAGATCCAACGGAGAGCAGCGAGCTTCATTACAGGATCATTTAGTAATCGCGAAAGCGTTACGGAGATGATAGATAAACCCCAGTGGAAGACTCTGCAGGAGAGACGCTCAGTAGCTCGGTACGGTCTTTTGTTAAAGTTTCGAGAACATACTTTCACCGAAGAGTCAAGCAATATATTGCTCCCTCCTACGTATATCTCGCGAAGAGACCATGAGGATAAAATCAGAGAGATTAGAGCCCACACAGAAGCATACCGATAATCCTTCTTTCCACGAACAATACGAGACTGGAATAGAAGGGAGAACAGATAGAGGTACACAGGGTACCCTCCGCCACACACCGTCAGGTGGCTTGTGGAGTATGGATGTAGATGTAGATACTGAAAGCAAGACTAAATGAAAATAATGACATGTTCAGAGGATTTGTTTACGTGGAAAAAGCGTTCGACACTGTCAAATAGTGCAAGATGTTCGAAATTCTGAGGAATATAAGAGTAAGCTGTAGGCAGAGACAGCCAAGAAGGAATAATAAGAATGGAAGACCTAGGACGAAGTGCTTGGATTAAAAAGGGCTTAAGATAGGGACGTAGTCTCTTGCCCCTACTGTTCAATCTCTAGTCGAAGAAGCAATGAGAGATATGAAAGGAAGGTCACCAATGATAAGATTCGCTGATGACATTGCGATCCTCAGAGAAAATGAAGAAGAATTACGGCATCCGCTGAATACGATGAACAGTCTATTGAGTATAGAACGTAGGTTGATAGTAAGTGGAAGAAAGACGGAAGCAATGAGAACTAGCAGAGATGAGAACAGTGAGTAACTTAAAGTCAGGATTGGTGATCATGAAGTAGATGAAGTCATTGCGCTGCGTAGGTAGCAAAAAAGCCTATGATGGATGAGGCAAGGAGGATATGAAAAGCAGACTAGCACTGGCGAAAAGGGCTTTCCTGGACAACAGAAGTTTACTAGTATCAAACATAGGCCTTATTTTATGGATGAAATTTCTGAGAATGTACACTTGGAGCACATAATTATAAGGTAGTGGAACATGGACTGTGGGAAAACCGGAACAGCATTTGAGATATGGTACTACAGATGAATATTGAAAATTTTGTTGACTGATAAGGAATGGGGTGGTTCTGCACACAATCGTCGAGGAAAGGAATATATGGAAAACCTGACAAGAAGAAGGGATAGAGCGGTACGACATCTGTTAAGACATCAGGTAATAACTTCCTTTGTACTAGAAGTAGATGTGTTGGGTACAGAGAAATTCTTGGCGGGCTACATCAAACCAATCAGAAGACTAATGACTCAAAAAGAAAAAACATCGACCGTGACAACACTGAAGAACCTAAGGTGTAGGTCGAGATATCTGTAGCTGATATCGTTGCAGACTGGATGGGGCCATACAGCTGGCCCCATTTCTGAGGTCTGCAGTCGCTCCTGGAGACGATGCTACAAATCACGAAATGTACTTTCACCCAGCTAGAAAGATTAGCAGTCTTCATTACTTCGTGCAGCTTCCGAGAGGATGTGAGGATGGCATTTGAGAGGTGTTTTAACATGAGCTCTGAGCTAGAGCTGGCTGCCCCTAGTCAGTTCAGTAGTTTCAGGTGGTGACTCCTCCGGCAATCACACTAAGTCTACACTGAATTACTTACAAACTTGGCTGTTATTTGTCTGACTGGTTCGTAATATACAATTCCACTTAATTCTCTGCCCTTTTTGTAAGTCGAAGGTCAATCGCAGCTACGCGATCTTTGTGTAATCTACTGCTTCAGGAAAAAGGGTCTTTGTTTAGCCTAACGAATTCTTTAACACTAATAGCTAGCTCTGATATAACAGTCATTTTTCCCTATATCATAAAATTGCTTCAAATTATCCGTCTCTTTTCATATTGACCTTGCACTTATATCTACTTTGACAGATTTCTTTATATTATGTAAGTTTTTTTTATTTTCTTTCCCTTTCTGAAATTGTTCAAAAAATGGTTCAAATGGCTCTGAGCACATGGGACTTAACTTTTGAGGTCATCAGTCCCCTAGAACTCAGAACTACTTAAACCTAACTAACCTACGGTCATCACACACAGCCATGCCCGAGGCAGGATTCGAACCTGCGACCGTAGCAGTCGCTCGGTTCCAGACTGTAGCGCCTAGAACTTCTCGGTCACCCTGGCCGGCTCAGAAATTGTCCTCAGTAGTACTTATATTTGTTTGAAGTCAAAATCAGCTCCCATAACCCAGTGACATGACTGGTTAAGTGGTAATTAGCTTCCATGAACTAGTCCCATGAAGTCTTACTTTTCGTCGTTTTCTTTGAAAAGCGTTCTGAAGTAATTTGATTACCGCATTTTATGTATGTAATTAAAATACTTCGATACATATAATCTCTTTCAAGTAGATGATTATGTTTTACTTTACATTAGGTAATTAAAACAAATGCATCCATAACTTATATCAGTGTGGTTAAATTCACGTATTGTACAAGTTATTTGGATGGAATAGAACAGACAGTCTGTGAGGGTCTCCAGTTTCAATATCAATCATACTGGAAATTAACCTTTATTGTGATGTGAAAATGTACTAAAGATAATTTGATTTATATGACTCTTGATAATTCTGATACAGGGACTGTTTCACACCACAAGAATGACGTCACATGTACACAAATAAAGACGTTGCCCAGCCGATAGTGGGTAGATACGAAAGGATTTTTCGGTAATTTACACGGTTGCAGTTTCAGACGATACTATGCATCTACGATTCCCGTCAGTAGCCTGGTGGCAATGCTAACGACCACCACCTCGACATGGGACAATTCATTATTATCTCAGATCAACGACCACAAGGTAAGCTCAACGACAGGAACTGTGGACATGAGACATGTGGTATCGACAGATAGGATGCCACGGCGTAGCTGCCAGTTAAGTTGGCACTACGACAGACAACAAAGACAGTGCCCTCTAGTAGGCGCTGTTCAGCTCTACGAGCACCGCTGGAGATTCTCCCCATTTGATCAGATGGCCCGGACACTTCGCTTCAGCTTCACTTCATATACTCTGCTCTACTTACGACGGGTTTAGGGATTGCTCATCATTACAAAGTTATGTATGCCCTGTATATATTCATGCACCAGTAAACCACTTTTACTTTCTTGCAGTACCGACGTGTATTACCTTTTCCTGCTCCTACTCACTTCCTTCTTTCGGCCAACCTTTCAGTTTTCAGGAGGAGACCCATGCGCCGACTTCCAGGTGGGATACAAAAAGACACTATTGTACTGACTAAATATTACAACTAAATATTAAAATGTATGAGTACTTAGATCTCAGGATCCATCATCCACCTGACATTGAAGCTGCCAGTGGTAAGAGATGGGCAATTCCTAGACCCTGAGGTGACTCTTATTGGTTCAACCAATACCACATAATCTAACGTACTCCCGCAGTCGTTATGACCCGTCCTCACCACTTGAAATGCACAGAAATATCCCCCATGAACCATGGACCTTGCCGTTGGTGGGGAGGCTTGCGTGCCTCAACGATACAGATAGCCGTACCGTAGGTGCAACCACAACAAAGGGGAATCTGCTGAGAGGCCAGACAAACGTGTGGTTCCTGAAGAGGGGCAGCAGCCTTTTCAGTAGTTGCAGGGGCAATAGTCTGGATGATTGACTGATCTGGCCTTGTAACACTAACCAAAATGGCCTTGCTGTTCTGGTACTGCGAACAGCTGAAAGCAAGGGGAAACTACAGCCGTAATTTTTCCCGAGGGCATGCAGCTTTACTGTATGATTAAATGATGATGGCGTCCTCTTGGGTAAAATATTCTGGAGGTAAAATAGTCCCCCATTCGGATCTCCTGGCGTGGACTACTCAAGAGGACGTCGTTATCAGGAGAAATTAAACTGGCGTTCTACGGATCGGAGCGTGGAATGTCAGATCCCTTAATTGGACAGGTAGGTTAGAAAATTTAAAAAGGGAAATGGATAGGTTAAAGTTAGATATAGTGGGAATTAGTGAAGTTCGGTGGCAGGAGGAACAAGACTTTTGGTCAGGTGAATACGGGGTTATAAATACAAAAGCAAATAGGGGTAATGCAGGTGTAGGTTTAATAATGAATAAAAAAATAGGAGTACGGGTAAGCTACCACAAACAGCAAAGTGAACGCATTATTGTAGCCAAGATAGACACAAAGCCCACACCTACTACAGTAGTACAAGTTTATATGCCAACTATCTCTGCAGATGACGAAGAAAGTGATGAAATCTATGATGAGATAAAAGAAATTATTCAGGTAGTGAAGGGAGACGAAAATTTAATAGTCATGGGTGACTGGAATTCGTCAGTAGGAAAAGGGAGAGAAGGAAACATAGTAGGTGAATATGGATTGGGGCTAAGATATGAAAGAGGAAGCCGTCTGGTAGAATTTTGGGCAGAGCATAACTTAATCATAGCTAACACTTGGTTCAAGAATCATGAAAGAAGGTTGTATACATGGAAGAACCATGGAGATACTAAAAGGTATCAGATAGATTATATAATGGTAAGACAAAGATTTAGGAACCAGGTTTTAAATTGCAAGACATTTCCAGGGGCAGATGTGGAATCTGACCACAATCTATTGGTTATGAACTGTAGATTAAAACTGAAGAAACTGCAAAAAGGTGAGAATTTAAGGAGATGGGACCTGGATAAACTGAAAGAACCAGAGGTTGTACAGAGTTTCAGGGAGGGCATAAGGGAACAATTGACAGGATTGGGGTAAAGAAATACAGTAGAAGAAGAATGGGTAGCTTTGAGGGATGAAATAGTGAAGGCAGCAGAGGCTCAAATAGGTAAAAAGACGAGGGCTAGTAGAAACCCTTGGGTAACAGAAGAAATATTGAATTTAATTGATGAAAGGAGAAAATATAAAAATGCAGTAAATGCAGCAGGCAAAAAGGAATACAAACGTCTCAAAAATGAGGTCGACAGGAAGTGAAAAATGGCTAAGCTGGGATGGCTAGAGGACAAATGTAAGGATGTAGAGGCTTATCTCACTAGGGGTAAAATAGATACTGCTTACAGGAAAATTAAAGAGACCTTTGGAGAAAGGAGAACCACTTGCATGTATATCAAGAGTTTTGATGGAAACCCAGTTCTAAGCGAAGAAGGGAAAGCAGAAAGGTGGAAGGAGTATATAGAGAGTCTATACAAGGGCAACATATTTGAGGAAAATATTACGGAAATGGAAGAGGCTGTAGATGAAGATGAAATGGGAGATATGATACTGCGTGAAGAGTTTGACAGAGCACTGAAAGACCTGAGTCGAAACAAGGCCCCCAGAGTAGACAACATTCCATTAGAACTACTGACAGCCTTGGGAGAGCCAGTCTTGACAGAACTGTACCATCTGGTGAGCAAAATGTATGAGACAGGCGAAATACCCTCAGACTTCAAGAAGAATATAATAATTCCAATCCCAAAGAAAGCAGGTGTTGACAGATGTGAAAATTACCGAACTATCAGTTTAATAAGTCACAGCTGCAAAAAAAATAACGCGAATTCTTTACAGACGAATGGAAAAAACTGATAGAAGCCGACCTCAGGGAAGATCAGTTTGGATTACGTAGAAATGTTGGAACACCTGAGGCAATACTGACCCTACGACTTATCTTAGAAGAAAGATTAAGGAAAAGCAAGCCTACGTTTCTAGCATTTGCATACTTAGAGTAAGCTTTTGACAATGTTGATTGGAATACTCTCTTTCAAATTATGAATGTGGCAGGGTTAAAATCCAGGGAGCGAAAGGCTATTTGCAATTTTTACAGAAAGCAGATGGCAGTTATAAGAGTCGAGGGGTATGAAAGGGAAGCAGTGGTTGGGAAGGGAGTGAGACAGGGTTGTATCCCCGATGATATTCAATCTGTATATTGAGCAAGCAATAAAGGTAACAAAAGAAAAGATCGGAGTAGGTATTAAAATCCATGGAGAAGAAATAAAAACTTTGAGGATCGCCGATGACATAGTAATTCCGTCAGAGACAGCAAAGGACTTGGAAGAGCAGCTGAACGGAATGGACAGTGGCTTGAAAGGAGGGTATAAGATGAACATCAACAATAGCAAAACGAGGATAATGGAATGTAGTCGAATTAAGTCGGGTGATGCTGAGGGAATTAGATGAGGAAATGAGACACTTAAAGTAGTAAAGGAGTTTTGCTATTTGGGGAGCAAAATAACTGACGACGGTCGAAGTAGAGAGGATATAAAATGTAGACTGGCAATGGCAAGGAAAGTGGGTCTGAAGAAGAGAAATTTGTTAACATCGAGTATAGATTTAAATGTCAGGAAGTCGTATCTGAAAGTATTCGTATGGAGTGTAGCCATGTATGGAAGTGAAACGTGGACGATAAATAGTATAGACAAGAAGAGAATAGAAGCTTTCGAAATGTGGTGCTACAGAAGAATGCTGAAGATTAGATGGGTAGATCACATAACTAATGAGGAGATATTGAATATAATAGGGGAGAAGAGGAGCTTGTGGCACAACTTGACTAGAAGAAGGGATCGGTTGGTAGGACATGTTCTGAGTCATCGAGGGATCACCAATTTAGTATTGGAGGTCAGTGTGGAGGGAAAAAATCGTAGAGGGAGACCAAGAGATGAATACACTAAGGAGATTTAGAAGTATGTAGGCTGCAGCAGGTACTGGGAGATGAAGAAGCTTGCACAGGATAGAGTAGCATGGAGAGCAGCATGAAACCAGTCTCAGGACTGAAGACCACCACAACAACAACAACAACATCTGACAGAAGTAAAGTGCCCAGCCCTTGCAAGGTAAGGAGATCTCAGTTGAAGTCACGATTAGGCATCAGGATAACAGCCGTCATATACGCCCTAAAACATTTCAGTGAGGAAGGAGTAGACTTTACTCTAGATACATGAACAACTGTTATCTGTACTAAATCTTTTTATTACTGAATCACCTTACACATTGGGTTCAAGTGTGTAGTTCGTAAAATTCGAAAATCCTCCTTAATTAGCAAGATCCTGACAATCAATTCACAAACTAAATGAAAATAATCATGATAAACATGAATGCATAACAGCCTTTCAGAAGCATTCCTACATGAGAAAAGAACCCCTAGCTTAATTTACAATACAATGATCACAAAACAATTTACCCCCCAAAATATTACATTCACAACACTTCAATATGTCATATTGCCTATGCTACTGTAGCTGGACAATAACGTATGGTTTCCGATACCTTTTTCGACTTTTAAGCCCTATGAACATACTTGCGATACGTGGCTTGCATGGACACAAGTGAATGAGAAGAAAATATGTAACACAACTCCCATCTCCAATCTCCACCCGTACGCGAACTATTCGCGTGCAACCTTATGTTCTTCACGTCTTCATCACGTGATAGGCGAGTAATTGCTAAAAATAGTGGTGCTTTTCACTGTGGCCTGTTTTCTGTTTTCAAAAAAGAAACATAGCGACAATGTTTTTCGTGCTTTTCAAAGACTTACCATTGTCATTCTGAAAGCATTTCTTTCCCAGAAGCTTTCCCAGCCATCAGGTGTGGTCTTTCTACGCGTTTTCTGTCCCGTCGTCTCTGCCCCATTGTTAACTTTATTTTGTGCTACTCAACATTTTCGTAAATGCAGATTCTGTGCATTGGTCCTCTAAAAGCCGCTACGTGGGGCACTGATATGCTAAGATGTTTCTTTCCATTCCACGCAGGTGTGAGTCAGCGAATTTCGCTTACTGGCTTATTGTTGGCTAATGGTGCCTGCGTCCTCGCTACGAAGGGTCAAAGGTGCTTTCCGTGTTCTGCTTGTCTCGACGGGTGGGAAATCCCTACGGCCACTTCAGTTCTAAGAGATTGCGTTACTACGTGACTATAAACAAGCAAAGTACGGAATTTTTGTTAGTATCGAGTTCATGTTAGGCACATATGAATGATTACTCTCCATACTATGCAAATTAGTATCACTTTACTTGAATTAGAGCACACATCGTATCAAACTCCTCGGCTTGATGAGTCGATTACATTTATATATTTAAAATAGTATATTAAGGGGCCAAATTATACCACCATCTTAAAATAGTAGTTGTTTAGGTTGACAGGAGTAAGCATATGACTGGTATCCACAGTTTCCCTTCACCTACACACCCGCAGTTCAGATGCTGTCCTTGATTTACCTTCAGGCGAATAAAAGTAATCACCACAGCTATCACTTCAACTTTTTCAGCGCTAGGGCCAAATGTTAATTTCACATTTTACATGTAATATTCTTCCTGAAGTTTTTATTTTTGGTCTGTAACGTATTTTAGTATGTTTAACATTGTCTTAATTGTTTTAAAAACATTTTGTGAGGTGATATCAATTCCCGACATTTTCGCTACTGTTGCAGACAGCCAACATCATGCTCACCACATGGTAATTTTTAGTTACTGTCTTACGTATACGGTATGGTTAAATGATGATGGCGTCCTCTTGGGTAAAATATTCTGGAGGTAAAATAGTAACGTGTATCCACAGGACACGTGTTCTGTATTTGAAGAAGTGTCATGATGATCTCTCCATTGGCAAAAGATTTCGGAATAGTCCCCCATTCGGATCTCTGGGAGGGGACTGCCAAGGGGGAGGTTACCATGAGAAAAAGATTGAATAATCTACGAAAGGATAACGTTCTACGAGTCGGGGCGTGGAACGTCAGAAGCTTGAACGTGGTAGGGAAACTAGAAAATCTGAAAAGGGAAATGAAAAGGCTCAATCTAGATATAGTAGGGGTCAGTGAAGTGAAGTGGAAGAAAGACAAGGATTTCTGGTCAGATGTGTATCGGTTAATATAAACAGCAGCAGAAAATGGTATAACAGGTGTAGGATTCGTTATGAATAGGAAGGTAGAGCAGGGGGTGTGTTACTGTGAACAGTTCAGTGACCGGGTTGTTCTAATCAGAATCGACAGCAGACCAACACCGACAACTATAGTTCAGGTATACATGCCGACGTCGCAAGCTGAAGATGAACAGATAGAGAAAGTGTATGAGGATATTGAAAGGGTAATGCAGTATGTAAAGGGGGACGAAAATCTCTAACGCTATAGATACAGCAATAAGGAATAGCGCAGTAGGCAGTACGGTTGAAGAGGAATGGACATCTCTAAAAAGGGCCATCACACAAGTTGGCAAGGAAAACATAGGTACAAAGAAGGTAGCTGCGAAGAAACCATGGGTAACAGAAGAAATACTTCAGTTGATTGATGAAAGGAGGAAGTACAAACATGTTCCGGGAAAATCAGGAATACAGAAATACAAGTCGCTGAGGAATGAAATAAATAGGAAGTGCAGGGAAGCTAAGACGAAATGGCTGCAGGAAAAATGTGAAGACATCGAAAAAGATATGATTGTCGCAAGGACAGACTCAGCATACAGGAAAGTCAAAACAGCCTTTGGTGACATTAAAAGCAACGGTAGTAACATTAAGAGAGCAACGGGAATTCCACTGTTAAATGCAGAGGAGAGAGCAGATAGGTGGAAAGAATACATTGAAAGCCTCTATGAGGGTGAAGATTTGCCTGATGTGATAGAAGAAGAAACAGGAGTCGGTTTAGAAGAGACAGGGGATCCAGTATTAGAATCGGAATTTAAAAGAGCTTTGGAGGACTTACGGTCAAATAAGGCACAAGGGATAGATAACATTCCATCAGAATTTCTAAAATCATTGGGGGAAGTGGCAACAAAACGACTATTCACGTTGGTCTGTAGAATATATGAGTCTGGCGATATACCATCTGACTTTCGGAAAAGCATCATCCACACAATTCCGAAGACGGCAAGAGCTGACAAATGCGAGAATTATCGCACGATCAGCTTAACAGCTCATACATCGAAGCTGCTTACAATAATAATATACAGAAGAATGGAAAAGAAAATTGAGAATGCGCTAGGTGACGATCAGTTTGGATTTAGGAAAAGTAAAGGGACGAGAGAGGCAATTCTGACGTTACGGCTAATAATGGAATGAAGGCTAAAGAAAAATCAAGACACTTTCATAGGATTTGTCGACCTGGAAAAAGCGTTCGACAATATAAAATGGTGCAAGCTGTTCGAGATTCTGAAAAAAGTAGGGGTAAGCTATAGGGAGAGACGGGTCATATACAATACGTACAACAACCAAGAGGGAATAATAAGAGTGGATGATCAAGAACGAAGTGCTCGTATTAAGAACGGTGTAAGACAAGGCTGTAGCCTTTCGCCCCTATTCTTCAATCTGTACATCGAGGAAGCAATGATGGAAATAAAAGAAAGGTTCAGGAGTGGAATTAAAATGCAAGGTGAAAGGATATAAATGATTCGATTCGCTGATGACATTGCTATCCTGAGTGAAAGTAAAGAAGAATTAAATGATCTGCTGAACGGAATAAACAGAGTAATGAATACACAGTATGGTTTGAGAGTAAATCGGAGAAAGACGAAGGTAATGAGAAATAGTAGAAATGAGAACAGCGAGAAACTTAACATCAGGATTGATGGTCACGAAGTCAATGAAGTTAAGGAATTCTGCTACCTAGGCAGTAAAATAACCAATGACGGACGGAGCAAGGAGGACATCAAATCAGACTCCCTATGGCAAAAAAGGTATTTCTGGCCAAGAGAAGTCTACTAATATCAAATACCGGCCTTAATTTGAGGAAGAAATTTCTGAGGATGTACGTCTGGAGTACAGCATTGAATGGTAGTGAAACATGGACTGTGGGAAAACCGGAACAGAAGAGAATCGAAGCATTTGAGATGTGGTGCTATAGACGAATGTTGAAAATTAGGTGGACTGATAAGGTAAGGAATGAGGAGGTTCTACGCAGAATCGGAGAGGAAAGGAATATGTGGAAAACACTGCTAAGGAGAAGGGACAGGATGATAGGACATCTGCTAAGACATGAGGGAATGACTTCCATGGTACTAGAGGGAGCTGTGGAGGGCAAAAACTGTAGAGGAAGACAGAGATTGGAATACGTCAAGCAAATAATTGAGGACGTAGGTTGCAAGTGCTACTCTGAGATGAAGAGGTTAGCACAGGAAAGCAATTCGTGGCGGGCCGCATCAAACCAGTCAGTAGACTGATGACCAAAAAAAAAGTAGTCCCCCATTCTGATCTCTGGGTGGCAACTACTCAGGAAGGTATCGTTATCAGGAGAAAGAAAACTGGCGTTCTCCAGATCGGAGTGTGGAATAACAGATCCCTTAATCGAGTAGGTAGGTTAGAAAATTTTAAAAGGGAAATGGATAGGTTAAAATTAGATATAGTGGGAATCAGTTATGTTTGGTGGCAGGAGGAACAAGAATTCTGGTCAGGTGAATACCGGGTTATAAATACAAAATCGGATAGGGGTAATGCAGGAGTTGGTTTAACAATGAATTTAAAAAATAGAGGAGTGCGGATCAGCTACTATGAACACCAAAGTAAACACATTATTGTAGCGAAGATAGACATGAAGCCTACGTCTCCCACAGTAGGACAACTTTATGCCAACTAGCTCCGCAGATGATGAAGAGATTGCATATATGTATGGTGCAATAAAAGAAACTATTCAGATAGTTAAGGGAGACCAAAATTTAATACTCATGGGGTAATGGAATT
This sequence comes from Schistocerca serialis cubense, assembly GCF_023864345.2. NCBI lineage: Eukaryota > Metazoa > Arthropoda > Insecta > Orthoptera > Acrididae > Schistocerca > Schistocerca serialis. The sequence continues at coordinate 547,596,126 of NC_064638.1, read as the reverse complement.
CGGTAGTAGGAAAAGGAAGAGAAGGAAAATTAATAGGTGGATATGGACTGGGGGTAAGAAGTGAAAGGGGAAGCTGCCTGGTAGAATTTTGCATAGAACATAACCTAATCATAGCTAACAATTTTTTAAGAAGCATGAAAGACAATAGTATACATGGAAGAGGCCTGGAGACACTGAAAAGTTTCAGGTAAATTATATAATGTCAAGAAAGAGATTTAGGAGCCAGGTTTTAAATTGTAACACACTTCTAGGGCAGATGAGGACTCTGACCACAATTTAGTGGTTATTAACTGTAGATTAAAGTTGAAAAAACTGCAAAAAGGAAGTAATTTAAGGAGCTGGGACCTGGATAAACTGAAAGAAGCAGAGGTTGTAGAGAGTTTTATAGAGAGTGTTAGGGAACTATTGACAAGAAAAGGGGAAAGAAATACAGTAGTTGAAGAATGTGTAGCTTCGAGAGACATAATAGTGAATGTAGCAGAGGATGAAGTAGAAAAAAAGACGAGCGCTAGTAGAAATCTTCGGATAACAGAAGAGATATTGAATTTATTTGATGAAAGGAGAGAATATGCAGTACTTGAAGCAGACGAAAATGAATACAAATGTCTCAAAAATGAGATCGACAGGAAGTGCAAAATGGCTAAGCAGGGATAGCTAGAGGACAAATGCAAGGATGTATAGGCCTATATCACTAGGGGTAAGATAGAGACTGCCTACAAGAAATTTAAAGATACATTTGGAGAAAAGAGCACCCCCTATAAGAATATCAAGATGGAAAACCAGTCCTAAACAAAGAAGGGAAAGCAGAAAGGTGGAAGCAGTATGCAGAGAATCATACAAGGAAGATGTACTTGAGGGCAATATTACGGAAACTGAAGATGACGTAGATGAAGATGAATTGGGAGAAATGATACTGCATGAAGAATTTGACAGGGAACTGAAAGAACTAAGTCGAAACAAGGCCCTGGGAGTAGACAACATTGCATAACTACTGATAGCCTTGGTAGAGCGAGCCATGACAAAACCCTGCCATCTAGTGAGCAACATGTATGCGACAGGTGAAATACCTTCAGACTTCAAGAAGAATATAATAATTCCAATCCCAAAGCAAGCACACATTGACAGGTGTGAAAATTATCGTACTATCAGTTTAATTAGTCACGGCTGCTAAATACTAACACGAATTCTTTATAGACAAATGAAAAAGCTGGTAGAAGCCAACCTTGGAGAAGATCAGTTTGGATTCCCCCGAAATGCGGGGAACACGCGAGGCAATACTGACCCTACGACTTGTCTTAGAAGATAGATTAAGGAAAGGCAAACCAACGTTTCTAGTATTTGTGGACTTAGAGAAATCGTTTGACTATGTTGATTGGAATACTCTCTTTCAAATTCTGAACGTGGCAGGGATAAAATACAGGGAGTGAAAGGCTATTTACAATTTGTACAGAAACAAGATGGTAGTCGTAAGAGTGGAGGAGCATGAAAGAGAAGCAGTGGTTGACAAGGGAGTGAGACAGGGTTGTAGCCTATCCCCCGACGATATTCAATCTGTATATCGAGAAAACAGTAAAGGAAAAAAAAAATATGGAGTAGGAATTAAAATCCACGGATAGGAAACAAAATCTTTGAGGTTCGCCGATGACATTGTAATTCTGTCAGAGAAAGCAAAAAACTTGGAAGAACAGTTGAATGGAATGGAGAGTGCCTTTAAAGGAAGATATAAGATGAACATCGGCAAAAGTAAAACGAGGATAATGAAATGTAATCGAATTAAATCAGGTGATTCTGACGGAATTAGTTTAGGAAATGAGACACTTAAAGTAGTAGATGGGCTTTGCTATTTGGGCATCAAAATAACTGATGATGGTTGAAGTAGAGAGGGTATAAAATGTAGACTGGCTATGGCCAGGAAAGCGTTTCTGAAGAAGAGAAATTTGTTAACATCGAATGTAGATTTAAGTGTCAGAAAGTCTTTTCTGAAAGTATTTGTATGGAGTGTAGCCATGTATGGAAGTGGAACATGGACGATCAATAGTTTAGACAAAAAGAGAATAGAAGCTTGCGAAATGTGGTGCTGCAGATTACATAGGTAGATCATGTAACTAGCGAGGAGGTACTGAAAGAACTTGGGAGAAGAGATATTTGTGGTACAACTTGACTAGAAGAAGGGATCGGTTGGTAGGACACGTTCTGAGGCATCAAAGGATCACCAAATTTGTACTGGAGGGAAGCGTGGAGTGTAAAAATCGTAGGGGGAGACCAAGAAATGAATACGCTAAGCAGATTCAGAAGGATGTAGGTTGCAATAGTTACTCAGAGACGAGGAAGCTTGCACAAGATAGAGTAGCACGGAGGGCTGCAACAAACCAGTCTCTGGAGTGAAGACCACAACAACATCAACTTATATATATGTATATATATATATATATATATCCGTTCCTATGTTCGTATTTTCTTCTGCGTTTTGTTTGTTTCTTGACGAGAACTTCTGTACAATCGGTTTTACTGTACCTGTAATTGTCGTGGAGGTGGATGTCCTCTCTGTGTCAAATAGTTTGGAATGTTACTAAGCAGTCTCAGAGATATATTCTGCATACTAAAATCAAATTTAATTATTTTCATACAGTAATATCGAGAACAAGACGAAGTTAAGTGGATTCTGTTGTGCACAATCTACGCAATGCTCACCTTAAAATGGCCTGGTGGTGAAGCACGTTCTTCACTAGTTGTTGATGAATCCACTCGTGTTCAACATTCTCTGTCATTGTCTGTCGACCAAGGGGCTGGTCACTGTTACGTATCGCCGATCGCCCGACGTCACTTTCATTTCTAGAAACATATTCCTGTCTCCTGGTGCTCGTCATACGCATATTAAAGTGTCGCATGGCAGAAATGTTATCGTTCAGAACCTCCAACTCGGCTGCAACCATTAGCATCATATGAATGAAGAAGATGTCCGTGCAGACGCTGGACTCGGCTGCGACCAGAGCACAGAAGGAATGGACAACATACAGGAGCTCGTATGTTGGCGACGCATAGACATCGACTGGGAGCCATACGGGAACAGGGAGCTGTCGAGGAACCTCCTGGTGGCCCTCGTCGGACCTCATGACGGTGCGGGACAGTAGCGGGCAGAGGACCCAGCCGATCACCGCCGGCACCGCCACCATCTGCACAAACAAAACAACCACTTCAACGCCTTTCTGTGCTGGTTTCCACGAGGAAGACGTGTACATAAGGGTTGCCAGAAATTACGAAACCTTTGAACCATTTACTAGTTCGCAAACGGACGCGCCTGGCATTATTACAACTTGCACCCATCTCAAAACGGGCAAATCCTGGAGATGGGTAGCTGCAGTTTTAAACCGTTCTTGATGATCAAAATGGGCTTTCCACTACATAGCGGAATATACACTGTGATGCCAGATGAGAGTCAGATACGGTTTCTTCACTTATGTGGGCAACAATACATCATTGGATATTGGCAGCTTTGAACATTCCGTGATGTGTGGTCAGGTTAACAGGTTAATTAATTATGCAGCGTTGGCGACGAAAGGCGCATAATGCTTTTCGAGAGCTGGTGCGGCCTACAGCTTGCATCTGTTAGAAGGTTTCATTCACGACAATGTATTGAAGCATTACACATTACTTGGCACTTTTCTCTAATATCTTCTTAATTAATTACTGAGTTAATTATGTTTAGTGAGAGAAGGTATTTTCATTTACAAGAAAATTATGCCCTCCGGTGAAAGATAATATTAACTCATTTGACAGAGATTCTGTTTAAAACGTCGATACATCCAGCAAATGTAAGTAGTGAATAGGAACTGATAAATGTGAAACTGTTTACTTCACTCTTGTTCTTCCTGTTATGTCGCTTCTTGTTCTGAGAATCTCAAGCAGAGCAAATGTAGGCTCTGTAGTTGTAATGCTTTGTATCGTTGAAGGTTATTTAAATATATTTACTCTGTCGGCTCCATCACTGATTCTAGCCACCACATTGTCTCCTAAGCATTTATTCCGTTTGTTGTGAGTTACATACGTTGCAGGGAAAAATAAAAAATAAATAAAATAGGTGAGGCTGGGGGTCGGACGTCGTTGGTGTTCTTTCGTTAAATGCTTTTCTGTTCGGGAGCAGAACCCCATGAGGTATTTTAGCCGATCATTTTAGTACAGCAAAATCATGATTCTGGCTGGTTTCTGTTTCCAAACAAGGACGCCCGGAAACCTAGTCACTGGACTAATATAACTGAAAATGACTGAGCGAATACGGATGGGCTCCACAAGATAATCTGAGAAGTAAATATCATAGAAAATTAAATACGCTGTACTGCAGCGAGCAATTTACGCAAACGAACCTATCCTCAATGTGAGTTGCCTCCATTTCGCGACTGTTGTGTAGTACTGAATAGCATCATTTACAGAACTCTTAGTTAAAGTCACTCCTTTGAGAAATGTACTCTATCATCATCTCATTGCTGACACAGGACACAACGCCATAGGGTATCTGTCAGTTTCTGTAACGAATAGACAACAAATTTATAGATCAATCCAAAAGTTAGATCACTAAATCCAAAAGTATTCACGGTAGTGTGATACCGTCGTAGCGGAAATACTTTTTATTAACAAAAAAAGTTAACAGAACGTATATATTTTTATCTTTGGCTACTTTGGTAAATGTAACCATCGAGTCATCTATTGAATGGGCATTTATTGGTAATTGTGCTACCAGTGACATATAGATATTAATTATAACAACACTAAAATCAACACCTTTCGATGGAGTTGTTCTCCGAAACTGGCAGACAGCACAGAGTTCTTCTGTGACTTCGAAACTAAAGCTTAATCTAAGTGGGCGTCCAACACAGCAATGTGTTGCTATTAGAAATAGGCGTGAGTGTCTCCGAAACGAACCCGCCACACCTTATTATCCTTTATTGTATGGGGCCCCAATCTTTAGTTTATGAGTCAGTGCACCACTTCTGTGAACTGCAGACTTGATGAGGATATGCGGTGTTTGTTTTACTACAGGGAACATAATCACAAGTGCACGTCATTGGGAACGAAATTTATAAACAGTCACTTAACTGATAATTTACTGTCTTCAGAAAAATGCCTCGTCTGAGCTAAATGAATGTGCTATGATCGTAATGACGGAATGCATTTGTCAGAATGTACCTAAAGTAGAACGTGTGCTTGATCTAAGGACAGAGCATCTGTGAGTCAGCACTATTTTTCATTTGAACCTTACTGCCAATCTCTTACAATAATGACATGTCATTCCTGGCACCTGTTCACCAAACAGTAATACTCTTAGAACTATAAATGATCTTCACTTTTAAAAAAATCACTTCCATTTGTTAATGCGAATATTTTTCGAATTATTGATTTTACACGTTTTATTTTGGGACATGGAATGGCAGCCCATTACACAACAACGACTGTCAGTTTGACGACCGCACTGGTGATAAAACCAGCTCGTTTTCGTCGCATTGTTGTCCACATACGACCAACGTGTCTGATTAAGCTGACTGAGACTATCATTGGGCCATTATTCCGAAACTCAGCGACACCGTCCTTGCAGTTATCTGATCCTCCACGAATATGTTCATACGGGAAATACCGGCTTCTGGAAGAGTAGTCCGTCGTTTACTCTTTAACTCGGTTTCTTGCAACATTACACACGTCTCACAAAAAAATCTTACTTTGTTGCGGTTGTGAGCAAGTATCATCACCAGAATTTACTCGGCGATGGAGACAGATATCAGGGCATACTAATTCTGTATAATCGTGAATGCGTGCTATGTTTTTGTTTACATTCCAAGTTTGTCCCGAGTTGAGTGAGGGTGTGTGAAACACAAGTCGGATGGCAATAAATAGAGTAGCCGTTGGCATAATTCGATAGGTGTATATATACAGAGATAGAATTTCACCCTCTCTCTGCTCTCTCCAATCAAGAAACCAAAAGCAACACGTTACTTCGCAAGTGGGGGAGAGTGTTGACCTGCAGTATGGTGTAGCTCGGATACACAGTGTCTCCTGGTCGGTGTTTGAATCTAGTGACCGAGTTTACGACCACATCAACGAAGGCACACTAGATACGGCCATAAGCTGTTCCAGGCATATTCTACATTATGTTGGACTAAGACGGCTAGAGCTGACAAGTGCGAGAACTATTGCACAATCAACTTAACAGTTCATGCATCGAAGCTGCTTACAAGATTAATATGCAGAAGAATGGAAAAGAAAATTGAGAATGCGCTAGGTGACGATCAGTTTGGCTTTAGGAAAAGTAAAGGGACGAGAGAGGCAATTCTGACGTTACGGCTAATAATGAAATCAAGGCTAAAGAAAAATCAAGACACTTTCTTAGGATTTGTCGACCTGGAAAAAGCGTTCGACAATATAAAATGGTGCAAGCTGTTCGAGATTCTGAAAAAAGTGGGGATAAGCTATAGGGAGAGACGGGTCATATACAATATGTACAACAATCAAGAGGGAATAATAAGAGTGGACGATCAAGAACGAAGTGCTCGTATTAAGAACGATGTAAGACAAGGCTGTAGCCTTTCGCCCCTACTCTTCAATCTGTACATCGAGGAAGCAATGATGGAAATAAATGAAAGGTTCAGGAGTGGAATTAAAATACAAGGTGAAAGGATATAAATGATACGATTCGCTGATGACATTGCTATCCTGAGTGAAAGTGAAGAAGAATTAAATGATCTGCTGAACGGAATGAACAGTCTAATGAATACACAGTATGGTTTGAGAGCAAATCGGAGAAAGACGAAGGTAATGAGAAGTAGTAGAAATGAGAACAGCGAGAAACTTAACATCAGGATTGATGGTCACGGAGTCAATGAAGTTAAGGAATTCTGCTACCTAGGCAGTAAAATAACCAATGACGGACGGAGCAAGGAGGACATCAAAAGCAGACTCGCTATGGCAAAAAAGGCATTTCTGGCCAAGAGAAGTCTACTAATATCAGATACCGGCCTTAATTTGAGGAAGAAATTTCTGAGGATGTACGTCTGGAGTACAGCATTGAATGGTAGTGAAACATGGACTGTGGGAAAACCGGAACAGAAGAGAATCGAAGCATTTGAGACGTGGTGCTACAGACGAATGTTGAAAATTAGGTGGACTGATAAGGTAAGGAATGAGGAGGTTCCACGCAGAATCGGAGAGGAAAGGAATATGTGGAAAACACTGATAAGGAGAAGGGACAGGATGATAGGACATCTGCTAAGACATGAGGGAATGACTTCCATGGTACTAGAGGGAGCTGTAGAGGACAAAAACTGTAGAGGAAGACAGAGATTGGAATACGTCAAGCAAATAATTGAGGACGTAGGTTGCAAGTGCTCCTCTGAGATGAAGAGATTAGCACAGGAAAGGAATTCGTGGCGGGCCGCATCAAACCAGTCAGTAGACTGATGACAAAAAAAAAAAAAGACCTGAGGTTATGTACTGTGCGGCGGTTTCAAATATTAGGGATCTACATATTTACGAGTAAGTGCTATGTAACGTAAGGACACACCAAAAAGTTTCCGTTCGAGGTCCCTGCAGTCCTAACTCTGTATGCCAATCAGGCAAAATCTCTATGAGCATTGAAGGAGTCATCCCACTGATGCACCAGGTTGAAGATACCCCTCTGGTAAAACATCGTATCCTGCTGTGTGAAGAAGTCCCCAATTGCCTGCTGTGCATCTTCGTCCAAAAGGAATCGTCGCCACATCAAGGCCTGTTGTAAGCTACCGAAGGTCTGATAACCGCATGGGGAGATCTCAGGACTACAGGGCGGGCACTCGAGTGTTTCCCCTTGTCCGTAATGGATGAGACTGCCCTCCCCGATCGACAGTCGTCTTGTGATGAATTGCGACCAGCACGGAACATAGCGCAACATTTCGCAACGGTGGTTCTCGACAAACATGTTTCCCCATACATATTATTCATTCTCCAGTAGATGTCTGCCGGTGTTTATCCTTCGGCGGACACGAAAAGAACAACAGCGCGGTGATCCTGTTTGGACGCATTTGTTAATAACGTCGCCATAGTTCACGTTTCCGCATTTGCCGCACGCACGTCGGAAAGACACGAATGCTATAATGACTTCCATATATATCCCCACCCTGATTCTGGTGCTTATATACCACCACTGGAGACGCGCTACGTTGAATACACGCTGCAGCAACGCCCTCAAATGGAAAATTTTCGGAAACTCGAACTCGGAACCTTTGTCTTTCGCGGAAAGTGCTCTACCACCTGAGCTACACAAGGAAATTTCTTATCAGCGCACACTCCGCTGCGGAGTGAAAATTTGATTCTGAAGGTTAAAAACTAGTTAAATAATGTTTACGTAATGTTTCAGTTAAGCCATACTTCATTATGTGGTTCATCTCATAGATGAGACGGGTCGTTTTACGATGGAGAATTTTCTCTGTCTTGAAAATGAAAATTTGTCTTAGTTGCTAATAGGTTCTATTTCAAAATCTTTTTAACTTATAACGAGTTCTTGATAAACTTCTTTCTTCTTCTTACGTTACCGGTCGTAATGTAGCACATGAACTGTTAAATAATGTGTTGACAAGATTTTCTCTACTGCAGAGTTGAACAGCATATTTGTTGGTAGGTACGTCGTCATGTTTTACCTTGGAACAGTTTATCACTTTTGGATAAACGTTACTTTTCCGGAGCAGTTTCCATAATTTCAGTAAAAGATTGCAGCATACAAAGTGAATACTTATCATTGCAAAATGAAATATAAAAATGTATTATAGAGGGCTGGCTAGAAGTGTAAGTCTGAAAAGAGTTCCAAGATACATCACTCTCCAATACTTGCCGTAGTCTCCAATACGGCACGGACCCAAACTTGACGCACTAGCTAAGGAAGTAAACGGTACACTATCTCAGTTCTTCAGTAAGTTCCACGGAGGAAGGCAATGGATCACAACGTCGAGACGTGGCATGACATTGTCTGTGTTATATTGCATACTCCATCTTTCTCGACATACAGTAACACAGTATGTGACACGCGGTCCGGCTGTTAAGAAACATTTTCTCAGGAGCTAGTAGACGTATCAAGTTCAAATTTATGTCACAAATTAATGTCTCTCTTCCTTGGCGACGTAAAAATGTTGAGCTTCTAAGTCACCTCAGTCAAAAGATTTATTTATGACACAATTTTTATACTCAACAACTCACTCGCCATAACGTATACGGTATTTCCCCTTGACATAGGATCATGAAATTTGGCAAGAAGCAAGGTTTCACAATACAAGTAAGGGAAAAAATCCTAAAATTGGTAATTTACAATTACGTAACAAGAAAAAGTATTTTCTTTGACATTTTTATCCGTCTTTGTATTTGTGTGTCCATCGGTTAAGACTCTTTTTCTCTGGAACAACTTCATGTATCAAAATTAAATTTATGTCACGAATTAAGGTCCATCGTTCCTTGGCGGTGTAAAAGTATTAATCTTCTAAGTCAAATAAATCAAAAGGTACGGCGATTATGTCACATATTTTGACACTCAAAAACTCAGTCATAGAATTCCCTTGGCCCAGAATCATGAAATTTGGCTAAAACCAAGTTTTCACAGTGCAGGTAATGAGAAAATTGAGAAATAGTTAATCTGTGACTAAATCACATGAAAAAATATACCATTTTTCATTTATCCGACTTAAAACTTAAAACGCACTGGAAAGTCTTGAAATCCCTGGTACCTTTGTATTGCCGCTATCATTGTCGATAACAGGCAAAAATTGTGAATATCCAGGATTCCCGGACTGGATGAGCTGTCTAAACACATAACTTAATTTGTACGGAAACCTCAGTGCGCGAGACCTAGTCTCACTTGACCAGTTATTTTAAATGACCCACCTATCCTTTTTCTACGGAAATGAAAACTAGATGTACAGTCAGTGAGGCAGACTTATTTTCACTGCTCTAATTCTCATGCCTTCTGAAATACGTTGACTATAACGGAGGGTAACGGCCCCAATGTTTCTGCCGACACGCATAGAGTAAGGCTTGTCAACAACAGATTTCAGGACAATTCAGGAAATCCTCATTACGGCATTACAGCATTACGGTAGAAACTGTTGCGCCGTTTCCATTATTTAAAGTCTAAGTGATAAGGCTCTGAGCAGTGAAACCAAGTCTGTCATCACTAATTCCACCTCTAGTTCTCATTTCGGCAGAATTAAATATACATATGCCATTGGGGTGAAAGTGGTGTTTGTTTACCTGTAAGTAGTATGAACTCCTGTCCACTGAGTAAGCCACTCACATACGGCATATCCGGCCAATTGCGTTTTACAAACTTTGCTTCATGTCGAAAATATGTGAGGTGGTGAAGTTAGTTAGAACATGCTGTATAGTTGGAGTGAGAGTTCGACACATTTTTGTTGGATGTTCTGCGGCAAACTTGAGTTAAATGTCGTTTCCAGCACTTAGCTGATGATACGACAGTTCTTATTCCACCCTGTCTAATGTCTACTGCAAAAGACATCTCAAGCATATGTCATAACATAGCATCTTAAAGATGGACAGGTCTAGAATACAGTTTTTCTAGGGGCAGCAACGTACCTAGAGTGGATTTACCATGTTACTAACACAGCCACTACGCTATCAGTGATAGTACCGGGTGATCAAAAAGTCAGTATAAATTTGAACACTTAATAAACCACGGAATAATGTAGATAGAGAGGTAAAAATTGACACACATGTTTGGAATGACATGGGGTTTTATTAGAACAAAAAAAAGAAACACTCCATATTGCTAGACGCGTGAAAGATCTCTTGCGCGCGTCGTTTGGTGATGATCGTGTGCTCAGCCGCCACTATCATCATGCTTGGCCTCCCAGGTCCCCAGACCTCAGTCCGTGCGATTATTGCCTTTGGGGTTACCTGAAGTCGCAAGTGTATCGTGATCGACCGACATCTCTATGGATGCTGAAAGACAACATCCGAAACCAATGCCTCACCATAACTCCGGACATGCTTTACAGTGCTGTTCACAACATTATTCCTCGACTACAGCTATTTTTGAGGAATGATGGTGGACTTATTCAGCATTTCCTGTAAAGATCATCATCTTTGCTTTGTCTTACTTTGTTATGCTAAATATTGCTATTCTGTCAGATGAAGCGCCATCTGTCGGAAACTTTTTAAACGTTTGTATTTTTTTGGTTCTAATAAAAGTCCATGTCATTCCAAGCATGTGTATCAATTTGTACGTCTCTATCTACATTATTCCGTGATTTATTCACTTTTCAAATTTATACTGACTTTTTGATCACCCGGTAAATACAATGTTGTCATTACGTGTCAAAAACGACAGTTAGCTACCGCCGAGGCTGCAGCTGCGTGTCCTGATCGAACCTGGTAGTGCAGGTAGACGCTGTTTGACAGCTTCTGGTACCGGCGCCGCGTCCGCTGATTCTCTTCTCCGCTGCCGAACCGCCTCCTGATGTCCTCCATCTGTCGCACCGTCTGCCGCAGAGTTGCTCCTTGTGCCACGAACAGCGCAGCCTGTAAGCAGGCAACATGCCATTACCCCTGATTACAAGAAATAGCAGCCGAGTTCAGTCACTTGTGAAGATCGCCGTGCCTAAGGCCGGTAGATTTAGTGCCGAGTCTGGAGCAGAAAGTGACATTGACACCAGACTGTCTCTGGTCACCGGATGTTGTTAACTGTTGAGCACCGGAACTTGGCTTCAGACGTTAATCTTCACGAAGGTTGGGTCAAAGAGCGTGACACGGTGGGTGGGAGGAGGAGATTTGTGTTTAACGTCCCGTCGACAACGAGGTCATTAGAGACGGAGCAAAGGGAAGGAAGGGGTAGAAAATCGGCCATGCCCTTTCATAGGAACCGTCCCAGAACTTCCCAGAAGCGATTTAGGGAAATCACGAAAAACCTAAATATGGATGGCCGGACGCGGGTTTGAATCGCCGTCCTCCCACATGCGAGTCCAGTATGCTAACCAATGTGCCACCTAACTCGGTACAGTGGGCAGAACGGGCAAGACAGATTGAGAAACGCCTACAGAGTCTGGCTCTGATTTGTAAATGGCTGGCTAATAGAGACTTTCTCAACCTGCCACCAAATAAAGTAATTAGTGGTAATCTATCCAACTAGTAAGTGGAGGGCGGTCGTCATTCGTCATAGAAACGCTAGGAATGAGTTCGGAACTTTGGAGAACTGGGGGGATGGGGATGGAGGGGAGGGAGTGGGGTTGAAATGAACTTTGACGATGTGAATCAAGTGGGCTGGGGTGTTGGGGGCAAGGAGAATGTAGGTGGTATCCGGGGGCAGAAGTAGTACCAACGGCGGCCATCGATAATGACGTCTTCATAGGACGGGAGAATCACCATCAAAAGTGCCGGACGTTCTTACTTCATCAGAAATACTGCAAAGCCATTTAAGATTTAACCCAGAGCACTGGCGTATTCACAGTAACTGGACACTACTACCTCTCCTCCTACAACCGCCTATAGTGATTGGGTTGAAGAACTTCTAGCAAACACAACGCAGCATCTCATTCTTAACCGACAAAAATCATTAGGCGTAAAAGTTTGGGTGTACTGAAGGAATTTTACGGTACCATTACTCTTCACAGACAACGTAGTGTCGTAATTTCCATCAGGCTTTTGGAGAATGATGCTGTTATAGGCAGAGTAGCCGCAACGACAGAAAATTTTAGCAGGAAGATCTGGAAGCTTGATGCAACGATAAGCTGCTGATCCCCAACATAAACAAATGTAAAGTACTGTACATACATGATGACCCATTATTGAATAATTACACGATTACTGAAGAATCACTGGAAGCAGCAATATGCGTGCGAATCAGTTTAAAGTATAACAATCACATAAAACTAATCATAGGGAAGGCAGATGCCAAACTGAGATTCATTGGTAGAATTCTCAGAAAATGCAGTCCACTAACGAAGGATGTAGATTACAAGGTCCTCATTCCACCAATTCTTGAATGTCGCTGATCAGTCTGGGATCCGCACCAAACAGAACTGATAGAGGAAATAGTAGTTGCCTTGACCGCAGAGGCTTGTTTCATTCGACTGAAAAAGCCAACTGAAGGAAAAAACTATCGATTGCCTATTCGACCGTAAAAACCAGTATGTTATCGCATCACTGCCTGTGGTGCACGAAATTCCCTCTGCCACACACTGTAAGTAGTCTTGTGGACTATAGGTGTAGTTGTAGATAGCCAAATAGTGGTGAGGCCAATATCAATTAAGAAACGCGTACAGAAGTTCACGGTCTAGTGCAAGGTGTGACACCTGTAACACGATTGAATGTTATTGCTGTGCTTGTAAATAGGCGAAAAGGTCCGAAAACGTTTGACTACTCAATCGTCACTGGTATCAGTGAAAGTCTCCAAGTATTTTAAACTATCCGACCGTCGCGGCTTTAGACGGAGGGACCATATAAACGTAAAGTTGGAGCAGGCAGATGCCAGAATAGATTTGTTAGAAGAATTCTAAGTAAATATAGCTCAAGCATAATAGAGGCCGCTTGCCCAACGTCGTTCGATCAATTCTTGAATATTCTTTCGTGGTCTGGGAAAGTCACCAGATTGGATTAACGTCAGATACAGAAAGCAGTCAAAAAAACTGCACAACTCGTCATGGGTTTATTTGGACAGCGCAAGAACGAAGTGCAGTTGGAACACGTTAGTGTAAAAGTCGTTGTGCGACGCAGAGAGCGTTCTAACACGAGTCAAGAAAAATATAACTCCTTAGAATATACACCACGTGTACTGACCACTATGCTAAAATAAGAGAAATTCTGGCTCATACAGAAAGATGCAAAAAGTCTTTCTTCTCGCGTACCATCCCCGAATAGGACAGGAAGGGTGTTGGAGGAAGGCACGTTCTATTGGAATGCACCCCATGCCACTTATCGTACGGTGGCTTACGGAGTCCAGACGTAGATGAAGACGTAGATTGTTGCCGGACACCTTGACGAAAGTACTTATCACTAGCTTCCCAGCCATCGATTTCCCTAGGCGATCTTACCATCATAACAAATAAGTCTAATTTTGGTGCTCTCCAGTCAACGTTACACTCAAACAAGGAACTCGTTGTGTCTGTAACATTCTTTTCGTATAGTATTTAAGCTATTTATATTATATTCTCCGAAAGAGTGTTTCACAATTAGTATACTATTTACAAAAATATATTTGGGAATAGTCTTACGTTCCTCTGTCAGTCAATTTTAATCTGTCTAAATAGAATCTGGAAAGACTCAAGAACAAATAGAAAAATCTATGATTTACATGATTCATACAGGTACTGTAAAATGTGATTACTAATTGGTTTTTGTTAAAGATTCTCTTTTTTGATCACTTAAAACATTTACACTAACAGTTTACAGTTTAGTTCTCTTGAAGATACAAAAATTGTTCATTCATGTCCTTGTATTGTTTCCTCGGCTGCCTCTTCATTACATGGGGATTTGTTGTCTGCCTGCACATCTCATAACCATAGTCCCCACTGTTATTGGTTATTTACCTTGCTCTTTATTTGCAACCCTTACATCTTTCCCACTTCAGACTCACGTTTAAATGTGTCTCACTTAAACGGGATGCGAGAATTTTGTTGATGTGTGTGTTTCCTTGTTTCGGGCACCTTAGGCCTAAGATAAGCTGACAAAATAGTTACTAAATTAAACGCTCGTTCTACTTCCGGAATATGTCTTTTATTTGTTTTTATCTTGGTACTACATTGTTTAGTATAGATATACGTCTACTTTAAGTTATGTTCCAAAGTGCTGTATGCTTGAGCCTTTGTTTCTGACAAAGATTCATCATGTCTCAGTTGCAAAAAGATAAGCAGATATCTTTTGACTGACTCGTTCTTTTTTATACCAATGATCAGCCAGACAGTTTTCTTCGCTATACGAAGTTAGGTTAATCATAGTTTAAAACGTGACAAAAACAGTAATTTAGAGGTGTCCTATGCTCTCTCCCTCTCTACCTCTCTCTGTATGTCGGTATGTAGGTGTATGTATGTGATTGTGTGTGTGTGTGTGTGTGAGTGTCTGTGTGTGTGTGTGTGTGTGTGTGTGTGTATGTGTATGTGTGTGCGTGTCTGATGCAGGAAGTAAATGAAATTTTACTTGATTCATAGATGAGCTGTTTTAGAAACTCCAACAAAATTATAAAATAGGCTTAACTTCGAGACCACCGGTAACATTTTAACTAAATGGAAAAAGTCATCTTGTCGCTCTCAAAAATGAGGAGTGGCTTGTAAGGGTTACCTTGAAGAGAAATCCGATGCAGATAGAAGTGGCCAGGCTGCAGAGTGTGATCCGCTCAAGCTCTTCCGGAGGGTCCACGTACAGCTTGAGAGCCACACAGGCGGGCAGAAAAGCGAGGGTGGCAATAACGAAGCCGGCGAGCAGTCCGTTGAGGTGGCGTGCGACCCGGCCTTGTGGCCGCCACAGACCCATCAGACGGCGCAGAGTGGCTCCAGGGACCACCAGCGGGTCGCTGTCCGCCGAGGGGGGCTCCATTCTGGTTCCTGCTGTGGGAGGCCCAGACGTCAAGTACAAAGAATGTCTCCGCAGTGGCAGCGGTGGAGAGATTATATGCAATAAGCAATTTTACAACAGTTTGTAAAGTCTCTTCTTCTTTATCAACAGGATTGTTAGGCTTCAAAGAGACATATTGAGCACAGTCAGGGCATGATCCATTTACGGATCGTCCACGACTCTTTACTTATGTAGTTATTTACTTGTTTATCAGGTTCTGGAGACCATGCTACAGGGTCGCGAAGCGTGTCGGTACATATACTGATTGACAATTGCCAAATAACAACTGTTACTGCTAAGAAACACCTGCTAATTGATAGATAAAAACTCATAGCTGCTACGGAACAACCGACCAAGGATAGTAAAAGGAAATGTTGAACGCGTGATGCATTAACTGCAGCGGAGCCTGTGCATGAAGGCTGTATGTGCAGTACCGTGCTTGTCGAAGGTTGATGTGGAACCGATTACTGCGACATTCCATCTGGTGTGATAACATGCCTATAAGGCATCATTTCAGTGCTTAGTAACCTGGACGACCAGTTCGACGGGTCGAAGCCGGTCGAGGTCACACTTCTGCGGCCATAGTAATGAGTGCGTCCAAACGTATCATCTCGCGAAGATGGAAATGCTAAGCGAAACCACACCGGTGGTCGTAGACCGACCGCCATACCGCAAGAGGATCGATACACATCCATAACGGGAGAAGAAACAGACATCTCACTCCTAGGCAGATCGCTGCAGACCCTGAAACCTGTACCAGTACAAGTGTCGCTTCCAGAACCATTTCGCGACGATTGAATCAGGCTGGTATGTACACTTGGTGGTCTGTTAAATGGATGCCAGTTCAATTATGATATCATGAAGAAAGAGTTCATTGGTGAAGGGAGAATGTTGCTTTGGGACAACAACAGTGGTCCAGAGTAGTGTTCTCCGATGAATTCCGCTCCACTGTGACAGGTAATTCTGGCTACCAGTTAGTGTGGAGAAAGAGGGGGTTCACGTTATACATCACAGAATGTTTCTGAACGTCATCCGTGTAACTTGGTAGCTATGGTGTGGGCAGGTATTTTGCACAACCGCCGAACACAACTGCATACCTTTGCGCAAGGCGCCAAAAAGATGGTTCAAGTGGCTCTGAGCACTATGGGACTTAACTTCTGAGTTAGAAATACTTAAACCTAACTAACCTAAGGACATCACACACATCCATGCCCGAGGCAGGATTCGAAACTGCGACCGTAGCGGTCGCGCGGTTCCAGACTGTAGCGCCTAGGACCGCTCGGCCACCCCGACCGGCGATTATTCTGGATCACGTCCGTCTGTTTAGGGGTGCGGCAGGTCCTGACTTCATATTTATGTATGACAATACCTTTCCCATACAGGCCGCTCAGGTATGGCACACACGGGAAAGTAAAGGTACTGAACGTGTGACTCTCCCCGTACAGTTCTAGTACCGAAAATCGCCTTGAGAGACGAGTGGCGCAATATCACCCAAGGACCCCTCAACAATGTCGTATGTGGAGTCCGCAGCTCGTAGTCGTGCGGTAGCGCTCTCGCTTCCCACGCCCGGGTTCCCGGGTTCGATTCCCGGCGGGGTCAGGGATTTTCTCTGCCTCGTGATCACTGGGTGTTGTGTGATATCCTTAGGTTACTTAGGTTTAAGTAGTTCTGAGTTCTAGGGGACTGATGACCATAGATGTTAAGTGCCATAGCGCTCAGAGCCATTTGAACCATTTCGTATGTGGGAAATGTACCATAGCGCCCAAGGAGGGCGTATTCCTTACTGAGATTCCGATATTATTTATGTCTGTTATCCTGCTTCCCCGTGTGGTGAAATTTGTACCATTTCTCATTATAAATATACCATTCCACCTCTTTTACGTATGTACTGCCCAACATGTCGATCATGAAAGCCTGTGACGATTCTTGTCCAACAACATCGCTGTTTCGTAACAGCTGTCAAGCAGTCTAGTTTAAAGAGCACTGATTTTTATCTTGGATTTGAGCATATCACTCAGTTTTTGAGTCCTGCTGAAAGTATACAGAAACCGAAAAATTGGTGAACTGTGCTCACATTTCTGTACAATGTGTTATTTCTGTACAAAGTCTTATTCAAGTGCACAGTCTTTTTTCGTCTGGTGTTCACATTTTGAATGTTTATTCTCACTGAATCAATATTATCAACAACAAATCCCTCGATGGAGTGTATGTAAAGGTCGACGAAGGTAGACACCTGAAAAACGACGTACGCGAAGTTCGTGAACTTATACCGGAGATCAGTCTGACCGCTCGTGTCTGGACTGAGAATATTCTTGGTGTGTGCCAAGAAATGTCGCAGAATATAATACCGTACGAGGTAATAGGGTGATCATAAGCAAAGTGAACAAGCCTTCCTGATTCATTATCAGAAACATTGGAGATCGGCATCATTGAGAAGGTATCAGCATTATCTTTCTGCGCTTGATGTTGAAAGTGAAACTTCTATGAAAGCCTTCCAGTTAGCCTCAATCCTAAGAATTTATGAAGATAGATTATACTCACTGCTTCAGCAGCTACACACAGTAAAATTTATATTTAACAAGAGTTCAGTTTCAGAAAATGTTTCCATTGCTTTTGATTACAATTAGGTTTTAATTCCTTCTCTGACAGCTACTTATTGATGCTGCTAATTGCACTATTAATTACATCATTTACAGTACCTTCCACATCTTTCACAATATTCCCGGCGGGGTCAGGGATTTTCTCTGCCTCGTGATGACTGGGTGTTGTGTGATGTCCTTAGTTAGGTTTAAGTAGTTCTAAGTTCTAGGGGACTGATGGCCATAGATGTTAAGTCCCATAGTGCTCAGAGCCAGCCATCTTTCACAATAAAATCTATGTCGTCCACAAAGTGAACCATTTTTGTGTCATATATACTACTGGCCATTAAAATTGCTATACCAAGAAGAAATTCAGATGATAAACGGGTATTCACAGGACGAATATATTATACTAGAACTGGCATGTGATTACATTTTCACGCAGTTTGGGTGCATAAATCCTGAGAAATCAGTCCCCAGGACAACCACCTCTGGCCGTAATAACGGCCTTGTTACGCCTGAGCATTGAGTCAAACAGAGCTCGGATGGCGTGTACACGTACAGCTGCCCATGCAGCTTCAACACGATTCCACAATTCATCAAGAGTAGTGACTGGCGTACTGTGACGAGACAGTTACTCGGCCACCATCGACCAGACATTTCAATTGGTGAGAGATCTGGAGAATGTGCTGGCCAGGGCAGCAGTCGAACATTTTCTGTATCCAGAAAGGCCCGTACAGGACCTGCAACATGCGGTCGTGCATTATCCTGCTGAAATGTAAGGTTTCGCAAGGATCGAATGAAGGGTAGAGCCACGGGTCGTAACACATCTGAAATGTAACGTCCACTGTCCACTGTCCACTGTCAATGCGAACAAGAGGTGACCGAGATGTGTAACCAATGGCACCCCATACCATCACGCCAGGTGATACGCCAGTATGGTGATGACGAATACACGCTTCGAATGTGCGTTCACCGAGATGTCGCCAAACACGGATGCGGTCATCATGATGCTGTAAACAGAACCTGGATTCATCCGAAAAAATGACGTTTTGCCATTCGTGCACGCAGGTTCGTTGTTGAGTACAACATCGCAGGCGCTCCTGTCTGTGATGCAGTGTCATGGGTAGCTGCAGCCATGGTCTCCGAGCTGATAGTCCATGCTGCTGCAAACGTCGTCGAACTGTTCGTGCAGATGGTTGTTGTCTTGCAAACGTCACCGTCTGTTGACTCAGGGATCGAGACGTGGCTGCACGATCCGTTTCAGTCATGCGGATACGATGTCTGTCATGTCGACTGCTAGTGATACGAGGCCGTTGGGATCCAGCACGGCGTTCCGTATTACCCTCCTGAACCCACCGATTCCATATTCTGCTAACAGTCATTGGATCTCGACCAACGCGAGCAGCAACGTCGCGATACGATAAACCGCAATCGCGATAGGCTACAATCCAATGTTTATCAAAGTCGGAAACGTGATGGTACGCATTTCTCCTCCTTACACGAGGCATCGCAATAACGTTTCACCAGGCAACGCCGGTCAACTGCTGTTTGTATATGAGAAATCGGTTGGAAGCTTTCGTCATGTCAGCACGTTGTAGGTTTCGCCACCTGTGCCAACCCTGTGTGAATGCTCTGAAAAGCTAATCATTTGCATATCACAGCATCTTCTTCCTGTCGGTTAAATTTCGCTTCTGTAGCACGTCATCTTCGTGTTGTAGCAATTTCAATGGTTAATGGCCAGTGATATATATATATATATATATATATATATATATATATATATATATATATATATATATATATACAGGGTGAGTCACCTAACATTAACGCTGGATATATTTCGTAAACCACATCAAATACTGACGAATCGATTCCACAGACCCAACGTGAGGAGTGGGGCTAGTGTAATTGGTTAATACAAACCATAAAAAATATGCACGGAAGTATGTTTTTTAACACAAACCTACGTTTTTTTAAATGGAACCCCGTTAGTTTTGCTAGCACATCTGAATATATAAACAAATACGTAATCAGTGCCGTTTGTTGCATTCTAAAATGTTAATTACATCCGGAGATATTGTAACCTAAAATAGACGCTTGAGTACCACTCCTCCGCTGTTCGATCGTGTGTATCGGAGAGCACCGAATTACGTAGGGATCCAAAAGGAACGGTGATGGACCTTAGGTACAGAAGAGACTGGAACAGCACATTACGTCCACATGCTAACACCTTTTTATTGGTCTTTTTCACTGACGCACATGTACATTACCATGAGCGGTGAGGTACACGTACACACGTGGTTTCCGTTTTCAGTTACGGAGTGGAATAGAGTGTGTCCCGACTTGTCAGGCCAATAGATGTTCAATGTGGTGGCCATTCTTTTGCTGCACACAATTGCAATCTCTGGCGTAATGAATGTCGTACACGCCGCAGTACATCTGGTGTAATGTCGCCGCAGGCTGCCACAATACGTTGTTTCATATCCTCTGGGGTTGTAAGCACATCACGGTACACATTCTCCTTTAACATACCCCACAGAAAGAAGTCCAGAGGTGTAAGATCAGGAGAACTGGCTGGCCAATTTATGCGTCCTCCACGTCCTATGAAACGCCCGTCGAACATCCTGTCAAGGGTCAGCCTAGTGTTAATTGCGGAATGTGCAGGTGCACCATCATGCTGATACCACATACGTCGACGCGTTTCCAGTGGGACATTTTCGATAAATGTTGGCAGATCATTCTGTAGAAGCGCAATGTATGTTACAGCTGTTACAACACGCAACTAGCTGGCCGGAGTGGCCGTGCGGTTCTAGGCGCTACAGTCTGGAGCCGAGCGACCGCTACTGTCGCAGGTTCGAATCCTGCCTCGGGCATGGATATGTGTGATGTCCTTAGGTTAGTTAGGTTTAATTAGTTCTAAGTTCTAGGCAACTGATGACCTCAGAAGACAGTCGCATAGTGCTCAGAGCCATTTGAACCATTTTTGAACACGCAACTGGACGTCTGAGGTTTCAAGCGTCAACTTTAGGTTACAATATCTCCGGATGTAATTAACATTTTACAATGCAACAAACGGCACAGATTACGTATTTGTTTGTATGTTCAGATGTGCTAACATAACTAACGGGGTTCCATTTAAAAAAACGTAGGTTTGTGTTAAAAAACATACTTCCGTGCATTTTTTTATGGTTTGTATTAACCAATTACACTAGCCCAACTCCTCACGTTGGGTCTGTGGAATCGATTCGTCAGTATTTGATGTGGTTTACGAAATATATCCAGCGGTAATGTTAGGTTACTCACCCTATATATATATATATATATATATATATATATATATATATATATATATATATATATATATATATATATATATATATATCGAGAAAAGCAGTCGTCACGGAACAGGAACCCGTGGAGCTTCTCACTTCACTTGACCTCGTTCGTATTGGAATCTCTTCCTTGCCTGTTGATACTGGAGAACAAACTCTAGCTCCCTATTGTACAGATATGAAGTGAAGCAATGATGGCCCTTTCCCCAAATAGCAGAACGTTTTAACTTATACAATATGCATGGCGAATGTGTACTCCACGAACCTCTGTTGAAAATATGATTGCTCATGCAGAGAAAACTGGTCTCTAGAACACACACTTTTCGACTGTCACATCCCAGACCATGGAAGACAGTACGAGACAGCATCGATTGAATGGAACTAAATACTAGTCCAGATTATATATTAGGAATATAGTACGAAAAGTAGAGAAGGAAACGATGATACAGAGAAAACAAGACTCGTAACTCCACTTGAATTCAGTGTAGGCACTTCAAGTGAGTATTCCGCTGGTATAGAAAAAGGGAACAGATTTTGGAAAGAACGACCAATAATGATAAAAAGGTTACATTCTCTTGTCGACCACACTAATAGCAAAAGCTGTCGTGCCAACAAAAATATAGACTCGTGTGTACAACTTAAGGACTAAAGTAACTTTCGCATGATGTTTCACTACTAAATAACTTCCCTTGATGGAATTTGGACCATACACAGAAACAACTGTTACAGTATAGTGCAGTGCTGGAAGAAATACGCAATGAGACGGACAGAAATGGCGTTTTTATTCAAAGACAATAATTGCTATGAGGCCACAGCGCTTTATGATGGTCCCCTGGACATTACAAAAGGCGGGAAACTGTTCTTAATGGTGTGTGTGACCACAACAGTCTGCAGTCAACACTCTGTAACGCGTTCCATGCTGGTCGCAAGGTTGTCAAGCAGTTCTCGTGATAGGCTGTTCCATTCTTCCACAGGCGTGGTTCACAGCTTATGGCTGGTCGTTACAACCTCATCATTTCATGGTTATTAAGCCACCAATAACCATTCTTATATGAGAGACAGAGGAAGAAGCAATTAAAGACTTTAAATAAACTTGACGAAAACACTTAAATCTAACAATAACGTTTGCGGACGTGCTGCGTTACGATTCTCCCCAACACATCCCACCCGTGGTGGACGGTATTTAAGTTAGGGGAAACAGCAGGCTAATCTGTTCCCCAAATATCATCTCGTTCCAAGAGCTTCTCCACCTGCGCTGTGCCATACGGTCGCACACTGCCATCCATGAAAATGGCATCACCGCCAGATGCACACCTCAAAATGTGCACGTGGTGAAGGAGTACACTGTCACAATAACGCTGACGGCGAGCGTATCGCGTTCTGGGATTGGAGAGACGCACTGCAACACGTCCAAATTCACAAACGGACATCCAGAAGTTGTCAACCGCACTGGTGAAAGAATGGAAAACTCTATCACAAAATCTCATTACCAACTTTGTGACCAGCGTGGCGGCACGTTGAAGAGTGCACATTGACGCCCGTGGCGATTACACAACCAATTACGAACCATAGCCCGCCGTTTGTAACGTCCAGGGGACCATCTTAAAATGCGGTGGCTTCATTGTAATTATTGACTTTGAATAAAAGTGACATTTTTGGTCGTATAACTGCGCATTTCTTCCACTTTTTTCTGTTCTGTGCCGTAGTAGTTGTTCATCGAGCTACGTTATTTGACAGTGACACGCCGTGTGAAAGTTACTTTGGTCTCCAAGTTTTGCACATCGCCGTGCATAGACTACTCAGGCAACTGTAGTATATCAAACGCACGCACAGGAATCCTTGAAGACAAGGAATACTACACTTACAATATACAGGGTGAGTAACTAACTATTGCCACCAAGAAGAACTCCGAAAGTATGACAGGAGCTGAAACGTTTGTGGGACAAAAGTTGCGTGGGACAACGGTGACCATAATATGACGTTGGTTTTTTGTCGCTGCAGAGATATGAAATTCAACTTTGATTTTTAAATGGGATACTATAGTTTGGTACTTATTTTCTGATACCGGTTATCGAAGCGAATCCAATGATGTGCAACAGTAAGGTCTTTGTAGGTCAACGAAGGTCACAAATGTGGTATGAACGTCCATTTACAGAAGGTGTTCGAGGTGATTACCATTGGTATCAATGCAGTGCTGCAATCTTCTTATCAGGGATTGGGTGGTATTCCTTATCATATCGGCATTTATCGAAGCACATGCTCTGATAATTCTCTCTCGCATATCATAAGGTGTAGTTGGAACGTCTTTATAAACAATGTCTTTTACGAATCCCCACAAGAAAAAATCCAGAGGCGTTACGTCTGGCGAACGAGCCGGCCGCGACTCATCTCCTCCAGGTCCAATTCAACGATCTGGGTATTGCCTCTTTAACTTATTTCTAGCCATCAGCGAAAAATGTGCCGAACACCCATCGTGTTGATACCAAATTCTGTTACTTGTCCCTAATGGTATTTCTTCCAATAACAGTATCTTGCAGGAATGTGGTTGTACTTCCTACCATTAAAATTTCCTTCGATGAAATTCTTGAACTATGATTCTGGCCTCCAGAATCCCACACCATACATTTACCGACAACGGTTTTTGGTGTGCCACTTGCCGCAGCCAGCATGGATTTTCAGTTGCCCAACAGTGCATGTTATCCAAATTAACATTTCCATGGTTCGTGAATGTAGCCTCGTCAGCAAATAACATCAAATTAATAAATGTGCCGTCGCTCTAAATCTGAAGTTGAGCCCTTCGGCAGAATTCAATGTGACGCATACGATCCGTGCCAGTTAGTCTTGGTGGAAATTGATATGGTAAGGATAATATTTATGGCGATGCAGAACACGAACAACACTACTCTGTCTCATGTAAGATTCCCTTGCTATTTGGCGCGAACTAACACAAGGATCTCACTGTATACGAAGGAAAATTAAAAATAAAATTCATGTCTGGGTGTTGTAGATATAAATAATGTGTAAAACGTGTGCACAACAATAATTAGCTTAAGATCGTGCTCGATGAATGTATACGAAAAGGACACGTAAACCCGTGGTAACCTAGAAGCGTGTCTCTGCTCGAAACAGGGACTCCATTAGTTGTGAGATTCTGTAGCCGCCCTGCATGAGGCGTTACGTGTGTATCGTCTATACGTAACACATGCCGTCCAGGGATACAGAGCTTGACGTTCCTGCGTCGGTGGCTGGACGCTCTACAAGACTTTCCTTTCACTCTTCTTTATTTTTCTTCTCAGATATATCACCACTGTTCATAAACCACGGCAAACAGAACTATAAAATCACAATTATAGAATGAACTATGATTCTATATATTCTTTTTGATGTGATTTCTGTACTGTTCTACAGTGCAGGCAACACATGAAGTAGTTTGTCGTAGTAAATAACCCATAAACATGTAGTGCAACAAGATCTTGTTGGCCAATCAAACAGTGTGGTTTCATAATTGTAGCAGATATATTGATCTTGCGCCTTGCTAATACACGGTGGTCCATTGATCGTGACCAGGCCAAACAAGCGTCAAACGAAAAAACTACAAAGAACGAAACTTGTCTAGCTTGAAGGGGGAAACCAGATGGCGCTATGGTTTTCCCGCTAGATGGCGCTACCATAGGTCAAACGGATGTCAACTGCGTTTTTTAAAATAGGAGCCCTATTTTTTATTACATATTCGTGTAGTACGTAAAGAAATATGAATGTTTTAGTTGGACCACTTTTTTCGCTTTGTGATAGATGGCGCTGTAGTAGTCACAAACATATGGCTCACAATTTTAGACGAACAGTTGGTAACAGGTAGGTTTTTTCTTTTAAATTAAAATACAGAAAGTAGGTACGTTTGAGCATTTTATTTCGGTTGTTCCAACGTGATACATGTACCTTTGTGAACTTATCATTTCTGAGAACGAATGGTGTTAAGTGTGATTACCTGTAAATACCACATTAATGCAATAATTGCTCGAAATGATGTCCGTCAACCTCAATGCATTTGGCAATACGTGTAACGACATTCCTCTCAACAGTGAGTAGTTCTCCTTCCGCAATGTTCGCACATGCATTGACAATGCGCTGACGCATGTTGTCATGCGTTGTCGGTAGATCACGATAGCAAATATCTTTCAACTTTCCCCACAGAAAGAAATCCGGGAAGTCAGAACTGGTGAACGTGCGGGCCTTGGTATGGTGCTTCGACGACCAATCCACCTGTCATGAAATATGCCATTCAATTCCGCTTCAACCGCTTTCGAGATATGTGGCGGACACCCATCATGTTGGAAGTACATCGCCATTCTGTCATGCAGTGAAACACCTTGTAGTGACATTGGTAGAATATTACGTAGGAAATCAGCATACATTGCTCCATTTAGATTACCATCGATAAAATGGGGGCCAATTATGCTTCCTTCCATAATGCCGCACCATACATTAACCTGTCAAAGTCGCTGATGTTCCACTTGTCGCAGCCATCGTGGATTTTCCGTTGTCCAATAGTGCGTATTATGCCTGTTTACGTTACCGCTGCTGGTGAATGACGCTTCGTCGCTAAATAGAACGCGCGCAAAAAATTTGTCATCGTCCCGTAAATTCTCTTGTGCCCAGTGACAGAACTGTACACGACGTTCAAAGTCGTCGTCATGCAATTCCTGGTGCATAGAATATGGTACGGGTGCAATCGATGCTGATGTAGCATTCTCAACACCGACGTTTTTGAGATTCCCGATTCTCACGCAATTTGTCTGCTACTGATGTGCGAATTAGCCGCGACAGCAGCTAAAACACCTACTTGGGCATCATCATTTGTTGTAGGTCGTGGTTGACGCTTCACATGTGGCTGAACACTTCCTGTTTCCTTAAAGTAACTAGCCGGCGAAC
Organism: Schistocerca serialis cubense; assembly: GCF_023864345.2. Classification (NCBI taxonomy): domain Eukaryota; kingdom Metazoa; phylum Arthropoda; class Insecta; order Orthoptera; family Acrididae; genus Schistocerca; species Schistocerca serialis. Next base: position 547,569,719 of record NC_064638.1, on the reverse strand, counting down.
GGCCCGGACACTTGGATGATGTCGTCCAGGTTACCGAGCAGCATCCGTAGCACACGTCCATTGGGCATTTTGATCACACTAGCCATACATCAACACGATATCGACCTTTTCCGCAATTGGTAAACGGTCCATTTTAACACGGGTAACGTATCACGAAACAAATACCGTCCGCACTGGCGGAATTTTACGTGATATCACGTACTTATACCTTTGTAACTACTACAGTGCCATCTGTCACAAATCGAAAGAAGTGGTCCAACTAAAACATTCATATTTCTTTACATACTACAGAAATGTGTAATAAAATGGGGGTTCCTATTTTTAAAAAAACGCAGTTGATGTCCGTTTGACCTATGGCAGCGCCATCCAGCGGGCCAACCATAGCGCCATCTGGATTCCCCCTTCAAGCTATACGAGTTTCGTTCTTTGTAGTTTTTTCGTTTTATGCTTGTTTCGTGAGATATTTGACCCGGTCACTATTAGTGGACCACCCTGTATACGCTGTCTGTACTCTCGTTTCCATTTGCTGTAGTGGGCCTGTAGAAAGTAATCTGAAGAAGTGAAAGAGGAGAAAATAGTACTGAAGTATGATCAAAATCATTAACAAAAAAGGTACTCCTCAGTGCGACAACATTTGCGGAATTATAAATGGTAAAATGCTAATGGTATGCTTTGTAAAACAGTTATCGGGTAAATTCTATGCTTCAGAGATAACAGAATTACCGTAAGACAGAAAGTCATGAATGAGGACGTAAAGCCTACTTAAAATAAAAGGTACTGTCTGGTAAATTTATGAGGGTGACTAATCTTAGAAATTTAAGTCATTTTATCCTGATCGCAAACGCCTTCACAGTTTACACATACCTTTCCGGCAATCAAAGTACTTCTATTGTTTCAAAGTTATTTGCTAGTGTTAAATGGAAAATGATACATTCTTGCAAGCATAGGATAATACGCTAGTGTGACTGCAGGGTTTTGAAAGGCGTTCTTGGTAAATTAACTTTTGTTGTTTCCAAAAAGTTTTAAAATCGACTTAGATACCTTTGTTTACATGAGATATTAAGTACCTGCATGGTTCCAAGAGACCCTAAGTCATATTCGAATTGAATCACACGCTATATGTCTGTATTTGCTTATTTTCAATATAGCTAACACCACAAAACGGACATTCTTGAGATATAGGGAGCAAACATTTTTGGAAGTTCTCAGTGCAGAGAACTACGAGTACATGACCTTAATGAAGTCTCCTTGCACTCGCCTAAACATGTGCTCTGGCAAACTTTGAAACATCCCTAGATGGTGTCATGCTTTTTCAGGATTCCAGTATAGTAAAACCAGAGACAATCATTCTCATAAATGCATAATAATTGTGCAGTGTGCCGGCCGGAGTGGCCGAGCGGTTCTAGGCGCTACAGTCTGGAACCGCGCGACCGCTACGGTCGCTGGTTCGAATCCTGCCTCGGGCATGGATGTGTGTGATGTCCTTAGGTTAGTTAGGTTTAATTAGTTCCAAGTTCTAAGCGACTGATGACCTCAGAAGTTAAGTCGCATAGTGCTCAGAGCCATTTTGAACCATTTTGCCGATGCATATTGTAGTTTTGATTTATGGCACTAATGTTTGTTGTAAAAGACCTCAGAGAAAGCTACTTCTTGTGTTTTTGCTTCAGTGATGTACTGAAGATGTATACTTATTAAATGAACTCTTAATAAACAAACATACTCTTTCTCGAAGGTTCAGGACTAACAAGGTACCGACTCGTGTGTTTGGTGGACTGGTGATGCACAGAAATGAGAACTCCAAGATATCGTAAACTGTATTCCTGAGTACCAAAAGGGACCAAATACAACAGAGACATCATCTACGGGTTCAGCCGAATGCGTGGATAAGCCATACAATTATTATGTGCATCCTTAATAAGTTATATTTCTGGCATTAAAAGCAGAATACGTTTCTATACATGTATTATACACACTACATCGTTTTGGATGCATATAGCATGAGATATATTTCTTGGTAGTGATTCTTAAGTAAGTGCTGTAGAATGTTGCAAACTACAGTCCGGAAAATTTGACGAATTAACTCCCACGACAAGTTTTTCAGGAGATCGAAAAATAATGAAAAACCTTCCTCTTCTTTTAGAAAAGGATAATATTACGAGTCAGGCTGTACGTGTTACAAAGTTTCTTGCAAAAAAGTTAAGTACTAAAAACACATAATTTGCACAGGCATATGCGAGCGCTACCAATGACTGTTAACACCAGTTTCTTTAATTACATTCGTTGGCTGCTTAAGCAATAACAGTTCCATTGATTAACGATGAGTGGTTGTACGCGTACCAATCTACAAAACAGGGCTATAATTTACAAACAACCCTGTATTAGCGACTATACGCGTCCCCAAAAGCCGTGCATTACGGAAAATGTACATAATGAGATGAACATCAGTCTACATCTACGTCCACACTCGTACTCTGAAAATCACACTTAAATGCCTGGAAGTGGTTTCATCGAACCACCTTCATAATAATTCTCTACTATTCCAATCACGAACAGCGCGAAGAAAACAAACCAACACCTATTTCTTTCCGTGCGATCTCTCATTTCCCTTATTTTATAATGATGATCGTTTCTCTCTGTGTAAATGGGCATCAACAAAACATATTCGCATTCGGAAGAGAAAGTTTGTGATTGAAATTTTGTGAGAAGATTCTGCTGCAACGAAAAACGCCTTTGCTTTAGTGATGTCCATCCCAAATCCTCTATCATGTCAGTGACACTTTCTTCCCCATCTCCCGATAATAGAAAACGTGCTGCTCTTCTTTCAACTTTCTGAATATACTCGGTTAATCCTATCTGGTAAGGATCCCAGAGCGCGCAGCAGTACTCCAAAAGAGGATGAACAAGTGTAGGCAGGCAGTCTCTTTAATAGATGAAAGTAAATCTCAAGGAACAAATAATTTTTGTTTCCTGCTATGCAAATACGTTTGTGTGTGTGCTTCCGCAAATAAGAGGTCTCATTGTAGACGAATTTTTCTGGGTACTTTGTGATGGCTCGTGTTCGTTACTCATGGCCAGGCTCGCCCTCACCGCCGCTTCCCCCTGTCAAGTCTTACCACATCCCTGAGCTTTAATGTTATTTGTAAATGTTCAAATTGCAGTTAACGTTAATTTCGAATGTATAATTTTATTCACATTTCTTGTAGTAAAATTAATAGAATTAACAGACTGGTTAAAGAATTTTTGAAAATTAGACTGTTGAACGAAATGGAAAACTAAACATTTCAGTAATTTCATGAAGACTTCATTTCAATATTTTGACATCTTGTGTTGTCATAATCTGTTTTTAAACTTGATGGAACAATTCGTAACTACATTTTTTAGAATTGTGCTAGTGTAAATATAAATTGCTCATTATCCAATTTAAATTGTTTTAAACATTACTTCCAATGCAACGATCCATTTCGTACAACTAGGGAAAGCCGTTTTGAGGATTCCCGTAGCATAGACCAGTAAGAGCCGAACGAAGACGAATACGTACCCGAAAACTTTTCCGACCAACGGCTGCACTCATTGTATTCCCGGAAACTGCCAGTAAGAACCAATTCGCATCGGGAATGGGAAGCCTGTTCGTTACTGTGATAATCAAATACTCGATATAGGTTCTCGAGACCAACAAGATCAGGCTGGAAAAAGAGATATTATGTATTCGCAAATTTCACTTAGTTGCGAAAATCGCAAGTACTCACTTAAATCGACCGGAAGAATTATAACATCCTTTAAACATTGCAACTGCACTTTTAAGCAAAGTAATGGGCTACAAAATCTATTATAAGATCCATACACAAAACAGCGAAACAAGCATATGAGGCTTTCTAGTAAGTTGCGTTATTGAATTATAATATGTCAGCAATAATATGTCTATATTCGCAGAATTCTTGCACCAATCAGAAATTAATATTCTCTCGTGTACTTGTTGCGAGTCGAATTGTACTGACAGGAAATATGGAACACGTACAAACATAAACAGCACCGATAGTTACAGGTTTTGTTTGGTCCTTGATTAATACCACGAAAATGATGTAAACCTAAATAGGGAAAGGTTAAATAAATTCCAATACCCTATAGCTAGTATTTCAAGACTGAAAATATGCTGCTACTTCTTACTCCCCGACACCACAGCAACTTCGAAAATAAGCTTAATTTATCAACAATAAACAGAGAAGTGTACACAAGTCTTTACTCCTGCTCTTTATCTGTTGGAAGAATACGAAAGTAAAGTTAGACTATGGCAAAATTCAAAGAACAATCAATGAAGAACGTTGCCGAATTTTTAGTGTATGGCAAAATTGAAAAAACAATGAAGAACGTTGCCGAATTTTGTTAAGTGTAGAGATCTGAACCTTTATTGGTCCCAAGAAGCAAATAATAGTTACAGACATTTGCCATCCCTTTTAACACGAGTACTGGTTTCCTCTTTATGTATGAAAATTTAGTTTATAGCACCAAACATTACTTTTGTCGGTGGCTGATTCGGTGAGGTATGGCTGGTTAGGCCTCAGATATCTCTGCAATGGACATAGAAACTGACATTTGATCTCAGAAATGTAAGTGTAGCTACAACATTGAAAGACACCAACGTTACTCGTGTACCTTACTAAAGCTAAATCCGCAACGACGATCGGCGCAGTTTACGCTACACCTCCCAGGGACCTGTTCGGTTCGGTTCGGTCAGAAAGCGGCGACTCTGAGGCGCCCAGACTCGTGACGTACCTCTGCTGTTCGGTGGGCACCCTTCTGCTTCTGCGTCGGCTGGCTCCGGTCCTGACACGCCGCCGCTATAGAGAGACTGTCCGCCCCTTCCGTTATTTAAGGTGTTGTTCCCAGTCACGTGGACCGCAGGTGATTCAAAGAAACGACCGGTACACTTTTAGAGCAAAGGCAAATGTTTCATTTGAGGCTGACAAATATACCCTCAGCTTTCCCGCAGCTGTATCGCTTGCTGGAAAATTTCCGAGACAAATCAATTATTCATACTAGTACAGCACCTGCAAACAGAACTCTAGTATCGCCATCATTTCTCTTTCCCGCTTTCGGAGCAATATTCACCTAATAATACGCTGTTGTCCGATGGAGAACACATTAGGCATTTCAGACGCAGGCCGATATTAGTTTTGTGAGGTGGCCTGTTATTGTCGTTGATAGGCCACTTAGCCAGAGAGGTCTTCGGTAACGAACAAGAATAAGGCCGTCCGTAAAAAACTCAGCAGCCAACACAACGCCTTCACCGTACATGCGACGTTTACTTGTCTTCGGGAAGAACAAATCCGACGTGTGCCAGTGTCCAAGCTGTACGTTCATTAACATTTAATTTGCTCTTTTCAGTGTCCACAAAACCAAGAGCTGTAGAGCGGCAAAAATACTTCAAATAAAATTGGATTTCATATAAAAAGGACAAATGATATGTCGACCATAGGGCACGGTGCAAAATAAAATCTCTCGATGGTGCGTGAGATTCCCCATTTTATGACGCGGTAGAAGAACTTCGCCCGCCACAAAGTAGCTTTGAATGTATGATTGTTAATAACAATGTAAAATATTTGGCTCCCGTCATTTCATAAATTATATGGTTCGTAATGGATCAGGTTAATGAGGAGTCCATTTTAAAACAGCTTCACAGTTCACGTCAAGTATATATTTTAAAAAAAAACCTTTTTCACACATCCACACTTTTGCAGTCACGTTATAGAATTATAAAAAGAAAACATAAGTCTGCAGGAAGAATCGGGCTAGAAGGTTCCCAGAAACCTGCGAGGAAAAGTACTCAATGATTAGAAACGTAGTAATGAGCTGCAACGGTGCATAGTGGGGCCCACATACCACGTCCTCTCCGCAATCCTAGAGGTCTGTCGAACCTCTACGTGTGTCATTACGAGACGCCAGAAATTGATCTGTTTGTCGCTGGCAATTTGTTTCTTCCAAGATTTTCGGTAGCGTTCCCTTTCTTGTGGAATTGGTTACGCAAGTTTCTCACACTAATGGAGATTCTACATCTCAGCGACCGCAAACTTAATGGAGAAGAACTCTAATGTTTACAACGTTCACCTACATCTGTAGCACCATTCTGTAGTTCACACTTAAGTGCTTGCCAGATTGTACATAGAATAAATTTCAGACTGTTTGTCCACAGTTCTCTCTCGAATAACACGTGAAAAAAATGAACACCCAAATCTTTCTGTAGAAGCTCTCATTTCGCCTCATGTAGACGGGTGTCAATGTAATGTTTTCGCAGTCGAAGGAGAACGTTGGTGACTGAAATTCTGTGAAATATTTCGCGGCAAAGAAAAACGCGTTTGTTTTAATGATTCGTACTCCATCTTGCGTATCATACACGTGACACTCTCTCCTGCCTATTTCGCGTTAACATAAAACGCCGGTGTCCTCCTTGAATTGTACCAGGTGAGTGTCCAATACCGCACTGCATAACTCGAGCAGCGTGTATTGCAATCTTTATTTTTTCTTCTGTGCACATCAAAGAACGTTTCAAACTTTCACGACACCCCTAAATGTGATTTTTTTACTAGGTGCCAAAAGGCAAACACATACTCATGAAGTACATACATTACGGTTTTTTAATTGTTGTACGACTGCAAGATGCAAATTTTATAAATTTATTGCTGTCAAAAATGATTTCACGATAAACTTTTTATGTTCCAGTTATTTTATCAGCGGAAGATTAGTAGGCATTAAAAATCTCGCGACACACTGACATGGAGACACTGCTAAGAGAGAACGGACAAGCGTAGCGTTGATAGTCTCTTTAGTGTGTGTGTGCTGCATCTCCTAGATGTTCTGCCAATGAACTGCCGTCTTTGGTTCGCCTTTCCCACGACGTTATCTATACGATAGTTTCAGCTTACGTTCTTCGTATTTGTTATCCCTTGGGATTTAGTTGAACAGACAGCTGTTAGATTTTTGTGATTTGCCGAATAACCGAAGTTTAACGGATTCCATTTCAAACACATCTGGATGAAGTTTCACTTCTAATTATTTAAGGTCAACTTCCACTTTTCACACAGTATAGATGTATTTTGCAATTGGATTAGGTCTCCTGAAGGTTTTATTAGAAGATAAATAACGCCATCATTTGCAAACGATCTAAAAGGAATGCTTCGGTTGTCTCCTATTAGACTTCACTGGAAACGTCATATATTGTTTCCGTTTTACTCTATGCCTTTTCGTCAATTACTACGAACTGTCACCTTTCTCACAACTTAGAACATATTCCACAGACACGCAATTTGATTAGAAGCCGCTTGTGAGGATAGGCATCAAAAACCTTCTGGAAATCTGGAAATAAGGAAACAATTTGAGATCTCTTGTCGGAAGCACTCATTACGTCATGAGAATAAGAAGCTATTTTGTTGTACAAGAACGACATTTTATGAATCCATGTTACGTGTCGAAAGAATGTTTTCCTTGAGGTAATTCATAAGGTTCTAACGCCGGCCGCTGTGACCGAGCGGTTCTAGGCGCTTCAGTTCGGAGCCGCGCTACTGCTATGGTCGCAGGTTCGAATCCTGTCTGGGGCATGGATGTGTGTGATGTCTTAAGGTTGGTTAGGTTTAAGTAGTTCTAAGTCTAGGGGACTGATGACCTCAGATGTTAAGTCCCATAGTGCTTAGAGTCTTTTTTTTTTTTTTTTTTTTTTTGCCTTACGGCCTTTCTTAAAAACGCGAGTGACCCGCGATTTTTTTCCAGTCGTTAGGTACCCCTTTCGTTGCTCAAGTGATCTACGATAAATTAGTGTTAGAAGGGCAGCAAGTTATTTCGCATAATCTTTATAGAGTCTTACAGGTACCTCATCTCGTACTAATGCCATTCCACCACTAAGCGATTTTAGCTGCTTTTCAATTCAGCGATCGGTTATCTCAATATCTGCCATTTCTATGTTCGTACGACGATTGAAAGGAGGGACAGTGTTACGATCTTCCGCGGTGGAACAACTTCGGATGAACGAATTCAGTGCTTCGGACTTCTCTCTGTTATCCCCCGTTTAGATGCCGGTGTGACCGCTGAGAGAATGATAGATGATTTTGACCCACTTTCTGATTTTACGTAAGACCAAAATTTCTTAGGGTTTTTACTCAGGTCGGTTGACAACGTCTTACATTCAAAATCACTGAATGCTATTCTCATTGTTCTCTTTACGCTCCTTTTCGCTTCTTTCAGCTTTTGTTTGTCAGCTATATTCTTACTCCTCTTGAATGTGGGATGAAGTGCTGTTTGTTTACGTAACGCTGTTCTAACACGGCTATTAAACCATGGTGGATCTTTCCCATTCCTTAAAATCGTAAACGGAACATACTTGTCTAGGGCAAATTGAACGATTACTTTGAATTTTTTCCATTTGATCTCCACATCTTCGTCGTCATCACCGAATATTTGATGCCGACTGCTGAGATATTCTGAAATTTGTTTCCTGTCAACCTTGCTGAACAAATATATCTTCCTACCTTTCTTAACGTTCCTTGTATTACTCGTCGTCATAGATGCTGTCACAACCTTATGATCACTGATACTTTCCTTGGTTCGTTCTCTATGTGCTGAAGGTAGCTTTCGGACAAGATATCCAGAACATTGCCACACGTTTCCCTGTCTCTGGCACCAGTTTTGGTGGCATAACAGTCTCAGTCTCTACCTGGCAAGTTGAAGTCACCCCCTATTACAACGGCATGATCAGGAAAATTACTAATGATATTCTGCAATTTCTATCTGAGGTGGTCTACAACTACAGATCCTCACCCAGGTGGTCTATAAAAGCATCCGATCACCAATTTTGACAGTTCTTTGATACACAATTTCACCCAGATTAATTCACATTCGGAATCAGTGACAGACACGGTAGATTTTATCGAAATTTTTACTGCAATAAACAGGCCGCCACCATTGGCGGCTAACCTATCCTGACGATAAACATTCCAATCTGAACCTAGGATTTCGTTGTCATTGACGTCTGATTTGAAACACATTTCTGTTCCTAATATTATCTGTGCATTATAACCTTCAGTAAGCGACAGTAATTCTGAGACCTTTCCTTGGATGCTCCTGTAGCTTACTAAAATCGTACAGTATTAATCTTTTTTTGTCTCTGATCTGTGAGGGCCAAGATTCTCTGTGATCGCTGTAGCTGATTTAACAGGCAAATCGTCTGTGCTCCCAAGGGAGGGGTTCACTAATCTAAAAAAGCCCCATGTGCACGCCACGCGTACTCTGTTACCAAAGCAACCGCATCCTGCGTGTAGTGCAGGCCTAAGGCGAACCCTACAATTCTGCACCCCATAGTGGAGGTCGAGAAATTCGCATCCGATACCGTCGCAGAGTAGTCTGAGCCTCTGGTTAAGACCTTCCACTCTGTTCCAAATCAGACGACCGCGATCAACCCTGGGTACGATGGTACAAACAGACAGCCTAGCCTGCGTTGCTAGTTGCCTTCACCAAATCAGCCAGCCGCCGAAAGGAGCCGAGAATGGCCTTAGAATTCAAGCGTCACACGTCATTCGTGCTGACATGTGACACTACGTGCGGCCGCTTGTACCCAGTGTGCTCGATAGCAGCCGGCAGGACCTCCTTCACATCACGGATGAGACTTCCCGCCTTGCCTCCTCTCTCCCTGAGGGGCTCCATCACCCACCTAACAATAAGTTCCCAATGATTAGCTGACCCACCCTCTGTACTTGTCCTGACTGGGCAGGAAAATCGATCACGGCCCAACAGGAGAGGCATCCCGTGCTGGCTCAGAGCTATCGTCAGCACTGAGTAGCACGTGGTATCTTTTGCTAAGACGTAGGGAGCTAGCCGCACGGCCTGCTCCCTCTTTCGCCTTCCGCCCAGTGACCTGCGAACCCACCACTGTCTGCCACCCACTCTGGAGTGAGAACGGACCGGTCAGATGTTGCGTATCAGAAGCCGCAGCGACGTCCAGGCCACCAGGGGATTCCAGTGGCACCAAAGGTGTCGTAGGTCTCATCACTGGCGCCCCGACGTCACCGTAACTTTGAGCATTAGCTAGGAGCCTGTCGACGGTAGCCAACGCAGCGTCCAGCTGTTTACGGACAGCAGCCAACTCTCCTTGTATCCGCTCACAATAAGCTCAGTCCCTAGCCATATCATACTGTGTATGAAATTGGTATAAGGTCTCAAATGGCGCTACTGACTTTGAAAATATACCAAAGGAGAATAAAGAAACACTAAAAGTTGCTGTGCAGATTTCTCACTGTACTCTGAGGTCGCAAGCTATTAAACATAAATAAATTTCTCTATGAAGTTGATTTATTTACAGATACCCGTTATTAGAAATCCTGTTTGCCAATATGTTACTATACGAGAGAAATATTCAAAGTGGAATGCACTGATCTAAGCTGTGTGCCGTCTACTAGCACAAAATTAAAACTTAGTGGCGTGACGGAGTTTCTGGCGACGGGAAAATTTACACCAGGTAGCCGCCCTACACAATGATATTCAGAAGACTTAGGCGCAAACAAAATTGTAATTAATTTTCTAACCACCACTAGCCCCCACAATAAAATACACACGTACAGTTCACTTCTCTGCAGAAGCACGTGAACAAAGAACAAAGACTAAATTCACTTAATTTACAGTTTATCACACAAGTGCTGCTGCTGCAGCTGCGCGTCCACTCTGCTCGGCGGCTGCCGCTACACTGCAGTAATCTGTAAGAAGTTGCCGTAACAGGGCAGTAATGGTAACGAATGGATAAATTTGTTACAGTTTCCTTCGATATTCCTTTCGATGAAAGACTCCCACAAAAAGTGTTGGTAGATTTGTAACAGCTCATGTAAGTGCGTGGGATTTTGAAGCATAGGTCGGATCTTGGGAACAAATCACGAGGTACCGTACTTAGTTTCAGAGGAGAACAGAAAATATATTATGTGTCCAGCCCAGACGCTTAAAAGAGAGCAGTAAGGCAGTACATTGTTGGACGTCTGTGTTGTCTCTGAGGGTTCGAGGATCACAGACATCTGTTTTTTGCACATAAGACAAAGTAGCTTGGATTATGACGCATGACGTAACCCGAGGTGGGTGAAAAAATTTATGCAAAAAAATTTTCATCAGCGACAGCACAGAGATGTAGGAAGGCATTTGAACGTGCATGTATTTTTCCGTTGATTTGAAATATAGAAATATAGCACCCATGTTCTAGATCGAGTTTCCTGATTATGTGTGTCTCGAAGCTTACATATCTCCAAGATCATTTCCTTGCGAATTGGAAAAACTGAAATACAGAACAGTTAGTTCAGTGTCTGTATTTGACAGTGTCTGTGTAGTTCGATGAAAATGTCCTTCAGACACATATTCACCGAACTATACAGACATTGTCAAATACAATACTCCGCTATCGGTATTTCATGCCAAACTAAGGCAAACTGACAAGAAAAGCATTGTCTGTTCCTATGCGGAAATGACACGAATGATATGCGAGCACTGTGGGACGTAGCTACTACGACATGTGAAAGTTTGGATCGCTCTTGGAGGCCTGGTAAATTCGAGTTTGAGTCCAAGTGCCGGCGAAACCGAACTCCTGGCTACAAAAAATGGTTCAAATGGCTCTGAGCACTATGGGACTTAACCTCTAAGGTCATCAGTCCCCTAGAACTTAGAACTACTTAAACCTAACTAATCTAAGGACATCACACACATCCATGCCCGAGGCAGGATTCGAACCTGCGACCGTAGCGGTCGCGCGGTTCCAAACTGTAGCGCCTAAAACTGCTCGGCCACACCGGCCGGCTGGCTACACGTTACGCTGCGTCCTTCTTCCAATTTCCCGATGACTCTTGCCCTTGTGAACTCATCCAAATGTTTCCGAGCCACGCTGTAATGAAGAAATCTACCGCAGTGCAGCGTACCTGCTCACTGTTTGAGACACGCCGCACCATGTCTGGGGGTCAGCCCCGTCTTGCTCTGTAGTCGCAGTGATCTCACGCCACGTGATGTCCAACTTCCTGTGCACAACTGGAAGACCTCTTGCAACATGGTGCCACACTTTCATTTCCCTCCAGAGAGTGGTAAATATGTTACGTTTTCTTCTATCTCTGCCTTAAGTTCAGCTGTGCAGTGCATACATTTTTCTTTGGCGTTGAGAGAGCCCCTGAATAGGACGTCAAAGAGTAAAAATGTGTAGAAACCTTCCGACGTAACAGGCAGAGGCAGCAGATGAAGAGACAGTTCAAGATAGGCATAAAATAACTACCGAGACTTTTGTCATGCCGGAAGAAGAACCATCATGCACATGCTGCAAAAGGCAGGGCAAAGTGCGAGCGAAGGCACTTACTCGAGTCCGAGTTGGACATAAACGTGCCAAGCTGGGCTATCTGAAATGAGGTGGCTGAATTCTATAAACGAGTTCTTTGGTAACTCCAATCACTGGTGGTATAGTTTGTGTAAGGATTGTCAATGTGCTCAGCGAGAATCACGTTATGTATGATATATTAACGTAAAGACAAATCCGAGCTCATATTTTTATTCGCATTAGTGAGACGAGCAGATCGACACTTCGCAACCATCTGTAAAATCGAAATTGCAAAGTTACTTTTCACAACGGTAGGTAAGATCATAACTGGCAAGGCTGTATGTAACACCATAATCGATAGTGAGTAATTTATTATGTGAAGTGTAAAGTGTATACTCTTTTCTGCTTAATGTCTTTGCATTACTATAAGTAAGTGGAGTTTAGCGAAATATGTTTTGTGGAATTATAACTGTGTGATTAGATAATGGAACTTTATTAAATATGTTTGTTTATGTATGAGAAACCGCAATGTAAAAACTGGTGCATACTTAGGGATTTTGTATTGTATGATATAAAAGACATAGTGATTCCCCTCCGCTGAGGAAATAGTTTGGCGCGCTAAGAAAAGGTGGAAGTAGCGGTCAGGCTGAGCGGGAAGCGAGAGAGCACAATAGGCAGTCAGTAGCCAGTAGTTGTAGAGTCAACACCGCAGGTGTCGAGTGAGGCGTTCGGTTTCCTCTTCTATGATGGAACGGCCTCAGATTTGGTTACTGCTATAAAAGGGTGATCTCGCATTGGGAATGGCTGTAAAATTAATATTTACGTCGCCAAGAAGAAATGTAATAGAGCAATAATCCGCCAGATGAGAGACCAGGCAGCGGCCACGTGCTCGCCACCGCTATTGCACCACTGCTCCAAAAACTTCAGGAGGTTAGAACTGTATATCAGTATGAACCATTGTGTTTGTGTGTGTTTAATTTTGTAATAACAATCCAAGTCTTGCAAAAACTGGCATTTGATCCATGAAATTTTCCCCTTCAGTCAACCAAGCAGGGTCCTTTCCTTAAAGTATTTAAGTCCGAGTATCCTGTTTCTGAAAGACTGATATTAATCTATTTTATTTTACGTTGAATTTATGAAAAGCTCCAATGTACTTTGAATAGCTTCTGATTTACAAGTGTCATTGTTCAATGTGTAGGAACATTAAGATTGTCAGTGAAAACTACTCGCTTCACCAGTAATATAAGGGGCGCATAATATTTATCATATGAAAAGTTTTTAATTTACTATGATATATTTCATTAGGAAAGTGCCAAGTGGTTAGTAGTAATGAATATAAATGTGACTGGTTAAAATCACTTGCTTCAGAAGTGATGAAAGAGACAGAAAATTTTGAAACTTTTTGAATATTTGCGTTAATTTGAACTTACTTACCAATCCAGGTAAAAATATTCCTAGTGTATATTGTTTACAAGCTTTGAGGGCTAAATAATCTTAAGTGGAGTTGTAGTTCAGCATTTATTATAATGCGAGGATTTTATGTAAAGTGTGCTTATTTGTGGATAAATGAGTGGTCAGTTAGTAGGATCCCACTATAATATTTAATAATAGAATACGTCAAAATGAGAGTAGGGTTTTGTAAATGAACCTGAATCATTGACAAAGTGAAATGCATATGAGACGTGAGTATTGTGAATTTTAGTTCATTTGTGATATGTATAAGTGTTTTAGCCTAAATTGAACTCTGGTCATATGCTAGTTAGTCTCGTTTTAGTCTTTGAAAACATTTATTGTGCTGAATTATTTAAAGACTGGAGTAGTGATTGTAGTCAGCAGGGATAAAGTCTATTTTTTTCTGTGAATGCTAGTGTTTGCAATTGAGTGCTACTGCTACCCGCTCTGTAGTTTCGACTGGTTCTTGTGGGTATTCATTGCACTTTTCTGAGAAAGAATCTACGAAAATCACTTTGGCAAGAGTATATACAAATCCATTGAAAATAATGTTTTCAAACTATTATGCCTAATTAGGCCAGCAACCGTTTTATTATTTCATTTATATTAAATCTGTCACTGTACTTTCTTACCAAATTTTAGTCTTTCTGTTGTCTAACAACTGCCACCCTTACGAATTTCATTTTCTATACCGTCTTTCTGTTAGGTAAAACACTGTCAAATTCAAAAATCCTCCTAGAGCGTAACACTACACAGCGCAGGTTTAAACCATTTTTGGTAATTATTAATCCGCAGTAGTGCTGCATGTTACGTTCAAACAATATATATTACCACAATACTCAATAAAACTTCAATTACTCCTACATGAGTGTAGCTACAAAGATAATCAGTATGTCAATGGTAGGTATTGTCAACGGCTACACGAAGTATTTCGGCGATACATTAAGCAGTTCAAGGGCTACAACACGAATTGAATTACGAAATTTACATATTCAGCCAGAATGTCGTATGTCAGACATGTACAGTCTTCGACACAAAACCCTGCTGTTGGCCAACAGTCGTAGTGGCTAAACCAGAGTCGTTAACTTAAGGCGCCAATAAAACTAGCTGCTCCTCATAAATCAAAGTCCGGGTACCTGCAGGACATGGCAATACTTCAAGATGCCAATGGCCTTGCACTCGAAATGTTATTGTGTTGTACCTGCTCGTGGTCTAGTGCCAATCATCGCTCTCTGTATGCGCAAAGACGCGAGTCTGAATCTGTAATGCGTCAGTAATATCAAATTATTTACTATTGTTGTTTCATTTTCCGCATGAAATAACTTCGATAAGACCAGAGTCCATCGTGCAGAAGTACACTTGTTCTGTCATTATTCACGCAGCATACGTGCTGAGGAATACGAAAATGTGTAAGTTACCTAAAACAAAATTATGTTGTATATGAGTTCGAAACGCTTGTGTTTGGTGTGTTGGCTAATGAATTACTGTGAGCGTTTCTATCAATTTTCGCTTTTTAGTTGAATTTTTAATATTGCCTTGCGTACTGTATGTTGCAAATTTGGATCTTGAAAATGTTGTTTATGCAGTACAGAACTGAGTCTACACAATGATATGTGCCACTTATAGCTTGTTTTGGGTTTAATGGAGGATTGAAGGGATCAGACGCTGCTCAAAACATTTGTGCCGTGTATGGGCCCGATGCAATCGGAGAAACTACGTCAGAAAATGGTTTTCTCGATTTGGGAAGGATCATTCTGGCATGAATGATGTTCCACATTCAGGAAGTGCCAATAATTAATCAGTGCGATTAACTGCTGCCAGTTAACCTTCGCGCGACATTTTTATTCGATGTGTGAAGTTAAGAAGTCAAGACAGGAGTAGCGCATGCTCAAATTCAAAGCAAAAATCTTCATAGAGGTATCTGTACATGAATTTTACAGTCCTCAGTTCGTTCGTGTAGCATTTATATCTAAAATTGTTACTAGTGACGTGTAATAATTCATTTTTGTTAACTTCTTAAGGGGAGCCGGAGGTGCTTATGCTGCCCATGTTAAAAACACTAAGTTTGAGGAACATTTATGAATAATCTACCAAATAGAAAAATTTGAATTTTTTTTTTACATATAGAGTGGTTTACTATTGCAGTTATGATAGAGGGATTTTGGAGTATCTTTTCTAGTTTCCTTCCATTTATTTTTTTTTATTAATGACCCAATTTTTTTTACAAATAATTGCTTTATACTTAAACTGAAATGAAACTACTGATCATATTGCCAAATGGTTGTGTTACAATGTACGTTTGACCACTAGGAGTGCTGTATAAAAATTTCATCTCTCTAGCTTGAGTGGATTTTGAGAAAATGTTTCTTATATTCGGAAAATTCTAATTTACGGGAAATGGCTATCAAAGTTTCTCAATACATTCCTGCACTATAGGATGGATTATCAGGGTCTTCTTCTTCATCCTCCAAAAGCTTCCTCTTCTGTCTTCTTTTCTGGCCTGTTGTTCCATCATACGTCATATGCCTTTCTCTTCTTTCTGCTCCTCTTATCCTTTCTCTGACAATATTTCTTAGTGCTCGTAAAGTGTTCACCCCAGCTTTAAATCCAAATGCCTTCAGAACTTCACACTTCACACTGTTCCCTTGGTTGTAGGTTGCTATTGCATCATAAATGCCAAAGTGTAGTGTTTTTATGATTACAAACACCCTTTTAGGAATCACTTTCCAAATCAAATTGTTTACGCTCTCATTAGGATTCTGCGTCTTTTCGTGGAGACATTTGTGTAACAATTCTGGCTGTGTTAAGTCATGAAAAATTGGTTTTATTGTTCCCTTCTGATTCTTGTACATACTGCATATTACCCGCTTTACACAAGAAGTATAATACTACCAACAACAGGCGCAACACTGAACTAATTCGAAACGGTAAACAGCAAAGAGACGATGTTCCGCGATCTTATTCATTGTAGTATCGCAACTTGGTATTAGTGTTAATTTTCTTTTCCCTACGTTCTTCCTCTTCTTATATACACGGTTACTAAAACGTGGCATCGTAACCAGAACAAAAGTGTATGACAATATTAAATGGAGCAAGATGTTCGAAATTATGAGGAAAATAAGAGTAAGCTGTAAGGAAATACGGGTAATATTTGTCACAGAAAACAATGTAGCCAACCCTTGCACACTCACTGTATGCGTAACATAAGGCGCTGTATGCGTAACAGGCCGAGAAAATCCCAAGCAGTTCGCCAGGAAGTCACGAGAGGATGTTAGATGCATTCAGCGGCCCCCCATTTCCTCTGCAGGCGTGGGGGAAAATGGTAATAACTCCACTTCTAGGGCGAGTAGAACAATAATTCAAAGTTTACAGTAAAGAGGAATGTTCCAATTAATTTTCGGTAGCAAAAAAATCCTAATTTTTTGGATTTGACCACCTCCGGCTCCCCTTAAGAAGAAAATTAACGGCTGAGCCCTAACAAAAGGTATTTCCTCGAGCCAGGGGTGAGGTGAACAGAGAATATTTTGCTTCTGGTGGCACGAAATGGGAGGTGTGTGCTACTAACTGCTCACCAATGGCGTGTGGATCACCGCTGCGACTTTTTGCTAACAAATACTAAGAATTTTGGTGGCGCAGTAAGAAAAACGATCAAGAAAACTACATCGACTGTTGCTACTGCACCGCACACGTTTGCTTTCACAGAACAAGCTATCACAAAAATTCCTTTCTGGATGAAAATGCACTTCTAACGTGGCTTGAGGACGTCATTAGTGCCGAACCAATCTATTTCTACAAGCGTGGAATTTGTAAACTACCTGAATACGGTCAGATTTAAAAAGTGTAATAAATACAATGTCTTTTACATTTAATTTCTCTCTTGCGTTTACCGTAGTGTAAAAGAACCTCATGGAAGAAGGATATAAAAATTGCACTACTCTAATACAAATGACTTACAAATTAGCATGCTAACTTCAGGACCAATGTCTGTCTTAATAAAACAAGTACCACTAACTTCTGCGTTCCTAAATCTTCAAGCGAGACGTTACTTCCTTTGGACTTCCATACGATCTGTGTCTACATGACGTCTTGCTCCATACCCAAGTATTATTTAAATGTGGCAGCTTGAGTAGACACATAAAGCAAACCAGTTAACTAATTATTGTGCAGCAATTGTGTATTCGCAATAAATAGAACAAAGAAGAATTATGAAGCTATGCAATTTAATATGGTTTCAACTCAGACCTGTCAAAAATTGCATAAATTTAGCTCTTGTTTCAGTGATGTGACTCTGAATAGGCACAACTTTCCACGGTTCATAACAGAAATATTGCTGCAATAATTGGAAGACATCCCACTGGACATAAGGCAAACTATGTGGTGCCAATTATTATGATGGATGTCCCATCCATTCCACATACATAAACACAGACGTTTTCAACAGAATGTTTGGAGATTCTTGGCTCTGTCTTTCGGAAAACCGCACACTTACCGGACATAAAACCTCTTGACCTTTATCTATACGAGAAAATTAAAACAAAAGGTCTGCAGGAAAACATGAAATGTTTAATAACACGGGCCGGATCAGCAGTGTGTCTATATCAGATTCATTGTGCAGCACTGTTCGTATAACGAGTGATTATAAAGATATTTCAATTCTCCACTCAAAAAGTAAAGTAAGGTAATTTATTTTATGCTTATTTGCAGCCAGCAGCACGCCATGTTACTTTGGGACTTGGATTTGGGTATGAATCAGGACTGCAGACGTTGTAAATAGTAACAAACAAGAAATTAATTACGTAACTTTCTTTTCTTTGTAATTAAAACTGTACGAGTATCCTTTGTAACAGTACTCAAGATCAATATTTTGAGTGCTCGACATGACTTTGATAATAATAAATACACGAACCGTACCTGAATTACGTTATTGTTTGCACCAGGGCAGTGACCAATATCTTAATATTGTCACAATTTCTGCCAGAGCTATTTTCTGAGATCTCGAATTCATTTCTATCATTATTTTTGTTTGTTCTAGAATGATTCAAATTGTTTTTTTGCCTTATTCATAGTCCGCAGCTCGTGGTCGTGCGGTAGCGTTCTTGCTTCCCACGCCCGGGTTCCCGGGTTCGATTCCTGGCGGGGTCAGGGATTTTCTCTGCCTCGTGATGACTAGGTGTTGTGTGCTGTCCTTAGGTTAGTTAGGTTTAAGTAGTTCTAAGTTCTAGGGGAGTGATGACCATAGATGTTAAGTCCCATAGTGCTCAGAGCCATTTGAACCATTTTAAACCTTATTCATATAGTGTTTTATTCTCTGAATACGGGAGTGTGTTGTACCTAGGGGATGGTGTACCAGGGACACGCGATGTTTCTGGTTGTTTTGTGAATCTAGTGGTTGAATACGGGAGTGTGTTGTACCTAGGGGATGGTGTACCAGGGACACGCGATATTTCTGGTTGTTTTGTGAATCTAGTGACCTGTTTTAGGACGACATGAGGGAGTTCGCATTAAAAACCACAATAAGCAATTTCCGGCATTTTCTACTGTTTTTATTGTTGTGAGATATGACGCTGTGTTTCATGCAGAATTTGTAAATATTACGAGTTTTACATATTGATCAGATGTATAAGATATTAAAGCTATTTGGAGATACCGATAATTCTTCAGTTACAGAATTTTACGGTGGGTAAAATACCGTATGTTTTCAAAACTAGTTACATAATGTGCAGACAGTTACGCCGTTCTTCGTCACTCATGCACCATCTTCTACCGTGAAACGGAAGAAAATCTTGTACCACGGAACACGTGATATTTTCAGATGAACTGAGTTTTTTTAATAAATCTTGTAACTGATTTTTGACATCACTTCTTGATTTCATTTCACTTACTGATTGTTGATGAGTAGCAGAATGCTAGCGTAACACATAGACTATTAAATTCAATAATTTCTTGATTATAAAGCTTTTAAATTTAAGTAGAATATTTGTTCCTAAATACAGAACTATGTTGTCCCTTCGAATAATTTC
The DNA here is from genome assembly GCF_023864345.2 of Schistocerca serialis cubense. Lineage (NCBI taxonomy): Eukaryota > Metazoa > Arthropoda > Insecta > Orthoptera > Acrididae > Schistocerca > Schistocerca serialis. Next base: position 547,549,937 of record NC_064638.1, on the reverse strand, counting down.
TCATATTTGCTGAGACCTTACTTTTCCGGAGTATTTTTTGCACGTGCAGAAACAGACTGCAGCAAGCTAATGTGAATGCTATCATTTTGAAATTGAATAAGAAAATATATACTGACGGAAGGAATCTCACCAAGAAGGAGCTAAGCGACATAAACTAAAGTTGATGGGCGTGTTTCTGCATCTGGAAGGTGGTGTCAATTCCTGTTTCACTCAAGTCGCATAAGAATGGCGCTAGTGATGACACTATGAGGCTGCAAATCATGTTTCCCTTAAACACACACTGTAACGGTCGTGAGCGTTAGTTGCCATTGAGATTGGGTTTGGTGAGTTGATATTAGTCAAGAATGATTTTAAGGCGACAATGATGTCGTTATTAGCACCTCATTGAGTTTCAGTGAGGGCTATGAGTAGCTGGATGTTCCTTCTGCGATACTGCGGAAGACTTCGCAAGAATGTAGCCGTTGTACGTGACTGACGGGAAGCGGTGGTCACGAGCGTGCACAGTCGCGAATAGACTGGGCTCCGGACGGCCATATGGCGCTACATCTACACTTAGATCAATACTCCACTAGCCACCAAGCGGTGTGTGGCGGAGGGTAGAATTCTCGCCAAAGTCATATCCTCCCCCTCTGTTCCATTCGCGGGACTGGTAAGGGTCCCATAATACAGACGAACAATACTCTAAGACTGGACGAACTAACGTATTGTAAGCAATTTCCTTTGTTGAAGGACTGCATCGCTTCAGGATTCTACCAATAAACCGCAATCTAGAGTTCGCCATTCCCGTTACTTGTGTAATCTGATCATTCCATTTGAGATCATTTCGAATAGTCACACCCAGATACTTGACGGATGTTACTGCTTCCGAAGACCTGGCATTTATTTTGTACTCGTACATTAATGGGGATTTTCGCCTTATTATACACAGTAGGTTACATTTAGTAATATTGAGAGATAACTACCAGTCATTACACCACGTATTTATTATCTGCAAATTCTCACTGATTTGTTCACAACTTTCGTGTGATACTACTTTCCTGTAGACTACAGCATCATCGGCAAACAGTCCAATGCCGCTCTCAATACCATCGACCAGATCGTTTATGTAAATCGTAAAAAGCAGCGGACCTATTACGCTGCCCTGGGGCACACCTGAAGTTATGCTTATTTCTGTTGAAGTCACACCATTCAGGACGACATACTGTTCTCTGTCTGTTAGAAAACTTTCTATCCGACCGCATATGTCATCAGATAGACCGTAAGCGAGCACTTTTTGGAGCAGGCGACAGTGAAGAACTGAGTCGCACGCCTTTCAAAGTCGGGAAATATGACATCAACCTGGGAGCCGGTATCTAGAGCCTCTTGTAATCATGCACAAAGGGGGACAGCTGAGTATGTCGCATGGCATCTGTTTCCTACAACCATGCTGGTTTCTGCAGATGAGCTTCTCAGAGTCTAGAAAGGTCATTATGTCTGAAGACGAAATATTTTCCATGGTTCTACAAGAAATGGATATCAGTGAATTTGGTCGGTAATTACGTGCATCCGATTTTCTCCCCTTTTTATAGATTGCTATGACTTGGGCCTTCTTCCAGTCCCGTGGAACTTTTCGCTGTTCCAGTGATCTCTGATAGATGATGGTTAAGAGTGGTGCTGTATTTGTAGCATAGTCAACATATAATCTTACGGGGATACCGTCTGGGCCAGATGCCTTCCTGGCGTCTAAGGATCTTACCTGTTTTACAATCCCAGGTACATTAGCCACTATGTCAGCCATCCTTGCGTTTGTTCGATAAATGGAAGGGGGAATGGTGCTGCAGTCCTCTACCGTAAACGAGTTTTTGAAAGCTAGGTTTAGAATTTCGGCCTTCTGTTTATCATCATCCGTTACATTACCCTTACTGTCAGCTAGAGAAGGTATTGAATTATTAGTAGCGTTCATAGATTTTACGTACGACCAAAATTTTGGGGGGCTATTTTTAGAATCTGCAGATTAAATATTACTTTCAGATTCGTTAAAAGAATCTCTCACTGACAGCTGCTTTCATTTCGCATAATTTCTGTTTGTCAGTGACTACGTTTATAACGACTGTGCAAAATTCTCTGCTTTCTCAGCAACCTTCTAATGTGTTTGTTGTACCAAGGTGGTTCCTTTCCCTCCCCTATGTGGCTGCTAGGCACGTGGTGGGCAGGTGGGCAATACCTTCAATTTCTGACCAAAGATACTCAATATGTTTGTGTCCCGCGGTGAATGCTTGGAGCTGACTATGAAGATATTCATTAATGACACTTTTATTCGCGCTTCCCCAAACAAGAAAACTGTACGCTGCTTTTTTTTTTTTTTTTCACTGACATACAAGCCACAACGACATTATGGTCGCTAATACCTTCTTCTAGATCAACTTCCTCAAGAGCGGAGTCCATCGTGTTCGGCGTATGAATCTCTCGCATTGTACTGCATCTGAAGCAGGAATTTAAGCAGCAGGTGGCACCACAGTGGCACACATAATTGTTTCAGATCGGTTATTATAAGGACACCCAGTAGCGCTCGTTCCAGTGATCCCAAAGAACCGCATTTGTGACCTCAGTGTTGTGAAGCGAGAGCTCATTGGAAGGCACGGTGGAGGCCGGTTGTGTTTTTTGATGAAAGCCGGTTACGCCTCGGTGCCAGTCATGCCTGTAAGTTGGTCAGAAGGAGGCCAGTTGAGCGCCTGCAACAAACTTGTCTGCGTGCTAGATACACTAGACCCATACCCGAAGTTATGGTCTGTGCTGCTTGTTATATCTGAACTGTGATTCGTGAACAGCATTCAAAGGGCCGTTTTACAACAGGATAACGCTCGTTCATATAGCCCTATTGTAACCCAACATGCTCTACACAGTGTCGTCATGTTGACTTGTCCTGCTAGGTCACCAGATCTGTCTCCAATCGAGCACATATGAGACGTCATCAGACGAAAACTCCAGCGTCATCCATAAACAGCATTAACCATCCCTGTATTGACGGACCAGGTGCAACACGCATGGAGCTACATTCCACAAACTGACATCCGACTCCTGTGCACCATAAATTGTTTACGTTTACATGCTTGCGTTCAACTTTCTGGCGGTTGCACTGTTATTAATGTGGGAGCATTTCAGATTTGCAATGGCTTGTCTCGCCCTTACATTAACTTGTGATCTTGTAATGTTAATCACTTAAATATATTACCCAGACAAATGTATTCCCGAAATTTCTTTGCGCTACGTTAATTATCTTTTTGGTGTTGCGTTTTATTCCCATCATTGTATTTACCTTCAGTTACAGCGCTAGCTAGAAAAGAAAGCGTGAAAAGTGTTGCGAGGTTCATTGCTGCCCCTACAATGCATGTGTTTCTCTTTTTTAATAAAAGGGTGGAGGAATTTATGAATTAATGATAGCGTTGGTAGTATAAATTTAACTCCTGACTACGGATTACCCTCTGAATGAGGTAAGGCTCTCAATTCTGGCAAAACAAACTTTAATCTCAGAGTCGACTCGTTTTTTTTTTTTTTTTTTATTCCTGTTCAGTTTCACCCTTGTTTGTCACAGGAGAATATGAGAAATAATCTAATTTTCCAATTTCAGTTATACTTGGCGTTCTATAACCCTCCTGTGCCTCCTGGGTTGTACCACATGTGAAGCATCTCATGGGGAGTTCGATGTAGCTCGGGTTCCTGAACTGCTGGCTGGTGAGCGCTGTCAGGTTTCTGTCATACGTCAGTGTTGAGGCACTACCATGAGACAGGACTATGTTGGTGCGACGAGCGACTTGCGGCGTCCTTGAGCCGGCGCTGGCCGCGAGCTGATGAGAGCGTGTTTTGGAGACGGCCGCAGACTGGCGGCGCAATCATATAGTCGCTGACAATTTTGGAATCTACATTGGCTCGGCGTGGTATCGATGGCGAATGATATGTCATTCCTCCTCCCCCCATCCCCCTCCCCTCCCCGCATAGCTCCTCGCCGTCGTTGTGTGCTGCCGTCTTGCAAACAGCTGGAAACACCGGCTGAAAAACCAGCCACAGGGTGCCCATTCACGCCCAGAAGAGGAGCATCTTTCCCCACTGGTTGAAGCGCAACGGCGACTAGAAGGTCAACGGTGGCCCATCAGAAGGTGACACTGCGGAGCGGGCCCACCCACTGCTGCTGGGGCTGCTGGTGCTGCGGTGGCGGCGACGGTAACGGCGCTGTGTCGATGTCGTGGCCTCCATGTACGCAGCTGGCGGCTTTGAACCCAAGGGAAGTGAAGGTGGCTGAGACTGCAGATTCCTCGTGGGTGTCGACTTTGCCTGTGACAAAATCAGGCAGCTCACATGAACGAAGTTGGTTTCTATGGCTCTTTTGTGACCTGGTGGGACACTCTACTACTTGTAGTGAGTGGCCCAAGATTCTGGTGAACTTGTAGTGAGTGCCCCATGATTGGTGATAATGCCCCATTCCAAGCGCCAGTGTTTATCAAAAACTGCGTCAAATAACAAATCATACACATTAAATTTATAGCGTTACCGAGGAAGGGCAGGCCACAGTGGATGATGCAGCAGCTGAAGCAGCATCCTGTGTCAGCGGCTATGTAAGAGTTCCGCTGGTTATTTGCCTTTGTGTGGCTAGGAAAAGTAGGACGAGTCAGAGAGAGATCACTGAAACATTCTCCACTGTGCGGGAATCGCTTAACTTGTTCATCTGTTGCTTGAAAGTTGCTAATGAGTCCTCCGCCTCACCACTGGATTGCAGGTGGAACTATGTAGTCGTAACATGTTTGATGCTATTGGAATCACAAAATTTCTCAAAATTCGCCGTTGTGAACTGTGATCCATTGCCTGAAACTAGAACTTCAGCTAAATCTTCGATGCCAAAGATTGACGTCATTGTCTTGATAATGCCAGCTATTGTGATGAAGTGCAGGGGCACTTGGAAAAGAAACTGGCTAAACGAGTCTATAAGAAGACGCAAACTGGAGTTCCATTTGTGGCTGGTCCAACGCGGTTGACAGGGGGAGAACTCATCTGCGGCAAAGTGGGGAAAGGAGGGTGCAGGTTCCAACTCCAAAGGCTCAGTATCAGGAGTTGTGGGAGCAATCTCTGACAGCACCCTATTCCATGATAGAAAGTAGCACAATCGAAAGTACAGTAGGGGTGACGACAGGTTGCATGATGTCGCAATTGGAAACCTCATACTGGGAAAACGATGTGACTGGCTTGGAGACGGCTGTGTTTCAGACTCCAGTGGCTCGCAGCGCAACTGATTTGAATGCCAGCTTCCAACCATCATCCAACACAAACAAATGCCAACACTTGTGGCTCACCACTGCACGTGGCACCTACCTGTGCTGCTGGCTGAAACGTGAGAGAAATGTGGTTGGCTGCAACATACCGCAGCATGTAACTCTGGGTGCAACAAATCCAACAGGTTCCGTGGCTGGCGTACATGCAAATGTTCCACTGGACTGCAGAAGTCAACCAGCATTGCCCAGTATATGATTAGAACGCCAGTGGGTGCATCGTCACCGGACAAGGCAGACACAAGCTACTTAATGTTATTCGTGAAGAATCGAATTTCCCTAAATCTCTAGAAAATTATTTCTATTATATTGATCAGTTTCGGCAGATCTACACTGTCATCATCGAATCACTTGACATTACTAGATGTACACTCTTGTTACAACATTGAAAGTCACATACAGATGTTGCGTTAATTCACTATGTGCAATAATGTTAACAACATCCGATGGCGACAGCGTAGATCTGTCGTCAACGGTCATTGTAATATAAAGAATTGCTAGCGGTCTTGGGAAACTTGATTCTTCAGGGGTAATATAACTTTCAGATAGTCCCCAACGATTGATGCAATGCCAAATATGTGTACAGTCTGATGGGTCTCGTTCTCATAAATCACTCCATAAGGCACTGGGAGCAGCCCTTAACAGCAAAAACGACTGACAATAAACAAATAGTTGATGTCAACGTCGTTGCAGACTATCGAATTACATAGGTAAATTGGACAATGCACCCACCATCCACTGTCACGACCGATCACCGGCCTGTAGATGTATTCCCATGCCAAAGCCTTCGTTCAGGAAATACTCCAGAGCAACACATGCGACACCTAGAGTATTTTTGGATGCAACGCTGGAGGGACCAGTCGACAGCATAGCTGCACCGTGGCAGACATGAAGGCCCCATGGACAACACTGAGTCGAATTCGTTGCTCGAAAAGCATGTACCACGGTGAAGCCGCTCCCAAAGGAACACACTCGGGCCTTGCTGGTGGGACTCTGGATATTATTTTCTGTAAAAATGGGTAGATGGCCATGGCAGCTGTGATTTCCATCATTGTGATAGGAAACCCACCAGTGACTGCAACAAGGTAGCATCCAAGGCGAAAACGAGACTCTTGTCGATTGAAATCCCGAACGTGATGGCGCATCTGCATTAGCATGCTGTCCCGAGGCCTGGTAACGAATGTTATAAGAATAATTACTGAAACAGAAAGCCCACCATTGCGACTGTCCAGTAACCAAGAATGAAAGTTGAATTATGAAATCAGTGGCTTCTTGCCGACATGAAGTTTTTATGTCGAAACTGACAGCCAGTGCCTCCTTTTCTACCTGCGAATAGTTGCTATGTGCCACTGAAATCATCTTCCATACATAAGCAATGGTTTGCTTAGTGTCATCTGGTTTCCGATGAGACAGGGCCGCACCAGTCCTATACTGGGACGTGCTGGTGGCCAAATTAATGATTTACCCAGAATAAAATAAGCGAAAAAGGGAACAAACACTGCTTGGAAGACTGAAAATCTCGTTGACAGCTATCAGACCACACGAATTCCACACCGTTTTGGTGATACTGTTTAGAAGGATGGCAGATGAGCACAGCTTGGTAAATAAATTTGGCGTGATAAGAAACACTGCCCAAAACAGACTGGAGTTTCTTTAGGTTCTTGCACACTGACGCGTTGATAATGGCTTTGGCATATTCTTCCGTTGGGATGAGGCCGTCTTTGCTAAGCACATCTCAGAAAAATGCACTTTTGTGGCAAAGAGCTTCATTTTTCATATTTGCAATGAAGGCCATTTTCAGAATGCGTTGTGAAAGCACCTGCAGGTTTCGTTAATGCTCCTCTCATGTGAAACCCCTGAACTAGATGTCATCGCGATAGCTGAAACCACAGAGAGTGTCCTTAATAAAATGTCCCAAACAATTTTGGTAAATTCCTGGGCAGACAAAATTCCAAAAGGCAAGCAGTTAAAGTGTAAGAGTCCAAAGGACGTGTTGAGCACTAAGCAACGCTCAGAAGTGGCTTCCAATGGCAAATGTAGATGTGCGAGAAAAATGCCCCCCTAACATCTTTTCCAACAACTTGACATAACACGGAATGGGACACGCGTCCCCCAGCCAATACGTATTGAAAACGTCTGTTTAAAATCTGCTTCTAAATCACCACGAAAGAGTTGGCTGACTCGGTAGGCGAAATAGTGGAAATGACGTCAAGTGCCTGCCAATTCTGCAACTCAAAGTTAAACATAAGACACACGCTAAAGGGAGGTGCATTGCAGAGCAGCCCAAGAGCCTCTACCTGCCCAAGTGAATGAGGTTGAGCGTTGCCCACATGTCTGCCTGAAACTAAATCGGTTGTCCATTCACGACATAACGTTAGCACAATACGCTGTGGCGACGCTTGTGGGGCGTCAGGGACAGCGTCTGAGTCCATGGAAAAACAATTGGAATCTCCAACTACCGCCCTGTGGCTTGCTGACTGTCACAAGATGATACCAAATGGTCAATTTTATGTTATATCCTAGATTGTCCGTCAACATACTGGTGATTTTGTTTCAAATGCGTCAAATGACAAATGAGAGAGGACCGCCGACTAAGACATTGAGCGAAACAAATGCAGGAAGAGAGCGACGCCGAGAGACTGAAAAACTCGCGGGTCAGCGAGTCGTGATCACGACTTGCATCCACCGAGCCCCGTGGGGGGAGAAGGGCAGCGCCGACACGTCACCCCACTCAAGCTGTCTATGCTCTCACACGGCGGATCGTCAGAAGGCATGGTCGCTAACTTCTCTGGCCACCGAAGGCTGCACATTCATTGGCAGTAGTGAACATTGCAGATTTCGTGCAGCGTTAAAGAATGGAATGCACTATTGGGCTATGCACATTACATTATCAAATAGGTCTACATCTACATCCATACTCCGCAAGCCACCTGAAGGTGTGTGGCGGCGGGTACCCTGAGTACCTCTATCGGTTCTCCCTTCTATTCCAGTCTCGTATTGTTCGTGGAAAGAAGGATTGTCGGTATGCTTCTGTGTGGGCTCTGATCTCTCTTATTTTATCCTCATGGTCTCTTCGCGAGATATACGTAGGAGGGAGCAATATACTGCTTGACTCTTTGGTAAAGGTATGTTCTCGAAACTTTAACAAAAGCCCGTACAGAGCTACTGAGCGTCTCTCTTGCAGAGTCTTCCACTGGAGTTTATCTATCATCTCCGTAACGCTTTCGCGATTACTAAATGATCGTTTAACGAAGCGCGCTGCTCTCCGTTGGATCTTCTCTATATCAACCCTATCTGGTACGGATCCCACACTGCTGAGCAGTATTCAAGCAGTGGGCGAACAAGCGTACTGTAACCTAGTGACAGTTCGCACGTAACAAGTTGCTATCTAGGTCTAGCGCTAGAGCTATTTTAATATATGTCACTTGACGTGGAAGAGTGAAGAGGCCTCATGCGTTACATAGGAAAAGGTTGTTCCTACTTTTTAGTAGGGCTGTGGTGCACTCTGGAGAATGGTGTTATCAAACGGTCTCGTCCGGCAGTGTGCCGCATCACTTGCATTGAAGAATTCTGCCAAGCTAGGATCCAACTAGGCTTCAGGTTGCTGTGGCGTTTTCACTGCTGATTAATGGCCGTCTGATCTGTGCAGCACGACTGTGTTCGATCTGGCGGGGTTTCACTTTTTATACTCAGCCAGGGTGTCTTATTCTGTGGAAACCGATTTTGATTGTACTGTCCATGGCTGGACTTTGGAAATATTTGAAATATTGCATTTGAACACTGTTTTAATTGACTTTTCTTGTCGTGAAACCAGTCCACATTCTGGTTATTTTCCAGAAGTCTGTTAACGTAAAATACGAGCCAACTAGGCATTGATGTTACATGAGCCGAAGACATTGGTACTGTTGAGTCCAGTGTACCACCAAGTACAGCTTAACGAGTAATTATTCTCTGTATGCATTTCATGTTTCAGTACCCATTGAGTGGTTACATTACTTATGTATTCAAATACATGCCATCTGTGTAGCTTTCCTTTCTGTATGTTGTAGTTCAAGTGGCCCAATGGTGGTAGTCGTATTCGTAACCTGCAAGTCACACACACCACCTGCACAGAGCCTAGCTTATTTGGTGAGCTCATTGGGTGCCCCTGCTGCAGAGGAAGTAAATATGAATTGCTATTTCGTTTCAAACCCGTCTGTTCATCAATCTTGTTAGTAACCAACTGTTTACAAATGTCCAAATGTGTGTGAGTTCCTAAGGGACCAAACTGCTGACGTCATCGGTCTCTAAACTTACACACTACTTAAACTAATTTATGCTAAGAACAACACAAACGCCCATGCCCAAGGGAGGACTCGAACCTCCGCCACGAGGGGCCGCGCAGTCCATGATATGCCACCTCTGACCGCACGGCTACTCTGCGCGGCAACTATTTACAACTGTGATCACAGTGGATTACTTTATAATTTTTGTTGGTCTTAAAACACTGTTCGTATTTGTAATTGATTATTTCAAGCTGTAACCTTAATGGCCAAGATCATTGATACGGTATTCAATTTCAACTGATAGTTGGTTCAGAGTGATTTGTGTAAGCTGTATTCGATTAATTGGAATATGTCTTTTAAAAGACTGTGCCAAATTTCCTTCGAGGAGACCTATGTAAAACAAAAATAATTATTGTATTAAAACCCTACTCTACTGGAGCCCGTCACATACAGCTCCACGGCTCCTTCGAGTTGCTCTTCCGAAATCTCTAAGGTGAAGGGGATGTTTCGCTCGGCTCAGGCTCATCGTATTTACAACCATAGGGAATCTGCAGTATTACGGGAGAGGATTCATCAGACGCGGCGAGAACTGGCGCAAACCAACAGTAAGCTTCTTCATCTCCACCTGGTTATTAGTAATGCTACACAGTGTAGTGACTGGAATAAGATTGACGGTCTAACATTCAAAACTACCGAAGTTAGCGCAGAAATATCAGTAATTGGACAGAAGAAGAATTTCGCTAACTTACAGAAGAACATTTCGGGAGGTTGAGGACTATTCTCAAACTGTTATTAACCTGTCTGATAAAAATTTATCAGATGTTGAGATTTCTGTAGTAGTCAAAGGAGGCAATTTTGCTGTGACGCTCCGAAACGCACCCAAGGAGGATATTAAGAAAATGTTGAGGCAGGTATCGCTCAATTTCCACAGCAGCCCGCTGATATAATTAGGATGGAAACAGGTAGGATTTTACGTACATGTATGCCATGTAACAGTAATTTGTCGCAGGCACAAAGAAAGGTGCTCAGGGATATCAACGCAGATAAAAACATTATTGTTCTTACTGGAGATAAGGGTAATGTCAACGTTATATTGAAGAGTAAGGACTATCATGGAAATATCAATGCTATTTTGGTTCCCTCCAATTACAAAAAACTTCAGAAGGACTATGAAGATTTTAAAAATGACCGATCGGCTGGTGAAAGAGTCTTCATTTTCCTCCGACGATAAGAAGCTGCATTGTAAAACAGAAGCATACCCATCTACACTCTATGGATTCCCCATAAACCTGAGGTTCCTTTGAGGCAAATTGTCAGCACTGTAGGCTTGACACCTTAACTCATTGCTGCAAACTTATGTTGGTAGGACTGGCAGTCATATTAAAAATTCAGCTCATTTCATTGACAAGTTAAAGGAAATGAGCGTGGGCCCGGATGATATCCTCGTTAGTTTTGATATTGTATCGTTATTTACCATGATTCCGGTAAACAAGTCTATCTTATGCATAGTGGATACTTTTCCTACCGATATTGTAGCATTATTCAGAGGCTGCCTCACCATAACCTATTTTCAATACAATAGTGACTTTTATGAACACATTAGTCCTGCTGTGGCTAACTTGTTTATGGAGACTTGAACAACAGGCTTTGAAGACTGCCAAAAAGAGACCAGGCAGATGGTGTCGATATGTTGATGACACTCTCGTGGTATGGACACACGAAGCAGAGAAGTTGGATGCCTTCCTGACACATCGGATCAGCATTAATCCGAAAATTCAGTTTACTATGGAGACGGAGAGTAATGGGCGCCTGAATTTTCTGGATGTGCCTATGATTAAACGACGAGACGGAAAGTTGGACCATAATGTGTATAGAAAGGGCACACATACTGATCGTTATCTGCATAAAGATTCAAACCACTAACCTAAACAAAAAAGACGTGTGGTAAAGACCTTGGTTGATAGGCCGTACAAAATTTGTGCAACTGTTTATTTAAAAGATGAGACTGAACATTTGCGGTCGACTTTCGTAAAGAATGGCTATTCTAGCAAGGAGGTAGATCAAGCACTTCACTCTAGATAGAGAATCAGGAACAACGAGGAACAGCAGCCGCCCAACGGCAAGGTTTTTCTTCCGTTCATTAGGAAGGCCACAGATCGCAATGAGAAAGTGTTAAGCAAGTATAGGGTGGAAACTATTTTCAGACCCACCAGGAAAATAAAAGAATATTTAAGATCTCAAAAGATGTACGACATCCTTTTGCTACACCGGGGGTATATGAAATTCCTTGTAGTTGAGGACAGGTTTATATCGGTACCACAAAGAGAAGTGTTAACACCCGTCTTGTTGAACGTAAGAGGAATTGCCGACTGGGACACACGGATAAATCGGCCGTAGCAGATCATGTTTACCAAGAAGGTAATCATGAAATAAAGTTCTGCGAGACGAGCGTCATACCTAAACCCTCGCATTATTATGCCCGCATGTATAGAGAGACTATCGAGATTGATAAACACCGTAATAATTTTAACAGGGAAGACGAAGGTGTTAAACTGTATAAAATTTGGATGTCTGCGTTGCACTGGAAGCGTGGCGATCGATTACTTTCAATTGAGAATGTTGGCACTACCAGAGACAGTCTCATAGCCGACGCCACGTAATGAACAGTGGCGCCCTCTGCACTGCCTTTATTAACAGCTCTTCCTCGAATTCTCTTTGCAGTTCGCCGCTTTACCTCGGAAGATGTCTCCTGCAGTCGAAGACGAAACGTCAGGGGAGAGTTTTATACGTCGACTACGGCCTATCAGCCCGGAAGTTTTAAGTGAAGATACGTTTTTATTATTTATTCATATAACCTTTTCTGTTTTTTCTTCATTTTGTAGGATCAAAGGTTGGAATTCAGCTTCTTCATACCTCGTGTAGCCTATGTTGATCCCTGCCGTGTTTCTTGATGCTGGAACCTGGTCCGATTACTGTAATTGCAGGTATTTGTAGTTTTGTCGTACCTCGATAGTATTCCCATCTGTGACACTGTCATGTTGATTACTTCGAGAAATATTTTGTTTTTGAAATGTTTGTTGTTTGTCTGACATTATTGTATGTTTAGAAGCTTTTCTTCATCATGTGCTCTACATCAGACATCTGCAGTCAACATTACTTATTGGAAAATAGCAAAGTCAAGTGATTATCTTCATCTGTGCCTAGACCTACTCCTCTACACTGTTTAATTCATCCTTTAAGAACTTCGTTTAGACAATATTTAAGCAGAATAGGTGTTATACAGCACCTTTGTCTAATACCTTTGACTGGTAGTATTACTCAGGACATTACTTTTTCAATTTTAATTATTGTCTTCAATTAAAAGTAACCCTTTTAAATTGAAACAACTTACAACTCATTTTTATGTAGTTATCAGACTAAAATTATACATTCTTTATTGATATGGTGTCACATGCTTGTTGTAGATCTGTGAATATCATATGACTTTGGGTCTCTTCCCTGACTCTTCTTTATTCAATTGTCTCTTTTACAGGAAATGTATTATCTGCACCGAATCCACTCTGCTCTTCTCCTATCGTAATTTAATTCCTGCTACAGTTGATAAGAGCAAGCATTGCTTTTGTTATCGAATACACTCCTGGAAATGGAAAAAAGAACACATTGACACCGGTGTGTCAGACCCACCATACTTGCTCCGGACACTGCGAGAGGGCTGTACAAGCAATGATCACACGCACGGCACAGCGGACACACCAGGAACCGCGGTGTTGGCCGTCGAATGGCGCTAGCTGTGCAGCATTTGTGCACCGCCGCCGTCAGTGTCAGCCAGTTTGCCGTGGCATACGGAGCTCCATCGCAGTCTTTAACACTGGTAGCATGCCGCGACAGCGTGGACGTGAACCGTATGTGCAGTTGACGGACTTTGAGCGAGGGCGTATAGTGGGCATGCGGGAGGCCGGGTGGACGTACCGCCGAATTGCTCAACACGTGGGGCGTGTGGTCTCCACAGTACATCGATGTTGTCGCCAGTGGTCGGCGGAAGGTGCACGTGCCCGTCGGCCTGGGACCGGACCGCAGCGACGCACGGATGCACGCCAAGACCGTAGGATCCTACGCAGTGCCGTAGGGGACCGCACCGCCACTTCCCAGCAAATTAGGGACACTGTTGCTCCTGGGGTATCGGCGAGGACCATTCGCAACCGTCTCCATGAAGCTGGGCTACGGTCCCGCACACCGTTAGGCCGTCTTCCGCTCACGCCCCAACATCGTGCAGCCCGCCTCCAGTGGTGTCGCGACAGGCGTGAATGGAGGGACGCATGGAACGTGTCGTCTTCAGCAATGAGAGTCGCTTCTGCCTTGGTGCCAATGATGGTCGTATGCGTGTTTGGCGCCGTGCAGGTGAGCGCCACAATCAGGACTGCATACGACCGAGGCACACAGGGCCAACACCCGGCATCATGGTGTGAGGAGCGATCTCCTACACTGGCCGTACACCACTGGTGATCGTCGAGGGGACACTGAATAGTGCACGGTACATCCAAACCGTCATCGAACCCATCGTTCTACCATTCCTAGACCGGCAAGGGAACTTGCTGTTCCAACAGGACAATGCACATCCGCATGTATCCCGTGCCACCCAACGTGCTCTAGAAGGTGTAAGTCAACTACCCTGGTCAGCAAGATCTCCGGATCTGTCCCCCATTGAGCATGTTTGGGACTGGATGAAGCGTCGTCTCACGCGGGCTGCACGTCCAGCACGAACGCTGGTCCAACTGAGGCGCCAGGTGGAAATGGCATGGCAAGCCGTTCCACAGGACTACATCCAGCATCTCTACGATCGTCTCCATGGGAGAATAGCAGCCTGCATTGCTGCGAAAGGTGGATATACACTGTACTAGTGCCGACATTGTGCATGCTCTGTTGCCTGTGTCTATGTGCCTGTGGTTCTGTCAGTGTGATCATGTGATGTATCTGACCCCAGGAATGTGTCAATAAAGTTTCCCCTTCCTGGAACAATGAATTCACGGTGTTCTTATTTCAATTTCCAGGAGTGTATTTGCTTATTACAAAAAGATACAGTTTACGTGATGTACGACATTAAAGTAGTCTCTGGTCTTGGAGATTATGATTGACAGTTTGTCTGTGTGTGAGACGTGAAACAGTGTCGTTGCATTTGAGGGTCTACTGTGACTTGCACCAAGTGGTTCCATTGATCAAACGCCAGTCGCTCTCTTGCGACAAGTTTACCTCAACCCATAATTTTCACCAATAGTACTACTAATATAGGAGCATGTGTTTTATACTGTTGTAAAGCAAATTTTTACATAATTTGACAAAATCTTTTATTTCTATAAATTTCTATTTTAATTTAGGTCCGAATCATTGGACTAATGTAGTGTTTTTTCACAAGTGTGCTTTCAAGTTTAAGTTACACCAGTAGTGCCAATAAGTGAGCCATGCGTCTTTTGCAGTGATATAGAACAAATCGTTACTTGTTTTGACAAATAAAAGATAGAGGTTTTGATTTCTTTAATGCGCTGTATTGCTTTTGCCGCATACATCGAGCCTTTGTCAGTGGGTCGATGATCGAACTTTCACGATTTTGGCGTCAAATGGGGGTACAGAGAACGAACTACGAAATCAAGACGGCGGGTCTAGGGTACATAGTGATAGGTTGCTTCTTTTTTAAGGGCAGTAAAATACTAGTTTCTGATTAGAAGAACAATGTATGCGTGGCTATGTTTGTTTGTTTGTTTGTTTGTTTGTGTGTTTGTTTGTTTGTTTGTGCGTGTGCGTTCATGGATCCATGTATAAACTCCCGTTCCAACGCTTTTCGCGCTGCAGCCCTGTTCCTGTATATGGGCAACTCAGATGTGCAAAGTCTGGCCGTAGCAATATGGACGGTTCGTTATTAAAGTTTTTAGCCGTTCGACAGAAACCCCATTGCCTGTAGTACTCGTTAAGAATATGCTTGAAAATATTGGAAAACGTAAGCTCCAGCAAAGCTTAGCAAAAATCTCTGATGTGTATGACGTGGCGGCGAACGACGATCTTTGTGGTTCAAATGGCTCTGAGCACTATGGGACTTCACATCTATGGTCATCAGTCCCCTAGAACTTAGAACTACTTAAACCTGACTAACCTAAGGACATCACTCAACACCCAGTCATCACGAGGCAGAGAAAATCCCTGACCCCGCCGGTAATTGAACCCGGGAACCCGAGCGTGGAACGATCTTTATTACCATAAAAAAAT
Source organism: Schistocerca serialis cubense (assembly GCF_023864345.2). Classification (NCBI taxonomy): domain Eukaryota; kingdom Metazoa; phylum Arthropoda; class Insecta; order Orthoptera; family Acrididae; genus Schistocerca; species Schistocerca serialis. The sequence continues at coordinate 547,534,120 of NC_064638.1, read as the reverse complement.
AAAACAGACACGTCTTGCGCCTACTGGTTGAGAATGTTACTATTCTATTCAAAATTATTTTCTGAATAATCGTAGATGCAGCCTCACTAAAAATGGATCACATCCAGTGAAAAGTTGAATACTATTAGCGACCAGAGTTTTCTGAATTAGTGAATGAAGTAGGTCATTGTGTTCAGTTATATGTTTCACCGGCTGAGGGAGTTCTTTTTTTTTGGGGGGGGGGTGCTGGGGGATGGGTTGTAATTAAATGGCACATATATGATTCTGACAATGAGTTTCTGTATCTGCAATTGGGACTTTTCAGCAGTCTCTGCGTCTGAATATTTTGTCTTTTTTGTCACTTATTTGTACCTAAAAGCCCTAGGTTTACTACTTTGTAACTATTATACAAATCTCTCGTTGAGAGGATAAAGCAGTCTTCAATAAAATTAGAAAAAATGTTATACCAATTCATCTTCTTGGTCAGTATATAGAGGTTAAATGCATTGTAGCTGCTCTCATTATTTGTACAGACTGTTCTCATGAACTCTTTATTGTTGTGAGACAGAGCTGGGTATCATTAATGAATTGTACCAGTGCTTTTTGGTTCCACATATTCTTCTGAATCCCGTTTGACTAGAAGATAACAGCCTTTTATGTTCGTACTGTAACTGAAGTGGAAGATGGAAGGGCATATCTAACAAAATTTGAAATCTTCATTTGTTTGCATCAGCCGATGGCTGAGGTGTAACGCCATGCACTGTGCAGAAAGGACGCATAAAAACCCACTGGAACATGTCTTCGATAGTTGTTGATTATCACTAAAGATGCAGAATGGTCATATCTAGCAAACTTGTTTCCTATCTGCAAAGCAAATATCTTCTGTGCATCTTATAACTCTACTGTATCCTGTGTTTTATAATTTTCTCTACTACCTTCAACGATCATAGCTATAGTATGATTTGTCTATATAAAAACAATTCTTCCAGGGCTTTTTCGGATTTCAATATGACGGTGTGCTGTCTTCAATTTCAAAGCGTAGATTCTGCTGAAGTAATAATAACATTTTACAAGTGTATTATCAAAAAGTTTCTTATGGCTGTATTAGTCACACAAAAAAAAGACCCAGCACAAGCGAATTATCAGAATAGGTTGGAAATCGGTAGATATGATGTATGTATGCAGACAAATGATTACAATTTCAGGAATATTGGATGAATTATTGAAGAGAAAGAGCTTTACAACCTGGACAAGTCACTAACGCGTTGTTCCACCTCTGGCCTTTATGCAAACAGTTATTGGTCTTGGCACAGATTGTTACTGTTGTTTGACGTCCTCCAGAGACATGCCGTGCCTAATTCTGTCCAACAGGCATGCCTGATAGTAAAAATCTCCAGCTGGTTGTAGGCCCTACCCATAGTACTTCAAACGTTCTCAGTTGAGGAGAGACTCGGAGACCTTGCTGGACAAGGCAGGGTTTGGAAAACACGATGGTGGTGGTGGTGTGTTGGGGTCTATGGGCGCTCAACATCGAGGTCATCAGCGCCCTGACACACATTAAAAGGAACGAATGTGGACAGACCTAAGAAAACTAAAGCACACACTCAAAGAAAGCAGTAAAAGAAGGAAAATGCTACATAAGAAAGTAAAACCTAAGGAACGGGGAAACATAGAAACAAGAATGTCACAGGAAATTGTTATTGGCTGGCCACTTACATAAAATATGGGTGAGGTTGTCACACAGCGAGCAAATTGAAATCCTCTCCCTAAAATCTTTGTAAAAACATTTGACAGGGCACAGAACTTTAAAACTTTAACCACATTCGTCCGAGTGTTGCCTAAAAGAGATGGCATGTCCGCTGGCAAGTCATCCGCGACCCGCTGGTCAGAAAATAAAACGCAATCCAATAAAACGTGGCGCACAGTGACCTGGACGCCGCAAGCACCACAAATTGGAGGGTCCTCTCGCCGGAGCAGGAAGCCGTGCGTCATAGGGCTGTGGCCTATTCGAAGCCGAGTGAGGAGAACCTCGTCCCGTCGATGGGGCTGAAAGGAAGTACACCACACACGCGTTGTGGGCTTGACTATACGGAGCTTATTGTCAGTCACTTCCAGCCACTCATCCTCCCACTGACGCATGACCCGTGAGCTCAACAGCGAGGTGAGTGCGTGCAAGGGGATAGCACACTGAGATACTTGTGGGGCGAGACACGCCTCCTTGGCTGCGAGATCTGCCCTTTCATTCCCAGCAATGCCAACATGCCCCGGAACCCAGCAGAAAGCTACAACCTTCCCCAGTCGCTGTAGTCGGAGGAGGGCATCCTGGATGGTCTGGACTATTTTGTCGGCCGGATACAAACGTTGCAATGAGTGAAGGGCACTATCAGACAGTGTGTTACCATCGCGGGTCCGAAAAAACCGCTGAGACAGGAAAGACCGAATGAAAATCTGGAGGCGGCCACGAAAGCCCCATTGATGCATTTGTGCAAGAATACAGTGTCTCCAAGTAGTATCATATGCCTTACTGATATCAAAGAAGATACCGATACAGTGATGCTGACGGAGGAAAGCCTGCTGAATATCCGCCTCTAGGAGGGTCAGGCTGTCGGCCGTGGACCCAAATTTTTGGAATCCACACTGAAAGCGGCTAAAGAGCTGTCTGGTCTCTAACAGCCAGACCAGACGCCGGTTAACCATCCGTTCCAGGGTCTTTCCGATACAGCTTGTCAAGGCGATACTACGATAACTACCGGGACATTTGCTGTCCTTTCCTGGTTTGAGGAGAGGGATGAGAATTGCCTCCCTCCACGAGATGGGGAACACTCCTGTCTGCCATATGAGATTAAAACATTCGAGGAGGATTTCCTTTGACGCCGCTGGCAGATGTCGAAGCATGGAGTACCGGATGCGGTCGTAACTTGGTGCAGTGTCAGAAGTCTCAGTAAGTGCCGATTCAAGTTCCCACATGGAGAAAGGGGAATTGTAGGCCTCAGAACTGTTCGACCGAAAGTTCAAGGTCGCTCTTTCGACAGTTGCACGGTAGCGACGAAACGCTGGATCCTGATTTGCAGTGGCAGTACTTTGTGCAAAATGCTCTGCCAGCGTCTGAGCAATGGCTCTGGGTGTCGTTTGGAGGCATCCCTGGTTCAGGACAGCAGCTATTGGTAAACGGCTATGTTTACCGGAAATCCTCCGGATGGCTTCCCATACTCTTGTGGAACAAGTGGAACGGTTGATGGAGTCCAGGAACTCCTGCCATGACCTTTTCTTGCTCTCTTTAATGACACAGCGTGCCCTGGCTCTCGCGATTCGAAAGGCGGTAAGATTGCCCGCTGTTGGGCGGCATCTAAATCGGCGAAGAGCCGCACGCCTGTCCCGGATGGCTGAACGGCACTCTTCTGTCCACCAAGGCACAAGGCGCCGCTTAAGAGTGCCAGAAGACTGTGGTATGGACAGGTCAGTAGCATGATGGACCACAAGCGTGATGTGATCCACCCATTCCTGTACGTTATTGTGGTGGTCAAAGACAGCCAACCGAGTGAACAGTGGCCAGTTAGCCCTGCCAATCATCCACGATGGTGGCCGCTGCTCCAGCGATACACCATCCAGGAGATGAATGCGGATAGGGAAGTGATCGCTGGAACGAAGGTCGTCAATGACCTCCCAGTGAACAGAGTCGGTGAGGGTTGGAGAGCAGAAAGATAGGTCAATGGCTGAGAATGACCCTGTAGCAGTAGAGAAATGAGTCGGAGTACCTGTGTTGAGGATGCACAACACTTCAGATGTTAGGAGGCTCTCCAAAATTCGACCTCGAGCGCAAAGAGAAGTGGAGCCCCACAGGACATGATGGGCATTGAAGTCTCCCAGGAGGAGAAATGGGCGGGGGAGTTGGTCGATAAGATCTGTGAGAGCGTCTAAGGTCATTGCATCCAGAGGGGGTAAATAAAGGGAGTAAACGGTAAGCCTCTGAGGTGAATGAATTTCAACTGCAACTGCTTGCAGGTCAGTATCCAGGGGGAGAGCAGAGGAGTGGTGGTCATTATTGACAAACACAGCGAATCCGCCTTTGGCCCTTTCTCCAGTCAGGTCATCTTTGCGATATGACGTATAGCCCCTTAGTACAGGAGCATCAGATGGTTTTAAATGCGTTTCCTGTAAACAGAAGCACAGGGGGCGTTGCCGTGCTAGGAGGTTCAGTTCCTCCACGTGTGCCCGGAATCCATTCATGTTCCACTGTATAACGGGAGCCATCTATCAGGGTGGGAGTACCTTCATTCTCACTTTCTGTTGGGGAGGAGAGCCCACAACAGGTGGAGGCTCAGTTTTGGGGCGAGATGATTGCCCCAGTTTGACATCAACCTCCATCGCCTCAGAAGAGGAGTCGAGAGAGACGTCAGAGAGAATGACATCCACATCAGGAGACTGTATAACTGCAGTCTCCTTTAGTGGGCAAGTCTTCACCTTTGTCTTTGGTTTCGATGTTCTGGCCTGAGGTGGCATTGGAGCCAAAACCTCAGAAGCAGTAGGGGGTGTAGCAGCGCTGGGTAGTACACAAGACTGGACCCGGGAAGGGGCAGGAAGTTCCATGATGTCAGCTACCATGGCCTGGTCAGAAGGCCGGGGGGGAGCAGCAGGCTTCACAGGAACGGCAGCAGCACACGTACATTGACAAGCGCAGGTGCTAGTGCTGACAGTAGCAACCTCCGTTTGTGTAGCGGCATCGGTTTTCAAGACTGGTTGTTTGAGAACGGAAGAAAAGGAAGCAGCGAACGTGGGCGGCTGCATGCACTTGTAGATTTTCTTTGCCTCACGATACGGGATGCGTTTTGTAGTTTTTAGTTCCTGGATCTTCCGTTCCTCAAGGAAAACTCTGCATTCCCTTCTCCACACAGGGTGATCCCCAGAGCAGTTGACACACTTGGGAGGAGAGGGGCTACCAACTCCCTCATGGGCGGCTTTGCCACAATTCCCGCAAGTGGCTTCCCCTCTACAGCCGAGAGTAGTGTGTCCAAAGTGTTGGCATTTAAAACACCGCATGGGTTTGGGGTAATAAGGCCGTACACTGAGACGTAGGAAACCTGCCTTCACATGCTCTGGCAATTTGGTGCTGTTAAATGTAAGGATAAATGAGTCAGTCTTTATGAGAGCACCATCCACCCGTTTCATAATGTGTTGCACGTCGACAATTCCTTCCCGGGACCATTCAGCCTTCAGTTCGTCTTGGGGAATGTCAACGAGATCTCTGCAAGTCACAACACCGTTGCTGTAGTTCAAGGTGTTGTGAAATTCAGTCTCTATCGCAAACTCCCCAAGAAATTGTGCCTTCCGAAGGTTCTGTACTTGCTGCAAGCTAGATGTTTCAACCAACAAGGTGCCACTTCGCAAGCGCTTTACAGATTTTAATGTGCCAGCAATACCTTCTAAGCCCTTCTGTATATAAAATGGCGAAACGTTTTCAAAACTCCCATATTTTCATTTAATTATGAAAAACACATTCTGCGAAGCAGCATGCGTTCTGTTAATACTACCTGAATCAGGTGGACTGGCTACACGAGCCCTCTTGTTGGATTGGGTGTTAGAACCCACCAGCGGTCCACCCTTTCCGCTGGTAGGAGAGGAATAAAAGTTCGTGGGTTCCATCTCGGTCCCACGAGGAGCTAGGGAACTAGAAGTCCACCTAGACAGATTCCCGCGTGCCTAGGTAAGCCTTATACAACTGGGGTGCGGCAGGTGCCCCAGAGGTTGCCCGCTTGCGACTGTTCCACCCCAACAGCCATGCATCTTATAGGCGCGCAGCACACCGTAAGATTGAGGGGTTTTTATAGAGGTTTACCTTCCTCGCAATCCAGGCGGTCAAGCCAAGATTACCATTCCCCGCAGCACACAACATTCCACCGCCGCGCCATGCGGTGGTCGCTGAAGCATGTCCGGGGGTTACGGTGACAGGAGACTGGCGGCGCTGACCAGTCCCCAGCTCAGGACCCCGGGGTCGCCAAGCCCGTACTCAGCAAATGAATGCTGAGCCCCTGGGGGGGGGGGGGGGGGGGGGAACACGAAGGCCAACAGTAGAAACTCTCGCTGTGTTCAGACAGGCATTGTCTTGCTGAAATGTAAGAGCAGGATGGCTTTTCCAGAAAGACAACAAAACGGGGCGAGGAATATCGTCGACGTGCTGCTGTGCTGCAAGGGTGCCGCGGATTACAACCAAAGGGGTCCTGCTATGAAATGAAATGGTGCCCCAGACTCCTGGTCGTCGGGCAGTATGGAGGGTGACAGTCAAGTTGGTATCTCGCCTCTGTCCCCGATTGGAATCTCACTGACTGCAATATTGTTGCATTCAGTGATGACTCCCTCTTCGAAATGAGCTCCGATGACTAGCCAAGAAGTGTGATGCCGTCGTTAGCAGCGTTCTAGTACGGACAATGAGTCTTTACCATAGCTTCATCATGCTTTTATACCATGTGACGATGCCAATCATGACTATAGATTTTATTTTCCTCTTTTGTTAACTTCAAGGAGGCGTATCAGTCTGAAAATGATCATTGCAAAAGCTACTGTTATTGAATAAAACACTGCTACCGATAACAGATTGCTGTGGTTTTTAAATAAATGCATTTAGTATTTACATTGCCTAAAAATTTTATTTTTCGTGTATTACGATTCAAAACATTGTTAAAAAGTGTAGTAAAATAATAAAGTATCTACTTATTGTGCACGGTGTCCACAAAAAATACACCTCTTTCGTTCATTTCAACATGGCGTGTGCACACTACCCATCTGTGCACGGTTTCACGAAATATATTTCGCAGGTGTTTCGGTATGATTAGGGACACAGCACCACGGATTTTAGCTGTCAGCTCATCAATGTTAGCCACTTTTCTTGTGCAGTATGTTGACTTAATAAATCCCCATACAAAAAAGTGTAAGGGGGTATGGTCTGGGGACCTTGCTGCCCATGGTCTGCGACCTCCTCGTTCTATCCATTTGTTGGAAAACACACCATTTAGGTAGTCCCTGAACGTTATCGCATAGTAGCAAGGGGCACCATCATGATGGTGAGCAACTGTGTCTAAGATACCTTCTTTTGTTAGTTGTGGACGCAGAAATTCTCTCAGCATATCCAAGTAAACAACAAAATTAGCAGCTTTCTCTCTGAAAAAGAATGGTCAATCTATCTTTGTCCGTGTGACTCCCAACCACACATACACTCCTGGAAATTGAAATAAGAACACCGTGAATTCATTGTCCGAGGAAGGGGAAACTTTATTGACACATTCCTGGGGTCAGATACATCACATGATCACACTGACAGAATCACAGGCACATAGACACAGGCAACAGAGCATGCACAATGTCGGCACTAGTACAGTGTATATCCACCTTTCGCAGCAATGCAGGCTGCTATTCTCCCATGGAGACGATCTTAGAGATGATGGATGTAGTCCTGTGGAACGGCTTGCCATGCCATTTCCACCTGGCGCCTCAGTTGGACCAGCGTTCGTGCTGGACGTGCAGACCGCGTGAGACGACGCTTCATCCAGTCCCAAACATGCTCAATGGGGGACAGATCCGGAGATCTTGCTGGCTAGGGTAGTTGACTTACACCTTCTAGAGAACGTTGGGTGGCACGGGATACATGCGGACGTGCATTGTCCTGTTGGAACAGCAAGTTCCCTTGCCGGTCTAGGAATGGTAGAACGATGGGTTCGATGACGGTTTGGATGTACTGTGCACTATTCAGTGTCCCCTCGACGATCACCAGTGGTGTACGGCCAGTGTAGGAGATCGCTCCCCACACCATGATGCCGGGTGTTGGCCCTGTGTGCCTCGGTCGTACGCAGTCCTGATTGTGGCGCTCACCTGCACGGCGCCAAACACGCATACGACCATCATTGGCACCAAGGCAGAAGCGACTCTCATCGCTGAAGACGACACGTCTCCATTCGTCCCTCCATTCACGCCTGTCACGACACCACTGGAGGCGGGCTGCACGATGTTGGGGCGTGAGCGGAAGACGGCCTAACGGTGTGCGGGACCGTAGCCCAGCTTCATGGAGACGGTTGCGAATGGTCCTCGCCGATACCCCAGGAGCAACAGTGTCCCTAATTTGCTGGGAAGTGGCGGTGCGGTCCCCTACGGCATTGCGTAGGATCCTACGGTCTTGGCGTGCATCCGTGCGTCGCTGCGGTCCGGTCCCAGGTCGACGGGCACGTGCACCTTCCGCCGACCACTGGCGACAACATCGATGTACTGTGGAGACCTCACGCCCCACGTGTTGAGCAATTCGGCGGTACGTCCACCCGGCCTCCCGCATGCCCACTATATGCCCTCGCTCAAAGTCCGTCAACTGCACATACGGTTCACGTCCACGCTGTTGCGGCATGCTACCAGTGTTAAAGACTGCGATGGAGCTCCGTATGCCACGGCAAACTGACTGACACTGACGGCGGCGGTGCACAAATGCTGCGCAGCTAGCGCCATTCGACGGCCAACACCGCGGTTCCTGGTGTGTCCGCTGTGCCGTGCGTGTGATCATTGCTTGTACAGCCCTCTCGCAGTGTCCGGAGCAAGTATGGTGGGTCTGACACACCGGTGTCAATGTGTTCTTTTTTCCATTTCCAGGAGTGTATGTCTTTGGAGTGTCGGTGATATGTTCAAGGAACTAATTTGGAGCTGTTATGCGACTGTTTTCCGGCTAACATGTCCGCTTGCACCTTGCAAGTAAGGTTGCCTCATCCCTAAACAACACGTGTGAAAGTAAATCATGTCTCCACGTACTCCAACAAATTATGCACACCGCCATGCGTTCCGTCATGGAGTTGGTGTAACACTTGCAAGTGGCGTGCACGCTTCTTCTAAGAGAATTTCAGCATTCTGAACACTGTTGACTTCAGAATTTGTAGTTGACGTGAAAGACACCGTACAGATTTAGGACACCGTTCGATTGACTCCCGTACGGCGTGAATGTCGGCTGCGCCTGTGGAAGGCCGACTTGGTCGAGACTAGTCAACAACAGTGCCTGTTCGATGAAATTTATTCAACAGTTTCCATATGCTTTTATTCGCTGGTCCATCATTCCTCAATTTCCGTTGAAATCGTCATCGCAACTCCTCGTACGGAACACACTGCAGACATCATGTGACAACGGCAATATGTTCAGGAATCGTCAACAACCGTGGTCAGCTTGTAAGAAAAAGACATTTATTAAGTTACCCAAACACGAAATAGTTACTATTTGGACACCTTACATTATTTTTAAGCTACACGTTAAATGACTTCCCGTAAATCAGTAACAAAATTCATCTCACATCAGCGACTGACAGTTGACAAGTGTTGTTACATTACAACACAGCTATTAAACACAAACACAAGAACGATACCTAAGGAAAAATTACACGAAATGTAAAGTTACCAAAATATTTGAGTGTAGAAAAGATAGAAAAATAATTATTTATAGACCTTCTTCCCCACATTTGTTTTAAACAATCCTGTCACTGTCTGCTAGGGAAGATCACCACATCCTTTTTAAAAAACTTATCAATATTTTAATCATTAAGTATTATTACACTGAAGTGCCAAGAAAATGGTATAGGTATGCGTATTCAAATACAGAGATACGTAAACAGGCAGAATACGGCTCGCGTTCGGCAACGCCTATCCAAGACAAGTCTGTGCCCCTGTTGTTACGTAAGTTACTGCTGCTACAATGGCAGGTTATCAAGATTTACGTGAGTTTAAATGCGGTGTTATAGTCGGTGCACGAGTGATGGACACAGCATCTCCGAGGTAGCGATGAATTGGGGATTTTCCCATACGAACATTTCACGAGTGTACCGTGAATATCAGGAATCCGGAAAAACATCAAATCTCCGACATCGCTGCGACCGGAAAAACATCCAGCAAGAACGGGACCAACTACGAATGAGGAGAATCGTTCAACGTGACACAAGTACAGCCCTTCGACAAATTGCTGCACATTTCAATGATGAGCCATCAAAATGTGTCAGCATGCGAACCATTGAACGAAACATCATCGATATGTGCTTTCATGACTTGATGACTTTACAACACTATACCCTTCGCCTGGGCCCGTCAACGTCTACATTGATTTGTTGATAACTGGAAACATGTTGGCTGGTCAGACAAGTCTCCTATCGAGCGGATGGATGTGTACGGCTATTGAGACAATCTCATGAATCCTGGACACTGCGTATCAGCAGAGTACTGTTCAAACGGCGAAGGCTCTGTAATGGTGTGGGGCGTGTATAGTTGGAGTAATATGGGACCTCTGATAAGTCTACATGCGACTCTGACAGGTGATATGTACGTAAACATCCTGTCTGATCACCTGTATTCATTCGTGTCCATTGTGCGTTCCTACGAAGTTGGGAAATTCCAGCTGGGCAATGCGACACCCCACACGTCCTGATTACGACAGTGTGGTTCAGATGGCTCTGAGAACTATGGGACTTAACTTCTGAGGTCATCAGTCGCCTAGAACCTAGAACTGCTTAAACCTAACTAACCAAAGGACGTCAAAAAAATGTTCAAATGTGTGTGAAATCTTGTGGGACTTACTGCTAACGTCGTCATGCCCTAAGCTTACACACTACTTAACCTAAATTATTCTAATGACAAACACACACACCCATGCCCGAGAGAGAACTCGAACCTCCGCGGGGACCGGCCACACAGTCCATGATTGCAGCGCCCTAGACCACTCGGCTAATCCCGCGTGGCTAAGGACGTCACACATCCATGCCCCAGGCAGGATTCGAACCTGCGACCGTAGCGGTCGCCCGGTTACAGATTGTAGCGCCTAGAACCTCTCGGCCACTCCGGCCGGCTACTACAGAGTGGCTCCATTTTTGATATAAACACTTCCGCTGATCACGAGACTCCTCAGACACGAAAATTATTGAGCATTTCTGGGATGCCTTGCAACGTACTGTTCAGAAGAGATCGTCGCTCACTCGTACTCTTAGGGATTTATGGACAGCCCTGCAGAATTCATAGTGTCAGTTCCCTCCAGCATTACTTCAAACGTTAGTCGAGTCCATGCCACGTCGTGCTGCGGCAGATATGCTTTGTCTGAAGTACCGTACACGGTATTAGGCGGGTGTATCAGTTTCTTTGGGTATTCAGTGTACTTACATGAACAAAAGACTGCCGGCCAGAGTGGCCGAGCGGTTCTAGGCGCTACAGTCTGGAACCACGCGACCGCTGCGGTTCGAATCCTGCCTCGGGCGTGGATGTGTGTGATGTCCTTAGATAAGTTATGTTTAAGTAGTTCTAAGTTCTAGGGGACTGATGACCTCAGAAGTTAAGTCCCATTGTTCTCAGAGCCACTTGAACCATTTTGAACAAAAGACCAATGAATTAAATATCCATTTAACAAGTGGAAATCAGTAACGTTATTGGCTTGTGGACTACTTGTGAAACAATCGACCGTAAAAAAATGTACGTGTAAGTTGTGTTGATTTTCAAAAATAGTCACACAAATGTTAAAATTCAGTAAGAATAGGAACGAAGTATATAGAATCAGGTAGAGATAATTTTGTTTTTATACGTAAAAAATATATGCTTTAAGTTTAATGCCTCAAAATTTCTTGTATGCAAAATGTGTACGTGAATTACATGGCACTATTTTATTTCAGGTATTCAGGTTATTTGATGTCCCGCGTTATTAAAGCTTGACGGGAACTCAGTTCATCACACATAACTGAGGTCTTATTTTAACGTGTATGCCACATGCACGTTTTTATAAACAGGGTCGCGTGTAGTGGCGATCCACACCTCTTTGCAACATGGATGGTCCAGTGCGTAGCGCGTTCCGCGCATATGGAAGAGGTGATACCACTGAGAATCACAGTTGATGACAGCAGCGCTTTCCGTGCACGCTGCTGGGTTGGCAGAATATATAGTGGTGCATTATACAGTGATAGCTCGGCAGTATTTCGTAACGAGGCGCGCGACGGTTCATGGTGCCAGGCGTGCTGTTACTAACATCAGCCAGTTGCTTGCATCTGATGACATAGCGGTGAGTTTTGAGATGTCCCCGCGCCTGTTCCTCGAAAATAAACAGGAAGAACAGACAACAGTACCACATGGAAACAATACTTGCATTGGAATGAGATTTTCACTCTGCAGCGGAGTGTGCGCTGGTATGAACTTCCTGGAAGATTAAAACCGTGTGCCGGACCGAGACTCGAAGGCAGAGGCCCCGAGTTCGAGTCTCGGCCCGGCACATAGTTTTAATATGCAAGGAAGTTCAATACTAGCACTGCTCACACAGTCGAACACATGGACACTCGTCGATTGAAAAATGGAATGAATCAAAACAAAATTATCAGAGATGAAATGTTGTTCGAAAAACACTGACAGTCACGATTGCGCTCCTCATGCTTGATGAAGGTCACACATACATATACACACACACACACACATACACACACACACACACACACACAAGCGCGTGCGCGTACTCACACAAGCACACACACACATCATAAATAGGCTGTTTTCTTACAAATGACCACTGGAGGGGATCTCTACCAGGCTATTACGCACTTTCTTATAATAACACACAGATCATCTACACCAGTCGAAGTTTGCTTGTAAACATGCGTTGTCAACATTTGACAGTAAACGTGAAATCTCTTCCTCTTCCATTACTAACACTATTTGTCTTCTTCTTTCTTCAAATAGCTTACAGTTTCATTCCATCTCTTCTTCTCATACTACATTTCAGTCTACTGTTCCTCCTAAATTCTCTCTCCAAAGGTTTCATTTCATTCCAGTCTCGATCCATAGCATACATATCGTAGATTAGTAAATTCTGTACCTTGTAGTTTCGATTCACTGACAATGCCTGAGAATATTGGTTTTAACTCTTCATATGAGCTAAATATTTTCATGCGCCAACCCACATGTATTGGAATAGAAACCAATCTTATCTGACTCATTAGGAATACGCAAAAATGCAACATTGATTTATATAATAATACCTATGATATTACGCTATCTATTCAGATCAAACTCTTCCACCTGCCTGTTGGTAGCACAATTATTGGCTAGTATGTTCCTGTAACAGTTATCACTGTAGCTCTCTTGTACTAAAGACTCAATATTGTCTTGTATTAAACTTCAATCAGTGTCGCTACTGCAATTACTTGGCCTTAACAAATCGATCCAGCTCATTAACTCTAATTTCAAGAACAGAAATGTGTTGTCAAACATCAGATATTAACTTGCTATCTAAATTTGATTAATCACACCACTTTTTGTAACACTGTTAACTTCAATTATTGAACATGGTTCAGTAATCTAACGAACATTTTGATGCTGTAAGATTAGCTTTAACTGAACTGTCTGCACTTCTTTCTCTTCATAGTGTTTCTTATTTTCTTGCATGAAATCAGAATAGACGGTTTACTTTGGTCAAATAAGGTCGTTTTTCAAATGTGTCAGTACTGTTTCTTTCTTCAGATTGTTCATGAATGTTATCTTATTATGTGTGGCTGTGCCCATTTAAGTATTTATTTGTTTCATTTTCATGTGATTTTATCTAGGTCATTCTTCATTTGTTTCAAATACTGCAGAATTACATTATTGCTATCAACAAGTATAACATTAGACTATTTCATTATGAGTTCTGGATTCATCATCCAGGAATTTGAATTCATATTCTTCATTGTCACTGAGTCTCATAGTTCAGTATTGTTCCCAATTTCACCTGTTGTATGCCCAATATCTGCTCCAGTTTATTAACTATTACCTTCTCTTTCAACCACTGAAACGCTGTTAACAAATTTGTCATCAATTTTACACTAGTACTTCACACAGGAAAATGTACAAAAATATACAATTATTAAAATCGTTCATAGTTCATCCAACTGAAGTTCACAGTATCCTCATTTTTATTATCTTCAACGTTATGCAAGGCACGTTTCAAAGTGCCACAGAAAATTTAAATTCAAATTTACTGTATCTTCCTCCTGGAGATTGGACGATGTCTGTGAGTATTTCTTTCTTAATCTGTATCCTAAAGCCAGCAGTGGCATATGTAACATTGCCATGAAGACATTTGTGGCAGAGTTCCATACAATACTCCTTCCCATGCCCTCTGATATGCCAGTCTCTGATCAGCTAATCATATATGTTCCTTCAGCAGCTTATTACAAAACAAACAATAAAAGATTTAACTTAAAACAGTTAATGATCGATAACAAAATTTTGTTTTTTGTCACTGGAACTGTTTCTTATTCAAAAACCAGTGTATGCTACACATTGATTTACAAGAACGCCATAGGCAATAATACATAACGAATTTCTTCACACTGGAATTTCAGACATAATGGAGATGAGGTGTGCAACATTAAACCGAATATAATCTACAGATGGATGCAACTGCATTCTGGTTAAATCAAAAAATATAGAGGATGGGTGTGAGACATGGGCACATTTTTCTTGGGCCATCGCAGTAGGATGCCAGAATTGGTTTTTCGATATACTTATTGAGGCATTGCATTACTTACCTTATATTCTGTCAAATGAATCACAATACATTATCAGTTACTAATAATAATATTAAAAGGCCATATCATAGACATAATTTTTCAAAAATGTATTTGGCAAAAAATACCTTGTTGTCTTGTACCATAAGACACAGCTTAAAATAAGTGGACAACTAATATACTATGAACAGACCTCGCTGAACATAGACACAGGTGTAATCAATTGGACACCCAATAAACACACATAAAAGTATATTTTCTGGTTAACAAATTAGGTCTAATATTCATTTTAATAAACATTTAAAACCAACAAATTACTATTCATCTTTTGGATTTGCAGTGCTTGTATTTCTTCAAGACTTGCAATTAAAATTATTGGACTTAGTTTCCACCATTTTTTGCAAAACACTGTTTTTTCGTTACCCAACCCATTAGTTTTGTTTATTGGACAAGTGTAAAAGTAAACATATTTTAGGTTATGCCTTATATAAAAAAATAAGGCTTAAAAAAAGATTTTCTTGATTTCTGTTCTTACCTTGATTTTACATTGTATGGTTTTAAGGACTTTCTGTATGATGTCTTGCGCTAATACCTTCTCATATGAAAACCAAATTCTGTAAATGTGAATTTTATCAGTGACATCACCGATCCCTTGACTTTTTAAAAATGTGATTATGTTGTGAGAACATGTTTCATATACATATTTGTTGTTACTCACGTTTTGTTGTAACTGATCCTTTTTCTTTCTTGTTCTGTGGGCACTGCACACACGCCTTAAATGTGCTTTGTGTATTTTCGATTTTGTAATCGCCTCATCATTTTGTAAAACGCGATGTACATGATGTTGTTGTGCACCCTAATCCCACCTGCGTTCATTTATTCTGGAGCGTGTTTGGCGGTGTATTTGAATTTTGTTCCTTCTATCTCTCTTCTTCTGTGTGTGTGTGTGTGTGTGTGTGTGTGTGTGTGTGTGTGTGTGTGTGTGTCTGTATGTGTTACACAATGAAATAAACAATTTCCACAGATAAATTTTCTTGACATTGCAAACAGAAACAGACCATACACTAAATTTTCTAGATCTCACCATCTTAAAAACAAACAACAGCCATGACTTCATGATATTCAGGAACCAACAACCATGAGAATCACTATTCACAATCTATCAAACCTCCTGGTGCCACACAAACAAGGAAGCTTCAGGTTCATGCTTCACAGGCTGAACAGGATACCTAGAAGAATGCAGAATTACTCACTGACGTAAACACAATAAAATTAACAGCAGAGGAAAATGGCTACCAACCCCATATGATACAGGAGTTAAATCAAATATTTTTAAATGGAAAAAGAACAGACGCACCACACAATGCACACTCTTACACAATACAGAACCACACAACAAACAAACCATGACCAAATACGATATGTGACAGTGCAACAACAGCCACCAACACACACACATACAAACACACACACACACACACACACACACACACACACACACACACACAAACGAAATGGCCCATACTCACATTCAATAACAAAACTGTCCACAGAATAGGCAATGTATTGAGGAAACAGGGACTTCAAATAGGGTACAGGACAGACAACACAACACAGAAAAATCTCAGAACACAGGAGACACCTACAGATAAATTCAACAGCTCAAGAATATATTAACTCAAATGCAACACTTGTCAATCAGTATACATGGGACCAACATGTAGTAACTTTAAAAGAAGATATCCAGAGCACTTCAGAGCCCTAAAAAGTAACAGTACCCATAGCAACATTTGCTGACTACCTAATAGCCCATAATCACCATCCAACTACAATAGCAGCAGACCTAAAAATACTGAAACCCAGCCACAGCTTGTACCACAAATTAACAGCAGAAGATAACTTCCACATACAGACGGCAAAAGCAGAAGGCGGACAAGTTTTAAATGAATAAACTACTCTCTGTAAAGGCACACTATTTAAAATATTAAACGAATTTCACAGAAAACGCATCACGAACAGCTAAAGCAGCTTACACAAACACCTACACTCATACACACAAACACACACACACACACACACACACACACACACACACACACACACACACACACACACACAGAAGAATAGAGATAAAAAGGAAACAAAATTCAAATTCCACACCAAACTCACTTGGGAACAAATGAACAGCAATGAGGTTAGGACACCCAACAACAATGTGGACACCGCGTTTAGCACAGTGAAAAACTGATGGCAAAATCGAAAATACACAAGGTACACTTAATATGTGTGTGCAGTGCCTTCAGAACGAAAAAGTTGAAGGATCAGTCACAACCAAACGTAAGTAATAACAAATATGTAGATGAAACATGTTGCCACACGAAAAAGTTTTTAAAAAATCGAGAGATGGGTTAACTCACTGATTAAATTCACATTTACAACGTCTATTTTGCAGATAAGAAGCTATCAGTGAAGAAAGCCATACATATGGACTTGCAAAACCGTATAATGTAAAATCAAGGTAAAAACAGAAACAAACAAAAACTATTTTTAGGCCTCATTTTGTTAGATACGTTAGAACTTCAAATATGTTCACTTTTATAGTTGTCCAATAAACAAAACCCACTAATGATGGCATATGTATGTGGAACATGCATGGGTTACAAGGAAAAACAATGTTCTACAAAATAGGGGGAACCTATATTCAATAAACCAACAAATTACTTTTATGGTTTTAAGCCTATGCAGCATTTCTATATTACCATATTATAAATGCTTATTACAAAGTATATTGGGCTGTCGTCACAGTGAAATATCACCAACTGGTCAAGATATTATTTCCTTCCATTTCAATAAACCATTAAAATAATGAAAATAATAAAATGATCAGAAATTCACATATGGTTATTAAGATAAATGTCTATCATTATTATTAACCTTTTGAGTTTAATTTTATGATTTCATATATAGCCAAAATAACACTGAACTAAGAATAGAAAAACTTACATACGTAAGAAAACAATGATTTATATAGGAAATTGAAATGTCCCAGCTCTTATAACAAGAGATAACTACACTTATGTCAAAGTACGAAACCTCTGGTGTGAAAAACGCTGAAGTTAAAGAGTAAATACCAGAAACATTAATTGGCTGAAGGTATATGCAAACTTAACGTACAAGCCTTTCCGCTAAAACTTTGTGAGTGTGCATCTCAAAAACAACTGCAATTGATCAGGTATTATGACTGACATGTGCACAACATGACAACATAAGTAACATCGTCAGGATGTTCAGATTGTTTGTACTACTGGATACAGCTTAACCAGCTATTGATATTTGACTGTCGATATTCAGTATGCAACTAAACTATAGAATAAGATTAACACTTCTAAAATAGTTCAAGAATATGTTACATGAGGATATAAGTTCCTCACTGACATATGGAATTAGACTTTTGTACTGGAAAGTTCTCAATACCTTTCAGTTTCCATTACTGGTATGAGACAGGCGGCATTACTTTTAACATTTGACAAATTATCTTGCATTTATCCCTCTTATTTTTACAGACTTTTCCCTTTTGCCGCCAGTCTTTTGAAATGATTGCAATCTTCGTCTATTGCTTGTCATTTGTATAATGCCATCATGTTCCTACATTCATTTATTGCATTTGTACATTCCCAACCCACCAACTTTGTTGCTTCTTTTCTCCTCGAATGATGTGTTTAGTCTGTGGAGCAGGGGTGTTATAACTGCTTTTTTCTTCATAGGGATTCCTTTCCGTATTTTCTGGCGGTATTAGGATACAGTAGAATTGAAATATTTTGCTTTACATCTGAAGATGGATGGGAAAGTGTCCTACACTCTCAAATAAAAGGTTTGTGAATGGGTTATATTCAAACAAATAAATATGTTTTCATTTTGCCCATTTACTGGGTAATAATTATGAAAATAGAAATTAGATGCATAACATAGGTTTCAAAATTATTTTTAAAAAGTAATTTATTAATTAAAAAACTACCATATTTGTATTACTAAGCACCACAATACACTATTGTATAAAATTTTGTTTCTCAGACCGTGTTATATCCTTTCCAATGTCTTCATAATCAATAAATATTTTGCTTGAAGAAATGAATTTTATAAGAATTTCAACACCATGATTAATGTCAAAATTAACTCTAATCTCTAGAACCTAAAGATTACAATGAACTCAATCCCTCAGTGTTATATTTAAGAGAATATTCTTTTGGACGTAAGTAAAAATGTATACCTCTAGAATTGCAGTCAGCAGTTACAATCGAGTATAAGACTTTGTTTAATACAAAAGGGAAACATTTCCCAGCAGTATATTTATCGTCTATATGTAATATTTAGCCACCATCCGGCAAAAATTATTGTCCCCAACAAACTACAAGGACAACAGTACGATTTATTTGGAAAATAGTCAGGAACAGTGGAAATATCAATCAATTTGAACTTATCAGAGTGGATCTTAAACTGAAGTACAAGATACAACATAAAAATTGGTTTTGACATCCTCCACCATGATTACCCTTCGTCCTACATCTATAATAGATAAAGGATCTGATACAGGGTACATTTATCCAGAACTAGTCAATAGTATTGCACATGGATCAGCTTCTACAGATTTCACCTTTTCTCAGTAATCTTATCATGTTTTCAGAAAAATGGGTATATTGGCAATAGAAAGTTATCATTTAATAATATTCTTTTAACTTCTTCTTACAACATTCACAAAAGCGTTTACAAATGTTTTGTCCTGTGATTGGTTTTCATCAGACTGTGTAAATGTACATGTAGTAAGTGGTGATGTTGGGCTTCTCTTATGTTGTATCCATAAGTACTTACACTAGTTTGAGTACTTATGTTGACAATGTAACAGAACCATTCATCATCTGCTGCAAGTTCAACAAGGCACTTTGATAATGATCACTGGTTGATCGAAAGTTGCAGATGCATTTTCAAATGCAAGAAAATAAGTTATTCAGCAGGTGATATACCAATTATGATGCAGCTAATTTCATTGTTACAATATTTAAAATATAAACACCATTATTTATTTGATCAGGAACCATTACAGCTCTCTTTCTTCTTCTTTGAACTCCCACACTATTTTGTGCCAGAGCTATGAGTATTTTATTGAAGGATCAAAATTTCAATATCTCTTTCTTTGATCAATCAGTAAGGCTGATTCCATTCTGCACTAACATTTATATTGAATGTCTAGATGCACAACGATTTTGTTTAATTTTACCAGGATTTTTGTCTTAGTTGATGTATTTTTTGTCATAGGACTTCGAAAATTTAACAGTTTGGAACATTACAAATAGCTTTGACCATATTTTCAATTATGTTAACCTGTATGAACTAATCACACATTTACAGTGAATATGGATGTTGTTACAAAAGCATATTATGCGTCAGCAATAATAATTATTATTGCATCAGAAAGTATTAAGTCAGTTACCTTGTTCTAAATAACTAAATTGAAGTTCAGTTTCCTGTTATTGTAAGCACTGATGTTCCGTTTATTGTGTCTAATTGGACAACTAACAAAATTATTGTTAGCAAATTCTATCCTTTATATTATTGTCTAAAATGTTAATTATGTTATTGCATAATTTGACTGTGTACTTTCTATAGTAAAAGCATCTGTAATTATAAGAAATGTTAATTGTTGGTACACTTACCTTACATGTGTAACTATAATTAATGCATAGTTAAAAGCTAATTTACAATTGTCTGTGTTGGAGTAAATTTAACATTTATCTGTCAACCTTTCTTAGGATTGGTTACTACACCTCAAGAATATTAAAATTATCTTTACACTTATATCTCAATAAATATATTTCAAGTACTGGAATAATAATTTAAATTAATGAGAATATCATATCGACTATTAATGTGAGCCAGAACAGTTGCAATAAAACAATCATATTTACAGGCAATATAAATAAATAAGCATGTTAGCCTACTGTAGTATCGTTTCCTGCCCCACCACAGTATCAACAGTCACATCTCTCTAGAGCATAGAGAATAGCATAATTGTAAAAAGAAGTTGTGTGAGGGCTCTTCAGTGGATGCCATATGTAATTATACAGTCGGTTCCTGCAACTTTGGAAACTGGTGCATTTTATTGAAAACTGGTCAAACAGTGCATTACAGAAGTTGTGTACTTTACAGCAATTTCAACACATTTACGAAAAGTGTGATAAACACATTCATTTGTTGAAGTGTCTAGATAACAGTGAATGACACCATGATGATGTGGAAAGGACTAATGAGGACTTGATGCAAAATCAGTGACTAGTCCAATTCGGAGACATCAGTATTATGAGTTCATGAAATTTACTTCTGTTCACGACTTCCAGTGAATGGTGCATGTGTTACGGGGCGCTGTTGATGTAAAGAACAATATAACTAAGATCCAAATACGTCTAGGAGGAGAAGAATTCTATGTTGATGACAGTAGTACCTACACCAGGACTGCCAATAATATTACGCACTGATTTCTTCAAGGAGCAGAATGCTTGTCTGAATTTGGAAAAGTTTGTGTAGAGGTTCAGAAGAAAACAAAGGAATTTAATGGAGAGTAAATATTCTGGAGGTATCAATTTAATTAAATTACATTGTTTACCTATTACAATCACCATAGAATACCACAAAGCCAGACGCAATAACGTTATGAAAGAATCAGAGGACATGGGAAGGCAAGGTGAACATAGACTAGAACAGGAAAACCAAGAAGTAAAGAAGGATCTGATAGGAATTCTGCGAAGGTATAAACAAGTTTCCTACAGTGAACCTGCAGTGTTAAATATGGTGGGAGTTCGCAGCAAGTGAGAGAACATGGCACTTATCCCAGTCCTCTTAAGTAACACCAACAGGACCGTAGAGCTTAATGTCTTTATTAGACGAATGGATTGCCATCAACAGTGCCACAAGTCCTCATTTCAAGAGTGACTGCAGGGAGATTTGGAATTTGATCCAGGATATTAGAGCAAAGACATGAACAGGGGCTTTAACCAGCCTCACCTTCTGTCCTCAGTGCCATAAAGACAAAGGGAAAATTGTCAGCAGTGCATGATATACCCTGCGGCCACCCAGCAGATACTGGGCATGTCCGATGATGCTCAACTTCTGTAATCTGACAGAAATTGTGTATTCACCGTGGATAGCCATTTACTGTTACTGTGATGCTAACTGGTCCATAAAACATTGTTTTTTCTTCTTGCAAGTAAATTACTCCACAGACGCCTTACTAGATGGGTAGCTGCCTTGCAGGTATATTAGTTTAGTGTTATTTACTGATCTGAAAGCTAGAAAAAGTTTACCAGATGCTCATATCAGGATCCTGCCGGTAATGGGAAGTATTACTGTAAACACTAATCTAGAAGGAAAGAAACAGAATTAACCTGACAAGAGGGGTCCCATACAAACATATGTGATGAAATTGTTTACAAATATTCTAAGAGAACAAAATAAGGGTTCGACTTCGATGCACAAATTTTACAGTAGCTCAGAAGAGAATGGATAGTTTTTTTACGTGAGTAAAAAGATTCGTAGGATTCTTTGCTGTTGTGATGTATGCCAGAATATGAATACAGCAAGGGCCTATGAACTCAATGGCACCAAACGGCATCAAGGATATCGTGGCTTTAAATTTATTCAATCCTTTACCTAAATTTCATGGAAATTTCGCACATATCATAGTGGTACTGGATGTTTGTACGAAATATGTGAAATTCTATTGACTGAGAAGAACTAATAGCAAGATGTTGTCATCAAACTTGGGAAATCTTTCCTTCACAAATGTATACTAGACTAAACAACTTTTAACTGCCAATACTGCACAGTTTATTTCAAGAGATTGAAAACAGATGCTACAGGTGAACAACACAGAAGAAAATCACTCTACCTCTAACCCAAGAGTGAGAACTAGGAAGGAAATGAACTATATGTGTCGAATATGTTAGCACAACATACGCAGCATGTGGAAGGAATGTTTAGAAGACTTTATAGGAATGATCAACAGCATACAACACAAACTATCAGGGATCGAACCACATGAAATTCTACTTAATCAGGCACATGAAAGTACGTTCTTGGAGGTCTCGACTAATACTCCCGCTATATATCGAAAATGGGAGGGAATTTCCAGGAAAGGGTGACAACTACTCCTCTTTAAGCCTTCCCGCCTCCCTTTCATCTTGAAGATTTCAGTGGTTAGCACTGTCTTCGTCAAAAATTACCTGGAAAAGTTTTGAAAGCAAATATGTGACTTTTTGTTTCATTACTCACATGAAGGTCTTTTGTTGTGGATTTTGTTTGTTTTACTTGTCGTATTGATAAGAAAATCGATTAAAGTTGGAATATTTGTGTTTCTTACTGTGGGCTGCGCTACAGGTATACTGCTGCTGATGGAAAGATTAAGTGAGCAGACACAATGGAGCAACGCAGCACTGGCTAGTTCAGCACATTAAATATGCCACAGGTGCCCATGTGTTAATTAAAATTCGGAAGCGCATGAGCAATGTGAATGAAGAGTTACCGAATTTCAGCATGAGTACAAGGGTCCATATCATATTATAAGCATCAAGCGCTCGAGTACAATGTTACACCTCCAACAAGATTAAATTTCATATTAATTCCACGACCTTTAGTCCAAATAGGTACAGAATCATCATTAGACAATTTATATATGCGGTGGGTCGTTATACACGATGGTTTTTCAATAAAGAAATTACTAGATGTGTCTCTACGAGTCAATACTTCTGACTGAGTAATTGAAAAGTCCCTGTAAATTAGAAAATACAGTGACGGGAAACTCTCCAGACCTGTAAGATTAGGCCTTAGGGTGGCATCTATACGAACCGTACCAACAATTAACCAAGCTTGTCCAGGATGGACGCAACACCTGTCAAGGCAAAGTCGAATCGTCGAACACGAAACACGGTCTGTCGATGCAAAACATCAATAAGAATAGCAGCATCAACATTCCTGTTATACTCTGTCTCCACTTTTAAGAAAGCCTTGCAGATAGTACGAGGCTATCTGCAGACACGATGTATACGAGTACGTTGGCGCAGCATATCGAAGACTGAGAGCCGTCTTAGTAGCGTCATTACTTATACAGCAATGGGAAAATAGGGCAGCCATCATTTGGAGAACATTAAGGCCTATCATTGTGAAAAGGCATAATGACTATAACGTCCGTCTGCTATTAATATAGTGTTCACAAATATTTTGTTCCCAAGGTTTTTGCTTTTCTTACGACTAGTGCGTTAGTATTTCTTGATATCTTCTAGACAAGGAGATGTGAATAGGGCGATATTTTGTTTGTACTTATATATTTGTCTTGCCCTAGGTACTCTGATTACTGCTTGTATTTTGTGTTTAAGTATATAAGATATGTTTCAAATACATGTGTTGTTTTGAGGGAGCCAGATCGTTGGAGTTCACTTGGCACTTAATATTTTACAATATTCTTGTACTTTAGGTGTTACTTCTCCGACATATAGATTAATTATTATTGTATTTTGTTTAATGATTCAGATGTGTGGTGCATCCAGGCTCATTTGATAATTTTCTTATGCTATTATATTTCTTGTGTTCTTATCTAAAAATTACTTAAATATAATGGTAACTACAGCTGGACGTAAGCTAGTAATATGATGTATAGGTTGTGCGCAGGTCTACACTAATGAGGCACAATCACGTTTTTCGTAAACATCATAGGCGAACTACTGTGATGAGCGGATGTTGCAACTGCAGAATACTGTAGCAGTTGCCACTGAGTCACAACGCCCAAACAGGTGGCGCCCTACCCAACTTATTACGTGTAACGGACCTTCCAACGGTGCATCGATGTTAGTAGTGTAAATTTTGCTTATGTGGACGGCCAAGACCCGACGTGCGATAGCATAATTTTCTTAGATACCATCAGCAAAGTGTAACGTGGCTGTGCCCAGTGTAGTGCTTCTTTAACTACAATTTCCTTTTCGGGGACTTGATTAAGATTATGTTTTCTTGGGTATTTCCTTCGACAAATATTCTTTATTCCCAACATTTGCATTACGGTACATTTTATAGAAGTTGTTAGGTCTTAGCTGGATTTTGTTTCACTTGTCGTATTGAAAAGAAAACTGAATAATGCTGTAATGATTATGTTTGTTATGATGGGCCATACTAAATGTATACTCCCACACGGGAATGAATTCTATTAACATGGTTTATGCTTTTACAGTTCTGTATCTCTTGTGTAATTTTCGTGATACGCCATTGTAGTCATTTATCAGGTGAGGTGGCATTTGTAGGAACACATATCCAGCCTACACATCTTCATTACCACAAGGACTGTGATTTCTTTTTTTTTTCGCAGTTCTCTTCGAGAATTCGAAAACATTTCTGCATGGGAAGTAAATATATCGTAATATCTTTGCCTGCCTCACAGTATCGACAGTCGCCTCTCCCTAGAGTGTGGAAAGCAGCCTAATTTAAAAAAAAAAAGAGTTGTATGTGAGGTTGTCCATTGATGCCACGTTTAATGCCGGAGTCGTGGATCGCAGAAGCAATAATTCGTGCATTTTCGCGAAAAATTTTTAAATTTTTCACAGTAGAAGTTGTGCGCAATACAGCAATTTCGACAGTATCAGTTGCAGTGAAATATTATAAAAAGTGTAATTTCCTCTTTTGTGTTTCGTGTTGTCGAGATAACAATCAGCTGCCTCGTGATGGTTCTGGAACCAACAACTGAGGCCTTGACATAGAGTCAGTGATCATACTAAGTCAGAGATATTTATAATGTGACTAGCTAGAATTTACACGTAGGTATACTTTTGTCTATGTATCTTTTTCAGAGATCAACAATCATTCACGCCGTGAAACGGTTACACTTGCGCTCGTGAAAAACTAGGAGCATCGTTGGAATGACCAAATGTTAGTTATGAGAAACTGTGATGACTATCACAACTCTCTGAACATTGATTATGTGTGATTTTCATACTAGCAATCGAGGAGAGTGACTAGCCAGCAGGAAAATAGATTCGAGTGTACTGCATGTAGAGCGTGTTTAAGAAGTACTGTTTATAAGTTACAACTTTTGTGTCGTCAGTCCAGTTGCAAATAGTGCAGCCTACATTGCCTTTGAATTTGTTTGTATTTGTATCAGATATTTATTGTCCTCATTGAGTACATGCTCCCCAACCTTAAGTGAAATTGTGAACGATTCCGGGACGATATCTTAGCTAGTGTCTGGAGCATCAAGATGATAAATAGAGAGAGGAAGAACTTGGCACCAGGACACACAGTCGTAAAATATTCTGGTCCACGTGCCTTTGCTGCGTAACATTACAGTCGGTGCAGCAGATGCATGTGAAAGTGTAATGTGTTTAAGCCCTCTCCCAGTGCAAATGAAATGGCTGACAGAGTAAAGTGTTAACCCACACTGATATAGTTTTCAGTTATTGTGTGCTATATGTTTGGTTAAACCTCTAGATCGTAGATCACAATGAACTGATCTGTAATTTTTTTCCTACAAATTCTCAGGCTATTTCTTTAACTATGTAATCTGCCACATGAGTGAGAAAATTGTTAATAAGTCCTAAAAAATGTTTATTTATAACTTCGTTCCCATTATTGATGGTTAGTACCATTGACATCCACAGAAATTTTTCCGGCCGAGGGGCAAGACTGTATAATAGTCTTCATCAACAATTACCTGGAAAGTTTTGAGAGGCAATATGAGGCTTTTACTAGCTTAGTTCAGAGAGTAATATACTACAGACGCTAAAAGAAAACAAAGAATGAAGTATTAATGTTGAGATATAAACATGACAGTTTTCCTATTGTGAGTTAGAGAGCAACCATTTCAGATTTATGATTGTGACCGAATTTAAAAACCAAATGTTTCCAATTTCGTTTTCTTGCGTATCAGAAAACAGAATACTGGAAAATCAAAACTTCTGACATAAACGAAGTACTATTCAAAATAGATAAAATGTTCATGAAAGAAACTATGTGATTTTTGTTGACTGTAGTCACAAGACCCATTTTCTCCAGTATTCATTTAAAGGCTCTCGAAGTAGTAATAGTTAACGGGAGCTCTGTACTATGCAACCTTTTTTTCTTGTTGATTGGCTGTGGTCAGTTATATGCTCTTTATTCTCTTATCTATGGTTGCAGCAATTGCCTCTTTACCTCTTTTGTAATGAAACGTTTAAAATGTCTTAATTTTTAACTGTATCCTGCTACCTACCTCTCTTTCAGTGGCTCCTTCCCAAAAACAAACACAAACAAGCGTTTGTAGAGACGTAAAACTAGATAAAAATAGTGTTATGCTGACCCTGAAACATATTACTATAGATTGTTTATTGTTACAAGTTAAAACGAACAAGCGACTGTAACAGCCTTACATGCATTCATTATATGTTAGTCTACGTTAACTTTATTTTCAGCGCCAATAAAGAACTCACCAAAATTTTAACATATGTTATGATAAAGGTTTTGAGAGTAGACTGATGAAAATACAATACTGAACCACACTTCCGTATTTTAAGATCTGACGACATTTTTGTTTCGTAAGCAGGGTCTCTATCACTTTCTTAAAAAAATTGATCACTGTTGTCATCAATATCTGAAGAAGTTTTCCTCAGATCAGTATTTGGTACGGAAATGTTCAAAGTAGGATGAAGTAGTAAAAAAGTTGGTGAGCTTTAAATTAGTACATATCAAACAACGTGTCGGTAAGAATGGAGGAAACCAAAAATAAATAAATAAATAAATAAATCCGAGATTGGTATTTCACAACGACATTTGAACCTACGCCCAGTGGTATAATCTTCTTTATGTAGCTGTGCAACTTGTATGAACAATGTAAAGAGAGCGTTACTATATTCGTTCCCCAAATATTCTGTCGCGTGGCAAACAGTTTGGAGCAATCTTTTCATTTCTTGCTTAGCTGCAACGAACGATGTTTTGTCTTATTTGGAGAAAACGACAACAAGGCTGATGAAAATGAGAAGAAAACTTGAATATTTGATATCTGCTCTGGCTTTGAATTGTTGTCTACGACTTCATACACGACAGAAAGAAGAGGTTGGCTACAGAGTTGTGTTGCAACTGTCGTCGTTGGAAAGCTGGACAGGAGCAGAAATGAGTAGCAAACAAGTTAGCAAAGTAAACAGAAGATTTACCCAACCTTTATATCTCCAAGCTGGTAGAGACTCATTACAAAATGGTTCAAATGGCTCTGAGCACTGTGGGACCGTAGCGGTCACGCGGTTCCAGACTGTAGCGCCTAGAACCGCTCGGCCACCCCAGCCGGCGACTCATTACGGATAACGCAGCAAGAAACAGAGTCCAGCTCACTGTGTCAACAAAGAAGAGGCACCTTGCAGTACAGCACGCACGATGGTGCCAGAGCCGCTTATAGGCGGCGTCTGCATAGCATTGTGTAGCGAAGAGGCTCCAAGAGCGACGGGCCGTCTGGCTGCCGTCGGCCATCCTACAGTGCGGTGGTAGTGGGCGTTCATGGTACAGAGCTGCGGAAGGCGTTGTTCAGTGAGCGCGCGCCCAGGGTCTGCCACATCCTGCACAACCTCTATTGGCCTCTGACAAACACTTGCAATTCCGTTGCCAACTTTCTGAAGCTATGGGGTGGTATCGATACGCGATAGTGCAGGAACACTACTAAATTTCTCCAGAGAAAAAGTAATGAATGAAAGTCTCAGTAGGAAATGTTTTTTACTCTGCTTTTAAATCTGTTAGAATCGACTACAGTAATTGCTATTACTTGTGATTATTGTTTCTCGTGTTCGGAGACGTTGATGAAACATGGACCACGTCGTTGTAGACAACCTGCTTCTTTTGTCTTAGAGATCAAACGACTATAATTGTTCCTGTTTTACTTGTGTCCTTAGTAAGCTGCTGACAATAGAGGAAAGAAAATTTTCGGTTTTGTGTCCAATAAGTGAAATAAAATTTCTTTTCTTCTTGTCAAATTTTGTGCAATATACTGTTGTCAACTAACTAATAATATAATTTTGTATCAGTGAGAGGTATCAGTTGTGAACACATAAACGTGTTCTATGTGATATTTCATTTCTCGATTTCAGTACGATTTCCTTTAGTCCATAACTAGAGCAGTTTAGGCCCTCAAAGTACCGTAACTTGCTCCGACATGAACAAACACTGGTTAAATATTTCTTTTATTTTACATGGAAATTCTCACACTGCTGATTCATTGCTCATTCAGCGGTTGTCTTCTAAAGTATTTGCTTTGCTATTACTTGAATTAGTACACTTTTTCGGATAACATTGCTGTAGCCTAATAATTGAGGATACTCCCAAACGATTTTCATTCTGGTTTAAAACAATACCAACAACACAGTTTTACCATAACCATTCCGTTTGTTACTTACTGGTGTTTACAGCTATGTGCTGAAATAACGTGCACAGTTTTCTCCTCTGGTCGTGATAAATAATTGGGATGTGACACCCAAGTGTTTTATTACGTGCTTCTTCCAGTCGCAGAGTGTGCGGAACACTTACGCTGCAGAACACTGTAAACTATACAACCAGAATGGCGACGCTGTGGTAGGATTTCGTCTGACCTTTCGGCGCCCCAAACTGCAGCGCACGAAGGGCTTAGTTGCGTAACTTCTCACAGAGCTGCAGTACATTTGTATTGCCGTAAGGCGTTAATGCAGTTGATAGCATCGTGGTAACACAAATATATACGTTGTACATACTATTGGTTATTTCTCTAATACACGACTGAGCTTTTAAGGATATATTAGTACCCATTCATCTATTTTCACCCCAAACGAAGACTCTGTTACCTCACTGTGAATCTTGCGGCGAAAGTTTCCAGGGCTGTTGAATGCGCGCCTTCTATTGCGTCGTAGTTCAGGAAGTTTCAGTTATTGCGGTCTTTGTTCCCCTGGTTTATATTTCGCGCACGTAGGTCTGCTTAAAAACCAAAGAGGCACACATACTGAAATGAAAATCTTTACAAAACACTGATTTCTAATTACGTCTTGCTTAATGCCTCTATGAAACATCAGTGTTTGAAACTATTTCCTAGAAAGGCAACTTTTGGATGCATTAACTGCCCCACACACAAATAGTGTTGACATACGTATGGACGCAGAACATGTAAAATAATACGGAAATACACTGAAGAGCCGAAGAAACTGGTACACCTGCCTAATAGCGGGCAGGGCCCCCGCGGGCACACGGAAGTGTCGCAACATTACGTGGAATGGACTCGATTGACGTATGAATTAGTGCTGTAGGGAAATAACACAATGAATCTTGCAGGGCTGTCCATAAATCCATAAGAGTACGAGTGGGCGGCCATCTCTTCTGAACAGCACGTTGCAAGGCATTCCAGATATGCTAAATAATGTTCATGTCTGGGGATTTCGGTAGCCAGCGGAAGTGTTTAAACTCAGAAGAGTGTTCCTGGAGACATTCTATAGCAATTCTGGACGTGTGGGGTGTCGCATTGTCCTGTTGGATTTGCTCAAGTTCGTCGGAATGGACAAGGGGCATCAATGGATGCAAGTGATCAGACAGGATGCATACTTACGTGTCACCTATCAAGACTCGTATCCAGACTGCACACACCCCTCACCACTAAAGAGCCTTCACCAGGTTTAACAGTCCGCCGCTGACGTGCAGGGTCCACGGATTTATGAGGTGCACATCTATCCACTCGATACAATCTGAAATGAGACTCATCCGACCAGGCAACACGCTTCCAGTCATCAACAGTCCAAAGCCGGTGTTGGCGCGCCCAGGCGAGGCACAAAGCTTTGTGTCGTGCAGTCATCAAGGGTATACCAGTGGGCCTTCGGCGCCGAAAGCCCATATCGTTGATGATTCGTTGAATGGTTCGCACGTTGACACTTGTTGATGGCCCAGCAAGGAAATCTGCAGCAATTTGCGGAAGGGTTGTACTTTTATCACATTGAACGATTCAGTTGTCTTTGGTCCCGTTCTTACAGGATCTTTTTCCGGCCAAATGGACGTCGGGGATTTGATGTTTTACCGGATTCCTGATATTCACGGTCACTCGTGAAATTGTCGTACGGGAAAACCCAGCTTCATCGGTCCCATCGCTCGTGCGCCGACTATAGCACCACGTTCGAACTCACTTAAATCTTGATAACCTGCCATTGTAGCAACAGTAACCGATTTAACAACTGTGCTAGACACTTGTCTTGTATAGGTGTTGCCGACTGGAGCGACGTATTCTGCCTCTTTACATATCTCTGTATTTGAATACGCATGCCTGTACCAGTTTCTTTGGCGCTTCAGTGTACATTTCACATATGAACTATATGCTTCGATTTCATATTAATTAAATAATCTTAATCAGTCGTCCAGAAGACTGTCATACAAGCACTGATTGATCTACTATCAACAGAGACTTGCTTTACGATCTGTTATTAACAGAGGCTTGCTTTTTGTTTATAGTTAACGTTAAATTATGCCAGTATAACTGTTTCTGCAGGTTTCTTGAAATGGGCAGGGCACTCGGAGTGTTCTTCCGGTTTTTCTCTTCGGTGCCGCTTCATTCGCTTCTATGCACGTGATAGAGCATATTCAATAAACCATACGTTCCGTTCAAGACCTGTAAAGAAAGCAAATTAATTGATATATTGCTATCATTACGTGACTCATACATGAAACCCGAAAAACAATGTGTCTTCATTACATCTATGCTCGTTACGAAACAAACGATACTGGCTTTCAACCTTCTGAAAACCATACTTATGCCACCAAGGTACCCAGAACCTTTAAGTAAGAAAACGATTGTCTCTGATAAGTGCTCTTCAAACGCTAGAGGAAATTTAGGAATTTTAAATTAAGCCATTCATATTCGCTAAATTTTTCTGGAACGTGACTGTATCAATAACTCATCTACGTGCACTTAAACAGTTTCGAAAGCTTTCATACGCAGCATGTTCCTAAAGTCAGGTTTACTATTTCTACGAACGTGTAGGGGCTTTAGTTAGTCGGTTCGGTACTGAGTGGAACTAGTTCAGGAAATGTACCGTTACACGTTTACAGGGCACTTCACCGTTTCTTCGGCGAATGAGTGATAGCAATCTACTGTGAGTCTGATATTCACACTACCGGAAAAAAATTAGTATACCATTTTAGAAGTTACCAGTTCATTCAGATTTATTATTCCAACAGTACATGTGGAATACACGAAGTTATTACGTTTACAGATCAATACCATAACCGGTTCTGAGGCACCACGTATCGATCCATGCTGAAACACCCACATCAGTACGTGTTGCAGCCTCCACTGCAGGCAATGCAGGAGCTGACTTTGGTATCCACAGATCGTACAGATGGTGAATACTACCCTGGGACACGTCATTCATCGCCTGCTCTATCCGTTCACGTAGTTCTGTAAGAGCTGTTGGTTGACGAGTCGCACGAGTCACTTCACGTCCTATTATATGCTGCAGTTCTGGATTCAAAGTCTGGAAATCGTGCTGGCCAGTAGGTTGCTGCATGCCTTGCAGAGCACGTTGAGTTTCACTGGCAGTGTGCATTATCCTGCTGCAAGAACACATCACCTTCTTGTTGCAAGAGTGGCAAAACATCGTGTTTAGCAACATCTTGCATGTACCGAACGCTGCTTAGCACGGGTTTGCGTCCCTTCCAGAAATACCAAAGGTGAACGAGGGTTGTGGGTGGGGCCAGTGTGTCTTGGACGATCGCACTATACGAGACAGCTCTCACCAGGTCTACGTCGTACGCGTAAACGACATCACTTCCGTGAAGGCTCCCGTCTGGGGATATGCTGCGCCCACACGCCTGCGCCGTCTGCAGCTCATACAGAATAAAGTGCTCATAATCACAAGCAACGGTCCTCGCTACACACGCACCGCGGATCTTCACCGGGAATATCGGCTAGATACCATCTTGCAGATATTCCAAAAACTCTCCACACGACTGTATAGAAACACGAGACACTCGCGTAACCCGTTTGTCCTTTCTCTGGGTAACTACGACCACAGCCATAGATGGAAACATAACAGACCAAAGATACTATTAGCAAGAAACTAAACATCTATGGTCCATAGCACGCTAACACGACAGTACTGGCAAGCCCCTGCAACACAGCTACTCGATCCGCCGAAAAACAGACAATCGCAGTGAAACCGTACTCTACACCGTACGCAAACCAACCACACACACCCCCTACACTGTGAGCTGATCTATGAGCGATCGTCCACTAACGTATGACGACCTTGAACTGTTAAAGGGGCGCAGCAGCTGCAGCAGGCCCTGCAACGAGCTCCCGCAACAACAAAGGTAACGATGCACGTTACCTCGCACTAACATAACCTTGCATGCACTGTCGCAGCTAGCAAGCCGCTACTGCCCTCACTACTCGTTCTACTGTCGCAGAGGTTTTTTTCCTTGGCGCTTGAATTTGCACTTTTCTCCCTCTGCCCTTACAAACCGCTACCCTTCGATCGCTTTCGTCCACTTTCTGTCTGCTGATGGACCATGTCAATGAGTAATCCTACCCAGATGCATGGATAACATCACAGCCCGCATCCTGTGACTCATAATTTGAAAAATAACATTTTATACGGAGGTGACTGTAGAACTTATTGTTTGGTCACCACTTTGATGTCCTATTGATATTGATTGCGTTAAGGCAGAATCTGCCTTCATCGCTGATGACCATAACACGCCATTCAATCTTCCAAGTGATCCTCTGACGGCACCAGTTGAATTGTGTATGTCGATTCTGTGGTGTGATCGGAAGACAGCTATAGGTATGCGTGCCTTAGTCCCACTGCTAACAAACGGTTCGCAACAATTCATGTTGACACTTCTGCGCTCAGAAGCCCTCGTATCTGTGCTGTACTTGCTGTACGACCTGCCAGTGCTGATCTTACAATACCGCGCTCCTGGCGGGCATCTGTCTAGATCCTCGTCTACAGGTGTCGTTGCAGCACGTCCAATTGATGAGGCAATTCTGCAAAAGTACCATCCCACCATTCGGAAGGCAACAATCTGACCCCCTCCATACTCGCTCAGTCGGCTATAGGAGGCACGTCTCCGTGGCATGATTGCCTGCCTGCCTCATATATTTGCACCACACAGAGCCTTCTGGCTGTAAACACTGCCTATTAAAAAGTAGATACACATGGCGCTCTGGTAGTTATGCCACTAGTCTATCTGTTGGCGGACGACGTCTACTATACCCCAGTTGGCATATGCCGTCATCGGAACAAAATCGACGTCGCCTTTCCAGGTGTAACCAAATTTTTTTTCCGGCGGTGTATTACCTCTTTGACGCACTAACTAATATGGTGCCTATGACGAGTGCTGCCACACAGTTTTCACGAATTATACACACTGGGCGTCATTTCTTCCGCTGATGGTCCGCTTGGCGTTCAGCTATAACAAGCGTTACTATTCACTGTAACAGTAATTTTGCTGTAAACAGCTGTAATCGACAGTTTTTACTAGATCTACGATAGCTCTTCACTCACCTGAAGCAACATCTGCTTCGACAGCTTGCACGTCTTGCCCACCGTTATCGCCATTGGACGCACAGTAACCATCATGAAGATGAACATGCTACGTTTGAAACGAGCGTCACTATCGACCCAGCCGCTACTGAAAGCGGAGTAGACCAGCCTCTCGCTCTGGAACAGATTTGTTAATCCTGTTACGAATAGCAATGACTACACAAAGAATGAAACTTCCTGGCAGATTAAAACTGTGTGCCCGACAGAGACTCGAACTCGGGACCTTTGCCTTTCGCGGGCAAGTGCTCTACCATCTGAGCTACCGAAGCACGACTCACGCCTGGTACTCACAGCTTTATTTCTGCCAGTATCTCGTCTCCTACCTTCCAAACTTTACAGAAGCTCTCCTGCGAACCTTGCAGAACTAGCACTCCTGAAAGAAAGGATATTGCGGAGACATGGCTTAGCCACAGCCTGGGGGATGTTTCCAGAATGAGATTTTCACCACACCGAGCCTGTAAAGCTGTGAGTACCGGGCGTGAGTCGTGCTTCGGCAGCTCAGATGGTAGAGCACTTGCCAGCGAAAGGCAAAGGTCCCGAGTTCGAGTCTCGGTCGGGCACACAGTTTTAATCTGCCAGGAAGTTTCGTATCAGCGCACACTCCGCTGCAGAGTGAAAATCTCATTCTGTACACAAAGAATATTACACCGTGCTGTCTTTGCTAAACGTGTGCAAGCACTGAAAGCGCGGTCGTTGCGACGCCTATTGTTAACAAATGGTAACAAAATAAGACAAATATGGAAGGTTCTTTTGAAATTTTGAGACAACGTCATCTAAAAGCAAGGGAGTGTTATAAATCGTGACAGACATAATAATATGTGAAAGTGTAGCACCTTATTTTACTGTATGGCAAACAAAGTTGTTGGTAACAAGGAAATTCGCTACATATCGGCCAGAAGTAGACTCGAGATGAAGTGGGTATTTTAGGTAGATATTTTCTATCTCACGAACTTTCCAAGTAACTGTCATCTAAGGTTGACCAGAGCCCTTGCTGATGCTCCAGTTGCATTGTGCAGAGTCTTAAAGGGTGTAGGGAACTCAATTAAGAAATGTGGTACCGACGGCAGCTGAATTTTTCCTTGTGGAAAAGCTGCGGTTGAGAGGGCCTAGAAAAGGCGACTGCCAGTGGATAGCCCCATGGTGGTACTCTTTCACATATGGTACGTGTCCCCAAGTACTCTCTGCGCAAAACTGAGGCGTTCATGCGGCCAGCAAGATCCACAGATCTGTCCCTGGTAGAAATGTGGGGGACAATCTCGGACATCAACTGCCATTACCAGCATCGAGGACATCAAGAACCAGCTGCGGCAATCGTGGGCCAGCTTGCCTCAGGAGAGGGCCCAACGGCTCTATGACATCCTCTCCAGCAGACTCAGCGCATGCATGCAGTCCAGAGAAAGCGCAGCGTCATGCTGATAAGTGGGCTCATCCTGCCAAGTTCTCTGTATGGCTGACACGATTTTGTAATCACTGAACTAATATAACGTAACCTCTCAACCTTTTTAGTTCCGTTTCCGCCTCTCCCTCTGAATGATTCACTTTTTTTTTTTTTTTTTTGTCAGACTGTGTAATTAGGAAGTGAGCAGCAAACTTGATTGAAAACAAACTGAATTTTCGATAACATATTGGAGAGGGGCTTATTATCGCTGAAATATGTTTCTAGCTGTGGGACAGCGCTTTTAAACGAGGTGCATACTGGACGCAAGTCAGTTTGTAGGAGCCAAGTAAATGTTATTTTGTTGTTCTATTCCTGTTCATGCGTTTTACTTCCAGTAGTTGGTTTATCGTATTGTTTTAAGCTTTTGTTCGTTTTTTTTTTGTGGCCATTCTTGTTCTACAGATAACCTTCCTGTATTTCACTGATACAGGGAACGATCTCAGAGTTTCATGTTCATGGTAGTCACAAGGCCAAGGAAAGTTTTCGAAGGTGATAAGCTTTCTCTCAAGAGGTTGTGAATGCTGAGGTTGTCGAGTCTACTGTTGAATCTCCATTAAAGGAGAACAGATCAAAAGCTGTCTGATGCCTTCGATTTATCGCGCGAAGTGGAGGTATGTTCGAGAACGAATATGAGGCAGTAGAGAAAGTATATACTACAAGAGCAGAATGCTCAGACACTTGACCACGCTTAGCATCGCATGCGCAAACATGTTCCAATAGCTGTCTCTTATTGTCAGAGATACCATACTTTATTCGGGAGTAGCTTTTATTATCGATGTAGACATGCTCTTTTGATACACTTTTGGCTCTTGAAATAACTGCAACCAGTTCGTTACACGTGCAGCGAAATTATTCATTTTTATAGTTAATCGTTTTGAATTACACAGCGACAAATGACACATCACCGATGTTTCAGTAAAAATTTACATTTCTTACGCTAATGATCCGTATATGGAATGTAATCCACGTAAACAGTAGAAGCTCTTTGACATTTGAATCAAGGATCGTGTCAGGCTCCAGTTGACAGGGTTTTGTGCAGTCGGTGACAAAGATCGCTCACGTCATTGTTATGAGCAACTGCACAGTTTTACCGGCTAATAACACATCATAACTTCCAAGAACAGTTACCAACATATCGTCTATATATGTGAAGTCGAAAACTTATCCAAACATCGTCAGACTGTTTTAGGCAGTGCGGGAGGGTGGTTTATTTATCTCTTATGTTTATTTGTTGTGTTCAATAAACTACCGAGAAAACGCTATTTAGTATGCACTGTAGTAATACAAATTACTTACAATTTATTATGATCATGTTACCAGAAAGGACTGTTTTAATAAAACAAAGACTCCAAAATTGTCACCAGTTAGTAGGACAATACGCAGTTTCGGCATCGAAACGGTCTGTCTCTACATTCAGTTAACATTCATTCTCAAGCAGCATTACAGCACTACCACGAAAGCATGAAAACGTAGCAGTGTGGGTAGATACATAACAAAATTGAGTTAACAAATATTTCAGTTCCACAATTATGTCAGTGCAAACGACAGAAGTACAAAAAGCAGACACTAACAAATGAACAGTTCAGCGAGTAGCTGCCTTTAGATCTACAGGGTACAGAACCACGGTAGCAGTAAAACCTATTGTCTTAGGTTTTCTTTATAGATTCTCGGTGTGCTTGTTAATGGTTTCTTCACAGAAGAGGTCAAAAAATTTGTCTCCAGCCAGATCTGTAAGGTGAACACTTTGCCACTATGCTACCATGCAACCAGAGTGAACAGCCGTCCCTTGTTGAGCCAATCATAGCCAAGACGGAGAATTGGCTAGGTAAATGGCGAAATAAGCTGTAGTTTCTATTGGAACGAGCTTCCTGGACTAAAACCAAAAATTTACTACTTCTATGTCATTCTGTAAATGAGGATAGTTCGTAATATTTCATCTGAATGACAAGAATATCGTGCATGAATTTAGCTGGGTTGTTCCGAACCAAACCAAGAAGGAAATCGACGGTCACATAGTCACCAGACGTATTCTACAGTTTTGCCAATTCTCCTCTAAGCCAGTGACAGGCAGCTCACGGCTTCTAGGGCAACGTGAATCTTGAGCTGGCTAACATCGTGGGGAGCTCGCCCCTAGAAGACGGTGTCGGTGGCTGCCACTGCATCGACTGGGAGCACAAATACTTAGAATGGGGCATACAGTAAAGCCAAAAGGACAAATAGGCATGGAGGCTAGACACCTCACTGTTTAAACCACTGTGGAATAAAATGAAAATTTAGATATTGGTAAGGCAATGAATTTAAATGAAATGAGGTTGATGAAATAAATTAAATATTAGGAAATTAATTCTAAATGATGTTAAACAGCATGTTCAAATCCTATCTTATGATGCTTTTTTTCCTTTTGTGTCACGGAAGTATGTGAGATCAATGACATTAATATTTTTGCGGCATCGTGAACTGCAATGTAATTATTCACAAAATAAATAAGCATTATAAATATTATTTAATTTAGATTTTACTATCACAAATCTTAGGTAACCTATGTAACTAATAGTGACTGCAAATGAAAAACATAGAAATTCTAGCACATAAATTTTTGTTTTGATTTTTAATCTTATACTTCGTCAGAGCCATTGTACTCCACGGCGTGATATCTATTACAAAAACGTTCAAGGCATAAAAAGTCGAAGCACCAGCAACAACGTGCGAATTCACGTATGTCACAGTCATATTTCTTAATGTGAATATTATTATGAAAAGCCACTTCGTTAGCGCTCTGAATACCTCGCAGTTTGGTGATAATTATGTTGGAAACCAAGCATACCAAAGCATTTTCTCGAAATCTGAAGGGGCACATTTTATTAATTTCATGGCTTCTGCTTATGGTTTCAGTTTGCTGCGTGATAAGAACAGGTCAGTGTTGTTTTGTAAAGGGCGATTGTATTTCTTCAGCTGTCAGTAAAAGTATATGTCATAGTATTGACAGAACGGCATACACTTTGGCGGAATCAGTTGTAATGAACACCTCGATATTCCGGTTTCATTGATAACCGGAGCATAATATAAGGAGGGATAAGCTTTCGCCAGTCCACGACTCCATAACATACAGAATGGCTTTATTATTTTGCAAGGTCAGAAAACTGTCCAAAGAGTAAAGATAGGTATTTTTCGTGAGATTTCTAGATTTTGTAGCTGCTGTGTACCCATTATGAGGCCTGTATAATATAATTCTCTTTTAAAACGAACCAAAAAGTATGAAACAATTTCTCCTAGCTCTATACAGATTCCTATCCCCTCACTGACAGTTGTCAAAATATGTGCCTTTGAATTTTTAACACCATGGAAGTCTCGTAGAATTTGAAGTGAAAAACGTGGGAAACATCTAATATACAAATGTAAGAAGATCAAATATTCATGCATCAATTGTACGTTGCATGTTCCCCACCTTTTTCGTTTTTGATTCCACAAGAATTTTCATAGCTATTAAAAAGTCATTAGCAGAAATTTTCGGGAATATCTTTGTGGTTATGAATTTCTGTGTGAAGAAGACAAATTATTTTACAGTTTTTAGTCGATCTTTAACATGTTTTATATGAAAAGTTCTGTTACTTAAATAATTACTTTCTTCTCTTTATCCCCAGGTGTGTCAAATATTTCAGTCTACTTCAAACTTTTTGTTGCGACTGCAACAGAGACGTGTAAATTTCAGGATTACTTAGTTTCTCTTCACCTGAATCAACCAATATATAGCTACCTCCTACTGGTATCTCGAGAAAAGACCTCGAAAGTAAAAATTAGAGAGACTCAACCGCACATGGGGACTTGCCAGCAACTTATTTTACCACAAAACATTCGCAACTGGAACAGAAAAATGCGAAAATGACAGTGGTACGCAAAGTACCCTATGCCACACACCTGTCACAAAAGAAAGTTAATACTGGAGTGTGATCCAGTTCTGAGCTATGTTATATGTTTTAAGACTCTAACTCGTCAGGGACTTAGTCTGATATCAATTTCAAAATATGTACACAACAAATATACAATAAAGAAAACTAATAAAAACGTGTTAAAAAAACATCAACAGATTGGACTTGAACATGGAGCGTAAAAAGTCGAGCCTCTGCCATTAGCCACTAAGCTACCAATTTGTTTCGTGTAACACCCATATGTGCAAACCGATGCAGTGGCGTGAAACTTCGTCTTTCTCTCGGACTCTCGGAAAGCGTGGTGTGTTGGCAGCTAAGACAAAATAAGTATCGATTTATATTTGTCCTTCTTTCAGAAAGCGAAGTTTCGATTGCGTAAGATGGTGACCTTTTGCAACTCCTCCTTGTAAGACATAGTTTCAGGAAACTCCTTATTTAACTCCACACCACGCACGGAACATGGGATTCTTGCAGTATATCCGCACCAGAAAGGTAGCTTGGCAAATCCCTACAGGCCCCAAATGTCGGTCTTAAGAAACTAATATACTACCGAAATTAATCAACACATCCTGCATCCCTCAGGCTTCGATGATGCAATAAGGCTTGCTAAAATATGTACTCAATCTGTACAAATTAATTTGTTTCATTTTGGCAATTTGTGTACCTTTTTGTTCTCTCATTTTTTCTCTCTTCCTTGGAACTATATTATTGCTAAGTTTCTCGATGAAATCGTAAGATAGTAGATGGGGACTGCATCGCTCCAGTACTAGGATGACGAGAGTACAAACTGTTTAAAACGAGTTGAAGAGATCCTCTGTTCCCCGCATTTGGCGTTTGTTAACTGTACAGGGTGATCTCAAAACGGAAATTCGGAAGAAATCATATAGTTTTCATCTCGAAATGTTTAATTTATTTCATATTCGACCAGATTCATTGCCTTACCAATGCTTAAATTTGTCAAATTATTCTAGGGCGGCATAAAAAGTGAAGTGTCTGCTTTCTATGCCCATTTGTTATTTTTTTTCTTTGTTGTGATTTAATTCCCCTGCCCCATATAGACAGGGGAAGGCTGGCAGCGGCACAATCCGCCGCTTTTTAGCTGAGTGATGCAGTTAATAAAAGATAGTAAACACGTGACATATAAAAGGCGATAAATGGGGACATGAGAACATAGTAAGATGAGAGATTGGAGGTTAAAATATAAACGTACAAGGGGACTGTCATGTGGGACAGTTAAAAAAAAAGTACACATAAAGTTAAAACACACAGTGAGCGATGTGTGTAGGACACAAAAAAGTACTGAAGTCACGTGCACAAATTAAAAGTTGGCCACAGCATTAAAACACTCCAGAACGACGACACTTACAAACCACTTTACGAGAAGAGCAAACACATTGAAGAATAAAAACTGCCAGGAGAGATCAGCTGAGGGAGAGGAGGTCTGAGAGGAGGGAAAAAAAGGGAAGAGGAAGGTTCAGCGGGGGAGGAGGACTGGAAGGGGTTGGATTAAAAGAAAAGGGGGGTTGGCGGGCACACCAAAGGGCAGGAGATGGGTGGTGTGGGAGTTGGAGAGGGGAGGCAAGTCAGGAGGCAATGCAGGGACACAAAAGGGGTGCACTGGGAACGGAGGGGGTGGAGGAGGGAGGAAAAAACCGCTCAGAGGAAGGGAGGGAAGGGAGCCCGGAGGAGTAGGAGTGGGGAAAGTGATGTTAGAGCTGGTAGAAGGGCTACATATCAAGATGATGGTCATCACCTTGGAGGTGGTAGGTGCTGGAAGTTCTATTGGGAGAAGAGGTGGAAGAGTGTGGAGATGGAGAGAGGGTGGGACACAATGGTAAAGGCGCTGCAATGGGCTAGCCGTGCAGAGGATAGAAGACACCAGGGGTGGGGGCGATCGGTCTGCAGACGATGTGCATGGTGCGGATGTGTTCAAGGAAAAGGTTGAAGACGTGGGGTGAGGATGAGGTCATAGAGGAGCCATGTGGGGAGGTGGATACAGAAGGCGAGGCAGAGTGCTTGGTGTTGAAGGATTGGGAGGTTTTTACAGAGTCTGGAAGGGGCAGATATTTGTCCTACCAGTTTTATCCTATTTATGTAGCACTCAACATTTTAGCTAAGCAAGAGCTAACTTTCTCAGGAGATACGATGATAGGCACAGTGCATATCTTCAAAGCCTTTCCTATTAGTGGTGTTAAAATATAATTTAACTAATGGAAGTAACTGGTTACTGAAAAGTAGCAGTTACTGCAACAGCCGTTCATCTGATACTACCAGTCATTGTAATAAATGCCAATAGTGCATGGCGCCATGTATTTACCAAAGTGTGTACTACACTTTGACTTTGTCTGAGACCCTGGATAAATGACCACAGTAGAGGCATTGACCAGCTATAAGGTATTCTATAGCTCAAGGAAATCACTGTCGGAATACGTGCCATCTGTTTATTAAAATGTTTGCTTCGGTTTCGTGCAAGCTAGCTACGAAAAGTGGCTATAGGGAAACAGTGCAACTATGGAAATAATCGTCAGTAGATGGGTGTAAGCTATTTTTCTGTGGCAGTTATAGCTGTAAGACAGCTTGCCATCTATGAAAATAATAGTCAGTAGATGAAATAATAGTCAGTAGATGAGTACAATGTAAATTAATTTTCTGTGGAATTTACCTATCACTTACAGTTCCTTTTATCTGGGAATTATGGCCAGCAACGAAAGGTAACCTGTAAGTTGATAAATAAGTCCCATACTCCAGCAGTTCGTAGTAGACGGTGATATTTCTAGAGAGGACGATACTGGACAGGTATTTTCGTACTTCTGGATCAGGATAGGGTAATATCACCAGCAGCACCAAACGTATAATGGGAGAAGGACTCGTTACGAACAGGAAGGTAGGGGAAAGAAATTGTTACGGTGAACAGTTCATTGATAGGGCTAATCTTATCAGAATCGTCAGCAAACAAACACAACGATAGTACAGGTATACATGCCAACGTCACAAGCTGGAGGTGAAGAGGCAGAGAGATAGCATATTATGAAACTGCAAGGGTAATACAGTACGTACAGACAGATGAAAATCTAATAGTCATGGAGGACTGGAATGCAGTTGTAAGGGAATGAGTAAAAGGAATGGTTATATGAGAATATGGGCTTGTGATAAGGAAGTAGAGTGGAGAAAGGCTAATTGAGTTGTGTAACAAATTTCAGCTAGTAACAGTGTACTCTCTGTTCAAGAATCACAAGAGGAGAATGTATACTTGGATAAGGCTAGGTGATACATGACTTCAGTTACATTACATTGTGGTCAAACAGAGATTCCTAAATCAGATACTGGATTGTAAGGTGTACCCAGCAGGAGATACAGACTCAGATCACAATGCAGTAGTGACGAAGAGTAGCCTGAAGTTTAAAAGATTAGTCAGCAACAATGAATAAGCAAAGATGTGGGACATGGACGTACAAAGGAATGACGAGATACGCTTGAAGTTCTTTAAAGCTATAAGTAATAGCAATAAGAAATAGCTCAGTAGCCAGTACAGTTGAACAGGAATGAACATCAACAAAAAGGATTGTCACAGATGTTGGAAAGAAACCCATAGGTGCAAAGAAGGTAAATGCAAAACAACCATGAGTAAGAGAAGAAATACTTCAGTTGATTAACAAAAGAAGGAAGCACAAAAACGTTCATGAAAATTCCGGAATACAGAAATACAAGTGGCTGAGAAATTAAAAAAAAAATAGAAAATACAGGAAAGCTAAGACGAAACGACTGTATGAAAAATGTGAAGAATCGAGAAAGAAATTATCGTCAGAAGGACTGACTCAGCATATAGGAAAGTCAAAACAATCTTCGGTGAAATTAAAAGCAAGGGTGGTAACATTAAAGAATCCAATGGGAATCCAATTGCTAAATGCAGAGGTGAGAGTGGATAGGTGCAAAGAGTACATTGAAGACCTTTATGAGGGGGAAGATTTGTCTGATGTGATAGAAGAAGGAAAAGTAATCGATTTAGAAGAGATGAGGGATCCAGTATTAGAATCATAATTTAAAAGAGCTTTGCAAGATTTAAGATCAAATAAGGCAGAATGGATGGATGACATTACATCAGAATTCTTAAAATAATTGCGGTAGAGTATGTGAGTCAGGTGACGTACCATCTGGCTT
Organism: Schistocerca serialis cubense; assembly: GCF_023864345.2. Classification (NCBI taxonomy): domain Eukaryota; kingdom Metazoa; phylum Arthropoda; class Insecta; order Orthoptera; family Acrididae; genus Schistocerca; species Schistocerca serialis. Next base: position 547,490,508 of record NC_064638.1, on the reverse strand, counting down.
CGGAAAAATATCACCCACACAATTCCAAAGACTGCTAGAGCTGACAAATGCGAGAGTTATCACTCGACAGCTTAACAGCTCATGCATCCAAGTTGCTTACAAGAATAATATACTGAAGACTGGAAAACAAAATTGGGGATGTGTTAGATGACAATCAGTTTGGCTTTAAGAAAGATAATGGCGGCAGAGAGGCAATTCTGACGTTGCGGTTGACAATGAAAGCAAAGCTTAAGAGAAATAAAGATAGGTTCACAATATTTGTCAACCTGGAAAATACGTACGAAAATGTAAAATGGTGCAAGATGTTCGAAATTCTGAGAAAATAGGGGTAAGCTATAGGGTAAGATGAGTAATATACAATATGCATGAGAGCCAAGAGGGAATAATAAGAGTGTACTACCAAGAACGAAGTTCGTGGATTAAAGAGGGTGTAAGAAAGGGACGTAGTCTTTGCCCCTACTGTCCAGTCTGTACATCGAAGAAGCAATGTTAGAAATAAAAGAAAGATTCAGGAGTGGAATTAAGATTCAAGGTAAAGGGATATCAATGATATGTTTCGCTGATGAGGTTGCTATCCTGAGCGAATGTGAATAAGAATGATATGATCTGCTGAATGGAATGAACAGTCAATGAGTACAGAATGTGGACTATGAGTAAATCGAGGAAAGACGAAGGTAATGAGAAGTAGCAGAAATGAGAAGAACGAGAAACTTAATATCAGGATTGGTGGTCACGAAGTAGATGAATTTAAGGAATTCTGCTACCTAGGCAGCAAAATAACCAATTACGGGCGGAGCAAGGAGAACATCAAAAGCAAACTAGCAATGGCAGAAAGAGTGCTTCTGGCCGAGAGAAATCTACTGGTGTCAAACATAGGCCTTGATATGGGGAAGAAATTTCTGAGAATGGACGTTTGCAGCACAGCATTGTATGGCAGTGAAACATGGACTGTGGGAAAACCGGAACAGAAGAATCACGAAGCATTTGAGATGTGATGTTACAGACAAATGTTGAAAATTAGGTGGACTGATAAGGTAAGTATTGAGGAGGTTTTGCGAAGAATCGGAGAAGAAACCACTGACAAGTAGAAGGTACAGGGTGATAGGACATCTGTTAAGACATTAGGGAATGACTTCGATGGTATTAGAGGGAGCTAGAGGGTAAAAACTGTAGAGGAAGACAGAGATTGGAATACACCCTGCAAATAACTAAGCACGTGGTTTGCACGTGCTATTCTGAGGTGAAGAGGTTGACACAGGAGAGAAATGCATCAAACCAGTCAGAAGACTGATGACTCCACACAGTTGATTTTAAACTAACTCCCCAATCAGCTTAGAGATGTGAACTTTCAATATGGCTTAGTAGCGGATCACAGTGCAATGTTAATTTGCTTCATCGTCCGCTGTGTGGCGGAGGGTAGTTTCTGTACCTCTGCTATTCCCCCCTTTTCCTGCTCCAGCCGCGATTGTTTCGCTTTAAGAACGATTGATGGTAGCCCTTCAAGTGACCTCTAATTTCTCTAGTTTTTACCATCACGCTCTATTCATGATAGTATATACATAGTAGGATGGAATGTATTGATTGGCTCGGATGAAGAAGAACTAAAACAAACTTGAAAGTCACCAGATGTCTCTGTCGTAATGTCATCAGAATCTTTGAAACCAGTCGACAAAATTGCACACACACAAAACTAAAATTGATAAAACAATTATTTAAATTAAAACTTGTTAATATAACACGTTTTAAAACGGACTGAGAAATATGAAATAATTTCTTTCAGCCCTATAAAGATTCCTAACATCTTGCTGCTTATGAAGTTTTAATGGTTATAACTAGAGACCGGATTCTATGCGTCATACAATACGCATTAAAAATGATTAAAAGATCAAGAATAGTGCCGAAATACGGAAGATCAAATAATAAAAAAACATGGTAGTTACTGCATGCATTATATCTCAAATTCGAACGTGAGAATATCAGTTACAAGGAAGAGCGCTGGTCACGCGAAAAATCGGTACATTTAGAACGCTATCATTTTCTGAAAACATTCTGGTAGAGGTTAGGAAGGGGGCCTTTCTGAGATTTTTTTCTAAAAATTTACAAAATGGTACGGCATACCATCTTTCAAGAATTGTTCCTTCTTTGCTTTTATTGTCGGTAACAAGCGGATGCAATGCGAGTAAGTCGCAGTGAAACAGTCGATATGTACAGGACCAACTTCGAGATACATCACACGCAGAGGAGCACGCTCAAAAAACCCATAATTTCAAAAACAACATACAATCATGAATTTTTTCGACAGTGTTAACTATTAATTAATACTATTGGACCAAAGCATCATTTAGAATTTATTTTACCTTACTCTGCTATTGTAAACATAAACGACCAAATACTGTTCCAAATGTTCGGTAGTAAGATTGTGTCTTCGCTCACTCAAACATTTTTATAATTAGAAAAGGACCGTTCTACACCAACTGAGGTAAATGGACAGTATTTGAATTTGGTTGCTATGTTGGCTCTTATTGTTTGTCCGCCCCCTATAGCTGAGTGGTCAGAGTGTCAATCCTAAGGGCCTGGTTTCGATTCCCGAACCGGAGATTTTCTCCGCTCAGGGACTGGGTGTTGAGTTGTCCTAATCATCATCATTTCATCCCCATCGACGATCAAGACGCCGAAGTGGCGTCAAATCGAAAGACTTGCACCAGGCGAGCGGTCTACCCGACGGGAGGCCCTCGTTACACGACTTATTGTTTCTGGTAAAAGTTCACCAGTCCCATTAATAAAACTATCAATTTGGCATAAGGGTTCAAAGCCTGCGTTATTGTTTAAAACGTTTTCAAACTTTTCTTTAATTTTTGTTGGGAATACCTCCGGCAATGAGCAGTTCACTAGAATAATGTTATTAATTAACTGAATAGATTCATACAACGCCAAACCTTGAATTTCGAGCTTTTTAATACTTGGGAAAAAGGAGTGCCAATCATAGCAATGTCTTTTATAACACAGGAATCATTAAAAGCTTCCTTGCACTGGCAAACTTCCAAAGCCTCTGCACTATCGAAGTCGTTTACTACCACTCTATTGGCCTTGAAATGTTCATTGCAAAACAACACAGCTTCGACCCGCATATCCTAACAAGTTACGAGTGACTCGGGAGTTTGGTATTTTTTCTTTGTAGGTCTTGATGCGAGCAGGAGCTTTTAGAAACACTTTCTTTGTGGATGAAATCAGTTTATCTACATTCATAAACATGGACCGTACTTCTTCAACAATGCGATGTACTCCATGAGCAAAGCACGTCACATGAATAAAATTGGGATAAAATAGTCGGAGTGATTTTCTTGCTTTGATCATATAGGGACCAGCGTCTGAAATAAACGCAAACACCCTTTCATCTGCAGAAGATTCTGGAAATATTTTTCTAACACCTTCATTCACAGATCTGGCGATCGTAAAATTATTTACTTTTTCAAGTTCTTTGCCGGCCGCTAAATAGGAAGAAGAAGGCTCTTCTTTTAAAGCACCAACAATTAAATTTGCAAAATAAGGGCCACAAAAGTCTGTAGTCTCGTCAACTGAAATCCAGATAATGTTGTCCTTTAGTCCATTGCGTATTTCTTCCAGCACATTTACTCGTAAATTGTCGGTGTGTAATTTTTACGCAATTTTGATTCACGTCGTTTATTTTGATTTAAGCAATATTTGGGCTGGAAGTCTTTGAGGACAGGGTTTGTAATTTTGTGAGGAGGAATATTGCTTGCAATGAATGCTTCACATAGATCCATGTTAAACCGACTTTCTTGGTTACCTTTAGACAAATCCTGATACTGCAACTTGCTGTTGTCAGAAGTAGTTGTCGTGGTCCTTTCTTCTATATTCCTGCAATTTGAAGACTTGTCTTGACACGCCGGTTCATTTGAAACCTTTTTGCACGAAACGTTTTTCTTACAAACTAGACAATATAAAACAATTCCGTCATATGTAAATGTTCCAGCTATCCACGAAACGACATTTCTTTTTTCAGGCGACATGGCGCACAACACGTTACACGCTACACGTAGTAAATACGTTCAACTGCATACAAGTAAACAGAAAGCTGTACTGAAGCAATGGACGTGCACTAAGAGCTTGCGTAGTTTAATTTAATTGTTGCCGACGCTTACGGTATGACAACGGAGGGGATTAATCGTGGGCGCGGGTGCAGGAGCATTGGCTCTGCCTGTACCTGTTCCTGTACCTCTTCTGTAATGATTTTGCTAGGCAGTGGCCTCTCGGATAGCGATTGCACGCAGTTCTATGTTGCGGTCCATCTGTGAGACGTCGAAACTAGATAGAGCTAGAGACCACCCGTCAAAAGTTTTAAAATATTATAAATATAGAGGGAAAATATCCATCGTCACTAGTTTTCAGTTAAAATATGGAATAACCGGTGAAAATTCGCCAAATATGCAAATATATATGGAACATTCAAATGCATATAAACCGGTCTCTAGTTATGGCAATATTTGTAAAATTCAAAACGGAAAATGTGGGGCACATGCAACATAATAATACGGAGCGTAGAGAGTAGCTGTGGTTGAGAAAAATCACACTACAGTTGATATCATTTGCAGTGCAAAAAAATGGTTAGATACTTAGGTGAGATATTCATGTACCAATTATCTATTACATTTGCTGCATGTCTTTCTTTTTCATTGGTGCAGTCATACCAATTAAAAATTCACAAGAACAAATTTTCAGGATTATCTGTATGGGGTTAAGAATCTGTATAGGACTAGGGGAAATTACAACACTTTTAACCTATTTAAAAACGTGTTATGAACAATGCTAAATACAAGTGGTACACAACAATCTGCAGGCTTGGAGAAATGTAATTAATTATTCTCACGCTAAAACGTTAAGCGCCTGTCAGCAGCAGAAGGAATTTTGCAGAAACCGAATATTTTTTCAGATTCACATAAAATTTTATTACTACGCTCTCAGTTTTCCCAGATGGAATTTTTGCACTGGAGTAAACGAATCATATTACATTCATTTTTGTGTTGTATTTCATGGCTCTATACTTATTGCAGTAAGTGAACAGCACCAGAAATTAAGCTTCGAATTTTGCTTACAGTATTCAGCTTATGCATTACTTCAGAGCGGAGAAGTACGTTTTTAACATTTCAGTTTTAACAGTTGTGTGGCAAAGTTTCGTATAATTCCTGTAGCAGCTTCGAGCATTAATTCCTAAGAGCGACTAATAACGTATATACACGTAACACCACTAATCCTTCAAATATCAACTGAAATGTGATTTCTGCCAGTTCGCAATACCACCAGTTTTAATTGTGCTGGTAAATCTTAAACACTGCTGTGAAATAGCAACTATACAAATCTGAAGAGTTTGGAAGAAATCAGCCAGCCAGTTTCAACCAAGATCTTTACCTCTTCTGTGAAAGAGGCACTAGCAGGCAGATAAAAAAACAGTAAAAAAGCGAGGTGTCTATTATCAAAACAGGCCAAGTCAAAAAAATTACGAAAATGAGTTAATGTTATCAACTTATCGCTGTCAGGTGAAAGAAGAATATGTTTCAAAATCAGGCATGTCTACTCGATACAGAGCACTAAATTTTTGGTCGTGCAGCAGAAAGTCGTGCAGACAATGGATTCATAACAGGCCATGTCAAGGAACAAGCAACAATATTTCGCAACAATTTTGACGGGGATCTTGTGTTATTAGATTACGTTACAATGTCACCACATCAGTAGGCAAAATAGTTCCCTATGTTGTATATTCTTTGAAGTCATAATATTTCATTTGTACATTGGAAACACCAAACGTTTGTAATAATTTCCATATCGCAGGCTACTTACGGTTACTGGCGCTAAAACAATTCTATTAACTGTGTGCTTGTATTTTATCATCGTTGGGCAGTGCAATGTGTATATTATATCAAGTGTAAGAACAAGAGACGCATCAAAGTGGAAATTATTAACACATTTGAATATCTGCAGATAATTTTCTTTTTATTGTGTTCAAGATCTAAGTGAACTATAAACATCTAGAACGAGAAATACTATTTTGTGTTCTGTATGTACTATCCATTTTATATTGACAGCAATTTTATTGCCATATTGTTTTTATTTAAGTAGGTTTCTCATTACAGCAATTTTAAGAAAGTACAGTTTTATGAAATTTGAGTAATTTTATATAAAAATGGCATCTCAAAACTTCAATTAACATAGATATGGGTTCATTATGAACGAAGTTTGACGAAACGTAGAAGTTCAATATTAAGCCGTTAAGGATGTAACTATGAAAGAAAAACTTTTGTATCCATCATTGCTTTGTCTCTAAAGAATTTGCACCCATACTGAAAAATATGTCTTCAGTGAACTGGCCGAGTGTGATACTGGATACCTCCAATCCTAATACACTGAAGCGCCAAAGAAACTGGTACAGGCACGCATATTCAAATTGAGAGATACCTAAGGCAAGCAGAATACGGCGCTGCGGTCGGCAACGCCTATATAAGGCAAGTCTGGCGGATTGTTAGATCGGTTATTGCTGCTACAATGGCAGGTTATCAAGATTTAAGTGAGTTCGAACGTGGTGCTATAGTCGGCGCACGAGCGATGGGACACAGCGTCTCCGAGATAGCGATAAAGTGGGGATTTTCCAGTATGGCCATTTCACGAGTATATCGTGAATATCCTTCCCATTAACCATGGATCTTGCCGTTGGTGGGGAGGCTTGCGTGCCTCAGCGATACAGATGGCCGTACCGTAGGTGCAACCACAACGGTGGGGTATCTGTTGAGAGGCCAGACAAACGTGTGGTTCCTGAAGAGGGGCAGCAGCCTTTTCAATAGTTGCAGGGGCAACAGTCTGGATGATTGACTGATCTGGCCTTGTAACATTAACCAAAACGGCCTTACTGTGCTGGTACTGCGAACGGCTGAAAGCAAGGGGAAACTGCAGCCGTAATCTTTCCCGAGGGCATGCAGCTTTACTGTATTGTTAAATGATGATGGCGTCCTCTTGGGTAAAATATTCCGGAGGTAAAACAGTCCCCCAATCTGATCTCCGGGCGGGGACTACTCAAGAGGACGTCGTTATCAGGAGAAAGGAAACTGGCGTTCTACGGATCTGAGCATGGAATGTGAGATCCCTTAATCGGGCAGGTAGGTTAGAAAATTTAAAAAGGAAATGGATAGGTTAAAGTTAGATATAGTGGGAATTAGTGAAGTTCGGTGGCAGGAGGAACAAGACTTTTGGTCAGGTGAATACGGGGTTATAAATACAAAATCAAATAGGGGTAATGCAGGAGTAGCTTTAATAATGAGTAAAAAAAGTAGGAGTACGGGTAAGCTACTACAAACAGCATAGTGAACGCATTATTGTGGCCTAAAGATAAACACGAAGCCCACGCCTACTACAGTAGTACAAGTCTATATGCCAACTAGCTCTGCAGATGATGAAGAAATTGATGAAATGTATGTTGCGATAAAATAAATTATTCAGGTAGTGAAGGGAGACGAAAATTTAATAGTCATCGGTGACTGGAATTCGAAAGTAGAAAAAGGGAGAGAAGGAAACATAGTAGGTGAATATGGATTGGGGGCCAGGAATGAAAGAGGAAGCCGTCTGGTAGAATTTTTCACAGACCATAACTTAATCATATCTAACACTTTGTTCAAGAATCATAAACGAAGGTTGTATACATGGAAGAATCCAGGAGATACTAGAAGGTATCAGATAGATTATATAATGGTAAGACAGAGATTTAGGAACCAGATTTTAAATTGTAAGACATTCCCAGGGACAGATGTGGACTCTGACCACAATCTATTGGTGATGAACTGTAGATTAAAACTGAATAAACTGAAAAAAGGTGGGAATTTAAGGACATGGGACTTGGATAAACTGACTAAATCAGAGTTTGTACAGAGTTTCAGGGAGAGCATAAGGGAACAATTGACAGGAATGGGGGAAAGAAATACAGTAGAAGAAGAATGTATAGCTGTGAGGGGTGAAGTAGTGAAGGCAGCAGAGGATCAAGTAGGTAAAAAGACGAGAGCTAGTAGAAATCCTTGGTTAACAGAAGAAATTTTGAATTTAATTGATGAAAGGCGAAAATATAAAAATGCAGTAACTGAAGCAGGCAAAGAGGAATACAAAGGTCTCAAAAATGAGATCGACAGGAAGAGCTAAATGGCTAAGTAGGGAGGCTAGAGGAAAAATGTAACGATGTAGATGGTCTATGCAAGGGTGATGTACTTGAGGACAATATTATGGAAAAGGAAGAAGATGTAGATGAAGATGAAATAGGAGATACGATACTGCGTGAAGAGTTTGACAGGGCACTGAAAGACCGGAGTTGAAACAAGGCCCTGGGACTAGACAACATTCCATTAGAACTACTGACGGCTTTGAGAGAGCCAGTCCTGACAAAACTCTACCACCTGGTGAGCAAGATGTATGACATAGGCGAAATATCCTCAGACTTGAAGAAGAATATAATAATTCGAATCCCAAAGAAAGCAGGTGTTGACAGATGTGAAAATTACCGAACTATCAGTTTAATAAGTCACAGCTGCAATATACTGACGCGAATTCTTTACAGACGAATGGAAAAACTGGAAGAAGCCGACCCCGGGGTAGATCAGTTTGGATTCCGTAGAAAAGTTGGAACACGTGAGGCAATACTGACCTTACGACTTATCTTAGAAGAAAGATTAAGGAAAGAAAAACCTACACTTCTAGCACTTGTAGACTTAGAGAAAGCTTTTGACAAAGTTGACTGGAATACTCTCTTTCAAATTCTAAAGGTGGTAGGGTTAAAATACCGGGAGCGAAAGGCAATTTACAATTTGTACAGAAACCAGATGGCAGTCATACGAGTCGAGGGGTATGAAAGGGAAGCAGTGGTTGGGAAGGGAGTGAGACAGGGTTGTAGGCTATCCCCGATGTTATTCAATCTGTATACTGCGCAAGCAGTAAAGGAAACAAAAGAAAAATTAGGAGTAGGTATTAAAATCTATGGAGAAGAAATAAAAACTTTTAGGTTCGCCGATCACATTGTAATTCTGTCAGAGACAGCAAAGGACTTGGAAGAGCAGTTTATCGGAATTGACAGTGTCTTGAAAGGAGGATATAAGATGAACATCAACAGAAGCAAAACGAGGATAATGGAATGTAGTCGAATTAAGTCAGGTGATGCTGAGGGAATTAGATTAGGCAATGAGACGCTTAAAGTAGTAAAGAAGTTTTGCTATTTGGGGAGCAAAATAACTGATGATGGTCGAAGTAGTGAGGATATAAAATGTAGACTGGCAATGGCAAGGAAAGCGTTTCTGAAGAAGAGAAATTTGTTAACATCGAGTATAGATTTAAGTGTCAGGAAGTCGTTTCTGAAAGTATTAGTATGGAGTGTAGCCGTGTATGGAAGTGAAACATGGACGATAAATAGCTAGGACAAGAAGAGAACAGAAACTTTTGAAATGTGGTGCTACAGAAGAATGCTGAAGATTAGACGGGTAGACCACATAACTAATGAGGAGGTATTGAATAGAATTGGGGAGAAGAGGAGTTTGTGGCACAACTTGACTAGTAGAAGAGATCGGTTGGTAGGACATGTTTTGAGGCATCAAGGGATCACAAATTTAGCATTGGAGGGCAGCGTGGAGGGTAAAAATCGTAGAGGGAGACCAAGAGATGAATACACTAAGCAGATTCAGAGGGATGTGGGTTGCAGTAGGTGTACTGGGCAGATGAAGAAGCTTGTACAGGATAGAGTAGCATGCAGAGCTGCATCAAACCAGTCTCAGGACTGAAGACCACAACAACAACAACATCGTGAATATCAGGAATCCGATAAAACATCAAATCTCCGACATAGCTGCGGCCGGAAAAATATCCTGCAGGAACGGTACCAACGACGACTAAAGAGAATAGTTCAACGTGACAGAAGTGCAACACTTCCACAAATTGTTGCAGTTCAATGCTGGGCCACCAACAAGTGTTGGCTTTCGGAGCCGAAGACCCACTGCTCTACCCTTGATGACTGCACAACACAAAGCTTTACGCCTCGCCTGGGCGCGTCAACACCGACATTGGACTGTTTATGAGTGGAGAAATGTTGTATGGTCGGACGAGTCTCGTTTCAGATTGTTTCTAGCGGATGGATCGTGCGAGTGATATGGGACCGCTGATACGTGTAGATACGAATCTTGACAGGTGACACGTACGTAAGCATCCTGTCTGATCACCTGCATCCATTCATGCCCATTGTGCATTCCGATGGACGTGGGCAATTCAAGCAGGACAATGCGACACCCCGCACGTCCGGAATGACACCGGGAACACTCTTCTGAGTTTAAGCACTTCCGCTGGCCACTAAACTCCCTACACATGAACATTATTGAGTATATCTGGAAAGCGTTGCAACGTGCTGTTCAGAAGAGATCTACACCTCCTCGTACTCTTACAGATTAATGGACAGTCCTACAGAATTCATGGTGTCAGTTAACATCCAACATTATTTCAGACGTTAGTCGAGTCCATGCCACGTTGTGTTGCTGCAATCCTGCTCGCGTGGGCCTTTCACGATATTAGGCAGGTGTACCAGTTTATTTGGCTCTACAGTGTATAATGTCTCTGTCACAGGTTGTCAGTATGTTGATTCTGCACGCTGTAGATCTAAAAGTGAAAAGCTTGCTGAAATCCACACGTGTTAGTGCCTGCTTTCTCTGCTTATATAAACTGTTTTGACATAATAGTTGCAGTGAATTAGTTGTAACTGTATTTTGTTATTTATCTACCCATACTGCTACATTCGCCTTTTTATGGTAGTCCCCCAACGCTTCTTCAGTATGGCTGTGGACTAAACGTAGAGACAGACCGTTTCGAAGCCAAAACTGAGTATTATTTTGCTAATTCGTGTTGATTTCAGATCCTTTGTTTTATTAACGAAATACTTTTTTCTTAACCCTGTCGTTGTGAACTGTACTTAATTTTTATTAGTACAACGCATCTAAATGACAATTAGATACTCCCCAAACAGTACATAACAATCTCGACTTTCATGTCCTATATCCCGGAACTTTTACAAGAAAGAAAAGACGAACTATTCACGCAAAGAAATACATCTCATATAAACAAAATCTCAGATATAAAATAATATACAAGCAATGTTATATTTTAATAAATAATACAAGTGGTTACAACTTATTTGACATCACTGCTTAGGTTCGCAGAAAGGAGGAATTTACTATCGGTATCAACAACTGGTTTCAAAATTATTTCGATTTCATACTGGAGCGTTATGAAAACCATGACGCACTCGAGTTCACCCAAGAAGTTTATGGCCATTGTCTCCTTTTACAGTTTAAGGATCTTTCTCTATTACACATTCTAACAAGCTAATAAGACTAAGGAAATTTACTTTTTTATCTCCACCACCTCACGTAGATATCTCCCAACATAGCTTCTTCCAGCAGTGACCTCTTATTGTTCTTATTGAACCAATACTTGCTGGTGAATATTGTCCTTGCTTGGTTCTCTCATAGCATTTCCGCTTCTCAGGATTCATTGGCTTGTAAAGATGTACGCGATTCAGGAATGTTTTGGCCTATATTTGTATGTCATCATCTGCAAAACTTAGGCACTGTGCTATATTGCTATTATTATTTACGCCTTACTGTTTTGAGTCTCAACTTCACTGCACTTTCTTTCACAATTAAGTTGAGTAATTAAACTGAACTATTAAATGAATGTACACAACGATTGAACAGTGGAAGCGAACGTATATAATAGAAGAAGTAGTGGATAACTGTAGGATATGATATTGCGAATAAGCCCCCTAGCCGAGAGGACGCGCAGCAATGAAAGTTTTCCCGTCGCCAAAAACTCCGTCACGCCATTAAGTTTTAATTTTTTGCTAGTAGACAGCATACAGTTTAGATCAGGGCATTCTAGTTTGAATATTTATCTCGTGCAGTAACTTTGCGACGAACATGATTTCTAATAACAAGTATCTGTAAATACATCAACTTCATAGAGAAATTTATTTTTGTTTAATAGCTTGCGGTCTCAGAGTACAGCGAGAAATCTGCACAGCAATTTTTAGTGTTGCTTTATTCTCCTTTGGTATATTTTAAATCAGTAGCGCCATTTGATACCTTATATCTACTTTACAAACAGTACTTTATGGGTAGGGACCTTGCTTGTTGTCAGATGCCACAAGGAGAGTTGGCTGCTGTCCGTAAACAGCTGGACGCTGCGTTGGCTACCGTCGACAAGCTTCTAGCTAATGCTCAAAGTTGCGGCCACGTCAGGGCGCCAGTGACGAGACTTGCAACACCTTTGGTGCCACTGGAATCCCCTGATGGCCCGGACGTCGCTGCGGCTTCTTATACGCAACATCTGACCAGTCCGTCCTCACTCCAAAGTGGGTGACAGGCAGTGGTGGGTTCGCGTGTCTCTGGGCGGAAGCCCAAAGGGGGATCAGGCCGTGCGGCTGGCTCCCTACGTCTTAGCAACAGGTACGAGGTGCTTCCCAGTGTTGATGATAACTCTGAGCAAGCAGCGGATGACTCTCCTATTGGGCCAGTGTCGATTTTCCTGCCCAATCCGGACAAGTACAGAGAGTGAGTATGTTTATCATTAGTAGCTCCAATGTTAGGCAGCTGATGAAGACCCTCAGGGAGGTAGCAGGCAAGACGGAAAAGAATTTCATTGTGCATTCGATATGTTTGCCGGGAGGTCTGATCCGTGATGTGGAGGAGGCCCTGCCGGCGGCTATCGAGCGCACTGCGTGCAACCGACTGCATGTAGTGGCACATGTCGGCACGAACGACTCCTGCCGTTTGAATTCTGAGGCCATTCTCGACTCCTATCGGCGGCTTGGTGATTTAGTGAAGACAACTAGCAACCTACGCGGGTGGCTGACTAAGCTGTCTATTTGCAGCGTAGTAGGTAGAGGAAGGTATCAGTGATCATTAGGCTGAGACAGCATCTGTGACGACGGGCAATACAAGGAATTTTAAGAAAGGTAGGAAGATATGTTAGCTCAGCAAGGCTGACAGGACACAAATTTCAGAATATCTTAGCACTAGTCAGCATCAAATATTCGGTGATGAGGACGAAGATGTGGAGAACAAATATAAAAAATTCAAAGACATCGTTCAATATGCTCTAGACAAGTACGTTCCGAGTAAGGTTTTAAGCGACGGGAAAGATCCACCATGGTTTAATAGCTGTGTTAGAAAAGCGCTATGTAAGCAAAGAGCCATTTCGACTTTTCAGCATAGTACTGTGTGATCAGGTAGTTCCAGTTTGAGGAAATGCAAAATTAGAACTCTAGGCTCAAAGAATTTTTGTTGTTTGTCTTCAGATTACGTGGGAGGCGGGAAGGTCGTAAAACTATTCAACCGTAGTTTGCAGACTACAGTGATCCTCCATTTTTTAAATCTCCACTGCAGAGTGACTCTTATGCAGAAGATGTTTTCACATAGTAATTAATGGGAAAACCACATAGTTATAACTAACTTCATAGCATCTTCTGTTCGGTTGGTCATCCCTGAATTCGACCAGAAGCGGCAGAGGAGCTCCGCATTGGGCTGAAGCGAACTGACTTTTGCGATATTATTGTAGGTTTCCGGGCTGTCCATCGTATTATTTTGGTGCACAAGTGTGAGAGATGGGTTACGGATCTCAGCTGTGGCATCCTGTCGCAATGGTGAGGTACGCTACAGCTCGCATCCAGTAAGCCATCGATATTACTCTCTCACACACATTAGATACACATACACATAAGGCAGTAGGCCTACATGTTTCTATCTGTGTTGTACTGCCTTAAAAATTGAGTAAAACTGGTCGGTTTCGAACATAATTTCGGAAGTTTTCCTTTCCACATAAGATCAACGCCTCCAGTCGCAATATTCCCGGTTGGAAAACCTATCGCCGCTTAACCGAAAAGAGCCTGGTCCTAATATGGACCACATTTCAAACATTTGTAACGGTAAGAAAACCACAGCGGTCTGTCTCGCAATGTTAAGGTACAGTCGCCTTTTTGCTCTCAGTTCTGCCTCAGATACAATGTACTTGCTGCCTCACTGAGCATAGAAACCGAGCGAAGTGGTGCAGTGTTAGCACACTATAGCCTCGCAAGTGGGTGGGCGACGTTTCAAACACCCGTCATGATTTCCCTAAATCGCTCCAGGAAGAAGCCGGATGGTTCCTTTGAAAGAGCACGGCCTATTTCTTTTCCCATCCTCCCTCAATGTGGTTTTTTGCTCTGTCTCTGATGACCTTGTTATCAACGAGATGTTAACTCCAATCGTTCTTCCTTTACATCGCTGTTAGAATATTTTCAGCCATGTGCACTTCGTCGATATTTTAGCGAGTGGATCAATATGCCGAAAGATTCTTTTTCATGACAGAGTCTCAGCTGTAATTGTATTTTTTTACAAAATATGCAAGACGTTTGTTTATACTCAGATTCCTTTCCGACGACTTTAAAAATTTTGTTGTTGTTGCGTACCGCCCGTGCAACACCCACGTAGTGAATACATCTATTCAATTTAGTCAATGTTAACGAGAAATTTTAATAATATTTTTCAGTTTTGGTTCATTATTGAATTTTACCAAAAGACGCTTTACATATTGTCATGCAGAGTTCAAAGACGTGATTCCTTTGAGGAAAGAGATTGTGTTGGATATGTGGGCAATTTTTTTAAACTGACACTAAGTACAAAGGGTGTGATCTTCATGTGTGTGTTTGATCTGTGAGTATAATGAACATATTTCTGACGTATTTCCACACATTTTCGATAGTAAAAAACATTTAATGGCTTTCGACTGCAGCTGTGTGCGAAACACTTCACGTAAGTAAACTGAAACGGCCAGCGGCTTGTAATTTTTAAGACAGTAAAGGCAGAAAATGGTTCTTGTCAACATTTTTTAAGTTTTCTCTAAGTTATATCAAACTACCCTTGCTGAGTGGAAAATTTTAAGTTAATAAATTTTTTATTGCATCTGTCAAGTACATGCAAAATTGAAAATTTGGAAATTTGTGGTAAGGTCTTATGGGACCAAACTGCAGAGGTCATCGGTCGCTAAGCCTACACACTACTTAATCTAACTTAAACTAACTTACGCTGTTAACAACACACACACCCACGCCGGAGGGAGCACTCGAACCTCCGACGGGGGCAAATGGTTCACATGGCTCTAAGCACTATGGGACTTAACATCTGAGGTCATCAATCCCCTAGACTTAGGACTACTTAAACCTAACTAACTTAAGAACATTACACACATCAATGCCCGAGGCAGGATTCGAACCAGCGACTGTAGCAGCAGAGCGGTTCCGGACTGAAGCTCCTAGAACCGCTCGGCACGACTGGGGCAGACGCACGGAAGGTGACAAGGTGCCTGAGACAGTGTGGTTACCCCGCGGGGCTAAGACAAATAAATTCTAAAAAATTTCAACAAATAAAATAACAGATAACATTTAAAAGTAATGGTCGCAGACAGCTTCCCCCCCTGCCCCCCTGCGCAGTACCCTCCTTACTCACTCCAAGTTCATCGTAAAGGAAACATTACGTAAACCTCGTTCACTCAGCAACGGTAAAATAAGAACAATCTACATTACCTTTCCATGTTAAACAATTTGCCCACAGTTGTAAAACATTTTTATTGAGCGAAGACTTGCACCACAGCAGTCGCTATACTCTACCACTGTTTTGCTGTCTTAGCTCCATCATCAGGTGTATCTGAAATGTAGCAGAAGTCAAACATCATGTCCAAGCCTAAACCACTTGTAGGCAAACAGGTGTCATAGGCAGGTCGTCAAATAACATCCCCAATTGAGGCATTTGGTGGTCCACCCACGGTATATGTTTGCCTTACAGTTGTTTGGGCATGGACATGACGTTCTACTACTGCTGCACACACCTGACGATGGGGCTTAGACCCCAAAACCCTGGCAGTGTATAACGACTTCTGTCTTGCAAGACTTCGGTCAAATAAAAAGGTTTTACAACTGTGCCCGAATGGGTTTACCATGAACAAGTTGCAGAATATTTGCGGTTGTCTCAAAAATAAAAAATTATATCACATCTACTTAGACACTTACCTGGTCGGTCATGATGTGTCCATAAATGCAGTAAATTACAGTTTCGTACAGAAGAGCAGGTATTGAGAAAAACGCATTCAGCGCTTTTCCTATGTTTCCCTCTTTCTGCAGCAGCTATATAAAAATGTTTACAGAGTCAGTAAATACGTTAAAATAATTTCCAGAAGGAGTCTGTAGGCTATCCTCGATAATACAGAATTATAGTGACTTCTGTGCTACAACAGAACAGGCAAAACACTTATTGAATAAATAATACAAATGTAAATATTAGATATCTGTGCTTGTGTTATTTTCTGAAGTGCAAACTAGCTACAAGAATATTAACAATAAAAGAACAGTAAAAAAACCAGACGGAGAAATATACCAATGGGTAGAAACGATTAGTTTGCATCTGCGTTTCTGACATTATGTCTATAACTACGTCCAAACTCTGTAAATCATTGTGAATTGGCAGGGGGACTTTGTACCATACGTTAAGGTTTCTTCCCGTTTTACTCGTGTCCGTAGCTAAAGCAGGATGACAGTTTAAACTCCCTTGTGTGCGCAGTGTCTCATCGTGTCTTCACGTTTTCTTCGAGTGCACAACGTAGGCGACTGTGCTACATTCCTATATTGTTCACTTAATACTCGTGTCCGAAAAATTATATAAAAGCTCTCGCGGGATAGATAGCGTCTTTCCCGAAGCGTCTGCGAGTTCAGATATTTCAGCAGTTCCATGAAGTTGTCCCGTGAGTCAAACAAATCTGTGAACATGTAACATTATTACCAATATTAGCTAGCTATATTACCTAACTTCTTTGTTTTTACCTAATGTGACTTCTGCATCACCAATCTCTTTGATGTAACATCTACGTAAATATTTTATTCATTACTGATGTTAATTTATGTCAATTTAATTAATCTAGGGATTTAATTTTAAAAATAATTTTCTGTAAAAAAATGGAATTGTTAAAACTTTATTTGTAATATTGATCCATGCATAGCGAAAGTAGCTTTTTAATAATCTAAAACTTGGAGGCTGTCCCTGCGCGACGAATGTGGTTTGGAGGGGATAGAGAAGATGTATTTGGTATTATAACCGCAACGCTCCTTTGTGGCAACAGTTAGTTGACACTTTCCGCAATGATTTTAGAAATACTGATGGAATTTTATCTATCCCTTTTGCTTTATTTGGTCTCAACCCTTCCACAGCTCTTTTAAAATCTGATTCCAATATTGGATCCCCTATCTCTTCTATATCGTCTCCTGTTTCTTCGTCTATCATATCAGACAAGCCTTCCTCCTCATACAGGGCTACAATTATGCTTTTCATCGCTCCTCTCTCTCCTCTGCACTTAACAGCAGAATTTCCTTTGCACTTTAACATCATCGCCCTTGCGTTTGCAATTATTTCTTTTCCGGTTTCTTCACATTTTCCATGCAGCCGTTTCGCCTTAGCTTCCCAGCACTTCCTATCTCTTTCGTTCCTAAACGACTTGTATTTATGTATTCCTGAATTTCCCTGAACAGTTTTGTACTTCCTTCTTTCATCGATCAACTGAAGTATTTCTTCTGTTACACACGGTTTCTTAGTAGTTGTCTTCTTTTTATCAATGTTTTTCATTCCAGTTTCTGTGATTCTCTTTTTAGAGAAGTCATTCTTTTTTAACTGAACAGCCTACTGAACTATTCCTTATCGCAGCGTGTATGACTTTAGAGAACTTCAATCATATCTCTTCATTCCTTAGTAGTTCCGTATCCCACATCTTTGCGTAATAATTCTTCCTGACTAGTCCCTTAAACTTCAGCGTACTCTTCATCATTCTTAAATTGTGATCTGAGTCAGTTTCTGTTCCTGGGCACGCCTCGCAATCCAGTGTCTCATTTCGGAATCTCTCCCTGAACATGATGCAATCTAACTGTAATCTTCCCGTATCTTCCGGCATTTTCCAAGTATACCTCCACCTCTTGTGATTCTTGGACAGACTTTTCGCTATTACCAGCTGAAATTTGTTATAGAACTCACTTAGTCTTTCCCCTCTCTCATTCATAGTCCCAATCCTATTTTCTCCAGAAACCCTTTTCTTCTACTCCTTTCCCTACAACCGCATTCCAGTCCCCCATGACAAATAGATTTTCATCTCCCTTTACATACTGAATTACCCGTTCAATATTCTCTTATACTTATGCTGCCTCTTCATTTTCAGCTTGCGAGGTCGGCATATGTAACTGAATTATCGTTGTCGCTGTTTGTTCGCTGCCGATTCTGATGAGAACTGAACTGACTGAACTGTTCACTGTAACACATTCTATGCCTCACCTTCCTATTCATAGCGAATCCCACTCCCGTTGTGGTATTTTCTGCTGCTGTTTACACACTCCTGGAAATGGAAAAAAGAACACATTGACACCGGTGTGTCAGACCCACCATACTTGCTCCGGACACTGCGAGAGGGCTGTACAAGCAATGATCACACGCACGGCACAGCGGACACACCATGAACCGCCGTGTTGGCCGTCGAATGGCGCTAGCTGCGCAGCATTTGTGCACCGCCGCCGTCAGTGTCAGCCAGTTTGCCGTGGCATACGGAGCTCCATCGCAGTCTTTAACACTGGTAGCATGCCGCGACAGCGTGGACGTGAACCGTATGTGCAGTTGACGGACTTCGAGCGAGGGCGTATAGTGGGCATGCGGGAGGCCGGGTGGACGTACCGCCGAATTGCTCAACACGTGGGGCGTGAGGTCTCCACAGTACATCGATGTTGTCGCCAGTGGTCGGCGGAAGGTGCACGTGCCCGTCGACCTGGGACCGGACCGCAGCGACGCACGGATGCACGCCAAGACCGTAGGATCCTACGCAGTTCCGTAGGGGACCGCACCGCCACTTCCCAGCAAATTAGGGACACTGTTGCTCCTGGGGTATCGGCGAGGACCATTCGCAACCGTCTCCATGGAGCTGGGCTACGGTCCCGCACACCGTTAGGCCGTCTTCCGCTCACGCCCCAACATCGTGCAGCCCGCCTCCAGTGGTGTCGCGACAGGCGTGAATGGAGGGACAAATGGAGACGTGTCGTCTTCAGCGATGAGAGTCGCTTCTGCCTTGGTGCCAATGATGGTCGTATGCGTGTTTGGCGTCGTGCAGGTGAGCGCCACAATCAGGACTGCATACGACCGAGGCACACAGGGCCAACACCCGGCATCATGATGTGGGGAGGGATCTCCTACAGTGGCCGTACACCACTAGTGATCGTCGAGGGGACACTGAATAGTGCACGGTACATCCAAACCGTCATCGAACCCATCGTTTTACCATTCCTAGACCGGCAAGGGAACGTGCTGTTCCAACAGGACAATGCACGTCCGCATGTATCCCGTGCCACCCAACGTGGTCTAGAAGGTGTAAGTCAAATACCCTGGCCAGCAAGATCTCCGGATCTGTCCCCCATTGAGCATGTTTGGGACTGGATGAAGCGTCGTCTCACGCGGTCTGCACGTCCAGCACGAACGCTGGTCCAACTGAGGCGCCAGATGGAAATGGCATGGCAAGCCGTTCCACAGGACTACATCCAGCATCTCTACGATCGTCTCCATGGGAGAATAGCAGCCTGCATTGCTGCGAAAGGTGGATATACACTGTACTAGTGCCGACATTGTGCATGCTCTGTTGCCTGTGTCTATGTGCCTGTGGTTCTGTCAGTGTGATCATGTGATGTATCTGACCCCAGGAATGTGTCAATAAAGTTTCCCCTTCCTGGGACAATGAATTCACGGTGTTCTTATTTCAATTTCCAGGAGTGTATTACCCTATACTCACATGACGACAAATCCTTGTCGTCTTTCCATTTACCTTCACTACCCCCACTATATCTAGATTGAGCCTTTGCATTTCCCTTTTCAGATTTTCTAGCTTCCCTGCCTTGTTCAGACTTCTGATATTCCACGCCCTGACTCGTAGAACGTTATCATTTCGTTTGTTATTCAATATTTTTCTCATGTTCATTCCCCTTTGGCAGTTACCTCATCAGATCCGAATGGCGGACTAGTCTGGAATTTCTTACCAACAGAGGGATAATCATGGCCGTTTCTCAAAAACAGGCCACATGCCCTGTTGATACACAATATGTGTCTTTAACGCGGTAGTTTCCATTGGCTTCAACATACTCATGCCATTGACCATAGCTGATTCTTCCGTATATAGGGGCAGTTTCCCTGCCCAAGGGCAAGAGAGTGCCCAGAACCTCTATCGGCTTCTCCGCCCTCTTGGACAAGGCCTTTGGATGACTGAGAGTGACTTCTTATGCCGGAAGTATGCGGGTGCCACTGGCGATGATTTTTATTCAAAATTTAAGCGGTGACGGAGTTCGAACCTGGGATCGAGAACATTTTGTTCCACTAGCAGTGCATTAACGCGTGTACTCTTAATACGCATAAAGGTCCTTAACTTATTTTCCTATATGCAGCATGCAGGTTCTTACAGCTTTGTACATCATCTAGCCATTTCCGATTTGCCATTTTGCACTTTTTGTCATGTTTTGGACGTATGTACTCCCTTTTCCAGTTACCTTTACTGCATTTTTATATATTTCCATCAGTGAAGTGTAATGTCTGGTGCATTATCCAAGCTCCTGTATTGGGCATTGTTTCTCTGCTTAATTTACTGTATTATTCCAATATTCGTGGCTACTCACGTTCTGTTGTATTTACTTACCTTCTGTTGTATTCCTTTCCCATATTTCGCTTAGTCATTGGCTAATTTTCCCTTTGAGATAGTGAATAACTTACGGTTATTTAATCTTATCGAGGTCCCATCTCCATAACTTCCTGCTCTACTGTCAGTTTTGATCTGCAGTTTATTACAAATAAATTATGGTTAGAGTCACCGCTACTTCTGAAAATGTTTTGAAGTTTAAAATCTGATTTCTAAATGTCTGTCTTACCGGGTATCTGAAGCCGTCCAATGCCTCCAGGTCTCTCACGCATGTAACCTTATATCATTGTTGCGAAAGCAACTGTAGGAATGATTAATATGTGTGCCATGCAAAATTCTTTCTTCCTCTATCTTTCTTCTTATCGATTCCTTCCCCTTCCTTTTTGTTATCGATTCCAATCTCCCAACACAGTCTCCCTTAGTATGCTGAAAAATTTCTCCTGTTTCTTCATAAAGTCTTTTAATCACTTGCGTGTTTTAATCTCTTCATCACCTGCGGAGCTATTGGATACATATATACATGTACTACTATAATGAGTCGTGACTTTATATCTATCTTGAAAAAGACAATTTGATAATTCAGCTATAGAGAGTAATTTATCTTCACTACTAGATCTACACCTGCTTTATTCCTGTTCAGTATTATGTTGACAACTTTGTAATCACTTGTTCTCTCTATTACCGCTCTACTCTAACTACTGTTTTATACAAACATTTTTCTTTTCAAGTTCTCTAACCTACGTGCCAAACCAAGGGATGTAACGTTCCACACTCTGACCATGTAGAAATCAATTTTTTTCTGATAACAAGGTCCTCCTGAGTGGCCCCCACCTGGAGATCAAATGGGGATTGTTTCACGCTCGGTGTACGTTCCCCAAAAGGATGCCTTTATCGTTAAATGATGCCATAGGAAATATTGCTTTATTGTCAGTCGTGCCACATCACCCTCACAGTATGGCCATGTTGGCAAACGTCGTAAGGGCAAGTCAAATTGCTATTATGAAATGATAATTTAATCGACATCCTAGCTGCAAACAGGCGTTGATATACATCATTGGGGACATGTTGAAAATGTGTGCCCCGACTGGGACTCGAACGCGGGATCTGTCCCTTACATGGTAGACGCTTTATCCCTCTGAGCCACCGAGGGCACAAAGTATAATGCGCCTGCAGGGACTTATCCCTTGCACGCTCCCCGTGAGACCCATATTCCCAACATGTCCACACCACTACATTCGTAGTGCGCCTAGTAGATGTGCCGAATAGATATGTGAATGCACACGCTATGCCTCAACTTGTATGGAACTTGGTAGATTAATCTGCCACGAGTAATGAATGTGATGGACAAACATTTATTAGGTGCACTGCAAATATAGTGGTGTGGACATGTTGGGAATGTGAGTCTCACTGGGAGCGCGCAAGGCATAATTCCCTGTAGGCACACTATCCTTCGTGCCCTCGATGGCTCGGATGGATAGAGTGTCTGCCATGTAAGCAGGAGATCCCGAGTTGGAATTCCGCTCGGGGCACACGTTTTCAACATGTCCCCAATGATGTATATCAACGCCTGTTTGCAGCTAGGGTGTCGATTTAATTATAATTTCATTCTAGAGAAGCTGAACGGTCATCAGTGGTATGTGTTCTTTCGGGAACAAATACTACCTTCATACAAAATTACTATTACATGTTAGCAAAACACTCTCTTATTGAATTCGACGCAGGAGTACTGTATTATAAGTCTTTACTTGTTTCCCAAACTTCTCTG
The DNA here is from genome assembly GCF_023864345.2 of Schistocerca serialis cubense. Taxonomy (NCBI): domain Eukaryota; kingdom Metazoa; phylum Arthropoda; class Insecta; order Orthoptera; family Acrididae; genus Schistocerca; species Schistocerca serialis. Next base: position 547,467,932 of record NC_064638.1, on the reverse strand, counting down.
TATCTGTAATAGATATTTATTACATGGAAGTTCATTGTATTGTTGTATCCTAATGTGACAGTTTCGTTTTTCACGTTTGTCAGGGTGTAGGCGTAATTCGCAGATTTTCGTACTGCCTGTAAAGCGATTTAGAATGTATGATTTTTGAAATTTTTTCTCACTAATTTCGTTTTTCCGAAATGTACATGACAGGCAATGAATTTCGCCAAAATGTAAATGCTAAATATTCCATAATTGGGTCTTATTTAGAGTATCAGAAAGCAGTGTTGCGACTTATTCACGGTCACGCGGTTCCAGACTGAGGCCCCTAGAACCGCTCGGCCACACCGGCCAGTGAAATGCAAATAGATAAACCACTAATACGTTGAGTGAATGCTGCCAACTTCAGTACTCTGATGGCATGGAAAACATGGGAGCATCGTACTGGTAGATCGCTGTAGTGCAATGACCGCAGGACGACCGGTGAGGAGATACGCCCAGGACAAAGGTTTAACAGGAAGCGTAGACGCGATCTTTCCAGGAAGATTACACCGCAAGCATAGGTTTGTCTAAATGGGTCTGACGAACGGATGTATGACGACAGCTGAAATACGGGTATTATGAGCAGAATGCCGTCGCGCACCGTCGGTAACAAATTACTTTAAGCTGGTCGGGGATCTCCAGTTACCATGAGTTACCGCTGACATCGTAACACAGACAATAAAGACATGTGCGGTGTAAAGCCAGAGTGACAACTAGGACATTGACTGGCATTCTTTCGTGTTCAACAGTGACTTTCGCTTCTGTTTTTAGGGATCAGATGGATGTCATGTACCACCAGCAGCTGGTGGAAGGTCACTGGAAAGGACTATTCCCAGGACCCATTACTCCATAACTATTGGAATCGCTGTGTGGGAACTAGAGTCTACAGGACTGAAACGTAACTGTTGAAAGGAAGCTGCTTACTCGTCATCATGTAGCAAGAATGGTATACCTGTCCTTGAGCAGGATAATGCAAGACCCAAATCTGCAGCTTACATCGCAAACGGCTTGAGGAATACACTGTTCACTGAATGATCTGCCTTTTCTACTGATTTGTCACCCATAGAGTGGGACGACGTAAGCTTTCATACCAAACTCTAGCCAGCAGTCTACAAGAGCTGGAGGCTGTTTGCTTCCATGCCACAACCCACACCACCTTGAGACGAATGTGTTGCATTAAATTCCAAACGTCTTTGCGGTGTCAAGTGCAATGAGGGCACACTAGTGTTGGTGGTGATCTGGCCGGTGGATGTGGACGTTAAGCCTGATAATCCCATTGGTGGTATTCAGGAGAATTGGGCTACGTTCTGGCTGTGGTTTCCGCTTTCTCCCTTCTCACATCATTCTACAACACAAATGTGACAACACACGATGAATACACTAATTATTGTCACCTACACTCAACAAATAAGACACGGCACACGCCTAGCAGAAAGGAGCCATTGTGCATGGAGGTAAAAAATCTTTCCAATTAGGCGGCTCAACAACATTCCAACGTCTTCCAGGTGAAAGTGCAACACACCTCTATGTTTCATTTTCTGTAAGAAAAATTTCTACATAATTTCCTCATTCATAATTAATTCCTTGTTAGAGGCTTCCTGGTGTAAATCTCTTTAATGGAAGATATATTTAACGTATTTTTATTGAAAACCATTCACGCTAAACTCTCAAATTTGTAACGTTTGTATTGGCTTTTTTATACCGCATGTAGTGGTCCAGTGTGATATGATCGCAACGGAGGACCGCGGAGCCATTTTTCCCGTTATCAAGGTGGCGTAGTTACTCACCCACTCGTGCGTTGTAAGTTTGATGGACTGGTAGGGACTACAGAGGTGAAGGTGGCTGGAGCACAATAGACATTGTTCAGGAAACAATTTTTTGTGTTGCCAGAAGAGCCAACACCGTGTTACTAGTGGAGGCCGAAATGCACGCGTTTTAGCTCACGCAGGCTGGCGTGAGGAGGGAAGAACTATACTGACGTGAGGTCTGGAACATGACAAGGAATTAAAATTCAGAAAGCGGACATAATTAGTTTCATACTTAACTTTAATCCATTAATGATGAACGTCGCTCTTGACGGTACATGATTCACGATATTATCTGTTCAGAATACATTCTTGAAGCAATTATAGTAACTGAACATGGCGCCTTGGTAGGTCGTAGCAAATGACGTAGCTGAAGGCTATGCTAAACTGTCGTCTCTGCCAATGAGAGCGTATGTAGACAGTGAACCATCGCTAGAAAAGTCGGCCGTACAACTGGGGCGAGTGCTTGGGAGTCTCTCTAGACTACACCTGCCGTGTGGCGGCGCTCGGTCTGCAATCACTGATAGTGGCACACGCGGGTCCGACGTATACTAACGGACCGCGGCCGATTTAAATGCTACCACCTAGCAAGTGTGGTGTCTGGCGGTGACACCACACTATTCATTATTCGTAAAGTAAGACCTGATACAGATGGATGTCCTCGTCCAGTGGGCACAGCCTATCGTTGATCCACGGCGACTTCTTAACGATTCAGCGGCAGTGGCCATCTATTAAGCTCACGCACGCTGGTGGGAGGCAGTCCGCTGCCGCAGCGCTCAGTAGCACCAATCTGGAGCTAGCTCAGCCTTTGTTGCAGCCCAAAGCGACTTCACTTAGCGCATGTGTCGGTATGTGGACAGAGGCTTCAATGGATTCCAAGGGCAGCCCGACGGCGTCCAGTCTTGGTCTCCAAGAAGCACGGCTGGTAACTGGCAGGAGGAGGCTGTTGATCTACACTCAGAGTCTGCTGCACTCTTCACCGCTTGTGGAACATGACAAGGAATTAAAATTCAGCTGTTTGGAGCACCCTCGCGCTGTGACATTTCGCTGTTTGGCGACAGTGTATGTCCAGCCGATTCAGTCTGTCCTGTGTCGATACTTCGTTACCAGAGTCTTGCCACACGTTGATGTAAAAGTGTGGGGCGGTTTTCTGTCAGGCTTCCTGTTTATCGTACTGTTGCTCAATCGACAGAGAGCTAGAACAGACAGCCAGACACTTTTAGACAAATCTTCCAGCAGTTAATATAGTACTAGCTACTGGGTGATTCGAAAAACTACAGGGTGTTTCAAAAATGACCGGTATATTTGAAACGGCAATAAAAACTAAACGAGCAGCGATAGAAATACACCGTTTGTTGCAATATGCTTGGGACAACAGTACATTTTCAGGCGGACAAACTTTCGAAATTACAGTAGTTACAATTTTCAACAACAGATGGCGCTGCAAGTGATGTGAAAGATATAGAAGACAACGCAGTCTGTGGGTGCGCCATTCTGTACGTCGTCTTTCTGCTGTAAGCGTGTGCTGTTCCCAACGTGCAAGTGTGCTGTAGACAACATGGTTTATTCCTTAGAACAGAGGATTTTTCTGGTGTTGGAATTCCACCGCCTAGAACACAGTGTTGTTGCAACAAGACGAAGTTTTCAACGGAGGTTTAATGTAAGCAAAGGACCGAAAAGCGATACAATAAAGGATCTGTTTGAAAAATTTCAACGGACTGGGAACGTGACGGATGAACGTGCTGGAAAGGTAGGGCAACCGCGTACGGCAACCACAGAGGGCAACGCGCAGGTAGTGCAGCAGGTGATCCAACAGCGGCCTCGGGTTTCCGTTCGCCGTGTTGCAGCTGCGGTCCAAATGACGCCAACGTCCACGTATCGTCTCATGCGCCAGAGTTTACACCTCTACCCATACAAAATTCAAATGCGGCAACCCCTCAGTGCCGCTACCATTGCTGCACGAGAGACATTCGCTAACGATATAGTGCACAGGATTGATGACGGCGATATGCATGTGGGCAGCGTTTGGTTTACTGACGAAGCTTATTTTTACCTGGACGGCTTCGTCAATAAACAGAACTGGCGCATATGGGGAACCGAAAAGCCCCATGTTGTAGTCCCATCCTCAAAAAGTACTGGTCTGGGCCGCCATTTCTTCCAAACGAATCATTGACCCATTTTTCAGATCCGAAACGATTACTGCATCACGCTATCTGGACATTCTTCGTGAATTTGTGGCGGTACAAACTGCCTTAGACGACACTGCGAACACCTCGTGGTTTATGCAAGATGGTGCCCGGCCACATCGCACGGCCGACGTCTTTAATTTCCTGAATGAATATTTCGATGATCGTGTGATTGCTTTGGGCTATCCGAAACATACAGGAGGCGGCGTGGATTGGCCTCCCTATTCGCCAGACATGAACCCCTGTGACTTCTTTCTGTGGGGACACTTGAAAGACCAGGTGTACCGCTAGAATCCAGAAACAATTGAACAGCTGAAGCAGTACATCTCATCTGCATGTGAAGCCATTCCGCCAGACACGTTGTCAAAGGTTTCGGGTAATTTCATTCAGAGACTACGCCATATTATTGCTACGCATGGTGGATATGTGGAAAATATCGTACTGTAGAGTTTCCCAGACCGCAGCGCCATCTGTTGTTGAAAATTGTAACTACTGTAATTTCGAAAGTTTGTCTGCCTGAAAATGTACTGTTATCCCAAGCATATTGCAACAAACGGTGTATTTCTATCGCTGCTCGTTTAGTTTTTATTGCCGTTTCAAATATACCGGTCATTTTTGAAACACCCTGTATATACATACACATTATGACAGGTTATATTTTGACTAGAGTGGTTAGTTTTGACCATCTAGTCACACTTAGGTCCACTTTCCCTATAGTCTACTCATTGTTTCATGCACCTCGACTCCAGTAGTTACTATTGTCCATCTATTTATACTTATGTGCCCTTTCCAAGTAGTCCACTCATTGTTTCAGGCGACAGTTTCTGTGTTGTTCAAATCGAGTCTCTAGGAAAGGCTCGCCTATAAAACAATGACGATACAAAAATTCAATCACCCATTCAGTGGCAGCATCAAACCGGCTTGTAGACATTGGGTGTTAGGATTCCGAGCGGTGTTGTACAAATATGTAACCGCAGCACCACACCCGTTTGACCTATCTGAAACTACAAATTCCGTATACACGCTTTTTAAATCTATACCTACCATCATCGACATACCAATCACCATAAATTTATTCCCTGTAATAGATTTCATCGTATTAATCGATTACCTATTTTCATTACGTCGTAATATTTGCCTCTAAAATTATAACAATTGCAATTCTGCCAGAAGGACTTAAACTATTTACAATAAGAATACAAACACATGCACTACAATCATACTTGGAGACCCAACGCCCAGGTCTCTCAACTTAACCTCTCTTCCCAAATATAACCGTTCTGCGTATCGTGTAATATCACTGACGTATTTCATTAGCCATAGGCAATCTACCAGTTCAATGTGTGCCACCGTATTTCGAGTCATTAGCAACAAGCACTCTTCAGCTTCAACCTGTGCTGTTACGTCAACTGCTTTCACCTTGTTATATTCTTTCCTTGAAACACTTGCCAACTTTCCCTTAATGACGCACTTGATAGTTCGCAAGACTTGTTCCGACTCTTAGACAGATCCTCTGCCAACACGCCAGCTGAACTAAGAGAGACCAGCGGCGGCGGCATCGTTGCCATGACCCATCTCGCATCCGGGTAGTAACACAGCGTCATTCTGTGCTGTTTTGGGATACACGTTGCAAAGACAAATAAATCTTAAAATACAACACTGCTGCAACTGCGAAATACCTATTGAAACAGTGGGTCTGTTTTTTATTAGATAAAAGCATCACTGATAGAAGTTGAAGGAGTGCAGTGTAGAAACAGAAACGAAAAGAAAAGCTCCGCACACGACTGAAGAGCTTTGTAGACATCAGTCCACATATCTGACTATGCAGATCTCTGCATTCATTTTAAATGTATAGCTTACACGACATTACTTTGAGTATCCATGTTCATTATTTACTCTCGCCTACACTTCCCCAACGTACACCCACTTTTAATATACTACATAATTATCTATGTAGTATTCCAACACGAAGAGAGAAGAAATGAGCGATTATTTAATCAGAAATGTCGGCCATGTAGAACACACGAACGCCTAAAGTTCGTACAGACTGGTACCTACTAATGGTGGAGATGATGACATCGGCAGTACCTCCACTGATGCCGGTTTTTATACCAGATGTAGCGGTCAAGCCTGATACGACAGCTATGAAAAGGAGAGGAGCCGTTCTTCCGGTTATCAGGATGGATTTGTTGCTCCCCATCCAGATCTTCTAAGCTCAGTATTCTGGTGGGACGACTCGAAGTAGTCGGGGGTGAATGGAGACGCAGTTCACGAAAATTCTTTATTATTCACCAAACTAGAGTAACAGTGTTGCACGTCCTCGTCTGTTGGGAACAATCTGCTGTCGATCCACGGCGTCTTCGTATCGATGTAGTTGTTTCTACATCTTGTAATAAAGTTGATTATAGTGATATAAATGTACCACCCAATCTTGGATCATATAAAGAGAACGATACCGCAGTGAAGACGTAAACACCAAAAATTCACTACTACATACTATGGAAAGCGTTTAAATGCCAACTTTTATAAATATTTAATGTAATTGCAACTATGACTATGTGCTTTTCAAAAACGATAAACAAAAATTTGAGTTTTATTTATGAAATGTATGTCCCAGAACGACTTAAACTATTTAGGTTACAATAAGAATGCTAATACATTCATTACAATGATACTACCGATCATAACACTTGGAGACAGAACAACCAGGTCTCTCAACTTAACCTCTCTTCGCAAAGATAACCGTCCTGCGTATCGTGTAATATCATTGACGTATTTTACTAGCCACAGTTCTAAGCAAAGAAGGGAAAGCAGAAAGGTGGAAGAAGTATATAGAGGGTTTATACAGGAGCGATGCTCCTGATACTGCGTGAAGAGTTTGACAGAGCACTGAAAGACCTAAGTCGAAACAAGGCCCTGGGAGTAGACAACATTCCATTACAACTACTGACAGCCTTGGGAGAGCCAGTCCCGACAAAGCTCTACCATCTCGTGAGCAAGATGTATGAGACAGGTGAAATTCCCTCAGACTTCAAAAAGAAGATAATAATTCCAATCCCAAAGAAAGCAGGTCTTGACAGATGTGAAAATTACCGAACTATCAGTTTAATAAGTCACAGCTGCAAAATACTAACGCGAATTCTTTACAGACGAATGGAAAAACTGGTAGAAGTCGACCTCGGGGAAGATCAGTTTGGATTCCGTAGAAATGTTGGAACACGTGAGGCAATACTGACCCTACGTCTAATCTTAGAAGATAGATTAAGGAAAGGCAAACCTACGTTTATAGCATTTGTAGACTTAGAGAAAGCTTTTGACAATGTTGACTGGAATACTCTCTTTCAAATTATGAAGGTGGTAGGGGTAAAATACAGGGAGCGAAAGGCTATTTACAATTTGTACAGAAACCAGATGGCAGTTACAAGAGTCGAGGGGCATGAAAGGGAAGCAGTGGTTGGGAAGGGAGTGAGACAGGGTTGTAGCCTCTCCCCGATACTATTCAATCTGTATATTCAGCAAGCAGTAAAGGAAACAAAAGAAAAGTTCGGAGTAGGTATTGAAATCCATGGACAAGAAATAAAAACTATGAGATTCGCGGATGACATTGTAATTCTGTCAGAGACAGCAAAGGACTTGGAAGAGCAGTTGAACGGAATGGACAGTGTCTTGAAAGGAGGGTATAAGTTGAACATCAACAAAAGCAAAACGAGGATAATGGAATGTAGTCGAGTTAAGTCGGGTGATGCTGAGGGAATTAGATTAGGAAATGAGACACTTAAAGTAGCAAAGGAAGTTTGCTATTTGGGGAGCAAAATAACTGATGATGGTCGAAGTAGAGAGGATATAAAACGTAGACTGGCAATGGCAAGGAAAGCGTTTCTGAAGAAGAGAAATTTGTTAACATCGAGTATTGATTTAAGTGTCAGGAAGTCGTTTCCCAAAGTATTTGTATGGAGTGTAGCCATGTATGGAAGTGAAACATGGACGATAAATAGTTTAGACAAGAAGAGAATAGAAGCTTTTGAAATGTGGTGCTACAGGAGAATGCTGAAGATTAGATGGGTAGATCACGTAACTTATGAGGAGATATTGAATAGAATTGGGGAGAAGAGGAGTTTGCGGCACAACTTCACTAGAAGAAGGGCTCGGTTGGTAGGACATGTGCTGAGGCATCAAGGGATCACCAATTTAGTACTGGAGGGCAGAGTGGAGGGTAGAAATCGTAGAGGGAGACCAAGAGATGAATACACTAAGCAGATTCAGAAGGATGCAAGTTGCAGTAGGTACTGGGAGATGAAGAAGCTTGCACAGGATAGAGTAGAATGGAGAGCTGCATCAAGCCAGTCTCAGGACTGAAGAACACAACAACAACAATTTAAAGAAAACCTGATAGGAATCTTCATAGTGACGCCACTAGTGCCATTCCAATGCGACAGCTTTGTTTCGACTCAGGTCTTTCAGTGCTCTGTCAAACTCTTCACGCAGTATCATATCTCCCATTTCTTTTCTTTAAATACAAGCTAAAACGGTCATCAGCGTTAGTTAGCATTGGGACTGGGCTTGATGAGTCGACGTTAGTCAAAGGATGCCTTTAAGGTGACAAAGACGGCATAAGCTGCACTTCATTGTGTTTGAACGCGGTTGTGTTATAGCGCTACGAGAAGCTGAATGTTCCTTCAGAGATACTGCAGAGAAACTTGGCTGGAATGTAGCCACTGTACATGAAAGCTGGCAGCGGTGGTCACGAGAAGTAGCAAGAAGATCGAGCTCCGGACGGCCACGTGGCACTACCGAGATGGAGACCTTCGTGTAAAGAGAATGGCTCTGGCTCATTATAAAGCATCTTCAGCAACAGTTTTAGCATCAGTTAGCATCATAGTGGCAGATCGAATTGTTACAAATCAGTTACCCCAATGACAGCTCCGAGCAAGATGGTCTTTAGTACGCATTTCACTGACCCGGAACCACCGCCATTTTGGACTTCAGTGCTATCAACCGAGAGCTGATTGGAGGGCATGGTAGGGGATTGTTCTCTGTTGTTTTTTCTCTTAAAAACTGGTTCTGCGTTCTGTGGAAGTAATGGCACGGTGTTTGCTAGAAGTAGACCAGCCAAGGGCCTCCAACCAAACTGTCTGGGTGCTGGACACACTAGACCTGCACCTAGAGTTATGGTCAGGGTTGCGATTTCGTATGCCAGCAGGAGCACTGTCGTGGTTATCCCATGCACCCTGACTGCAAACCTGTAGGTCAGTCTGGTGGTTCAACCTGCCACTCATGAATAGCATTCCAGAGGTGTTTTCCAGCAGGATAACGCTCGCTCATATATCGCTGTAGTAACTCAACATGCACTGCAGGGTATCGACATGTTGCCTTGGCCTGCTCGATCACCAGATCAGTCTCAAATCGAGCACTTATGGGATATAATCGGACGATAACTCGAGCGTCATCCCCAAAAGCGTTAACCACATCTGTATTGAGTGACCAAGTGCAACTGGCATGGAACTCCATCCCACAAACTGTCATCCGCCACGTGTAGAATACAATACATGCACGTTTTCATGCTCGTATTAAACATTCTGGTGGGTTCACTGGTTATTAATAGACCAGCAGTTCAGATTTCCAAGGGATTATTTCGCGCTCACATTAACCTATGATCTTGAAATATTTAATCACTTAAATACGTTACTTAGACAAATTTATTCACGGAATTTCATTACTCTATATTAAGTATTTTTTGGTGTTGCAATTTTTTCCGTCAGTGTACACGTAATGAGGCCAGTGCTCCTAACTCGCAACTCATTTCTCCTGAGTTGGACGCCATTCAAATCTCACAAGCACTTTGTCCAGCATTTCAAAAGCTAATTTAAAAATAAGCACAAATACATGTCATGTTTAATTTTAATGACTATAAAAGAAAAAAAAAGAATCTACTTACTACGCCTGCGACAAATAAGCTGGAGCAGAGGTTTGCCATGTTGATGAATAAGAGACTGAATATGGACACATTCATTGCTGACTGCAACAGAGACACAAATCTGTAACAAAATTAGCAACACGTTAGATTTATTACTTTCTTATATTAAACTCCCTCTACCCTGCTACCCATTAATGTCACTTTCTTTCATTTTCTACCCTTATTATGTAAGAAGTTTTTCAATTATGGGAGAAGTCACTGAGCACTTTTGATGATGTGCTATAATTTTGGGCACCACTATAAATCATTCAAATTTTCCAATGTCCATTACTTCACTGATGAACTCGAACTCGTCTGAAATATTGGGAGATTCCGTCCAATTAATACCAATACCACCCAAAAGGGTTTTACAATTTTAAGTACTTTTCTGAACTATCAGCTGCTTCTTTTCCAGCTTTACTTACGATTTGTACATCAACGTACTAATTTTAGTATATCAATGATGCATACACACCCATTTCCTTCTTAGTTTTCACTTTGGTGAATTTCTTGTTTCCTTTTCATTGCCTTTTTTTAAAAAATCTAGAAACTACAATTTAGCAAAATAGCGGAGTAAGATCTTGAAGACGGAAAAATTGAGACGCATAGGTATGTGAAATGAACATTCTGTCACAGGTTAAGTACATGACAATACACAAATTATTATGATTATAGACCTGTAAATGTTATTTAACAATCAGAATACTGAAGGGGGTGAAGTTCCGACTGCTGCATTCAAACATTCTAGACTATGTGGCATGGGGTAAAATAGGGAATCTGCACCGCAAACGTTATTTGCTAGTCTACAAACTGTCATTTGTAATAGCTGGACACTGAAGCAATAATTGAAGAAGTGACCAGTGCCAGAGATACCGATATGTTAAAGAGTGGCGCCTCGTAGAATTCAATGCTGCTGAGAATGGACTATCTGATTTCGAGATGGCTGAAGAAAGGAATAAAGTCACCACCCTCGTTCTAAGAACTATTTGAGCAGCTGTCTCAGGTGGTTCAGAAAATACAGATCTGAGATGATCAGGCAGGGATTTGAACCATGGTGACCGCGAAAACACGTCCAGTACCACAAAAACAGCAGAACGTCATACTTCAACAAAAAAGAGCAAGAGGTAATGCAAGTTTACTGGAACATACTTGCCACTTTGTATTTTCTACCAAATTACAGCACTGAGAAAAGTTTTTCTGTTGTAACTATTCGTGATTTGCGTGTTCCTTTACTGCTTGTTCAGTAGAGAAACGTAATCGTTCCCTTTAATAGCCCCCCTTTCAGAATAAAAGCAAAAGTAAAAAAGTACATTCAAATTTACTTTTATAAACGTTGTTGAAGATGAACTTTACGAAGAGTCATTATACAGCTGGAAAATTGATGTGCCGGGAGTTCGCATTTAATTTCGCGAACTTCCCGCGGATTTGGAATCCCTCTGGCCGCCAGTATGGGGCAGGACGGAAGATATGGTAGTTAAGGGCTGCGGCGGCATGGAGGAAAAGAGATGATGATGATGTTTAGTTTGTGGGGCTCTGACCTGCGCGGCTATCAGCGTTCGTACAAAGTCCCACTTTTTACACAGACTAATTTAGTACATAGTCCAATCGAGCTACTGTCACGAATGATAATGATGATGAAATGATGAGGACAACACAAACACCAAGTCCCGGGCAGAGAAACTCCCCAACCCGGCAGGGAATCGAACTCGGGACCCTGAGATCCAGAGTTAGCAACGCTCGCCACTGGACCACGAGCTGCAGACGAAGAAATGAGAGGGTGACACCGGAGGCGAAGAGTGCAAGTGAGGTGGCGTGTTGTGGTGGCTAAGCGTCTGCCGTGGCCCGTTAGCGAGAGAGGTGGCTTTGCTCACTGTGGGTTTGGCGGGGCCGAGTGTTGTTCGCAGCCATGAACATTGCTCGTTAAAAGCTACTTCTGCAGGACGCACAGTATTTGGCGCGTCCTCTGTTATCGAAGTTACAAGCAGTATGTGTCCATTGTGGTGTCGGATTGGAGTCCGGTCTTACCTTTGCAAGTACTGGACGCCGTGGCGTCTGCTGCATGATACCCATGGGTTTCCAACTGCGAGTAATCTTCGTTACATCCTTCTCTCTGCGCTATCTCAGCAAGCGTTTGTCAATGGGCGCTGGATTTTACGAGTAATCAAGGTGAGCATCCGATTAGTCTTCACGTCACTTGGCGTCTATTTTGACTCCGTGTTCTGGTTTCCCGTTGTTATATACATAAATGCGTTATTTATGTTATTTATTTTGTCTGATACTACTTGGGTTCAGTTCTGTCAATTTGTGTAGACTTGTAGCTGACGCTATTCGAAACTGATTTTAGAATCTAAGGGTATAGAATGCAGATGTAATTATCTGATTTGCTAATTGTACTTTTTACTCAGTGAAAATTATTTAATCCCGCTACCTTATTTATGAGGCGTGTCTATAGTTACTTGTTGGCTAGTATCGCGAGCTCGCTCGAGCTGATAACTAAATTCTTTGCACAACTAAAAAAAAATAACAACTTAAGAAAAATTATATGCCTCATTAGTCAAGTCAAAGTTTCCTGCATAACGTTCATACTTTTCTGCATTTGTAATATATTTAAAAAAATGGTTCAAATGGCTCTGAGCACTATGGGACTCAACTGCTGAGGTCATTAGTCCCCTAGAACTTAGAACTAGTTAAACCGAACTAACCTAATGACATCACAAACATCCATGCCCGAGGCAGGATTCGAACCTGCGACCGTAGCGGTCTTGCGGTTCCAGACTGCAGCGCCTTTAACCGCACGGCCACTTCGGCCGGCAATATATTTAATTTTTACTAAATAATTAACGAGTTGTCTCTGTGTTACAGGATAGATGATTTTATCTCTCGTTAACTGTGGTTTAGTTAAAGATGGCTGTGTACCATGACTGAAAATTGTAATGAAATTTTCTAGTACTGTGGCAGCGATAACCTCCGTCCTATGTTAGTATAGGAGGAGGAGTTATTGCTACTTGCCTCTGCCACCGCTTCTATCATTATAAATTTTAACCACATAGGTCAGTCATTTTGGCTACTTCGAAGGCATTGGCGTTTGATAATTACTGGCAATCGCCGTTGGTTAATATTTGTGACATATTCATTTGACCATATATTCTGCTGTTTGTAATGTAAATGTATTTTCACCTCATTTAATATGCTTTACTAAAAGGAAGTGATTTTGTACTGTTGCCGTTTTGAGGCGTTTGCTAACAGTTGTGTTATAGAAATTTAGTCTTTTCAGTTATGGAGGCCGTTTGTAAATGTTATTCTTGGATTTTTCTTCTTTTTAAAAATAAATGCATTAGTGTTTTTAGAAACGTTAATAAATTCATTATAGCTCAGTACCCTTCCACTCAACACCAGCTCCCTAGCGCATCTCACTTGAATAATTCAGTTTAATACGGATTAATTTGATCACGCTATCTGCTGCTTTTTCGGATGCACCAGACGCTGAGACTGAAAAGTTCCATTTGTAGCGCTAGAAGGCGAAGCTTGCCATGTAAATTGTTAAGTCTTATTATGTTTACATTCTTTCCTTTGAGTTTAATCAGTGTAGAAGGCACAATAATTCAAAATCATTTTCACATGGGTTGTAACTTTCTTCTGCCGACCTTTTCAGTACCATAGTCCACTCAGCCTAATCGGTTTTTAAAAATCACTTATTTCATTATGTTTTATCGACCGATGCCTTCAGCTGCAAAACGTGACATTTTGAATCTTACAATAGAAGAAACATCCCTCAAAGTTGCAGCTGCTTCGCGCTACTGTTCACGCGTCTAATTCAACAAATAACGCTATTTTGTATATGGCTCTATGGTAACACCGCAGAATTGTGACAGTCCTATACCCGACACACGCTTTCGCTTACAGCAGTTTGCGATTCGCAGTTGAAAGTTGGCAACAGTGCTGGTGTTCTTCTTTCGCCTACTCTACTACAACGTTTCTGTCTTGAAATTATGTCCAGGGTAACACAATAAAAATCAGTCTACGTAAATGGATTTTTCAATGAGGCCAAGCTTTACCACTTCTATAACTTGAGGCCCAACAGAAACAGTTCCTTTAGCAAAAATCACAGCCTGTCGATAGGTCACTAAATACTAATAAAATAATAACTATTGTACATGAGCTATCACTTAGCATGTCTTTAAAATCATTCATAAGAGTCTTTTCTTACATAGGGACCTCTTCTGTGACTAACTAAAAGGAGGGAAGGAAGGGAGATTAGGGCTTAACGTCTCGTCGACATCGGGGGCATTAGAAACGGAGCACAAGCTCGGAATATTTCAAGGATGGGGAAGGAAATTGGCCGAGTCCTTTTGAAAGCATCATCCAGGCATTTATCTCGATCGATTTAGGGAAATCACGTAAAACCGAAATCTGCATGGTCACATGGGAGTTCGAACTGTCGTCTCCCTGAATGCGAGACCAGTCCGCTAACCACTGTGTCATGTCGCTCGGGTAGCAGCTAAATAATTTTTGAAGGGTTAACCGTTGATTTTTCTCTACTTTTGTGTATAAGAATCTCCAGTGGCAAATTGTACAAAATTGAATTCTAAAATACACGCTAGAGATGCGATGACATAATTTTGAACAGTTTTCAGACGATTGTGTCAGGCATTCGTCAGTTTTTCAAAGTTATAAGCAAATCTGTCGCACGTTTCCACAGAATTTTTAAATATTTTTACTTGCATGTGTTCTTGATGGTTTTCACAATTCTTTCTTTACATCTTTCCTGAGGTAAAGTGTTCCTATTAGAGTGCTTCTTCCATTATTTCTTCAGACATTTCATGATTATTTACAACTCGCGTATCACAAGTATGATGCCTGCTCCCGTTCCAGCCCAACTGCTTCATAGCCTGGTGTCTTCCATTTCTCACTTTATCAATTTTTTCATCCTTCTCGTTCCTATGTTGTTCTAATCTTCCATGTTCTTTCGAAATCCGTTGATAGTATTCCTCAACTTCTCAAAGCCTGTTGCCTAACGCTATGCTACTGCGAAAATATTATTTATTTTGTAAAACCCTATTTATGTGAAATTCGTGTATGAGATAGAAAAATAATCAGGGGAAAAATAGATGTATGTGTCACTGTGTACCACACATTTGTTTTAAATGCAGGTTTTTGTAATAGTCAACTGCATTAGTGATGTGTCAGCTACAATTGAAGAACGATCATGATATTATGAGGTTCTTTTGTGACAGAACTGGCATTGGTAATACTGCAAAGGAAAAGAATAGGTGTTGTAATTTACAGAACATAAAGACATTCTACTTTATTACTTTGGCAGGAAGTTCCTTATGAGATATGCGACCATCTTTACCACTGAATGGAAATACACTGGTCTTGGTCGCCAACAGACTTTTCGTTAATATCACATTTTGGGGTAACCCCTTCATCTACATCTACATCATACTCAGTGAGCCACCTAATGGTGTGTGGCGGAGAGTACTTTCCATACCACTATCTGATCCCTCCAACCCTGTTCCACTCGCAAATAGTGCGTGGGAATAATGATTGTCGGTAATCCTCTCTATTGGCTCTAATTTCTCGCATTTCCTACTCGTGGTCAATACGCGAGATGTACGTGGGGGGGGGGGGGGGTGGGGGGGGGGGGGGAGTAATATGTTGTCCGACTCCTCCTGAAAAGTGCTGTCCCGAAATTTCAGTAGTACATCTCTCCGTGATGCGCAACGTCTCTCTTGTAAATCCCGCCGGTGGAGTTTGTTTAGCATCTCCGTAACGCTCTCTCTCCAGCTGAACGATCCGGTAACGAACGCGCCACTCTTCTCTACCTTCTCTGTCAGTCCTATCTGGTGGGGATCCCAGATAGCTGAATAATACTCAAGAATCGGGCGAACAAGCGCCTTATAAGCCACTCCTTTCATGGACGAGTTTCATTTCCTTTAGATTCTTCCGACGAATCTGAGTCTGGTGTCTGCTTTTCCCACTATCTGTTTTATATGGTCATTCCACTTAAGGTCGCACTGGATAGTTACGCCTAGATATTTTACGGCAGACGCTGTCTCCAGCACTCCGTATCAGTAGTGTAGCTGTACAGTAGCGGTTTTCTTTTCCTATGTATGCGCAATATGTTACATTTATTTACGTTCAGGGTCAACTGCCAGAGCCGGCACCATTCATTAATTCTCTGCAGGTCCTTCTGCAGTTTCTTATTATCTTTTGGCGTAGCTTCTATATATATATGTAAACAGCAACGGTCCTATCACACTTCCCTGTGGTACTTCGAATATTACCTTTACATCCGTCGATTTAGTTCCGTTAAGTGTGATGTGTTGAGTTTCATCTGCAAGAAAGTCTTGAATCCAATCGCAGGTCTGCTCCGATACTCCTCAAGCTCGTATTTTTTCATTAAACAGCGATGCCTTACTGAAATCAAGGAACACAGCAGCAACCTGAGCGCCGTTGTCCACTGCGCTGTTGATCTCGTGGAGAAACAGAGCGAGCTGAGTTCTGCAGGATCTCTGTTTGCGGAATCCATGTTGATTTTTATAGAAGAGATGATCATTTTCCAAGAACGTCATAATTCTTGAGCATAAAACGTGTTCCATAACTCTACAACAGATTGACGTCAACGATATAGGTCTATAATTGTGTGAGTCTGTCTTCGAGCCTTTCTTAAAAATGGGACTGACCTGCGCTATTTTCCAATCGTTAGGTACCTTTTGTTGCTCAAGTGATCTATGATAAATTAGCGCTAGAAGGGGAGCAAGTTCTTTCGCATGATCTTTATAAAATCTTACAGCTATCTCGTGTGGTCCTGAAGCCTTTCCACAATTAAGCGATTGTAACTGCTTTTCAATTCAACGATGGGCTATGTCAGTATCTGCCATTTCGATGTTCGAACGGCGATTGAAAGGAGGGACAGTGTTACGATCTTTCGCGGTGAAACAACTTCGGAAGACCAAATTCAGTGTTTCGGCCTTCTGTCTGTTATCTTCCGTTTCGGTGCCGGTGTGGTCGCTGAGAGAAAGAATAGATGATTTTGACCCACTTACTGATTTTACATATGACCAAAATCTCGTAGTGTTTTACTGAGATCGGCTGACAACGTCTTACTTTCACGATCACTGAACGCTTCTCACATTGCTATCTTAACGCATTTTTTTTTTTTTTTTTTTTTTTGTCAGCTATGTTTTTACTTCTCTTGAATCTGAGATGAAGTGCTCTTTGTTTTCTAACACGGCTAAACCATGGTGGATCCTTCCCATGCCTTAAAACCTTACTCGGAACATACACATCTAGGAAATATTGAACGATGCCTTTGAATTTTTTCCATTTGTTCTCCACATCTCCGTCCTCATCACCCAAAATTTGATGCTGACTGCAGAAATATTCTGAAATTTGTATTTGCTGAGCAAATATATCTTCTTACCATTTTTAATATTCCTTATAGGACCCATCGTCAGATGCTGTCAAATCCTGATACCTTCCTCTACATTACCTGGTTCGATACGTTCAGGTGTGTTTGTTGCCAGGAGATCTAAGACGTTACCTTCACGAGTTGGTTCTCTAACTATATGCTCAAGGTAATTTTGAGACAAGACATCCAAACAATGCCACACGATTCCCTGTCTCTGGCACCAGTTCTGATAGCATAACACTCCCAATCTATACCTAGCATGTTGAAGTCACCCACGGCATGATCAGGAAAATTACTAATGATATTCTGCAAATTCTGTCTGAAGCGCTGTACAGCTATAGATCCTGCCACAGGTGGTCTATAAAAGCATCCGATTACCATTTTTGACCGTTTTTGATTCATAATTTCACCCAGATTAATTCACATTTGGAATCCGTGATAACCTTGGTTGATTTTATCAAATTTTGTGCTGTAGTAAACACTCCCTTCATAAGATCTGCTGTTTACACGTACCATGTAAGACTGGAAACGAAATTTTAAGATATACATTCCAACAACCCAATGAAAGCGACAAACGCACCATTCAAAAATACCTACGTCGCTCCTACAGCATCCCAGCAGACCATCAGTGTCCAAAGTGAAACAACCATTACATCATGGCAGAAACTAAACAATTTTGCTACAAAGTTGTGTCTGTCACACTATGCCTCTGACCATAGGCTAAACTGTATAAAATTATTTATTATAAAAGAAGCACATTAGAATAAAATCACATCTGCTACGTTCCAAGATGATGAATTTGAAACGCACAAACAATGCTGAAAGCAGCGGTATGTGGCACAACAAAATTACAAATAGTGTTGCACATGAAGGTTGTATAAAGACAGTAGTTTGTAATAGTGCGGATCATAGGTAGTTAATATACAAAATGCAAATTTCATAAGCGTTGTTGTGTAACACTTCTACCTGCTGTAGTCCTATCACAACGAACGTCACCTGCTGGCAAAATTATTTACTTTGTGTCATTTCTTACCGATTGATAGTTGGATACTGGTGGCCTGCCGGAATGTACATAGAAATGTGGCCTAAATTGTTTTTGAAAGACTGCTTATCAGTTCGACTACATCGTTGACATAAGTATTTTTAAATTTCATTTGCTGTCTTGTAATTCATATTTATACCACGGATGTGATGATTCGAATCTCCCAAAACGCTTAGTGAAGAGATGTTAATAAAAATTATTTTGATGACCAAGGATAGTTTATCCCCATTCAATGACATTGTATTCTTCTGTGCAATTTTTGAGAACGTTGGTACCACAGCTGTTACAGAACTTGTCTCCAGATCATCAGCTGCAACGGAATCGTTATCTATCGATAAGTAAAATTTTTACAGGAGAATTCCACAAAATTTAATAAAATAGCTTTTGTATTCAGTTCACAGTAACTTCCTTCACACTGGAGACTATCTAAGCTACAATTAATAGCTTTGATGGGGATCATATGCCTAGAATTATCTTATTGTAGACCACCTTAATATCAGTATTACTGTGAACTCATCAAAAGTTAGGGAAGTTACACTGTTCAGTCAAAAATTTCACTTTGAGTATAATTAACATAATTATATCCATCTCAGTTATCATCTTCACTTTCTCTGTGCAATATCAGCTGATATTCACATGCTGAAAGTAGTATTCCATCTGAAGCTTCTAGTGTGTTCCGTAGTGATGTTTAGAGTACTGGATATTTCTTTAAAGTTAATTAGTGTTGTCTGTTATGTGACACTAAATTCTATACTACTGGTTTTACGCCGGTAATAGTCATTGATGTGCACATGTTCCTTATCTTGTCCCACCGACAGTCAACATATGAAAAATGAACTAAAAAGTAGTTATTCTTCTACTTTGGGTACTTACAAAAAAACTGGACAACCGGAAGCTAAAATGAAAAGAAAAGACAGTGAGAAGTTCAGTAGCATCTCTACGCATGATTTTTGCAATGCTAACCTTAGGATTGCCTGATGGTGATGCACATTCTTCACCAATTGCTGGTGAAGCTCCTCAAGTGCGGCGTTAGTTGACAAAGTTTGTTCACCAAGGTTTTGGCCACTGTTAAGTAATGTCAATCGTCTGCCATTTCTTTTACGTCTGTCAATAAATCCTTCTCCCTCAGTTCTCGTCGTTTGCAAATTAATGAATTCCATGGCCGAAAGGTTGTCATTCAGAACTTCAAACTCCGCTGCCACCATCAACATCATATGAACAAAGAAAACGTCTACGCTCAGGCAAGACTCAGTTATAACCATAACAGAGAAGGATTGGGCGACATACAGTAACTCAAATGTTGGTGACGCGTAGATGTCAGCAGGTAACCAGGCGGGAACTGGCAACTGCCGCTGAGGCTCTTCCTGGTCCAGGTCGGTCTTAGTGATGATTTGGGACAGCAGTGGGCAAAGGACCCAACCAATCACCGCCGGTATCGCCACCATCTGCCCAAACAAAGAAACCACGGCACTGTAACACTATGAGGAATTTTTAGAAACAAGTGCTACTCTGGAGGGTGGTCAGAGACTATGGAACACTCGAACGATTTACTGTTAATCTTAAATCATAAGTTTTTCTTAACTCCTGGAGAACATCAGGACGAGTTTTAAGCCACTTATGATGATAATGGTCTTTCGCCATACAGCGGGATGTATGATGTGTTAATTCGACTCCTGGTCGTCGACATACATGGGCAATAATCTCCCACTGGATATTAATGAAACAGAATAAGAATATTGCCTGATTGAAACTTTGACTGGATGTTGGCACATGGTTGAGTTATTTAGTGATACAAATTGTCCATAATTGCTGGCATAAGTTGGTTACTGGGAAATTTTCAGTCACAGCAACATATATTTATCATTTGCTGCAACGATTCAGACGATTTAAAAGTGAAAAATCCATAATTCTAAATTTATTCCCATTACCACGATGTCACGTCAAAGAAATACTTTTTAAATATGAATAAACATTGAAAAACAATGAAAATACAGAATTCATACTGAGAGGATGTGTACACCTACATTATTTGAGCATAAAATGTAATAAACATCTACAGTACCAGTAAACTGCACCTAGCATTCACAAGAAAATTATTTTCGTGACAATTAGTGAATCTTTCTTAAATGAAAATGAGAATAAAAATTCTCCTTCACTTCTTGTCAATGATGGTGCACTTATATGTAGTATTTCAGAATATTTTAATTTCCTAGCTCCATATTTGGCAATTAAGTAGGAGTAATACGCTGAATTACAGGCTCATATCACTAACGTCGATTTGCAGTAGGGTTTAAGAATACATACTGTATTCGAATATTGTGAGTACTTCAAAGAAAACGATTTATTGACACATAGTCAGCACGCATTCAGAAAATATCGTTCTTGTGAAACCCGACTAGCTCTTTATACTCATGAAGTAATGAGTGCTATCGACAGGTGATGTCAACTTGATTCATATTTTTACATTTCCAGAAGGCTTTCGACACCGTTCCTCACAAGCGTCCTCTATCCAGACTGTGTGCCTACGGAGTATCGCCTCAGTTGTGCGACTGGATTCGTAATTTCCTGTCAGAAAGGTCACAGTTCGTAGTAGTAGACGGAAAGTCATCGAATAAAACAGAAGTAATATCCGGCGTTCCCCAAGGAAGTTTTATAGGCCCTCTATTGTTCCTGATCTATATTAACGACATAGGAGACCATCTGAGTAGCCGTCTTAGATTGTTTGCAGATGGCACTGTCATTTACCGTCTTGTAAAATCATGAGATGACCAGAAAGAATTGCAAAATGATTTAGATAAGATATCTGTATGGTGCAAAAAATGGCAATTGACCCTGAATAAAGAAAAGTGTGAAGTTATTCACTTGAGTACTAAAAGAAATTAGCTAAATTTCGATTACGCGATAAGTCACACAAATCTGTAGGCTGTAAATTCATCGAAATACTTAGGGATTACAATTACAAATAACCTAAATTGGCACGATCACGTAGATAATATTGTCGGTAGAGCAAATCAAAGATGCGGTTCATTGGCAGAACACTTAGAAGGTGCAACACGTCTACTAAAGAGACTGCTTACACCACGCTTGTCCGCCGTATTCTGAAGTATTGCTGTGCGGTGTGGGATCCGCATCTGGTGGGAGTGACGGATGACATCGAAGAAGTACAAAGAAGGGCAGCTCGTTTTGTATTATCTCGAAATAGGGGAGATAGTGTCACAGACATGATACGTGAATTGGAGTGGCAATCATTAAAACAAAGGCGTTTTTCGTTGCGACGGGATCTTCTCATGAAATTTCAATCAGCCGTTTCCTCCTCCGATTGAGAAAACATTCTGTTGGCACCCACTTACATAGGGAGAAATGATCATCACGATAAAACAATAGAAATCAGGGCTCGCACAGAAAAATTTAAGTGCTCGTTTTTCACGCGTGCCGTTCGGGAGTGGAACGGTAGAGAGACAGCTTGAAGGTGGTCCATTGAAATCTCTGCCAGGCACTTTATTGTGAATAGCAGAGTAATCACCTAGACGTATATGGCCTGCTCGTTAACTTCATAAGACTCTCAATTTCCTTATAACAATTGGAAGATTACTGGATATACATTTTTCAGGTAACTTAATGGTACTGCGATTCAGATATAGTTGAATGTAGGTTGAAGCAGAGTACCAGCTTAAAGAAAAAAGACAGGTCGGGATCAAACCAGAATAGGAAAAGAAAAATTCTGCTTATAGGTAGCAGGGGAGGGGTGTGGGCCAACAGCTTCAGGAGAAATTAGGGGCCGAGTACCAGGTCACAAGTTTTGTGAAACCAAGTGCTAGCGTTAGCCAGATACACAAAACTTAGGTCAGCTATGCAAGGACTTTGAGAAGGAAGATAAGGTAATTATAGTTGGGGGAGCAGGAAATAGCCTAGCTTTGAATCCAAGATATAGTATTAGGAGTGACCTGGATAAAATAGGAGCAGAAACTGGGCACACGAATATGGGGTTTGTGGAGGTCTTTCAGCGCCATGATCAGCCCTGGGTAAACACTGCTGTAAGGCGTGTTAACACTGAGCTGAACGGGATGCTCCAGACACCGGCAAAGTCTCACGTGAGTGTTGTTCCAGTTGATACTATTGGTAGCTGGAGTTACACTACACATGGCCTGCACTTTAATAGGAAGGGGAAAGATAAGTTAGCTTCTCTATTAGTAGATACTGTAAGGGGGGCCACAGTCACACAAGGGGTGATCCCTGTAGTTATTGGTACCAGGCAGACTGGATTTTTAGGTTAAAGCCAAATTCCAGACAGACAACAACCAAAGAAAATAGAAGAAAAGAAACCTCATGCACAGCAAATAGGTATAAAGCTAAGGGTGGTATCAACTTACTTCACCAAAATATCAGGGGGATAAAAAATAAAGTAGATGAGCTGATATAGTGTTTAGATGATCTCAAAAATAAGAATGAGATTGATATACTTTGTCTGTCTGAGCACAACGTAACTGTGGGGATGGAAAATGTCAGTATAAATGAGTATAATTTAGCATCTTACACTTGTAGATCTAGTATGGATAAAGGAGAAGTTGCCATTTTCATAAAACAAGGGTATAAACACAAAACTGTTGATGTAAGCAGATTTTGTGTTGATCAGCACTTTGATGTTTGTGCATGTGAAGTTCAGCTAGATAATGTTGTGTTGATATTAGCAACAGCATACAAGTCTCCACTAGGAGACTGGGAGCTATTCATAACAAAGTTTGAAACCTATCATGTTGTCTGTCAGAGAAAAAGAAAAAGTTATTAATTTGGGGTGATTTCAATGTTAATTTTCTGAGGTGTAGTTTTGGAGCCAATGAATATGCCATGAAGATGACAGATAAAACTATGGCAAGAAAGTATGAAGGTAATAGGGAAGTGCAGAAGGAAGCGCAAAACATCGCCCTACTATCATATGTTCAAGTCGTCACTGAACGTGTGGGCAAAGTTCTCTGCAGAGTAGATATCAAGCCGATTTTTCGAAGCAGCAAGTGAATAACGAATGTTCTCGACTCAACGAAAGATTCAGTTGACAAACCACATGTCTCTGCAGTTTACGAAATCGCATGCGAGTGTTGACAAGTGTATGTAGGCGCAACAGCACGGGTGATCAGCATATGGATATCTGTACGTGAAAGACATTTCCAACTAAAACAACAGACCAAGTAACCGTGGCTGAACACTAGGATGAGTGTGGCAAACAGAATTTCGAGAAAACCGCCTACTGGCGAAACAGCCCCTAACAGGGTGACAATTATTGAACTATATATAAAAAAATGTTAAATAGTTGCAAACTACGGCGTGTACACACTTTATTCAACAAATGAATGTCGCTACAGGTATTCAGATTTACGTAATGATACGTTCGATACGAATGCCATCTTTGGCGATGATGTGGCGCAGACGAATAGCGAAATCCTGCATGACCCGCTGAAGTGTCGGGACATCGATGCTGTCGATGACCTCCTGAATGGGTGTTTTCAGCTCGGTTATGGTTTTGGCGTTATTGCTGTACACCTTGTCGTTAATATAGTCCCTGAAAAAGGAGTTGCGTGTGTTCAGATCCGAAGAATATCCCGGCCTATCGGGGTCCCAAGCCAGTGGCCTTGCACACCACACAGCCGCCCGTTGAGAGTGAAGAGACTTCTCGATCGTGAAATGCGAATTCTGAGTCCCCCAAACGCCAGTTTTCTTTATTTCCAAACCCAGTCAAATGAGAATAGGCTTCGTCGCTAAACCAAACCATACCATACTGCGCATACTAATTTCTATCCTAGTTAACATGGGCGGCACTCCTGGTGACACCTGGTCCCTCCAAGTAGAGGCCCAAATGCTTTTATAAGCAGAGGTCGAAAACTCCACTGACAGAACAGTTGCCGAAGGAAGACTGTTGATAGTATCCTCATGACACGCTACTGTGACCTCACTACCCTCTACTGAATTGGACTACAAATTGCTATATGGATCGTTAATTACTGTTCTGATAATGACTTTGTTAGGACTTAAGTACTTTCTTGTATTATCCTTCCACCATTAAGTTTGCTCGCCATCCCAGCTTGTACAGGTTTTCTGACCTTTAACTTTGTTGTGTAGAAGATTAAATGTGAATTAATGGAAGTTCTGCACATTGGTACACAGGAACCAATTAAGCCTATACAAAACTATTATTTTGCTCCTTATCTTCATTTAACCCTTTCATAAGCGGGAGGATACATTCTGCCCTGAACCTTTTTCCTTCTAGTTTGTTATATCTTTTGTGCTATTACTCTCTTAGATATTCACAGGTCGTTTTTTGTCTTTCCTGATCAGGTCCAAACTTTTCTACTTGAACTAAATATCTCTCTTTATTGCTATCAAAATACTCATTGAGATTACGTTACGATGTTTCCTTTTGCCTGGTTACTCCACAGATCATTGCTGAAGCTGTGACTTGTTTTTCTCTCTCGCGTACTGTGTTTCTTGATGGTTGTGTCCTCTAAAAGAAGTACAAAGCCTACCATCTGTGCCTCTATAATCACTTGGTTCTATCTTGTTCATCTGCTTCCTATTGTCCTGAAGCTTATCTTATTGTCTAAAATCAAGTCTGTATCTATCCGTACCCACCAAATTTCCAGCTTCGGTACTTCAAAATCATTGTCCTTACAGTTTTATCAGAGCACAATTCCAATGAGCAAAGGCAGCGACAGTATTATCTCTTGCGGCATAACCGTCGTGTGTAGCGGAACAACTCAACGAAACGTCATCGGACACTCACAATACAGTGTTCAGCCTCCTAAGTGCCATCCATGCCACCAGAGTGCCCACAAAGTAAATTATGCAGAACAGAAACATTCCTTGGAATTAACCCAACCTGCAAGTAGGCTTATAGTCAAGTAAGGAATGTGTCATCGAGAACGTAATGTTCACTTTTAACTGCCTAATTATTAACTGCGTCATTTTTCAACTGAACATAGTACAACAGACGATACATAAGTGTCAAGCACTGACAATGTCAATGAAAACTCACTCGTTTCCCAGAACACTGTCACAGGGCGTAGCTCTGAATGCTGCACACGTGAAGACGGGACACTCACTCTCAAATAATTATTGGCACTTCTGTACTGCATTTAACAACATACACATAAAAAATATTTGAACGAGCTACTCAGTTATCAGTTCGTAATTGCGACAGCTTCTGATTAGTGATTCATCACAAAGAAATTGATTTTAATTGATGTAGTTCCAAATGAACATAATCTGCATTCTGTTTTTATGAAGTGATCTAGAAGGAGCAGTTCAAGTTACGTATTGTGTTACGAACTGGCCGTATCTACAGTTGACATTTCGTACCAGAGACGTTCTGCAGTAACAGCAGTGACCGCCCACACTCCTAGCGGCTGCAGCACCGTGATTATTCGCAGGCTCTTGCTCTTTCCAGCACTGTGGGCCTGCTTGAACA
This sequence comes from Schistocerca serialis cubense, assembly GCF_023864345.2. NCBI lineage: Eukaryota > Metazoa > Arthropoda > Insecta > Orthoptera > Acrididae > Schistocerca > Schistocerca serialis. Next base: position 547,442,055 of record NC_064638.1, on the reverse strand, counting down.
TACATTTATGGCCCTTCGTTGCTCTTTATGGTTTCCTTTTAGGCAACAAGGAACCAAGCGGGCACACAGCTTTGAGTACCCGAATTGGTGGATGAATGTGTCAGCAGTACCAACAGAGAGGTCCAGCTGTGCAGCGAGGAGTTTGATTGTGATCCGCCGATCAGCTCGGATGAGAGTGTCCGCACGTTCCAACATTGTAGAAATCACAGCTGTGTGCGGCCGGCCGGCAAGCGGGATATCGGGCGGGTTTGCACAACCCTGCTCCCATGATGACAAACGCCTCGGCCAACACTCACTGTGCATGTTTTCACTGTCAGGTCTCCGCAGACATTCTGCAAGCACCTGTCAACATCTGTTATGCTGTCGTTTTCCACCAAAAGAAACTCAATGACAGCTCCCTGCTTCGAACCCACCTCCGTTACAGATTCTACTTTGAAGGCTAACTATAGCGCCATCAACTTCATGAAAAAGTACGGCCTGAAGCGAGAATATTCCACGATGTCCCACAATAAATTCTGTGATTTTCAATCGAAAATGGCCGATAAAAAATGTGACGCATTACTTATTGAACTTCTCTGGTAACCATACTTTTGCCGATTACGTCCCATTACGAATGACTCATTCAGCTTAAACTACAAGGAAGTCCTAAATTCAATCATAAATCTATTCAGTAATCTCGTATTTTGTTCATTAAACGTCAATGCTGAAACTTTATTCACTGGTTTCCGAAAGTAAACGAACCTAGTACGAATATGTGCGCCTCTGTCTACGGTGTTCTGGATTTTATCGACGAACAAAGTGGGATGAGTTTCACAAGATATCTGTTTGCAAAAACTGTGTTGACTTTTATGGATGATGTTATCGATTGTGAAACAGGTCATAATGTATAAAATAGGTTTAGTAATTTTACAACCGACTAAAGTTGGTAATGTACAGTGATGAGCCAAATCATTATAACTACTTGCAATGCCGCTACCCTTTGGACGCAAGAATGGAAAATATAAATCTAGTCCTCACACCCCAATACAAGCCCCAAGCCCAAGATCCAGATTTCATAAAAAGAAAATCAAAGTCCCTCTGTGCTAACATTGCATGACTAGCACAAGTAGACTGAAAAGAAAGTAATATAAAAATAAATAGAGGAGAATCTTGATAGCAAAATAACTTAATGTGTTGAAAAAGAATAAAAAAGAAATAGAATTCATTACTTTCAAGATAAAATAATAGTAGATCGCAAAGTAGTAGACTTTTAGATCACAGAATGTAACAAGTGACCTCAAAGAATAGTCCTTGTGAGTACTCTCTGAGGACACTGTGAAATACAGAAGCCAAAGTTGTACATTGTTAATGTGCTTTTGGAGCATGCCTTGTGGTGTCATAACTGAACTTGTGCGCTCGTACGTAATATTGGTAGGCGATACGAGATGGTTTGTTACAGTCTCAAGATTTGCGATCTGCTAGAAATTATTAAAGACTGAAAGAGGTTCAGTTATCTCTAAAAAGTGCAATTACAGAAGTTTGGAAGAAAAATAAAGGTACAAAGAAAGTAACTATGAAGAAACCATGGGTAACACAATAAACTTTTCAACTGATCGATGAAGAAAGCACTGAAACGATCAGACAACTTTAGGAATATAGAAATAAAAGTCACTTAGGAAATGGAGGGAAGCGAAGGTGAAATGGCTGCAGGAAAAATGTGAAGAAATCAGAAAAGAAATGATTGTCAGAGGGATTGACTCGGCATATAGAAAACTGAAAACAACCTTCCGTGAAACTGAAAGGGTGACAACATTAAGAGTGCAACGGGAGCTCCACTGTTAAAACCAAAGAAGAAAGGATATAAGTGGAAGGAGTACATTGAAGGACTCTATGAGGGGAAAGACCTGTCTGATGACGTGATAGGAGAAGAAACAGAAGATGATATTCAATAGATAGGGGATGCAGTATTAGAATCAGATCGTAACATAGATAACATTCCATCGTTGTGGGAAGTGGCAACAAAACGACTATTCGAGATGGTGTGTAGAATGTATGAATCTGGCGATATACGATATCACATTCGGAATAGCATCATCCACACAATTCCGAAAATTACAACAGCCGAAATTTGGGGGAATTCTCGCACAATCATGCATTCAAATTTCTAATAAGAATAATATACATAAGAATGGGAAAGGAAATTGAGGTACTGTTAGATGACAATCAGTTTCGCTTTAGGAAAGGGAAAGACATCAGAGAGGCAGTTCTGGTGTGGTGACTGATAATGGAAGCTTGATTGGAGAAAAATCCAGACAATTTCATAGGATTTGGCGACCTGGAGCAAGCTTTTGACAATGTAATATGATGCAAGATGTTCGACATTCTGTGCAAAATAGTTGTAAAATATGGCGAAAGGTTGGTAATATACAATACATACAAGAACCAAGAAGGAACAATGAAAGTGGGAGACGAAAACAGAAGTGCTCGAATTAAAAAGAGGGTAAAACAGGGGTGTTGTCTTTCGGCCCTAGTGTTCGGTCTATGAGGTGCGACAATAAAGTAATGAGACTGATTTTCTTTGGAAGATGTGGCAACCCTGCAGGCTTGCGTAGGCACAATATCTTTGACCTTGGTCTATAAGCTGCTTCTAGACCAAGCGGAGCATCGATGCAACTGCTCAGTCATGAGTCGTGTTATAATAAGTTAACATATGTTTGTGTCTCTCGTCACGAAACTGGATCCGCATAATATTGCGCAACGGTATGCCATTTCTTTTTGTGTTAAATTGGGTGAAAACGCAACGACAACTTACTGTAAGCTTCAGAAGGCTTTTAGAGAGGAGATTATGTCAAGAGCTCAAGTTTTTCATTGGTATAAAATCTTTAGTGAAGCCAGAACGAATGTTGAAGATGAAGACAGCAGTGGATGACCATCAACCTCAAGGACGGATATCAACTTGGCCAGGGTGCGTGAACTCGTGCGATCTGATCGAAGATTATCCATGAAAATGATTTCAGAAGAACTGAACATCAACCGAGAAACGGTTCGTCTAATAATAACTGAAGATCTTGGTATGAGAAAGATTTGTGCAAAAGTGGTCCCCAAAAATCTCACACCACAACAGCGAGAAAGACGGAAAAATGTGGCAGCCGATCTGTTAGAGTAAACGGAAATCAATCCAGAATTGTTGAGCCGTGTTATCACTGGTGATGAAAGTTGGTTTTTTCAGTACGACCCAGAGACAAAACACCAAAGTTCGCAATGGTGCTCAAAGGGATCACCCAGACGAATAAAAAGCTCGCATGTCAAAGTCAAAAGTGAAATGCATGCTTGTTTGCTTCTTTGATTCCAAGGGAATTGTTCATAAAGAGTGGATGCCTCCTGGACAAACAGCTAACCAACATTACTGCAAAGAAATTTTAGAAAGACTTCTTAAAAGAGTTCTTCGTGTCCGTGCCAACATTGCTGATAATTGGATTCTGCATCATGATAAGGCGCCATCCCATACTGCTCCGTCAGTACAGATATTTTTAACCTCAAAACAAATTTCAGTACTACCACAGCCATCTTATTCACCAGATATCACTCCATGCGACTTGTTTCAATCTCCAAGGGTCAAAATGGGGGTTAAGGAACACCATTTTCAAACAACACAAGATGTCCAGAAAGCTGTGACGAGGGTCTTGGAGGATATTACAGAAGATGAATTCCAGAAATGTTACCATCAATGGCAGAAGCGCTGGAAAAATTGTGTGCAATCAGAAGAGAACTACTTTGAAGGAGACAACACTAAACTTGACTCAAACGGTAAGCAACATTTTTTCTCAATCAGTCTCGTTACTTTATTGTCGCACCTCGTATATATCGGAGAACTAATGACGGAAATACTCAGTGGAATCAGAATTCAAGGTGAAAGGATATCAATGACAATATTCGGTAATGACATTGCTGTCGCCAGGGAAAGTGAAGAAGAATTACAGGATGTGCTGAATGGAATGACTAGTGTAATGAGTACAGTATATGGATAGAGAATAAATGACTCAAAGATTAAAGTAATGAGAAGTAGCAGAAATGACAACAACGAGAAACTTATCATCGTAATTGGTGATCAACGAGTAGTCAAAATTAAGGAATTCTACTATCTAAGCAGCAAAATAACCCACGACGGCCGGAACAATGAGGATATCAAAATCAGAATGCCACTAGCACAAACGGGACTCCTGGGCAAGAGACGTCTACTAGTATCACACACAGGCCTTAATTTGAGTAAGAAATTTCTGATAATGTGCGTTTGGAGCACAGTATTGTACGGTAGTGAAACATGGACTGTGGGGTAGCCAGAAAAGAAGAGAATGAAGGAATTCAAAATGGGATACTACAGAAGATGTCGAAAATTAGATGGACTAACAATATAAGATGTGAGGAGGTTCTCCGCAGCACCGGCGAGGAAAGGAATATATTCAAAACACTGACAAGATGATGATGTTGTTTGGTTTGTGGGGCGCTCAACTACGAGGTTCCGTACATATTCCCAATCTTTACTCAGTCCCATCTCGTCACTTTTTCGAATGATGATGAAACGATGAGGATGACAAAAACACCCGGTCTTTCGGCGGAGAAAAACCGGCAACTAAGTAGAGAATCGACGACGTTAGACACCTCTCTCTCTCTCTCTCTCTCTCTCTCTCTCTCTCTCCCCCTCTCTTTTTCCTTTTGTTCGTTCTATTTGGTCGTAGCGGAAGTCACATGATATCCGTTGAAGGTTGTTGTTGATCCCCTTACTCAGTCTTTTATTACAGAGACCAGCCAGCTCTCTCGCCGAACACGCTGAGCTACCGTGCCGGTGTCACTAGACCACGAGCTGCGGACTCTGACAAGGAAAAGGGACAGGATGGTAGGACATCTGTTATGATGTCACGAAGTAACTTCCATGGTACTAGAAGGAGCTGTAGAGGGGAAAAACAGTGAATGCAATACACCCTGCAAATAACTGAGGACGTAAGTTGCAATTGCTACTCTGAGATGAAGATGTTGGCACAGGAGAGGAACTCGTGGCGGGCCGCGTGAAACGAGTCAGAAGACTGACGACTCAGAAAATACAGGCCTATCATCAACGTACTTTATCTGGCGGGGAAATTATTACGAGCAAGTAGATAGAGTCGTAATGGGCTCCCCCCTGTCCCCAGTCGCTCCGGACATCTTGATGGAAAATGGATCAAATGGCTCTGAGCACTATGGGACTTCACACCTATGGTCATCAGTACCCTAGAACTTAGAACTACATAAACCTAACTAACCTAAGGACATCACACAACACCCAGTCACCACGAGGCAGAGAAAATCCCTGACCCCGCCGGTAATTGAACCCGGGAACCCGGGCGCGGGAAGCGAGAACGCTACCGCACGACCACGAGCTGCGGACTCTTGATGGAAGCTTTAAGAAAACAGCCCTAGATTCAGCAGCGTTGCGCTCCAGATGCTGACTACGGTATGTAGATGACATATCTGTTACATGGCTACATGGGGAGGCGGAGTTGGGAAGTTCCCTTCGGCATTTAAACAGCCTTCGTAAGAATATACATGTCTCCCACGAAATCGAAAACAACGGACTATTGCCATTTATGAACGTGGAGGTACATAGAACTGCGCATGGTTCACTAGGACACAAAGTATACTGGGAACCATCCCACACAAATCGATACCTGCACGCAGAGAGAGAACCCATCAACTAGCTCAGAAGTACTCAGTTCTGCACACGCCGGCTGCCCGTGCCTATTGCATAAGTGATACCAACAACATCAAGAAAGAATTAAGGAAGCTATACCACACATTTCGCGCCAACGGTTATGACAACAACTTTATAAGAAACGCCACCAAGGTTAACCTAAATAAAACAGGAGAAGAGGGCAAGGAAGAGAAGCATCCGCTAGTGCATTTGCCATACTGGAAGGTCGTCAGTGTACGGCTAGGCAAGGTCCTCCACCGATGAGGTTTCAAACTGATTTCCCGCAGCAGCCACAGGATCCACAACATGATAGGTGCCCCCAAGGATGCAGTCAACAATCTAAATATGCAGGAGTATATGAAACATGTTGTGACTGCGAAGCTGGCTCTATAGGAAAGATAAGGAGATCAATTAGCACACGAGTAGCAGAACTTGAATGCTATGTGCGATTAGCACAGCATAATAAATCGGCGACATCGGAACACCACCGTGACTGTGGACAGCCAGTATTGTTCAAGGAAGCCAGTGTCCTGGCGGAAGAGTCGTGGACGCGCCAACGAAAAATTCGAGAGCTGATTGAAATTGTCAAGCAGCCTGGCAACGTCAATAGAGAGGACGACTGCAAACTTCCGACGCCCTGGTTACCAGCTATCCCAGTCCAACTGGCCGGGAGCGGTTGCTTGGTAGAACCCTCACCTGACAGGGACCCGTCATCCTAAACAAACAGCATTTCCACGCACACTAGGAAGAAAACGTGCCCACCAGAAGCCGTGTGTTGATTTGCAGACTGTCGCCAACCACTGACAAACCGGCTAGTTCACCAATAGCTTCTTTGCTACCCTGAAACTTCCTTCATTACTAGCCTATTATATTCTAGGACCACTGAGGTTTCAAAAATATGCTTATTGACACAATAAATAGAGTGATCTTTCCTCTCCCGAAACTAGTCTTTCCCTGAGGACGTCCGTTGTAATACGGTTGAAACGTAGGTTTTAAATGTATAATTAAAGTATTTAATAAAACGACGCCGTACAACATCCAGAAGACTTTTAATCAGCCAGTCTACACAGTGCCTCATAGATCGAGAATATGTGACACGTTATGGTAGCTTGCCACTCGAACGGGAACATTCAAAGAGTATCCAACTCTCACTACCCCCCCCCCCCCCCCCCATCGCCAAGGAATCAGACACAACACCTTTCCTGCATCAGTACTTATTACAGCCCCCCACAACACACACGCACAAACTTAACTCGATAGCTAAGAAAAGAACGAGGCGCCAAAGTAAGGTTGGTATCCCGCAACGCAAACTCAATACAAGATAGTCGCTACAAGCCACCTACATCGACGAATGATCAACACCGGCATTGCTCCGCCGAAACAGGACTTCTTCTTACAGGCCAACGCAGCACCCCTCATCCTAGTCCGCGATCATCAACTAAGACGACAGAAGGCCACCTGAATGATCAATGTTTTAGGCGGGACTCTCTACGAATGTTATTGTCAACTGAACTCTAACCGAGAGACCTGTGTTTTGTTTGCATCAAGTGGTACGATAAAGTTCAGAGACAGTTGTGAATACTCATGACATTCCTCTAGAAATGGTATGTACAAAGTCGAGAACTTCATCTTACCTATGTTGTAATAAAGTGAACTAATATATAATATTGCGGGAAGAATTTGACAGAGCACTGAAAGACCTAAGAGGAAACAAGGCCCCGGAAGTAGACAATATTCCATTAGATTTACTGATAGCCTTGGGAGAGCCAGCCATGACAAAACGAATGGAAAAATTGGAAGAAGCCGACCTCAGGGAAGATCAGTTTGGAATCCGTAGAAAAGTTAGAAGATTTGAGGCAATACTGACCCTACGACTTATCTTAGAAGATAGGTTAAGGTAAGGCAAACCTACGTTTCTAGCATTTGTTGACTGGAATACTCTCTTTCAAGTTCTGAAGGTAGTAGGGCTAAAATGCAGGGAGCGATAGGCTATTTACAATTTGTACAGAAACGAGATGGTAGTCATAAGAGCCAAGGGGCATGATAGGGAACCAGTGGTTGAGAAGGGAGTGAGACAGGGTTGTAGCCTATCTCCGATGTTACGATGTTATTCAATCCGTGTGATGAGCAAGCAGTAAAGGAAACAGAAGAAAAATTTGGAGTAGGAATTAAAATCCATGGAGAAGAAATAAAAGCTTTGAGGTTTTCCGATGACATTGTAATTCTGTCAGGGACTGCAAAGGACCTGGAAGAGCAGCTGAACGAAATGGACAGTGTCTTGAAAGGACGACTTATGATGAAAATCAACAAAAGCAAAACGAGGATAATGGAATGATGGAATGCAGTCGAATGAAGTCAGATGGTACAGGGGGTATTATATTAGGAAATGAAACACTTAAAGTAGTAAATGGGTTTTGTTATTTGGTGACCAAACGGCAAGGAAAGCGTTTCTGACGAAGAGCAATTTATTAACATCGAGCATAGATTCAAATGTCAGGAACCCTTTTCGGAAAGTATTTGTATCGAGTGTAGCCATGTATGGAAATGAAATATGGACGATAAACAGTGTAGACAATAAGAGAATAGAAGCTTTCAAAATGTGGTGCTACAGAAGAACGCTCAAGATTCGATGGGTAGATCACGTATCTAATGAGGAGGTACTGTATAGAATTGGGAAGAAGAGGAATTTGTGGCACAACTTGATAAGAAGAAGGGATCGGTTGCTAGGACACGTTCTGAGGCATCGAGGGATCACCAATTTAGTACTGGAGGGAAGGGTGGAAGGTAAAAATTTTAGAGGAAGATCAAGAGATGAATGCACTAAGCAGATTCATAAGATGTAATTTGCAGTAGTTATTCGGAGATGAAGAGGCTTGCACAGAGTAGAGTAGCATGGAGAGCTGCATCAAGCTAGTCTCTAGACTGAAGACCACAACAATAACAATATTTTATGTGTTATAGTATCTACTCGGCCTCCTTCCATAGAAAACCAAAAAATCCACCGTTGTATCGACGAGTGTGTATCCGTCTAGTACAATAGTATCTCATTACTTTGGTATGTTCCACGAATAAACACAACTGAGATGGCACTAAATTGTTTGTATTATGCCCCGTATTTCGTCTTCGATACCATGGCTGGATGAATCCCATGGGATATATTTTCTTCTGTTAGGTGTTCAGTTAACGCATCTCTCTCTTTCGTTATGATAATCGGAGTGCAAGTTCGAAATATTTTTCTACAAAGTCGTGCAGTAAACCTCAGTTAAAAGCGACTTGTCGCGATTGTTTCTCTTAGTTGATGATTTCTGAGCCATCTGATTCTCGAAAGATTTTTGTTGCTTGATACTGCAAGCAATATGCCTCGTTTTGTAGAAGATAATTAGTTAAAAGTAACATCAAAAATGTTCACTCTGTTAAATTCTTGATGGTCTCACATTTTACACGATCTGTCTGACGTCTGTTACATAGGACAGTTTAAAATATATTACATAAAAAAGATCTTACATACGAAACCATCAACAGACACTACTAATGATGTATCGGTCATTCGAACAGCTTGGAAAGCACTCTTATTATGAACCTTGTTAAGTCGAACAATGAAAGAGAGCGACATAACTGTGATGTCGTAGCCTTAACTGTGATAGTCCGCATTATTACTACATCACCTATATCATTTTAATTGTTATTAACGATGCAGTTGTGTTTTTGTTTGGATACACAGTCAATTTTTAAAAACCTGTAGAACGAGAGCAGTCCAATAAGCAATTATACACATTTTATTCTCGGCCTATTTCGATTGAAAAAATGAGAAATTTGCTGTGGGAGATTGCGGAATATTCTTGCTTGAGTCACTAGTTTCACGAAGTCCCGATGAGTGGTGGCGTTAAACGTGCCTTTGAAAATGTCGTCTATAGTGGAAGCGCATTATAAACAGAGAGCTGTCGTTGAGTTTCTTTTCTCGGAAAACCATAGCATCGCGGATATTCAAAGGCGCTTGCAGAGTGTCTACGAAGAGGCAGTGAGCAAAATCATGGTGAATCGTTGGGAGAGACGTCTGTCATCACCGCAAGAAGGTGCGCAAACCTGTGCGACCTGCCGCGTGCCGGCCGACGAAAACGGCTGTGACTTCTGCAGAGTTGGAACGTGCCGACACTCTCATTCGAGGTGACCGAAGAATCACAATCCAGCACCTCGCTGCAGAAGTGGACGTCTCTGCTGGTAGTGCTGACACAATCGTCAGCTAGATGGGGATGAACGCTGGGTTCCGCGCTGCTTAACAGAAAACCATAAAGAGTAAAGAGGTTCGTCTGTTTGGCCCAATGAAGGATGACTCCGCGGGAAGCAGTACATGGATAAGGGGGAGGCTATAGATGCAGCAAGCAGTTCTCCTAGACGTCGACCAATAGAGTGGTACCGTGAGGCCATTCAAGCCCTCCACGTACGGAAGCAATAGGCCGTCGCATTGAACGGAGATGAAGTTGTAGCTATAAGTTAGTGGAATAATATGGTGTATTGGAATCTTGAATAAAACCTACCTGCTTTCAGCCTCTCGCAGACTTAGATACTCATTATGCGTAAAGAACCGCAGTTACCTTTAGCTGAGGTTCCGGTTGCCCTTGTTGTGCTAACCTGACAGTAGTAGTAAACGTTGTTTGAAAGCTTCTGGTACCGGTGCCGCGTCAGTTGGTTGTTGTCTCCCCGGCAGAACTCCAGCCTGATGTCCTCCAGGAGTCCCACCATCTGTCGCAGCGTGCCACCCTGTGCCATGAAGAGTGACGCCTACGGGCACAGAACACTCGCAACATTAAGGCTGCTTCTGTAACAACAACACCAGAACCTCTGATTATAATACACAGCAGTAGGGTTAAATCACTTGTGAAAATCGTCTTGCTAAAACCCAAAAAATTTCTTGGCGACCCTATAGGTCAACAGTGTCGCACGGGATGTTCGCAACAAGTGAGCGCTGGAACGCCACTCTAGACGCTATCTTCACGAAGGGCGGTCCCAAGAACGTGATAAGGTGGACAGGACACAACTATAAGGGCTACAGAATGGTTGACCAGTAGAAACACACTTTCTACATCAGTAAACAACTAAAGAAATTAGAGATTTGTGCTCAACCAAAAATACTGTTCGGTAGCTTTTCTGCAGTAAATAAATGACGTAGTTAATTTTAGCATTACCGAGGGTATTGACAGAACTGGTAGTGCAAGAAACATAAATGAATGTGTAAGAGAGAAACTGGGACCCAACGACTTCTCTTAGCTTTTTTGCTTGTTTTGCACATATTATAATTGCACGTCATCCATTGTTAGTCCATTCTATATGCTACGCCCTTACAGAATATAAATTGCATTTCATAAGTAGTATAATTTGTTGATTGCGTAACTTCTGCAGTTTCACCTAACAAAAGCAGTTACTTTTGATTCAAGTACAGTTTAGATGCACAAACATATAAAACAGGTCGTTATTGTTGTTATTTTGTACTCAATAGAACGTTCATCATCATGTTAAAAGGCATGACTTTCCTGTTATTATTGATAAATACGAAAGCTGTTCGTAAATGACAGAAATATGTATAATGTAAGGTCGGCGAAGTAATGAAGCAAAGCGATGTCGCCTATATTTCTGTCTTGCGTCTTTGTACCTTACCTTGTTTTCAGGAAATTACTTTTTCTAGCGCCATATGTCAAGTATGTATAGTTTTCTTCACTTTTATTAAAATATCCCTCTCTTTCACATAATGAATCAACAATTATCGAATGAAACGTCACTTTAACACTCACAGTTTCAACTGAATAAAAATGTTGCATAGGTAATGCAGCCCTTTACATATCTTAATTAAGTTCCTAGAAGGTTCACCACATCTGGTTTCTGGGAGAATCTAGTAAGACACTGATCACAAAATAGCCCCTCCCAGTAGATATGCATCACACGTAACGTACAGGTAACGTTGGTACGACCTTAACTGACCAAAGATACTAGGAAATCTACTGTATTCTATACTTATATATGACAGTCTGTGGTAGCCTAAGGTAGTATTACAACACTAGTGGTGATCTATAATAACCTCTGGTGACCGCGAGGCAGTATTACAGCGACGTTAGTGATGTTTTCAGGCTGTGGAAGGCGGAGGGGTTTGAGGGAGGGGATTGGAGTTGCCTATCTCAGTGTGAGTTACAGTAGAACGTCGGTTATCCGAATGTCGGTCAACCGAAGGACCGCTTAACCGAACTGTTGCTACTGTCACTCTCGTGCGCTCCCCTAAACCTAACCCCCCTCCCGCTCCCGCCCCCCGGCACACGCACACCAATGCCGAGCTGCCGAAAACACTAACCGATTGCACTCTGTTACGGTCACTTGTGTCAAAAATGGCTCTGAGCAGTATGGGACTTAACTTCTGAGGTCATCAGTCCCCTGGAACTTAGAACTACTTAAACCTAACTAACCTAAGGACGTCACAAACATCCATGTCCGAGGCAGGATTCGAACCTGCAACCGTAGCGGTCGCGCGGTTCCAGACTGTAGCGCCTAGAACACCTCGGCCACGCCGGCCGGTTCACTTGTGTCAGATTTGCCGCGTAAAATAATGTTGCGATAACAAATGCCTAGACGTAAGCCTGTTGCCCTTGTATAATGGATAAATACAAGATAAATAAAAGGTTAGTGGTAGGTGAATCTGCATCCATCCACATTATTTAATAAGTACAGTTTCGGTAATTCGACAATTACTGGCATAAAATTACAAATGACGAGCATGACAGATGACATATCCGAGCTTGACTCTAATGATGTATCGACAGGTCGTAAAGCTATGAAGCACGCCACTGACACGAATAGCTACGTTTACGAGTGGTTTACAATGAAAAAATCACAAGTGGAACCCGTTCTGCCCAAAAAGACAATTCTATTTAATGAAAATCTTGCAAGAGCGTCGAATTTTAAAGCAAGTATGGGCTGCTTAAAACGCTGTAAGTAGTGAGCTTCAAGAAAGTAGCTGATTCTTTCAAAATCAAACTAAGGGCTGTATTGAGTGAAGAAGATTTTACTCTGGAGAACGTTCACAGTGCTAACGAAACTGGGCTCAATTGGAAAATTTTGCCAAGAAAAACCCTGGCTTAACGTTGCGAATTTGCTAACTTGCTCCTAAATTAAGCAAATATCTTATGCCTGGTTTAGCTTGTGCTAATGCTACTCGTAGCCACCGACTGCATGTATTCTTCATTGGTAAAATCAAGCAATCTCGTAATTTCAAACACGTAAATACGTCTGCGATCCCTATAGTTTACATCTCACAAAACAGCGCCTCGATGGATAGAGCGATTTTCGCGGAGTGGTTTATGGAAGGTTTTGTACCCTCTGCAAAATCTCATTAGTTAAATAATGGCAAAAGGGAGAATCTTTTACTGCTGCTAGACACAACTCCGTCCCATCCATCACCTAAACGAATAGGATGATTCCACAAAAGTGAAGTTTCTTGCACCCAACGTAACCTTCTTACTACAGCCCCTGAATCACGGCACTATTGAGACTTTCAGACGGTATAACGGCAAAAAATTGTTGGTTAAGTTATTGTTAGAAAGAGTATGTAACCTCCCCCTCACTTATCGACCTTAATGACAGTGAAAAATTAAACCGCGTGTACCTAATGGAAATTTGGGAAAAGCAATCGTCACCGAAGTTAATCTGTCGGTAAAGAGGGAGGAAAGGGTTACATCTAAATGAAAGGAAAAATGCAAATGAAACTGGTGGAAATTAATTTTGAAAAGGGGTAAAGTTAATAAAGAAAGTAAATGTGCGGCCGTTACGTTAACAATTAACTAGCGGTAATTAGATATTTGAGATTTGGGGGAAATTACGGTCGCCAGTCCTAAGGACAATTAGTATAGTAACTGAAAAAGAAAGGTTATTACACATATAATTAGCACTAGAAGCGTGGCAACTGAAGGTTGACACGTGTAGTGTGAAAAGTGAAAGTTTGTCAGAAGTAATAAATCTCGCTACACTCTGACTTAATTTAGCAAAAGAATTAATAAAACCGGAAAGTCGAAAGTTAATTTAGTGACTGAAGTTAATAGTGAGCTTTCTTTCTGAAGTACATCGAAATTCAGTAAAATACGGTTAGTCTTGGACTACCTCAACAATCATTTCAAAAGCAACTTGACTCTACGCAATTTAGAAATAAGAGATTTAACTTTGAACTTGAATTAAATGATTCTGAACAATTAACAATAGTAACATTTTGTACGTACCAAGCTGAGCTGCAGTCACAGGTAAGCTAAAATACGGTAACAAAACTCGCACTCTTAATTTGTGCTCGTGTAATCTAAATATTGTAGCCAGCTATGAATACTTAAACTGAACTTTGAAATTAAAGCAGTGAAATTGAATGATGCTGCTTTAATGCTGGCGTTTGAATTTCAACGACACTCGGGTTCATTTCGGAAAAGGAAGGGACCCTGCTTGGTAATGCAATTGGGACACTGAGCAACAAAGGTTCATGCTAACTTACTGTAATTTTGCGATTTGAACAGTTTGAAAAGCTGAGGTCTGCCATACAGTTCTGAAACTTTACGTGCTTTTAGTCTTCCTTGTTGGTTGATTGAAGGTTTGAAGTCGCCGATCGAGGAGGTGGCGACAGTCCTTCATTGTCGGCCGTCGCTGTTGCAGAAACTGGATGCTGGCGCGCCTTCTTCTCGACACGGTCACCAGGCGAAACGGGCTCTTGATGTGTGCCAGCTAATGCTTCCCGTCCGCGACACCGTGCTAGAAACTACCATAGCCAGTCGATCGCAATTACATGCTGCCAAACCCCGAAAGCCCGGCAACTTGCGGGAGCGTCACACAACACACCTGCTCAATCACACTACTCCCACTAGATCCCTCTGCCCTCCCCGCGCTCCACGCGGCCGAGTTCACTACCAAAGATCCTACACACTTTGATTCTTCACACGACCCATCGATGTAATCGTTCGATAGCAGTTTTCCCTAGGCAAGACCCAGCGTAAAAATACAAATAATATTTACGAAACAAACCAATTATACATCGACATAAGTGCATATATATATATATATATATATATATATATATATATATATATATATATAGAGAGAGAGAGAGAGAGAGAGAGAGAGAGAGAGAGAGAGAGAGACAGAAATGTCATATCTTGAGGTAACAAAACAAGGAAAAAAATAATAGTACAATAGATGGAAATAGGAGGATATGCATTTCTGGCGTTACAAGTAGAGGAGGGAGAAGAAAGTCTGTTAAGGTGTATTGATTCGATGGCTGCGTCCTACATGACCGGAGCAGCCTGGGCAAATGTAAAGGAACAGAATTTGAATAAAGTCTGGAATAAAATTTTAAGTATGGCGGAAAATTCTCGAAGTCTATTTGAAAATAACAAAGAGGATGATATGTCTGAAACGATCAATACGCTAAAAGAACTCAATTGCCCTGAAAGTGGTGAAGAATGCGTTCAGTAATGGATGAGTCTCGACGGTGCAGATCCAGGACACAAAATCATGTAGGATAACTAAATTGTAAACCTCGTCACTGACCCATGGAGGCCTGATTAAACGCTACAGAAGAATTAGAAAGGTCTTGATCCTCGTATACGAACTGTACAGTCAGATAATAGCTGATATCGACGACTTTACGGGAACTAACGCTACCAACTAGATGTCCAGGAAATGGTGATGAACACGTAGTGCCTGCTTCCGAAGCTTTTACATTCTTAGATGCTGCCTATTGATCGTTTGGAACTCAAGAATGAAACGAACAGCACCAGGTGTTATTCCTGAAAGAAGTGCGTGACTTAGCTGTTCGTAAGTGAGTGAACTTGCTTAGGCACACCAACATTAGGGATATTCTTAAACGTTAATTCAATACATGCGTACCGTACATATAATACAAGTGTATTACATACCTTTTTCTTGGTAGGCTGTACTACTTACGTTTCTGCTGTGCTTGCGACTGTAATAATGAAAGAGATTCATGTTATTGTAAAAACACGTACTTTCTACATCTACATACATACTCGGCAATTCACCATACGGTGCGTGGCGGGCGGTACCTCGTACCACAACTACCTTCTTCTCTCCCTGTTCCACTCCCAAACAGAACGAGGGAAAAATGACTGCCTATATGCCTCTGTACGAGCCCTAATCTCTCTTATCTTATCTTTGTGGTCTTTCCGCAGTAAAATTGTACTGCAGTCGGCCTCAAATGCTGGTTCTCTAAATTTCCTCAGTAGCTATTCACGAAAAGAACGCCTCATTTCCTCTAGAGACTCCCACCCGAATTCCTGAAGCATTTCCGCAACACTCGCGTGATGATCAAACCTACCAGTAACAAATATAGCAGCCCGCCTCTGAATTGCTTCTATGTCCTCCCTCAATCCGACCTGATAGGGATCCCAAACGCTCGAGCAATACTCAAGAATAGGTGTATTAGTGTTTTATAAGCGGTCTCCATTACAGAGGAACCACATCTTACCAAAATTCTACCAATGAACCGAAGACGACTATCCGCCTTCCCCACAACTGCCATTACATGCTTGTACCACTTCATATCGCTCTGCAATGTTACGCCCAAATATTTAATCGACGTGACTGTGTCAAACGCTACACTACTAATGGAGTATTCAACGGGATTCTTTTTCCTATTTATCTGCATTAATTTACATTTATCTACATTTAGAGTCAGTTGCCATTCTTTACACCAATCACAAATCCTGTCCAAGTCATCTTGTATCCTCCTACGGTCACTCAACGACGACACCTTCCCGTACACCTCAGCATCATCAGCAAACAGCCGCACATTGCTTTCCACCCTATCCACTTTTATTGGTTGATTGTTAAATAAAAGTATACAGTTCAATTATCGGAATGAACCGGTTTTCGAAGACACATATCCCCCAACTAGACTCTTCTGCAGTCTGAATGTGGATTCAAGGTTGAGGAAGATGCAGAAGGCATCCAGGCATCCAGAAGAAGTATAGAACGAGCAAGCAGCAGTGACAATTTAGGCGTCAATAAGATCAATGGAGAACGATGCTGTAGTACCTGGCTATGCATAACTCGAGGAGAAGTTATGAAACATTGTTTGCAAATTGTTTCAACTGATTATTCTTCCACTTGGTGTTGCCGCTTTGAATCCAAGAAGGCCTGAGTAAAAGCTACAGAGTAATTAGAAAGATCTTGATCTTGCTATACGAACCCTGTACCCACGTAACACCTGATATCGAGAGCTTTCCGAGAACTAATCCTACCCAGTGGCGAACTTTCATTCAGGACCTAACATATTACTAATCAAGCTGAAGGGCTTGGAGTGATAATCGCTGACCTACGCTATTGATCTGTAAGAGGAAACGTAGGGGAGAGCGTCAGATCTTGCCGGGATACAAGCCCATTACGGTGTCTGTGGAAACATGCTACCCAGAACTGCGCCACCCGGTAGAAGTGGACAGACGACTATCATATATTACAGGGCATTATATGCTGGAGACAGACGCACGCAGCGAGGGAAGATGTATAAATCTCATCCTATAACCATTACAGCTGATGTTAAATTGGCATTCAGCTAATGATTTGGAAGAAACTGAAGATTTCATGGAGGTACTTTGTCTAAATAGAGTACATTTATCACAGAATGCACGATAACTTTCAGCAGTCAGTCCAGTAGAAAGAAGCGCGTAACATTTGAAAAACTCTACTTCCTCCAGGGTTCGGTTATAACGTCACATGAACGAGTTTAATTTTCTTCTTTTACCGATCGTGTATTGTCAGCATGAACCAGGAAGTCTCAGCTTGTTCTGACGTACCCACGCAGCCGCCGCTTCTTGGCACAGGAGGTGTTGAAAGGCTGTCCCTGTAGTCAAAAAAATCTTTTCTCGTTAATTATTGACTAACCAACTCGCTAAGCAAAACAATATAACTGGAAATTTCGTCAGCTAATTATTTCTTGTTTCGAGCGTTAATATTTCTGTAGGCATCGTAAAGTATGTACACCGTGCATGAGAATCGTAACCACATACATGAAAGATTGACATTAAAGCAAAGTGTACCTTGCAAAAAAAACCAACGCAGATAGAAGCGACGAGGCAGCACAGCGTGATCTGCTCGAGTTCTTCCGGAGGGTCCATATACAGCTTGAGGACCACACATAGAGCCAGAAACGTGATGCAGGCGAGCGTCATACAAGCGAGTAATCCGTTGAGGACGCGGGCCAACCGGCCTCTCGGCTGCCAGAGACCCATCAGCCGCCGCAGGGTGGCTCCTGGACCCAACAGCGAGGCGCTGTCCGCCAAAGAGTGCTGCATTGTGGCTCCTGTTGAGGAAGGCACAGTCTTCAAAGCCACTGTGCGGCTAGCAGTATCCAGAGCCCCTATGGCTGAGCAGTGACACCCTTGAAAGGATTACTTCCTCTACTATCCCTTTATCAAGTGCCTTATTAGCATATAAAGACGTAGTTAACCAACATATTAATCGCTGACCAAACAATGTTGTTCCGCAGTCGTAGTAAACGTGGGCTAATTATATATATATATATATATATATATATATATATATATATATATATATATATATATATATATTCGTGGTGTCCAGTAGTCATAATGTTTTGACTAAAATATATATATAGGGTGGACCATTGATAGTAACCGGGCCAAATATCTACCGAAATAATCATAAAACGAAGAAACTACAAAGAACGAAACTCGTCAAGCTTGAAGGGGGAAACCAGATGGCGCTATGGTTGGCTATTCGAGTTGAACAAATATCAAGATGCAGAGATTGAAGAAATAGTATAATACCGGAAGAAATGCATATGATTATAAAGCGTACTTTAAAAGAAAAGAAGTTGCCCCATAAATCAGAGTGGTTGATCTTTCCTGATGTATCAGTTTTGCGTGATTTATTCTCATCAAAGTGTCTTTCAGAGTCTAAATTTCCATTGCTTCACACATATTTGCCAGTACAAATCTGAAAATTATACGCTGACGGGGAAAAAGTCCCAACACCAACAAAGATTTTTGCGAGATAAACGAAAGTTGGTGGGCGTGTTTCTACATCTGAAAGATGACGTCTAGCCAGATTTAGCTCCACTTGCTTAAGAATGGCGCTAGTAGCGTCACTAAGAGGATGAAAATCACGTTTGCTTTGAATACGCACTGTAACGGTCGTGAGCGTTAGTTACCTTTGAGACTGTACGAAGTGAGGTGATGTTAGTCAACAATGGCTTTGAGGTGGCTAAGACAAAGTGATTATCACCACCTCCCTGAGTTTGAACAAGATCGTGTAATAGGACTACGAGAAGCTGGGTGTTCCTTCTGCGATACTACAGAAAAACTTGGCAGGAACGTGACCACTGTACGTGATTACTGGCAGCGGTGCTCACGAGGATGTACGGTCGCAAGAAGCCCGGACTCCGTACGGCCACGTGGCACTAACGTCATGTTCGGCGTGAGACCCTGGTGCATCGTACTGCATCGTGACACAACGAACTATTACAAATCTGTTACTTCAAAGACAGCTCCGAACCAGACGCCCTGTAGCGTGCGTTCCACCGACCCCAAAGCACTGCCGTTTGCCACTTCAGTGGCATCAAGTGCGAACTCATTTGAGTATAGAGTGGAGGTCTCTTGTGTTTTACGATGATAGCCGCTTCTGTAACAAGTTTCAGCTAGTAACAGCGAATAGTCTGTTCGAGAATCACAAGAGGAGGACGTATACTTGAAAAGGGTGATACGGGAAGATATCAGTTAGATTACATCATGGTCAGACAGAGATTCCGAAATGAGATACTGGATCGTAAGGCGTACTCAGGAGATGATATAGACTCAGAGCACAATATTCGAGGGCTATTCGGAAAGTAAGAAACGATAGGACGCGAAATGGAAACCACAGTGAAAATAAAAACTGTTTCATTTGCAACAGTTACGTACAACTTCTAGCAACTTATCTCCACAGTCGCCGATCCGACTTAGACGTTTGTCGTATCGTTCTACCAACTTTCCAGTACGCTCGTTATAGAAGGCAGCCATCATTGCTTTCCGCCAATTCTCTGCGCTGGCCTACACCTCGTTGTCTGTGCCAAAATGTTGTCTTCGTAGCCAGCGGTTCACGTGAGCAGAGATGAAACTTAGAGGGAGACAATTACGGGCTGTAACATTTCCAACTGAAAACGATGCAGGAGCATCTTCATTGCCCTTGCAGAATGCGGCTGATAATTATCTTGAAGAAGAAAACGCACAACAGGTATGTAATGTATGGTGACCTCAGATGTTGAGTCCCATAGTGCTTAGAGCCATTTTTTGAAACTTAACATCAGGATTGATGGCCACGCACTAGACGAAGTTAACGAATTCAGCTACCTAGGCAGTAAAATAACCAATGATGGACGGAGCAAGGAAGACATCAAAAGCAGACTAGCAATGTCAAAAAGTCCAATAGTAGCACAGAGAAGTCTACTAGTATGAACCATAGGCCTCAATTTGTTGAAGAAATTTCTGAGAACGTACATCTGGAGTACGGCATTGTATGTTACTGATACAGGGACTGTGGGAAAACAGGAACAGAAGAGAATCGAAGCATTTGAGATGTCCTGCTACAGACGAATGTAGAAAATTCGGTGGTTCTGCGCAGAATCGTAGAGGAAATAAATATGTGGGAAACACTGATAAGGGGAAGGGACAAGATGATAGTACATGTGTTAAGATATGAGGGAATGACTTCCATGGTAGGAGATGGAAATGTAAAGGGCAAGAACTGTAATGGAAGACAGATGTTGGAATGCATCCAGCAAATAATTGAGGACGTAGGTTGCAAGTGCTACTCTGAGATGAGGATGGCACAGGAGAGGAATTTGTGGCGCGCCGCATCAAACCAGTCAGAAGATTGATGACCTACAAAAAATTCCGGTTCTGCCCTCGTGCTAGTGATGCCCGTACGTTGGCCATAAAGGAGGCCAGGTGAGCGCCTGTCAGCGACCTAGACACTCTGGGGCTACATCTCGGGTGTGGTTTTGTATGACAGCTGGAGCACTCTCAAGGATATTTCACACACTCTGGCTTCGAATTTATACGTCAATCCGGCGATTCGACTTGCGGTGCTGCCATTCATGAACGACATTCCAGGGGGTGTTTTCCAACCAGAAAACGCTCGCTCACATACTGCTGTTGCAACAGAGCATGCTCTGCAGAGTGCCGAAATGTTGGCTCGGGCTGCTTAGTTAGCAGACTTGTCTCCAATCGAGCGCGTAGGGTATATCATCGCCAGCTCCATCGTCATCCACAAACAGCATTAGTCTTTCCTGTACTGACCGAACAAGTCCAACAGGCATGGAACTCCATCGCACAAACTGACATCTGGCAGATGCAGGATACGATGCATGCACGTTTGCATGCTTGCATTCAACAGTCTGGCGGTTACACTGGTTACTAACGAACCAGCATTTCACATTTACAATGGCTTTCCTCGTGCTCACATTAACTTGTGATCTTGCAACGTTAATAGCCTAAATCTGTTACCGAGACAAACTCATTCTATAAATTTAATTAATCTACAGTAATTATAACTTGGTTCTGGTTTTTTCCGTCAATGTATGTTCGTTCCACCATAGAACAAATCGTTTTTGCGCTAGTCAAAGTTTTTTTGTCAAATCGACTTGAGATTATTTAGGAAGATTTGAAACTCTTATCAGGTACTTTGCTTTTAGGAGGCCCCAAATATTTGCGCAGTTCTAATGACCCTACATGTGTATGCAAATATGACCCCTTCTGTTACTGTGTGGCCTCATTTCTTTAATTATCATATGGCGTATATGACGAAACCGCGTATGCAAGTATGAAATTTAGATTTAGACGTGTCGGAAGTAAAAAACGAACGTAAAAGTGTGCAAGATTCGAACGTAGCAAAAAAAGACCAAAAACTTTTACTCATAAGAAGAGCTTCTGGAGTAGCCTCAAAGAAGTCCTTCCATCCCCCTTGGTACACTTGAAGTGCATTTTCCCTCACAGTATGAGCAACAGCTCGTTCTGGCGCGTTCCGTTACATGAAGGTGCCTGACCAAAAACCCGTTTTAGCTTATGGACATCTTCCGTAACACGTTCAGGTTCTGTTCAGTCTAACTCAGCCCCTGTGCGGTAGTTCCTCCTGTAAATACAGCTTGTGGATGACATTCTGCAAACTGCAACCTACATCCATTATAACCTGCTTACTGAAGTCAGCCAGCAGTTTCCCTTTACAATTTACCCTTAACGCTTCTCACCGTTACCAAACTAACGATTATGTGAATCCTCCTAATGCGTCCTATTAACCGACCAATTCTTTTACCCAGGCTGTACTATTTCAGTTCAGTACATCCTAATTAGTTATCGCACCTACCCTTCGAATTTATAACATTCTTCAGCATCACCTCATTTTAAAAGCTTCTATCTCATCCGAACTGTTTGTCATCCTTACTTTACTTTCGTGCAATGCTACCTACACTCCGTTCAAATAACTTCGAAAAAGACTTTCTAATAATCTTATTAGAAGGAATTTTCTCGCTATTGCCATTCTGCATTTTGTATTCTCTCAACCTCGGTCATCACCAGTTATTTTACTGTTGGTAGAATAAAACCAACTTACTATTTTTAGTATCTCATTTCTTAGGTCTAATTATATGTCTAGCATCTGCCTCCTTAGGTGAGTGGTAACGTATTTGCGTACCATGCAGCCCGAGTTCGATTTACGGCCGGGTTACAGCTTTTCTCCGCTCGTGGACTGGCTGTTATGTTGTTCTAAACGTCACCGCTCAATGTGACGTCACATGAAATGTGAGTTGTACCCGACAGCCGAACTTCCCCACATGCTGCCTCGCGGCCATAAATGCCACACGATCGTTTCTTCAAACCTTCAAGCTTTTATTTCCTTTCCCTTGAACTTCAATTCCCATTCCAAATTTCTGCTCCGTTTCCTCTCCTGCCTTCTTAATTTACCGACTAAATGATCTCGGGGAGAGGCCTTCGTCACCACGTTCTCAACTACTGCTTCCCTTTCATGCCCTTCGACTTTTTATCTGTTGTCTTGTGTCTGTGCATCCTGTATTTAATATTTCACTCTCTATTTTATCTCTAATAAGTTTAAAATTTCAAAATTTATCGCTTTTCTTCGATCTGTTGTGTAAGATAAATCGCAGGTCACTGTTGCCTGTATGTTCCTACATTTCTTCGGAACCCAAACTAATGCTTCTTCAGATCGGCTTCTACCAATCTTTCCATTATTTTGCAAAATAATTTGTGTTAGTGTTTTGAGACCATGAATAATTAAACTGATTGTTCTCTAACGTTCAAGTATGTCAATGCTCGCCTTCATTGACATTAGAATTATAGCATTCTTCTTGAAGGCCGAGAATATTTCGCCTGTTTCATTCATTTTCCAGTTAAATAATTTTGGCACGATACGTCCTTCCAAGGATCTTAATAACTCCGTGGGAATGTTGTCTTCTATAGGTCCCTTGTTTCCACTTCGGTCTTTCAATGCTCTGTCAAATATTCTCTCAGTATAATATTTCTCATATTTCTTTTATCCACTTCCTCTTCCCATTCCACAATACAGTTTTCAAGTTCTTTTATTTTGTAGTACCTGGTAATATTTACCGTTAAAATAGCAGCGATGTCATGATGGATCCTTCTGGTAACCCATCTTTTTTGTTTACATTCGTTTCATTGAAGATCATACGAAAATTCTATTAAGAAGAATGTTGTTAATTATCCTATCTGCAGTTTGACAGTTTAATAAGTCACGACTGCAGAGTAATGACAGGAATTATTTACAGAAGAACAGAAAAACTGATAGACGCTGACTCTGGGGAAAATAACTTTGGGTTTCTGAAAATATAGGAAGACGGCACGCAATACTGCCCCTACGACTTGTCTTAGAAGGTAGGTTAAAGAAAGACAAAGCGAAAGATTGTATGCAACTTGTACTTAAACCAGATGGTACTTAAAACATTCGAGGGGCCTGAAGGGGAAGCAGAGGTGGTGAAGGAAGTGACATTTTTTGCGTATTTCTGTGTTATTCAGTCTGTAGATTGAAGGAACAGTAAAAGAAGCCAAAGAAAAAATTGGAAAAGAAAAGTTCAGGGAGAACAAATAAAAACTTTAAGGTTTGCCGATGACATTGTAGTTCTGTCAGAGACAGCAAAGGACTTGGAAGAAAAATTGAACGGAATAAAGATTGTCTTGAATGTTGAACATAACAAGGGTAATGGAATGTAGTCAAATTAAATCAGACGACTCTGAGGGGTTAACTACTAAAAGTAGTAAATGATTTTTTTGCTGTTTGAGTAGTAAAGTAACTGACGTTAGTCGGAGGAGGGAAGATACAAAATGTAGATTGACAATGGCAAGAAAAGCGTTACTGAAGAAAAGTAATTTAAATCTGAACATAAATTTTAGTATTTTAGTGTTAGGAGGTCATTTGTGAAGCTACTTATCTGCGTGCAACCTTGTACGGAAATGAAACGTGGACGACAAACTGTTTACACAAGAAGACAAACGAGATGCTAGAAGAGGATACTGAAGATTAAATGGGTATATGGCGTAACTGATGAAGACGTACTGAATAGAAGTGCGAACAAAAGAAATTTAAAAACTTGTGATCAGGTGATAAGACACGTTCTGACACATCAAGAGATCACCAATTTGTTGGAGTGAAAGGGGGGGGGGGGATTTGTAGAGGGAGATCAACGGAAGAATACAGCAAATGATTCAAATGCTTGTAGGTTGCAGTAGTGTTCAAGAAGCTTCCACAGAATAGAGTAGAGCGGAGAGCTACAAGAAACCAAGTGTCTGGACTGAAGACCACAACAGCGACAATCATCTGCACAATCACATTTTAGAGTGAATGCAAAAACGTGTTGCAAAACTATATAATGTTTTCCTAGTGCAAAGGTTAAGTGCGCGTTATCCAACGGCAATTATTTTTAACACATCTACTAACGCAAAGTTTAATTTTGTACTACTTTCAGGCGTTGTATTGATTCCCGTTGTAAAGCGCAGCAAAAGCCGTATGTGAACGACTACAAGGGGCGAGAACTACTACGAATACAAGCCAGTCCATAACGAAAACTCGAGTGAGATTTTCGAAAACGCATAGATGACTACCGAGAACACGGGAAAGACCTTGAGTCCTAGAAATTCTCTACTTTCGCGACAAAGTAGAGAAATATGGCACCTCTTTAGTAGCAGTACTAGTGTACTCTCTCATTAAGACTACAGTTAACATCAGAAATTACCTTTTCAAACTTAACGTTGTTCGGTGATTTTGTTTCGACATGTAGCACTTTTATCTGGTGTTATTCCTCTATACTCAAAGTAAAAACCTATATGATTTCAGAATTATATGTTCCACGACAACATTATGAATCATAACTAATAGACATCAGATTTACTCATGTATTCTTCTGAAGGCGAATATTGCAAGCAAGATTCGTCCACGTGAGCCAGGTGAATACTACAACTCCCAGACCTATGGGAGGGGGGGAGACGGGTGGGGGGGGGGTCGTTCAGAAAGCGCCGAATCCGAGGCGCCCAGACTTTTGACGTACCTCTTCTGGCTGGTGGGCACCCTTCTGCTTCTACGTCGGCTGTCTCCGGTCCTCACACATCAACACGAGAAATTGAGCACCCCTTCCGTTATTTAAGGCACTGTTCTCAGTCACGTGGACTCCAGGCAATTCAAAGAATCGAGCAAGACGCTTTTCTAACAAAGTCAAATGCTTCATTCGAGGCTGCCAAGTATACCCTGAGCTTTCCCGCAGGTATATCGTTTGCTGGAAAATTTACGAGACACATTCTTTATAGATACTGTTACCTGCAAACAGAAGTCTAGTACAGTTATCAATGACTTTTCCTCCTTTCGGAGTAACACCCACCTAACAATATAATACCACTCCTTAGAGCACACATTAGGCGTTTCAGAGGCAAATTGATATCTGTTTCCTAAGATGAGCTGTTATCGGCCTTGATTGGTCACTTAACTACGGAAGTGTGTTCTTCTATTATAAACGAGTATAAGGCTGTCCATCAAAAAGTCAGCCCACTGCACAAATCCCTCGCCGTACTTGCAGCGTGTACGTGCCTTCGGGAGGAATAAAGTCGTTCTTGGCGAGTGACGATGAAATATGTCCAGTAATATTTAATTTGATGGTTTCAGTGAGCACTAAAACTTAGTGTTTTGGACCGCCGAGTATGCACAAAATAAAAATAGATTTTGCCTAAAAACGAAAAACGATAAAAAAAGCAGACAAAGACGGGGCGAAAACATATCGCTCGGTATTTTATGAAAGTCCTAATTTTGTTAATTGCAGTGAAACAAGTCAGCGTTACATATATCGCTACGAGTACCAATTACGACGTTTAATACATGAAATTACTCGCAGTTGGTAACACGGGCAAGCATCAGCTGTATGACGACAATGAAAATGTGTGCCGGCCCGGGACTCGAACCCGGATTTCCCGTTTTACGCGGGCGGACGGCGTAACCGCAATGGCTATCCGTGCACGATTCATGGCCAAGACCCAAACTTCCATATGTCACCGTTCGTGCATCACAACCTGCATTTCTACAAGTTATGTAATTTCAGTGCAGGGGGAAGACATATTAATTGACAGTCGCTTCCTGGTAGCGGCGGAAAAATATGAGATTGTAATACCTGTGTTGTTAAAAATTACGACGCAATATCTTAATATTGTTTAAGCTTCCGTTTTCAACATTTCGCTAAAGTATACAGTTATTATTGGATCAGTTCCATAAGGCGCCCCTATTGAAAATAACATCGTACTTCATGTCAAGTGTAACTCGCAATAAAATATGTCTGTATTTAATATCTCTGGTTGTTGTTGTCTTCAGCCCGCGAGTGGTTTGATGCAGCTGTCTACGCTACTCTACCCTGCGCTAGCTTCTTCATCTCCGAATAACTGCTGCAACCCACAGCTATTTAAACCTGCCTACTGTATTCATCTCTTACGCTCCATCTGAAGTTTTTACCACCCATGCTTCCGTCTAGTACTGAACTGATAACTCCTCGCGGTTTCAGAATGTGTATTATCAACTGATCCCATCTTTTAGTCAAATTATGTCACAACCTTCTTTTCTGCTGTATTCATTTCAGCATCTCTTCATTAATTATGTGATTTACCTCGTGTCAGAATGTGTCTTATCAACTGATCCCATCTTTTAGTCAAATTATGCCCCAACTTTCTTTTCTGTTCTATTCTTTTCAGCATCTCTTCATTAATTATGTGATTTACCTATCTAATCTTCAACAATCATCTGTATCACTATTTTTCAAAAAACACATATTTTGTTCTTTTCTGAACTGCTTATCGTCCACGTATCACTTACGTATTAGACTATACTCCAGATAAATGCCTTCAGAAAAGGATCTCAAAACTTAAATTTATATTCCGTGTTAACAACTTCCTCTTCTTCAGAACCGCTTTTTTTGCCATTGCCATTCTACATTTTAGATCCACTCTACTTCGGCCATCGTAAGTTATTTTACTGCTTAAATAACAAAATTCATCTACTAATTCAAGTGTCTCATTTCCTAATCACATTTCCCTCAGTATCGTCTTATTTAATTCGTAAATATTCCATTACTCTTCTTTTCTTTTTGTTAATGTTCATCTTATATCCTCCTTCACTGCACTTCCAAGTCCTTTCCTTTCTCCGACAGAATAACAGTGTCATCGGCAAAATTTTAAAGCTTTTATTTCTTCTTCTGCAACTTTAATTCGTTCTCCAAATTTAGTTCAGGTTTCTTTATCGCTTGTTCAATGTATAGAGTTTATAACATTAGGGATTGTCTACTACACTGTCACACTCCCTTCTGAACCACTGCTTCTCTTTCATGACCCTCGGCTCTTATAACTGCTGTCTCCTTTTTGTAAAAGTTGTAAATAACCTTTAGCGTCCTGTTTTTTATCCCTGCTATCCCCAGAAATTTTTTAAAAATTGTTCAAATGGCTCTGAGCACTATGGGACTTACCTGCTGAGGTCATCAGTCCCCTAGAACTTAGAACTACGTAAACCTAACTAACCGAAGGACATCACACACATCCAAGCCCGAGGCAGGATTCGAACCTGCGACCGTCGCAGTCGCACCGTTCCAGACTGTTGCGCCTAGGACCGCTCAGCCACCCCGGCCGGCAGGAATTTAAAGATAACTCCCAGACGTACGAATTTCGTAATAACTCTGGTTACTTATGTTGAATACCTCGCATTCCTTCGAATTACGTATTTACTGCCTTTTTTATTACAGAAGCGTAGAAAAAGAAGTCCAGCAATGGAAATCGAAATCTGAAATTTTCAGATAACTGCACTCTCGAACTCATAATGTCCAGTTTCAAAGTATCTTTTTTGGTAAGCTGAAATTGATTTATTTCTCATAATGTACGCTATATTCAAATATTCGTAGACTGTCAGAAGCATTTACGACAACTTTGATAGAAACTACTTCGCGACTTCCTCACTGTGCTGGAGATTCTACATCTGGCTCTATGAAAACTTATATTTTCAACATTCTCTGTCTCTAAACCTGGCAGAAAATCTAAAGTAGTTCTGGTCGTATGTAAAGTATGTTAGCGGCAAGAAACAATCAATGCCTTCTCTGCGCGATAGCAATGGAGGTACTGTCGAAGACAGTGCTGCTATAGCAGAGTTACTAAACACAGCCGTCCGAAATGCCTTCCCAGAAAAAGACGAAGTAAATATTCCAGAATTCGAATCAAGAACAGCTGCCAACATGAGTAACGTAGAAGTAAATATCCTTGGAGTAGTGAAGCATTTTAAATCACTGAATAAAAGCAAGTCCAGACGTTATACCAATTAGGTTCCTTTCAGAGTATGCTGATGCATTAGCTCCATACTTAACAATTATATACAACCGTTCGCTCGACGAAAGATCTGTACCCAAAGACTGGAAAGTTGCACAGGTCACATCAACATTCAAGAAAGGTAGTAACAGTGATCCACTAAATTACAGGCCCATATCATTAACGTCGATATGGAGCAGGATTTTGGCACATATATTGTGTTCGAACATTATCAATTACCTCGAAGAAAACGGTCTATTGACACACAGTCAACATGGATTTAGGAAACATCGTTCTTATGAAACACAACTAGCTCCTTATTCGCACGAAGTGTTGAGTGCTATTTACAAGGGATTTCAGATCGATTCCGTATTTCTGGATTTCCGGAAGGCTTTTGACACTGTACCACCCAAGCGGCTTCTAGTGAAATTGCGTGCTTAAGGAATATCCTTTCAGTTATGTGACTGGATTCGTGACTTCCTATGAGATAGGTCACAGTACGTAGTAATTGACGGAAAGTCATCGAGTTAATAAAGAAGTCATTTCTGGCTTTCCCGAAGGTAGTGTTATAGACCCTTTGTTGTTCCTTATCTATACAAACGATTTGGGAGACAATCTGAGCAGCCGCCTTAGATTGTTTGCAGATGACGTTGTCGTTTATCGACTAATAAAGTCATCAGAAGATCAAAAAAATTGCAAAAGTATTTAGAAGAGATATCTGAATGGTGCGAAAATTGGCAGTTGACCCCAAATAACGAAAAGTGTGAGGTCATCCACATGAGAGCTGAAAGGAATCCGTCAAACTTCAGTTAAATCAGTCAAATCTAAAGGCCGTAAATTCAACTAAATACCTAGGAATTACAATTATGTACAACTTAAATTGGAAGGAACACATAGAAAATGTTGTGGGGAAGGCTAATCAAAGACTGCGTTTTATTGGCAGGACACTTAGAAAATGTATCAGATCTACTAAGGAGACTGCCTACACTACGCTTGTCCGTTCTCTTTTAGAATACTGCTGCGCAGTGTGAGATCCTTACCAAATAAGATTGGCGGAGTACCTTTAAAAAGTTGAAGGATGGGCAGCACGGTTTGTATAGGAGAGAGAGAGTAACTGAAATGATACAGGGGTTGGGCAGGACATCATCAAAACAAAGGCGTTTTTCATTGCGACGGAATCTTCTCACGAACTTCGAATTACCAACTTTCTCCTTCGAGTGCGAAAATATTTTTTTGACACCGACCTACATAGGGAGAAACGATCACCATGATAAAATAAGGGAAATTAGAGCTCGTACGGAAAGATACAGGTGTTCGTTCTTTCTGCGCGCTACACGAGATTGGAATAATAAAGAATTGTGAAGGTGTTTCGATGAACCCTTTGCCAGGCACTTAAATGTGATTTGCAGAGTATCTATATATAGTAGATGTATAACATTGATCTACCTCTATTTGTTTTAAAATGACAAGAATACCTGCTTTACATATCAATATTGCAGCAGCTGTTTTAACTGTGTTTATTTATCATCATGAGAACTAATTTCATAGATCTCAATTTTCTGAGTTTGTTGTAAGCAATTTTCGATGTATTTTCTGTAGTGAAAACCTGTCAGCTATTCCGGCCGTAAAAGAGATGACGTTGAGCTGTTCATTAGCCCTACACCTTCCTCAGTCTCTTATGATATCCCGAGTCACGCCGTTTCCTCAGCTTTTTATTTGTTCTAATACTGTTGAAGTCCTTTCACCAACGTAGTAGATCGAATCGTCGACCTCAGAGTGACAGTCATAAACAGACCCTCTGTCTGCAAGTGGTGTCGCTACAGTCTGGAACCGCGCGACCGCTACGGTCGCAGGTTCGAATCCTGCCTCGGGCATGGATGTGTGTGATGTCCTTAGGTTAGTTAGGTTTAAGTAGTTCTAAGTTCTAGGGTACTTATGACCTCAGCAGTTGAGTCCCATAGTGCTCAAAGCCATTTTTTTGCAAGTGGTGTGTACAAGATTCCGTGTACATGTGGTAGGGTCTACACTGGAACTCAAAGAGAAGTGTGAAGGAACATAAAGGTCTTTGCCGACTAGGGAAAACAGACAAGGCAGACGTGGAGGAGCATGCTCTTCAGTCGGGTGATACGTAGTGATATTTTCGGAAACTGTTTATGTACTATGACGAACTATTATCCACTGCTGTGTGGAGAAGCCATTGAAATATCTAAGTAAGGGGATAATTTTAACAGAAAAGAAGAAGCTATGAAACTCAGCGATATATGGACAATGGCGCTACAAAATGGATGAGAAGTTTTTATCTCTGACGTGCTATGATACATAGTTATATTTTATCCTTGACGGGGTTTATCTCTGCCATCACGTGAAATCCAGACCACGCTCACTTTCCACAGTATTTAAGCCGTCTTTCGCCGTGAGACTCGTCAGTCGGCAACACTCAGCACAACCAGAAGCACCTCCGGAGATGTCCAACGTAGCTTTGGACGAAACGTTAGGGATAGAAGAGTTCCATGGACCACGGTCATACAATCCGGAACTATTCTCGGCAGCTCAGGATAAAGCACCACTTCCTTCGTCTGGTGGTGGACTGAGAGTGGTGGCGGTAACTGGAATCAAGCTGTGGGTCTCTATTAAGACATCCTTCAATGTACTAGATTTTCATTCGTGTTAGGGTCAGAGATGTGGCGGCCGCTGGGGTGGAGACAGTGGAAGCACATCCTGGGCAGCTATGTGTATATACAGCATCATCCGTTCGTGGCAGCCGGCGGGTGTGGCCAAGCGGTCCTAGGCGCTTCAGCCTGGAACCACGCGACCTCTACGGTCGCAGGTTCGAATCCTGCCTCGGGCATGGATGTATGTGATGTCCTTAGTTAGGTTTAAGTAGTTCTAAGTTCTGGGGGCTGATTACCTCAGATGTTAAGTCCCATAGTGCTCAGAGCCGTTCGTGGCAGGAAGCGATGTGTGCAGGCAGCATCATCCGCTGGTATCTGGAATAACTGAGAGGGATCCCGTTCGGCGGCCGATGAATGAGAGCCAATTCAAGGCCGCTTGCCTGGCCGCGGATACTGCAGAAGGGAGAACGGTACTCTATCCGTAGCCCCTAGCATGATTGACGTCGATGGTGAATGAACGCCTTGAGCTGTAGTCAGCGACGAGGTGGTTCACAACGACCGACGTGCAGCCACAGGACAGTCATGCGGCTGTCATGACTCGAAGACATGTGCCACCAGGGAAGTAGACACTATCTGAGTATAGTCGCCCCATAAATAACTTGTCGATATTAAGACTCTAGGTAGCCCACATACAGTCTCCTGTTCATTTGGACACCTGTAGCTTTTGGGGCCTAAGAACACCAAAGGCGACTGTCTGCATTAATATGCACTCTGAAAAAGTTGTAAAAATACCGTACCTAGCCGTAGACCATCATAAGTAAGCATAGGTGCAGCAATTCTCTTGGCAGCTTTGGTCAGCTAATGTGGTACCTGCGTTACCTGTATGTTAGATGCGTTGCATAACTATTGGGCGTCATATCTAAAAAGGATCGCTTTCTTGATATATGCGATCGGTGTCTCAACAGAGTCCCCTAATAACCGGAAGGGGTAAACCGCCTAGAACCTGAGTGAGGATATACAAAGGGCCTCGTAACCTGTGGAACACTTTTGTTCCGTATAGCTATCTTCCTGTATCTTACTTAAAAATAGACAGTATTTATTAGAAAATGAATTTGTCGACGTTTAATTCAAGTTATATTCGAATATTATTGATTCGTGACTTGACAGAGGATCTGTGATAAAAATCAAGTAAACAACACAGATTCATCACAGACTGCTAGAAAACGTAATTTCCTCAACATAAAGATAAAAATGTAGAAAACGCAAAACAAAACATATCAAACATAGTTTCAATACTTCGTCGAACTTATATAAAACACGTTCCTATCATTCATAAACAACTTTCACATTTAAAAATAATAACAGGAAACTCTTACATTCGATCATGGTAAAGAACGTTCTACAGAGTACAAAAAAAATATGTTGTAATTGCTGTGGCTACAGAAAAGCGCAAAAGCTGGCGCTCAACTAATTTTTATTACTTATGAAATGCAATTTGTATTCTATAAGGCTATAAAATACGCAGTATACTAACGCTGAACGATATACGCTTCTAATTATGTGTGAAACAGATAGCCAAACAAATAAAAAACAAGGTGAAATCGTGACCTTCCAGTTTCCCTCTTACATATTTATTATGTTTCTTTCCCTAACAATGCTCCTAATACTTCCGGTAATCCTACTATTCACTAGGTCATTTACGTAGTGTACCAAACCTACCGAACTATAGTTCTGGCAGAGCGCAACTCTAACTGTGAACGGTCTTCGTCTCTTCAGTTACAGGCCAGCCAGCCAGTGTTTTCATCCCGCCAGTGCGTTATCCCGGCAACCAATGCATGTTAGCATCCTCACTCGCCATCTTAAAACAATAGTGACTTCATTTGGCATATTTTTCTCATCCAGTCAGCTTTTCCGGACCCTGTGTCGTAGCTAAACAGTGTCTCAAATTTTCTGTTCTCTTTCTGTTGCAGCACTGGCCTACTGAATCATTACTCTTGCAGTTATGACCTATGTGACACAGAGTAGTTGCTTCAAATCATCAGATTTAACTAAAATGATTACAGCTGTATCATTTTCAATTTAAAGGCAAAAGAAAAACATTCTTTGTGTAAATAGCATTACATTTTATCTGTAAGCGAGAGACTTGGCACTGTTTCTCTTGAACACGGTTTCCAATATGCGATTTAATGTTTTTAGAGACAACTCGAAGTAAACTCCAAATGAGTGACATATTGAGGGTGAAGCTCACACTCATTCCTGTGCTTGCTTCAAAATAAATTTTATTTTGTTTAGGCTGCACCGTGAAAATACACAGATATTTTCTTCTTTCAGCCAGATATGTTTCGCTGAAGTTGGCGCATCAGCTGTCGGTTTGTTATTTGCTTCTATCAAGTAACAGGAAAACTTCCTTTTACTACGTGTACATATGAAATTCAGTTTTTAACTAAAATATTCACAAACTGAAACAGAAATTTATTTTTGCTCGTTGTTTACCAATGCTGGGGTTTCTGTTTTTTTCTGTGTGTTGCAGTACAAGTGTTACCTGTTCACTGTTCGTCATCTGCAATAATAGATAACAAAATAGAGAAACTTATTTACATTTCTGTGGATAAGAATAAGACCAGAAGCATTTTTGCTTTAGAATAGTTTCCTCCTCGAGATGTCGCTCCATACAAGACATTAATGTGGTGCGGACTGTGAGACAGTACTCTGCCATCGCAAATGCATCTGTTGCTGTTTGTGCATTCGTCCTAGACGTAGTCGCAAATTAAGACAATCTCGATAGGGCTGTAAGCGTCATGGATCCTCAACCGAGAAATATAGCGCGACAGGTCACACCGTGCAGTCGGCATTGCCCCACGTCTCATTCGGTACCTTCCAGACCCAACTGACTCTCTTCCTGCAAGTCTCGCTACGGTCCACGATGCAAAAGATGTTCAATTCAGCCTTTTGACAGGTGGTCACATTAATGTGACTGGACAGTTTACAGTATGTCAAAGAGGATGAGAATTTAATGGGAATGGGTTAAGAAAGGTAAAACGGAGGCAGCCTGAAATATTCAAATGTTTTAAAAAAATGTACAAAGTAGAGAAGTATTAGTAAAAAACTAGAACCGGCCTCGGTGTCCGCGAGGTTCTAGGCGCATCATTCCGGAACCGCGCGACTGCTACCGTCGTAGGTTCGAATCCTGCCTCGGGCATGGATGTGTGTGTGATGTCCTTCCATTCGTTAGGTTTAAGTAGTTCTAAGTTCTAGGGGATTAATGGCCTCAGATGTTAAGTCCCACAGTGCTCAGAGCCATTTGAACCATTTGAAAAACCTAGAAAGTAAACAGCAACAATAAAGACCAGCTAGAAATGAAATTATGCAGGAATGTAGCAGTGTTAAAGAAGAATGAAGGGACGAAAAATTTCAAAAGACAGAGACAACTTTGCAATTTTGTTGTTGTTGTTGTGGTCTTCAGTCCTGAGACTGGTTTGATGCCGCTTTCCATCCTACCCTATCCTGTGGAAGTTTCTTCATCTCCCAGTACCTATTGCAACCTACATACTTCTGAATGTGCTTAGTGTATTCATCTCTTGGTCTCCCTCTAGGATTTTTACCCTCCACGCTGCCCTCCAATGCTAAATTTGTGATCCCTTGATGCCTCAGAACATGTCCTACCAACTGGTCCTTTCTTCTCGTCAAGTTCTGACACAAACTCCTCTTCTCCCCAACTGTATTCAATACCTCCTCATTAGTTATGTGATCTACCCATCCAATCTTCAGCAATCTTCTGTAGCACCACATTTCTAAAGCTTCTATTCTCTTCCTTTCCAAACTATTTATCGTCCATGTTTCACTTCCATACGAATACTTTCAGAAACGATTTCCTGACACTTAAATCTATACTCGATGTTAACAAACTTCTCTTCTTCAGAAACGCTTTCCTTGCCATTGCCAGTCTATATTTTATATCTTCTCTACTCCGACCATCATCAGTTATTTGCTCCCCAAATAGCAAAACTCATTTACTACTTCAAGGGTCTCATTTCCTAATCTAATTCCCTCAGCATCACCCGACTTTATTCGACTACATTCCATTTTCTTTGTTTTGCTTTTGTTGATGATTATCTTATATCCTCCTTTCATGACACTGTCCATTCCGCTCAACTGCTCTTCCAAGTTCTTTGCTGTCTCTGACAGAATTACAATGTCATCGGTGAACCTCAAAGTTTATTGTTTCTTCTCCATGAGTTTTAATACCTACTCCGAACCTTTCTTTTGTTTCCTTTACTCCATGCTCAATATACAGATGGAATAGGATCGGGGAGAGGCTACAACACTGTCTCACTCCCTTCCCAACCACTGCTTCCCATTCGCGCCCCTCGACTCTTATAATTGCCATCTGGTTTCTGTACAAATTGTAAACAACCTTTCGCGCCCTGTATTTTACCCCTGCCACCTTTAGAATTTGAAAGAGAGTATTCCAGTTAACATTCTCAACAGCTTTCTCTAAGTCTACAAATGCTAGAAAAGTAGGTTTGCCTTTCCTTAATCTTTCTTCTAAGATAAGTCGTAAGGTCAGTATTGCCTCACGTGTTCCAATAATTCTACGGAATCCAAACTGATCTTCCCCGAGGTCAGCTTCTACCAGTTTTTCCATTCGTCTGTAAAGAATTCGTGTTATTATTTTGCAGCTGTGACTTATTAACCTGATAGTTCGGTAATTTTCACATCTTTCAGTACCTGCTTTCTTTGGGATTGGAATTATTATATTCTTATTGAAGTCTGAGGGTATTTCGCCTGTCTCTTACATTTTGCTCACCACATGGTAGAGTTTTGTCAGGACCGGCTCTCCGAAGGCCTTCAGTAGTTCTAATGGAATGTTGTCTACTCCCAGGGCCTTGTTCGACTTAGGTCTTTCAGTGCTGTGTCAAACTCTTTACGCAGTATCGTATCTCCAAATTCATCTTCATCTACATTCTCTTCCATTTCCATAATATTGTCCTCAAGTACATCGCCCTTGTATAGACCCTCTATATACTCCTTCCACCTTTCTGCTTTCCCTTCTTTGGTTAGAACTGGGTTTCCATCTGAGCTCTTGATATTCACACAAGTGGTTCTCTTTTCTCCAAAGGTCTCTTTAATTTTCCTGTAGGCAGTATCTATCCTACCCCTAGTGAAATAATCCTCTACATCCTTACACTTGTCCTCTAGCCATCCCTGCTTAGCCATTTTGCACTTCATGTCGATCTCGTTTTTGAGACGTTCGTATTCCTTTTTGCCTGCTTCATTTACTGCATTTTT
The DNA here is from genome assembly GCF_023864345.2 of Schistocerca serialis cubense. Lineage (NCBI taxonomy): Eukaryota > Metazoa > Arthropoda > Insecta > Orthoptera > Acrididae > Schistocerca > Schistocerca serialis. The sequence goes on along the minus strand of NC_064638.1, from coordinate 547,405,582 downwards.
AAATTTTCTCCTTTCATAAATTAAATTCAATATTTCTTCTGTTACCCAAGGATTTCTACTAGCCCTCGTCTTTTTACATCTTTATCCTCTGCTGCCTTCACTACTTCATCCCTCAGAGCTACCCATTCTTCTTCTACTTTACTTCTTTCGCCCATTGCTGTCAATTGTTCCCTTATGCTGTCCCTGAAACTCTGTATAACCTCTGGTTTAGTCATTTTATCCAGGTACCATCTCCTTAAATTCCCAGCTTTTTGCAGTTTCTTCAGTTTTAATCTACAGTTCATAACCAATAGATTGTGGTCAGAGTCCACATCTGCCCCTGGAAATGCCTTACAATTTAAAACCTGGTTCCTAAATCTCTGTCTTACCATTATATAATCTATCTGATACCTTTTAGTATCTCGGGGATTCTTCCATGTATACAACCTTATTTTATGATTCTTGAACCAAGTGTTAGCTATGATTATGTTATGCTCTGTGCAAAATTCTACCAGGTGGCTTCCTCTTTCATTTCTTACCCCCAATCCATATTCAACTACTATGTTTCCTTCTCTCCCTTTTCCTACTCTAGAATTCCAGTAACCCATGACTATTAAATTTTCCTCCCCCTTCACTACCTGAATAATTTCTTTTATCTCATCATACATTTCATCAATTTCTTCATCATCTGCAGAGCTATTTGGCATATAGACTTGTACTACTGTAGTAGGCGTGGGCTTCGTGTCTATCTTGGCCACAATAATGCGTTCACTATGCTGTTTGTAGTAGCTTACCCGTACTCCTACCATTTTTTATTCATTATGAAACCTACTCCTGCAGTACCCCTATTCGATTTTGTATTTATAACCCTGTATTCACCTGACCAAAAGTCTTGTTCCTCCTGCCACCGAACTTCACTAATGCCCACTATATCTAACTTTAACCTATCCATTTCCCTTTTTAAATTTTCTAACCTACCTGCCAGATTAAGGGATGTGACATTTCACGCTCCGATCCGTAGAACACCAGTTTTCTTTCTCCTGATAACGACGTCCTCTTGTGTAGTTCCCGCTCGGAGATCCGAATGGGGGACTATTTTACCTCCGGAATATTTTACCCAAGAGGACGCCATCGTCATTTAATCATACAGTAAAGCTGCATGCTCTCGGGAAAAATTACGGCTGTAGTTTCCCATTGCTTTCAACCGTTCGCAGTAGCAGCACAGCAAGGCCGGTTTTGTTATTGTTACAGGGCCAGATCAGTCAATCATCCAGACTGTTGCCCCTGCAACTATGAAAAGGCTGCTGCCCCTCTTCAGGAACCACACGTTTGTCTGGCCTCTCAACAGACACCCCTCCGTTGTGGTTGCACCTACGGTACGGCCATCTGTATCACTGAGGCACGCAAGCCTCCCCACCAACGGCAAGGTCCATGGTTCATGGGTGGGGTGGGGGGTTGGAGGGCGGGGGGAACTATGCAATAGGATAACGTAAATGTTACAAAAAGTATGGTAAATAATCACTGCAGGGAGAACAGAACAAGGAGCACAATTATTAGATGCGGAATAGGTAAACTGGTAGCAGAGGCAGAAAATAAGACAAGAATTAATACTTTCGAAATTTTGTACCGTGCAGATGAAGTTAAGCGAATAGAAAATTAGAAATCGGTGGAAGAAAATTTTAGAGGAGGTACGCTGATTATTTCTGAATTTCAAAAGGTTATGTTATTAGTGCAGTGGCAGCGACATCTTTCGGGTATCAGGCCAAATGGCGGAGCAAACCTTATGAATGCTCGTGAGTGAATTTTTCGTAAATTGAAAATTTACGTCTGATTGATGTAATGCAAAACTGGTGTTTGTGGAAGTTACTGTGCAGTCAGTGTAACATCACATCAATTATAAACACTCACGAGAGTACTTTGTCGCATGGACGGAAGGGGAAAATGAATTGTTATTTATAAATTTATGAAAGTATTAACTACATTTTGCTGTCTTATTTTCTGCCTCTGTTACCCATTTACCTTTCCGCCTCTAATCATTGTGCTCCTTGTTTTCTATTAGGAAAAACAGTTTCTGACCCCCAAAAATACTAACCTTGAGACTAGGAAAACATTTATGAAAAGCTATTTGTCGAACAGAGCTCTGCGTGGCTGCGAAACACATAGAATGGGGAAGACAGAAGTGAAATGTTTAGATGTTACTGGTGCTTGTTGAAGATCACGTGAATTGATCTGATAAGAAATGAACAAGCCTTCGAATGAGTCAAAGAGAAGAAGGGTCTGAAAAAGAACATAATGAGACGAAGACATACAACAGTTGTTACGACTACAGTCATCGTTGAAAACTGTCAGAAGGAAAGAAGCTCTGGCGTAGGCCAGAACGTCTATAATGTCGGATTCAGGACCTATGTAGGAATGAAGTGACTGACAAGCGACTGGAATGGAGAAACGCATCAGACGAGCCTTGCGACTGATGCCCGAAACAACAAACGTCGGTTCTTCAGAGTTATATGTCAAGATCTTTGTACTAACAATCCCTTTCCTTTAACGGAACTATATCGGTTTTCCTCGTTAACTAAAAGATATCAGCGCTACAAAAACGTCTGACAACATACCTGTAATTCCAGATAAAACATATGTTTAAAAATTAATTTAAATAGTCAGTAATATACAGGGTGGTCGGAAACGGTCTAAAGCCTGAAACGGTGTTTCAGGGGAGGTTGTGCTGAAAGAACCTTGTTCAAAAATATATCACAGATTTTCCACCGTTTCCGAGTTATTTAGCAATGAAGTTAGCCGATCGGGCTGTCACGCGCTCAAATTCAAGCTGCCCACCAGAGACAGTCACAAAACTCGTTCTTCGTTCGTTTTCCTCAAACCGAAGAAACGTAGCTTTTGCTACCTAACTTAAGTTTATCACTTGCGAAAATGCCACATTTTAAGTGGTAATGGGCGTTTGAATAACTGGTAACTCACGGACCAACGTCTGGACATTATCGCATTTTAGCTCGTGGAACTGTTTGAATTTACGTGGACAACGACCTGACTGGCTTACTTCAATGCTAAATGATTCGAAAATGGCCCAACGTATCAGTTCTCTTATTACCAATTATTTTTCAGCACAGCCTACCCCGCAACACCCTTACAAGATTCTCAGGCAGTTCCTGACTACCCTGTATGTTTAGTACACTGAGGTGACAGACGTCAGCCGGCCGCTGTGGCCGAGAGGTTCTAGGTGCTACAGTCCAGAACTGCGCTGCTCCTACGGCCGCAGGTTCGATTCCTGGCTCGGGCATGGATGTGTGTGTAGTCCTTAGGTTAATTAGCTTTAAGGAGTTCTAAGTTCTAGGGGACTGATGACCTCAGATGTTAAGTCCCATAGTGCTCAGAGCCATTCGAACCATTCGACAGAAGTCATGGGAAGGCGGTATGTACGTATACAGATGGCGGTAATATCGCGTACACAAGACACAAAAGAGCAATGCATCGGCTGAGCTGTCATTTGTACTTGTGTGATTCATCTGAAAAGTTTCCGACGATATTATGGCCCCACTACGGGAATTACCAGACTGAACGCGGAACGGTAGTTGTAGCTGGACGCAGGGGAAATTTCGTTTTGTAAATCGTTAGGGAATTCATTATTCCACGATCCACAGAGTCAAGGACGTGCCGAGAATATTACATTTGAGGCATTACGTCTCACCACGGAAACGCAGTGGCCGACGGCCTTCTACACCTACATCGACACTCCGCAGTCCACCTTACGGCGCGTGGTACAAGCCAATACCTTTCCTGTTCCACTCGCAAACAGGACGAGGGTAAAACGACTGTCTATACGCCTCCGTATGAGCCTTAATTTCTTGCATCTTATTCCACGATCCACAGAGTCAAGGACGTGCCGAGAATATTACATTTGAGGCATTACGTCTCACCACGGAAACGCAGTGGCCGACGGCCTTCTACACCTACATCGACACTCCGCAGTCCACCTTACGGCGCGTGGTACAAGCCAATACCTTTCCTGTTCCACTCGCAAACAGGACGAGGGTAAAACGACTGTCTATACGCCTCCGTATGAGCCTTAATTTCTTGCATCTTATCTTCGTGGTTCTTATGCGCAGTCTATGTTGGAGGCAACAGAATCGTTCTGCAATCAGCTTCAAATGCCGGTTCTCTCGATTTTCCCCGAAAAGAACGTCGCCTTCCGTACAGGGATTCCATTTGAGTTCCTGAACATCTACGTACACTTGCGTGTTGTTAGAACCAACCAGCAACAAATCTATCAGGCCACCTCTGAATTGCTTCGATATCCTTCTTTAATCCTTCCTGTTACGGAGAAGTACTGACGAATAAGTTGCACTGACGTCTTATATGAGGTCTCCTCTTCAGATCAACAGCGCTTTCTAAGAATTCTCTCAATAAACTGAAGTCGACCATTCTCCTTTCCTACCACGTATCCACATGCTCGTTCCATTTTATACCGCTTTGTAGAGTTACGCCCTGATATTTAAATGACGTGACTGTGTCAAGTAGGACACTATTAATGATGTATACGAACATTACGGGTTTTTCATACACATCCCCATTAACTTACATTTCTCTATATTTAGAGCTATCTTCCATTCATCACACCAACTACAAATTTTGTGTATGTCATTTTATATCATCCTGCAGTCACTCAGCTTCGACACCTTACCGTGTACCACAGCATGAGCAGCAAACAGCCGCAGATTGCTGCCCATCCTGTATGCCAGCCGGCTGTAGTTACCGTGCGGTTCTAGGCGCTACAGTCTAGAACCGCGAGACTGCTACGGTCGCTGGTTCGAATCCTGCCTCTGGTATGGATGTGTGTAATGCCCTTAGGTTAGTTAGGTTTAAGTAGTTCTACGTTCTAGGGGACTGATGACCTCAGAAGTTGAGTCCCATAGCGCTCAGAGCCTGGCTGCCAAATCATTTATGTATATAGAAAGTAATAGCTGTCCTACCATACTTACCCGGAACACTCTTGACTATACCCTTATCTCTGATGAACAATCGCCATTGAGAACAATATACTGGATTCTATAAGTTAAGAGGTCCATATGCTCGTACCTTCTTTAACAGCTTGCTATGGGACACCGTGTCAAATGCTTTTCGGAAATCTAGTAATATGGTATCTGCCTGTTGCCTTTCATCCGTAGTTCGCAGTATATCACGTGAGAAAAGTTCAAGCTGTCTTTCGCACGAGTGATGATTTCCAAAAGCATGCTGAATAATGAACATAAGTCTCAAGAAAACTTATTGAACTCTGCAGCAAACCGATGTTAGAAATATTGGTCTGTAAATTTGGAAGTCCGTTCCATTGCCCTTCTTATAACAGGGGTCACCTCGCTTTTTACAATCGCTGGCTACTTTGTGCTGGGCTAGAGATTAACAACAAATGCAAGCTAAGTAAGAGGCCACTGCCTAGAGTACTATTTAAAAAACCGCACTGAGATTCCATCCAGATCTGGTGACTTATTTGTTTCCAACTCCTTCAGTTGTTTTAGGGATATTTTACTATGTCGTCCGTACGATCAACGAACGGTACATTTGTACGACTCTCTTGCGTGAACGATTTCTAGAACGTAAAAATGAAACTTCGGCTTTGTTTCGCTATCTTGAACAGGCACACCAAACTGGTCAACAAGCGACTGGATGAAAGCCTTAGGCCCACTAAGCGATTTTACGTAGGACCAGAATTTTCTCGGGTTCTCTGCCAGATGTGTTGCTAAGGTACGATGGTGGCAGTAGTTGTATGTTTCGTGGATAGATCTTCTCACAGATACACCAATCTCTACTAACCTTTGTCGTCATTTGCGCGTTCTCTTTTGCCCAAGAGTGCAACAGCCTCTGCTTCCTCAGCGTTTTCGGAATCTCGTTATTAAACCATGGTGGGTCTTTTCCGTCCTTAATCCCCTTTACTAGGCACATAATACTGCAGATCACGATCTAAAGTCTGCTTGAACTTTTCTCATAATTCCTGTACGTTCGTCTTACTGTAACCAAGTGACGTCAATTCACTGTCTAAGTGAGATGCTAACAAGTGCTTATCTGCTCTTTATACTAAAAATACTCTCCTAACCTTCTGAATTGATTTATTAACTTTCGTAACCATAGTTGCTATAATGACATCATGATCATTAATCCTCATTTCTATACAGACGTTGTCGATAAGGTCCGGCCTATTTGCAGCTACAAGGTGTAAGATATTTCCATAGCGTGTGTGCTGCCGACCTAGGTGCTCTAGACAATTTTCAGAAAACGTGCTCAAAAGAACTTCGCATCACTGTTTGTGTGTACCTCCTGCAATGAAGCCATAGACACACCAATCTACAATCCGTAGGTTAAAGCCACCTCCAACTAGTAATGCACGATCTGGGTATTTACGCGCTACTGGCCGTAGACATTCTTTGAATGACTAGAACTGCCAATTACCTTGGTTTCACCGATACTCGTTATACGTGCTTGGGCCGTGGCGCTCAATGGGAGGGGACGCTTTACTTTGGCAAGCAGATCTTTGCGAGGATATCGAGAGGTCGAGTAGAGAAACTACAGCGAGAGGTCGGGGTTGCAGTAAGAACGAGGGTTGTGTTTACATGGAATGGACTGGATCTTCTGGATGTTCGGCTACTTGGAGATGATTTACAGCCACACATGGACTTCATGTTCCAAAACAACTATGGAATACTTATGGATGACAATGCGCCATGTCACCGTGTAACAGTTGTTCGCCATTGGTTTGAAGAACATTCTGGACTTCTCGAGGGAATGGTATGGCCATCCGTGTCGCCCAAAATGAATCCCATCGAATGTTTATGGGACATAATAGAGAGGTCGGTTTGTGCACAAAATCCCGCGCCGGCAACACTTTCGCAGTTATGGACGCCTATTGAGGCAGCATGACTCAACATTTCTGCAGGGAACTTCCAACGACTTGTTGAGTCTATAAAATGTCGAACTGCTACGCTAAACCGCGCAAGAGGAGGTCCGACACGATATTAGGAGGCATCCCATGACTTTCGTCACCTCACTGTATAGTCTACGGATTGTTTCCAAGTACTCTTTTCCCAGTAACACCCATCTGTTACGGTTCTCAATTCTGCTTTAACAACGACAGTGGTATCCCAGAAATATGGTCACATTTGGCATATATGTCTCACGGCTGACGCGCGTACTTTGTTACAACTGATCTGAACGAAAGCGGAAGAGCCTTATGTTCAAAGAATTGAGAGAAATTTGACTTGAGCAACTTCAAGAGAGCTTGTGAGTTGGCTTTCACCTCCGCCCATTAATTATATGCCGAATCTGCACGATGTAGTTGTGCCAGACTGGTGTTGGGACAACAACTAAAAATGTGTACCGATTGAATTTTCAAATGTAAACGGCGTATGACGATCTCGAAATCACTTTATGTTGTGTACTTACTTAAAGTTCTAGGACTTCTTTTTCTTACGAATGGAAGATTATGTTTTACAATAAGCGAAAAAAAACATATTGAAAATCTGTAACAAACTCACGCCAATGACGTATCGGTGCCACGTCGAAATGTTGCCTTTCTCCCACAAAAGGATAAAAAATGAAACTATTAATACATTGGTAGTCAGCGTAAGAACGAAGTCGAACACATTTTGTTTAAGAATTATCTTAATGTATTATAATTTACACAGGGTCGCAGTTCACGATGTTTTCATGATGAGAGCAGGATGGGAAAAGACAAAAGCGAACAGCTAGGCATCTCCTAGCTACTCTAGAAAAAACTGAAGGCCGCGTCTACGTTTTTTGGAAATTTGTGGTAAGATCTTATGTGACCAAACTGCTTAGGTCATCGGTCCCTAAGCTTACACACTACGTGATCTAACTTAAACTAATTTACTTTATGGACCACACACACCCATGCCCGAGGGAGGACACGAACCTCCGACGGAGGGGAGCCTCGCGAACCGTGACAAGACGCCCAAGACCACGCGGCTACCCCGCACGGCGTTAGTTAGTATAAATAATGTAAATATTAACATGTGGACTCTTTGGTCCTGAATCATTACACAAAGTTCTACGTAAAGAATAATTTTGAGAAAAAGGGTTATCACAAGTTTAAGATAAGTTCCTGGTCTTCAAAAAGCTGTGAAAGACCGTCGTCTACCCCTTTCATATCATCGCTTCTGTCACGCTCTCCGTACGCTATTTGCGAAGAGTAGTCGATGTTGTAACAGAGTTGATTAACATGCTAAATTTATTCCTTCTAACATGATCGGCGTGTAGGATACTGTTTTTCTTGTGTTTGTTGTCATTGTTGTACTGTGCCTTTCCGTCAGATTCCTGTGTGAACTAAACAGATCTGTTATTGAACCTAATTACATGACTCAGGATTCCTTAAACTTCTCTCTTTACTTTGGTATGATGAACTTACGAAACGATCAGTCAGAACTTATGCAAAGGTCACCCAAGAGTCGTTTAAGTACCCTCCGTCAAATATGCGCCGAACATTATTAGAAATTTCCAATAAATGAAAGTCTGCGATTCGCTGGATTTGTAACTGGTTTTTGGGTCTGCTTTCATCTTAGTTTATAACTTCTAGATATTTATTTAATCAGGTTGGTGATTTTCAGACACTTGTTAACAATACTACACATGGATACTGTTGTGTCTTATGTATGGGAACTATGAAGCATTTATCGCAAGTGAATAAATCTAAACTGTTTCGAGAAGCGTAGATTAACGAATACGTCAACAGTGCAGTAGATATGTTTGGCGCTAGCTCCGAAGCAGGTGGTTTATTTTCAAGCCTGTGCTACCGAACCTGCCCCGAAAGAGCCTGAGATTACGAATGAACATCAAAATGGCAATACGTAGAATGTGTGCGGAATGACTCGCAGTCCACATGTGCCTCATAGCCAGTGAAAATCATGGATTTGACGGTCATTCTGCTAGCATTTTATAAAGCATGTATTGCCATTCTGATGTTGATTAAGATAAGAAACTTTCAGTGAAGCCTCAGAAGGTGAGGCTTTAAAATGAATCATTAGTACACAACTTGTTGCCAAACATATGTACTGAAATTGTTAATAGATTCCTTAATAAACGCTTTATGAAATTTTGAAAACGTTGCCGGTCAACTGTCAACAGTATGTCTAAACTGAGACAAATAAATAAATGAATAAATTGTTTCGAATATCCTTACATTTACTTGGTGATCATAATTTTCTGAGTAATACCTTTTTAGGTCCTCAGAAGTCCAATTTTTGTCCTTGTTTTTGATGAACTCTTTTCACCCAAAATAGGGTTCTGGGATCTATTTACCATAAATAATTCAAATAATTTATACACTCAAGTCCAAAAGCTAAGGGATCTTCGATAGCCAGAAAGAAATATTGTATGACGGTAACACAAAACTATGGTGTGACGAAACAGAACAGTAATTCAGTAAATTGTTTATGTAATGTAATCGTATGGCTAGGGGTCCCCGTTGGGGAGACCGTTCGTCGGGTGCCGGTCTTTGAATGTGACGCCACTTCGGCCACCTGAAGTCGATGAGGATGATAGGATGATGATGAGGACAGCACAACAGCCAGTCCCTGGGAGGAGAAAATTCCCCGACAAAGCCGGGAATCGAACCCGGGCCCAGAGGATTGACAATCCGTCACGCTGACCATTCAGCTACCGGGGGCGGACATTCATCAGATCACTTACATGGGAGAAACCAAGTTTTAGTGACAGGCGCTGCAGTTGATCTTAAAAATTGTCTGAAAGCTGATATACAACCTGAAAGTCTCGGTTAGGCATAGACATGCGAGCCAAGGTTTTGTGGGCCGCCGGCCGCTGTGACAGAGGGTTCTTGGCCCTTCAGTCCGGAACCGCGCTGCTGCTACGGTCGCAGGTGCGAATCCTGCCTTGGGTATGGATGTGTGTGATGTCCGTAGGTTAGGTAGGTTTAAGTAGTTCTAAATCTAGGGGACTGATGACCTCAGATGTTAAGTCTGATAGTGCTTAGAGCCATTTGAACCATTTGGGGACCATAGTTGCTCCTTATAAGTGTCGTGATCGAGTAAAGTGCACAGAGGGCAGCCGCACATTTGGTGGTGCCATGAGGAACCGCATCTCGATCTTGGGAAGGTTGGAAAAGATCCAGGAGGCCCTTCCCGCAGCTGTAAAACATGTTTCCATCCCACAAAATCAGTCCATAAATTTCAAACCTGGGTTTAGCTTGTGTATGAGCTATTTACTGAAAAATGTGTTGCTTATAATCAAGGGAAATTTTCAGAGCATGTCTGCCTTCCTAACTGTTTTTCCGAGCTTGTAGTATAATTTATCAATTGAAAGCAATGATAACTTGGAGGTTTATCGCGGCTAGTTGGCTGGCGTTGTGCTAGGTGGTTAGGAGACAACACTGCTGCCATGAGAACAGACTTGTTCACAAGAACTCGCAGTCGATACGAAACATGCGGCAATGGTTTACGTTTGAAGCATTCGGTAACAGTTCACAACATTTATTGAGATGTTGTATTTAGATTATTGTACTACTGTTGCGTTGATGTTCCCACCTAGTAAATAATTTGTGGTCTGGCCACTCTAGTGTAACCGAACGGAATAGTTCTCACATGAAGTTAGTTGCGGAGATATACTTCATTTACGAAATTTACCGTCGTCAGGTGAACAGAGAGAAAGAGCTGTATTACTTATTACTCATTTAAATAGCCTTGATCGCAGTACAGTTCAGTAGGAACTAGCTAACCGCTCTCAGCTGACCACATACAACTTCAGATTCTTAAGATTTTTTCTTCTACAAAACAAGAAGGAGAGAAATGAAGATAATTACTTGCACAATAAGACCAAAACAACTTATTAATATTACAGTTTGTTGTCTGAATTGAAGGCGGAGGGGGGAAAAGGAAAGGAAACGGAAGGCAGTGATTGTATCGGGACTTAATGCGAAATCGGCGGCGATGAGTGAAAATGTGTTCCGAACTTGGATTCGATCCCGGTGCCTCGAACACATTAGGCAGTTGCGTTAACCACTGCGCCATCCGGACACAATGTTTATCGCCAATGCACAGACTTTCTCGGCACGCTCTCCAGCCGATCCACAGTCCCTGCCCATATCCACCATGCTCGCTAATTTCAGATTCCCGCAGGAGAATGAACGATAAGCGTATTGTGCAGCCGCAGAGAAGGTTGTGGATTCATTGCCCATCGAGGTGAGTCAATTGTATGAATGCATGGTGCTCTGTTCTTTCGGACAGCTGTAACAGGGGCCACCAGCAACCCGCACAACATACATCACGGCGGTGGTATTGCAGCCGGCCTACTAGCAGGTGAAGAGGGGCGTCACCGGTAGCCGGGCCAGCAGCAGCTCCAAGGCGGACGCACAGCCCTGATCAGCGCCCGCAGGTCGGACTGTTTCCTGCTTTCACCGAAACCAAGTTTGTGCGGCTCACACAGCACCATTACTTCGCGAGACGAGTATTTAGGCTCGCTCATCGATGGCGGCCACCAATTTCAGCGCATCCAGCAGCATTATGGAGACCTCGTCCACAGGACGCGCTACCACGATGAACTCTTCCACTCTTCGCTGTCACCATAAAATGCGACTGGCCTAACGAGAAGCTGCTGAGTGGTTAGGAGTTTTTATTTTGTTTTAACACATCTCCTACACTGGAAAGTGGCTTACTTAGTGCCAATACTGCAAAATTCATTTGTATTGTCTTTAAAGGAATTCAGCCTGTCACTGTTACGTTTTAGATCTCAGATTATTTGAGCATTCACTCTGACCAGAAAGTTCTTGTTTTTGTTCTTCAAAACTTACCTCTTGTTTTCATCCCAAATCTGTCAATTTATTGTCCGCAGCTCGTGGTCGTGAGGTAGCGTTCTCGCTTCCCGCGCCCGGGTTCCCGGGTTCGATTCCCGGCGGGGTCAGGGATTTTCTCTGCCTCGTGATGACTGGGTGTTGTGTGATGTCCTTAGGTTAGTTAGGTTTAAGTAGTTCTAAGTTTTAGGGGACTGATGACCCTAGATGTTAAGTCCCATAGTGCTCAGAACCAGTTGTCAATTTATTTCTTGTGTTGCAAACCGAATTGTTTAAATGGTACACCTAATGAATGTTTTGTGTGATATAACCGAATGAAGGGGCATACACCGATGAGCCTAAACATTATTAGCACCAGCTCAATAGCTTGCTTGTCCACTTTCGGAACACATCACTGAATGTGCGTATCAGGAATCTGACAGTTTATTGGTAACACTTCGGAGTTATTAGGCATTTGCTCTTTACGCACAGGTCATGTAATTCGCGTAAATAACGGGCCGCTGATTTTCTTACGTGGTAATGGAGCACTATAGCGACATTGGTGGGTTCTATAGGATTTACATCAGGCGAATTTTGTCGCCGGGACATCAACTTCACTTCACCATAATCCTCGTCTAATCATTTTGGCTCCGAGACACGGACAAGCGTACTGCTAAAAGATGATATCGCCGTCGGGAAATGCAAGCACGAAGGGATGCAGGTGGTTCGCAGCTGTCATCGTGTCTTCGATCGCTACCATAGGTCTCATGCAAGCGCAGAGGAATGTCTCCCACAACATAACACGGCTCCCACCAGTCTGCGTCCGCAGCGTGCTGCACGTACAGAGCTGTCGTTTACACCGATGACGGCGCTTGTGGAGACGACCAACGACCTAGTGTGGAAAAAATGTGTTCAACAGTCCATTCCCGATGGTCCCGTTCCCTGTGCAATCGTAACTGAAGATGTCCTTGCGCCAACATGTGAACATGTACTGGGTTGTCTGCTACGGAGCTCCGTGTTCCACAATGTACGATGAGCGGTGTGTTCCGAAACCTCATCTTTAGATAGAATTGTGCTCTTTCCGCAGAACTGTGACAGACGACCATCTGTCCTGCTTAGCAGAGCAGAAAAGCCTCCGAATCCCACTTTCTGTGAAGAGTTGTGGTCGTCCAACCATTTAGAGCCTAGAAGTAGTTTCGCTGTCCGTCTACCTTTTTCCGTAGGTGCTCACGAGAGTAGCACGCGAACATTCGACCAGCTTCGCCGTTTTCAAGATACACCTTCTCAGGCGCTGCCTAATAATAATGTACCCTTTTTCAAAGTCGCTTATCTCAATGGATTTCCCAATTTCCAGACACTATCTTCGTTAGGATGATCCCCCTTCCATGTCTGCTCCGCTTACATACCTTTGCTGCCACGTCACGTACCCGCAACGCCACCATGCAGCATCCAGTGCCGCGGTGGAGGTGATCATAATGGTTTGGCTTGCCAGTGTATCATACCATTTTGACTGAGCTACATCTAATAAAATTAGTGTTCAATGTTCCATTGACCCAGCATCATGTCTTACAAGTCAAAAACTTGGGGACAAACCTAATGTTTTCCTAGTCTCTGCTTATGTTTTACATACTTCTGGAGTGTGGTGTGCGATAAGGAAATTACGTGGGAGGTGATTTTGTTTGTGCTGTATAAAGACGATCTTGCTTCGCTAGTTTCCGCAGATCACGGAATTCACATGCGCAACCATGATACGAGACATGAAACATTACCATCGCAAAACACATGCTATACACTGTCACTCAGCGTACCTATAACAGTTCTAGGTGAAGTGTTGTGTGCGTTTGGCATATAATTTAGAGTCATGGTGAAGTAAGCCGTCGTATACAGTATATGCCCTTGGATTAAATGGTAACTGGCCGGGTCACTGACAGATAATTTACCAATGCAAACATCGGCCATAACTGTGTTGACAACTAATACACTATACTATTAGATACAACTTGGATTTTTAGCCCTTATTGTAGAGTATAAAGGAGTAATGTACCTATGACTCTCTTGGATCACGATGAGCATTCTTTTCTTAAGTAAACAGACCCACCACTTGCCCTAGCTATATAATGACCGTTAGTAAACAAAGCATGTAATTTATGGCCCTAATTTGAACAAGATGCTCACTTGTGCTCTCATTTTTTTTTTATTTAGGATAGAATTATTGCCCAAACGCTTTTAGCTGTGACCTTATATATGAACAAAATGGGTGCCAGAAGCCTTTAGTTTAATTAAATAAGCTGCGCATTCGTGCTCGTCCACTAGTGTAATCCGTTCCTATTTGTTCTCCACCCCCCTCCCAATTCCCATAGCACCACTCTTCAGATACCCAGCATCACGAGAGGGAACTGGTATTCCTATTCTGTATATTAGTCGCTCAGCAGCAGTAATAGGAAATTCAGGTGTTATTTGAATTTCCGACGAAGTATCGTGCTCAAAGGCATTGCCTGCAAACTTTCCAGTGTATAACGTTATTAATAACTTAAGGACCATGTCTTACAGCTCTGCTGATTTTTTTCCCACATTTCAAGAAAACACACGTAAATACAGAGCAGCAAATGTTCAACAACTACAGCCACAGTGCAATTTCTGCAACCTCTCCCCATTAAATTTTCGGGATATTTGTTACAATTTCGTCTATTCCTTTCCCAGTGTTCGACAAATACCAAATTTTCAATAAGATACACATTAATATAAAGCTATAATTGTTTACAGTGCAATATTTAAACGAATTACACTGATACCTAATAATTTAAAATTTAATATTTATCACAATGTAACAAATATACTGCTGCTACATTTTTCCTCTGTAATGGACTTATCTCTGCACTGTTAGTGTGTGACGACGCTATCAGTTCGCCCGAGAGGCTTCTGACACTGTAAGATCGTTGTAGAATTGTAAATAGCTGCAGGTAATCTGAGTAGTCACACATCTATGCACACATAACATTCTCATGCCAAGGGTCTTGCCACACTGGTAACATCAGTACCTGCGTGATCGCTGAAGTTAAGCAAAGTTGAGCCCATCTAGTACTTGGATTGTCGACAATCCGAGGAAAACTGGATGCCATCGGCTTCAAGGATACCAAGTCGCTGAAGTGGCGCCCAGTTGAAAGATTTGCAATAGGCCATGGTGACACACGACACACGACACTTTGTTTTACATACAGATAAAATAACACTGATGGCTTCCTTGCTTTAACAATTATTGTGTACATGGATGCACTCTACCAGCCACGGTGTAACAAAAAGGAAGTAGGACAATAACTTCTTCTTTACTTAAAATAAAAATGTGAGAAGAATTTTCCAGTAACACATACAAAGTGCGCCCATCTACACTATGCTGAAAGCATCACAACTTATCTCCATTGCCACCACTGACTGAGTCTTCCATAATATATCAAGATTAAACGAGTAATGACTGTAAAATTGGTTCGATTCCACATTGGGCGCCAGCTGCAGATACCAGTTTTAAATTTCTTGAAATAAGACAGTCTCGGTTACAAAACCCTATTATTTACAAGAAATGACACGCCAATTTGATGATGCCCCAAATAGATGAAACGCGTCATTTCTGGTAAATAAAAATATTTTGCAACTGAGGCTGTCTTATTTAAAAAGTAATGACCGCTTTGACCTCTTCGTTGTATAATTCTGCTGAAAAATCATCTTTCTCAACACACCTAATTTGCAACACATCAAATGAACAGATATTACAGATCATCTATCGCAATCAATTGGGAACTGCAGACCGACTCTATACTTCTATCTTATCAGAGCACACTCGACAGCAGTTGGCTAAAATCTATATGTTAATCTACAGGTATATAGTAGATACACATTCCATCTCATCACCTTAATAGTGCAGTGGTATACAATTTACATGAAATGAAATATCAATTATACGTGACAAAATGCATTAACGGGATCTGTTGATACATAGATCAAATGATTAAAAATTCACATCTCATTATGTTTTGCCAGTTTTAATATTCTGAAGTAATGATTGTTGACTAACATAGTAACCATAAACTGAAGTTCCAGTTATGGCAAATGGCCCTTCTCTTGTTCAAGTTGCAATATCATATCGATCAGATATAAAGTGTGTCAGGCCCAAGAGTTGTCAGACACATCCTTTTCCTTTGTTGCTAGTACCATCCATCACTATATCATTCAAGAATGGCCCATTGAAAGAATGTCTGTAGGTTGATCTCCATAATTTGTTGTTGAGATCATTTCCTGAGATGCGTAGGACGAAAACGATACAAAGGATCCAGCTGTTATTACATGTCCATTAAATCTTCTGGAAGCTGTCAAGACTGTTATACTGAAAGCAGCATCAGAACGCCAAGTGACTGCAAGAACTTTCGACAATGCTTTCATGTGTTAAAACTACTTCTGGGAAGAAATGGAACTTCTATCCCTCGCTTGCAGAGATATTGCTGCTTGTGTTAAATGTGGACTTTCCTCTTCCTTGTGTGTCGTTGCAGGTGTTTCAGCTACAATAAAAGTTACGAAATCGAAGTTCTTCTTAGAAAATACTGTTAGTTTATTACATATTTCTTGTATATTTATGGTATGCATACTAGTGAATGAAGCACTATCGTTCTCTCTTGTCAAATAGTAGTTCCTTTTTTCCTACATGATTCACACTTGGTCTCTTCTCACCTTGACTATGACTACACCATTAATTTTAACACATTCTTCCAAAAACATAACTGGTTAGCATTAAATGATCATGATTTTAGAGTCGAAATGTAGAACTGCCACATAATACCATCGTTTGTCCATGTAGACGGTCTTCTATGGGATTAAGAAAACACTATTTCATTCTTTGCAGAGTGCTATCGCTAAGACAATCGAATCTGTACTGTACTGTTCTGTATTTTCTGTTAACTGGTTTAATGTGATGTGGGAACTGTACATGACATGAATTCTGGCTATGATTGTAGCATGATCTAAACACTACCTTCGAAAAGCACTAGTCTGCATTAAACGATCCTGATTTTAGTATCAAAGTGTAGAACTGACAGAAATTACCAGCGTTTGTCGACGTAGACAGTCTTCCATGTGATTGAAAACATAATTTTATTCTCGGCAGAGTACTGTCGTTAAGACTTGTAATACACAGTTCATATCATCCAGTAACAGATGCCTTTCAGTATAGGTATAGGTCTTCAGGGGCGGAATGTACACGCCACTAAACCAGTAACAACTCGATTCTGCATTGAGTTGTGTTACAGCGAAAAAAATATCAGATTCTTTCACCACACAAACCATCCATAACATACCACTTATAAAGTCTGTCTACAGAAATGGACACTTCGCAACAACTGAAGTGCACCATCAAGTCCAAATGTCAGGGTATGTTGACAGATGGTATCGCTCTGTTGCAGAATAATGTTGTACAGTCCTGATTTCTCCCCATGTGGTTTCCATATTTTTCAGAACCCGAAAGAAAGAAATTCACAGCCATGAATTTGCTTTGGACAAAGAAGTGCACGTATGGGTACAATAAATATGCCAGAGGCAATCACACACATTGGTCCATGATGTCATCGACTGTCTTGTTACATAGTGGGAAAAATGTATTACCAGATACAGTGAATGCTTCTCAAATAAAAAACATTTTACGTTTTTCACCTGTCTCGTTTTCATTTGACTCCCCATTGTAGGAATACAGCAGCAACTATATCGGTAGAAAAAATACATATTGCACCACTGGGGTAGTGAACAGTATGCATACAGTGATAAGTGTGGGTACGCAGTCTCTCTTTGGTGGCTAACATCTTCTAAGGGCCTGATAATAAAACACGGTTCTACTTCTATGACATATGGCAGAACACATATGCATGGTAGCCTACACTATACTTCGACATGTAGCACAGAAATCTGGATATTCTGCATTAGACAGATACTGTGATAGAGGTAGCAGGAAACACGGCATAATGAAATATGCCCAAAGGATGTAGCTATTTTCTTGTTAACTCTATACATCAACATTCTCTATTGAGACAAATAATACCTAGCTAGGAAAATTCTTAATACGGTTACACCATAATCGTAGCACTGTCATCGAAAAAACCGGTATGTGTTACGCAGTTCCGTATCAGCCATTAGCAAGCGCACTTTACAGCATCGAGCATAGCAAGCCAGATGCCTTTTGGACAGTCCTCTAATCTGTATCAACGTGTTTCAAGGAAAAAAATTGTATTTCATTAACACATGTGACATAGCTATTACAATTGGTTGCCTATACCTATACCTCATATTATGGTAATTCATAGATACAACTAGAAAAAAAGCAGTACATGCTACATATAATACGAAGATAACACATACGTTTGCTTTAATACAGGGATGATGGAACATTCTGAGTCACATATCAAATTACAGGGTTACACAACAATATAGGTGACACATGACAGATGAGGTCACATCAGGGAGCGCAAAGGAGGATTGTGTAGGCGTATGCTTCTCTCGGGAACACTTCACAAGTCTGTCTATACTGCTTGTGTATGGGATCATAATATTAAAACCTTGTCAGTACGCACAAAGTTTTGGACGATGTGCCTGTCTATAAGAAGATAGCAGCCAACACCAGACGGTTATAACGAATTATATGGGGGAGGGATGATTACTACAGGGACACATACAACTGTAGTTTTCGCATATAAATGGGCGAAAAGTACATTGCCATTTGATCACACTACTGATGGAAACAGTAACAATAGTAACAGCATGGAAGAAGAAGTGGCTTACAAAAGCAGTAGTTTTTGGTATTGCTTATCAGCTTGGATTAATAAGGAGTCTGATGAAGAGCGGTACAGAGCCAGTTCTATACTAATAGCAAAATGTTAAAGAAAGTCATATATGTTCCTCGCTACAAGAGAGTTTTACTGCTGGAAATGCAAGGTGTATGTTGAAGTTGATGCATGACTTATTCGTAGACATGTTTCATAGAATGACTACACTGAGGAATTATGGGTGTTTACCGACAATCATTGTTTAAAACTGAATGAAGAATGTACATGGGTTAAATTTCAGGCGTACTTTCTGGCACACGCTGTATGGTGACATGCAAGTGTTGCAGATCTTGATTTTCGATATTGCACTAGTATCGTCTGAAAACAAAATACTGTGGGTGTTCTAATAACTAACAGGCCGACTTACATGCTGCACTTGAGTGGCTGTAGATCTCATCCACATGTCACTTAGAAGTGCTAACACTACAATTAGGACCAAAATATAGGTACTGGGTTTGTTTCTGAAATAACTACCCCTATGCTTATCAACTCTTCCCATGGGGGACTGAAAGGTACTCACTGCTCTACCTGGAATACAGTATCAAGGTCATGCGATTCTTGAATAGTACATGGGGAAAAACGAACAATGCAGTCATTAAATCCTAACTCTTTTCATACTCTTAGAGGAACGCTGCATGATTTGTCACTGGTTGCGGCTCACCCAAAAAGTCGCTGCACCAATGTAAATGATACAAAGGACAGTGTCAGACGCTGGCCGGAGTGGTCGACCGGTTCTAGGCGCTACAGTCTGGAACCGCGCGACCGCTACGGTCGCAGGTTCGAATCCTGCCTCGGGCATGGATGTGTGTGATGTCCTTAGGTTAATTAGGTTTAAGTAGTTCTAAGTTCTAGGGGACTGATGACCTCAGCAGTTAAGTTCCATTGTGCTCAGAGCCATTGGAACCATTTTGAACAGTGTCGTAAGCTCTTTCACATTGTCCACACTGTATTTTATTTGCGCTGTATTGTACAGGTACATCCCATCTGAAAAAAAGACAGTGTATTTCTCGCAAATTTCTATTGGTAAGTATAAACCGCTTTCAACTAAGCCTCTTGTATCATTATATCGTCACTATCATGTATCTGACGTAGCTGTCATATGCCTATGATAAACGAGATTAGGTCACACACGGAGGCACCCAGACAACCATTTTATCGTTTGTTTTTCGATCAGTAAGTTACTGGGTTAGGAAAGAGAAGCGATAATACTGCTTTATTATACCCTCTGCCACGCACTGTACAGAGGGTTGCAGGTTATTTGTTTGGATTCAGGCGTATGATCTTGCATTTGGCTATAAGAAGGTAATAGAGAATTACGGGAGACCTAGACGGGCTACCCACCACTAAGATGCTAGGCTGCATTACGTCTGTATTGTGCACTGATGGATTAGTATAAAGATCTTCGCCAATTGCTGTCAAGTGTGCTCCAGTAATATAAAATTACAGCATTGTTCTGCAGCTCTAAATTATGTGTGAGACGTGTTCTGTAATATGAAACTGTTTAATATGTATTGCGTTTTGAGAAAAGACAACTTTTCAGCAGAATTACTCAGTGAAATGGTCGAAACAATCATCACTCGTTCAATAGTGATACATTATGGAAAAATCTCACAGAGACATGGTTGCAGCACTGGATGTCTTGTCGTCTTACATATTTGATTCTGTGTGAGCGAGACTTGGCCTGGAGGGCTCTGCTTCTGGTCCAGGCAATATCAGGCCTGTGTGGTGCCAGCACTCAGCTTTGACATTCGCTGTAGTGGCTAGCTAGTCTTTAGACAATGGTGTAAGCGATTAGAGATGGTTTGTGATGCATATGATGCTGTGCAGTTGAGTGAACTTTGGAAACATTGAGAGGGTATACCATATTTTTTGTTTGTTTTTCCACAGTAGATAAAGCCACTATGATATGAGAGTCGTTCAATCCAACACTACTATGTGCTATTAGAGATATAGATGCACATGTAGACTAAGCATTTTTTCATTACATGTAGCAGGGGTCTCACTATTTCTTGATGTAGTTCATTTAAAAAATCACTACCATAAAGATATACTTATTTGATTAGTTATCATTACAGCTCATCTTCTTCGAGTAATGGAACTAGCATGCACTAACAGCATACCAGTGTCAGTAATTGACAGAAATTTAAGTACATTCACCTCGTATCAAAATCACTTCTCCAACAGGAAGAGGTCACGCCATTTTATAGTAACATTTGTGTTTACTTTGGCTACACTGGTTTATGTAGTTTAATTATTCCAGAATTTGGTACTATTTCAATTTTTTCTCAAAGCATAGAAACTGGGTCATTTGGACCACTAGGAATAATTTAAGCTGTATTATCAACTGGATTAATAGCATTTATTGAGCGAATACATTCTGTACCTACCCTAGGTACAGACGTTGAAACACAACGAAATTAACTTTTTTTATTTTCATCAGTCTTCTCAGTAGTTTGATGTGGCCCGTCACGAATTCTATATTTCCATCTAGTACAATGGAAGTCATTCCCTCACGTCTTAACACATGTCCTATCACCCTTTACCTTCTCCTTATCAGTGTTTTCCACACACTCATTTCTTCTCCGATTCTGTGCAGAACCACCTAATTTTCTACATTCGTCTGTAACACCACATCTCAAATGCTTCGATTCTCTTCTGTTCCGTTTTTCCCACAGTCCATGCTTCAGTACCATGCAATGCCATACTCGAGACGTACGCTCTCAGAAATTTCTGCAACAAATTAAGGCCTATGTTTCATACTAGTAGCCTTTTCTTGGCCAGTATTGGACTTCTTGCCATTGCTAGTCTGCTTTCGATGTCCTCCTTGCTCCGTCCGTCATTGGTTATTTTACTGCCAAGGTAGCTGAATTCCTTAACTTCATCTACTTCGTGACCACCAATCCTGATGTTAAGTTTCTCGCTGTTCTCATTCCTAGTACTTCTCATTACCTTCGTCTTGATTTACTCTCAATACATACTCTATACTCATTAGACTGTTCATTCCGTTCAGCAGACCATGTAATTCTGCTTCACTTTCACTCAGGATAGCAATGTCATCAGCGAATCGTATATTGATATCCTTTCTCCTTTAATTTTAGTACCACTCCTGAACCTTTCTTTTATTTCAAACGTTGCTTCCTCATTGTACAAATGAACAGTAGCAGTGAAAGGCTACATCCTCGTCTTACACCCTTTTTAATACGAGCACTTCGTTCTTGGTTGCCCGCTCTTATTATTCCTTCTTGGCTGCTGTACATATTATATATGGCTCGTTTCTCCCTGAAGCTTGCCCCTACTTTTCTCAGAATTTCGAAAATCTTCCACCATTTTACATTGTCGAACGCATTTTACAGGTCGACAAATCCTAAGAACGTGTCTGGATTTTTCTTTAGTCTTGCTTCCATTATTGGCTGTAAAGCCAGAATTGCCTATTTCGTGCCTTTACCATTCCTAAAGAAAACTGATTGTCGTCTACGATGTCCTCAATTTTTTTTCCATTCTTCTGTGTAGTACTCTTCTAAGCAACTGGGATGCATGAGCTGTTAAGCTGATTGTGCGGTAATTTTCGCACTTGTCAGCTCTTGCCGTCTTCGTAATTTTGTGGATGATGCTGTTCCGAAAGTTAGTGGGTATGTCGCCAGACTCATACATTCTACAAACCAACGTGAATAGTCGATTTGTTGCAACTTTCCCCAATGATTTTTGAAAGTCTGATGAAACGTTATCTATCCCTTCTGCCTTATTTGATTTTAAGTCCGCCAAAGCTTTTTAAAATTCTGATTCTAATACTGGATCCCCTGTCTCTTTTAAATCGACTCCTGTTCCTTCTCCTATCACATCAGACAATATTCCCCCTCATAGAGGCTTTAACGCATTCTTTCCACCTATCTGCTCTCTCCACTACGTTTAAAAGTGGAATTCACGTTGCACTCTTAATGTTATCAGCCTTGCTTTTATTGTCACCGAAGGTTGTTTTGACTTTCTGTATGCTGAGTCTGTCCTTCCGACAATTATTTCTTTTTCGATTTCTTCACATTTCGTCTGCAGCCATTTAGTCTTAGTTTCCCTGTACTCCCAATTGGTTTCATTCCGCAGCAACCTGTATTTCTCTATTGCTGAATTTCCCGGAACATTTTTGTACTTCCGCCTTTCATCGATCAATTGAAGAATTTCGTCTGTTACCTATGGTTTCTTTGCAGTTACCTCCTTTGTACTATGTTTTCCTTCCCAAATTCTGTGACGGCCCTTTTTAGAGATGTCTGGTACTGTCTACTGAGGTATTCCTTATTACTGTATCTACAGCCTTAGAGAACTTCAAATGTATCTCGTCATTCCGTAGTACTTTCGTATCGCACTTCTTTGTGTATTGATTCTTCCTGAGTAATGGCTTAAACTTCAGCCTACTGTTCATTACTACTATATTGTGATCTGAGTCTATGTCTGCTCCTGAGAATGCCTTACAATCCAGTATCTACTTTCTGAATCTCTGTGTGACTATGAAGTAATCTAACTGAAATCTTCCCGTATCACTATAGCTTTTCCAGGTATACCTCCTCCTCTTGTGTATCTTGAACAGTATATTCGCTATTACTAGCTGAAACTTTTTACAGAACTCAATTAGTCTTTCTCCTTTTTCATTCCTTGTCCCAAGCCCATATTCTCCTGTAACCTTTCCTTCTACTTTCTCTGCAACTGCTTTCCAGTCTCCTATGACTATTAGATTTTCATATCCCTTTACATACTGTACTGCCCTTTCAATGTTCTCATACACTCTCTCTGTCTCTTCATCTGCAGCTTGCGACGTAGGCATGTGTACCTGAACTATCGTTGTCGGTATTGGTTTGCTGTCGATTCTGATAAGAACAACCCTATCACTGAACTGTTCACAGCAACACACTGTCTGCACTACCTTCCTATTCATATCGAATCCTACTTCCGTTATATCATTTTCTGCTGCCGTCGATATTATCCTATACTCATCTGACCAGAAATCCTTGTCTTCTTTCCACTTCACTTATCCCTACTATGTATATATTGAGCCTTTGCATTTCCCTTTTCTGATTTTCTAGTTTCCCTACCACGTTCAAGCTTCTGACATACCATGCCCCAACTCAGTGAACATTATCTTTCCGTTGCTTTTTCAATCTTTTTCTCATGGTAAGCTCCCCCTTGGCAGTCCCCTCACAGAGATCCGAATGGGGAACTATTCCGGAATCTTTTGCCGTTGGGGAGATCATCATGACACTTTTTCAATTACAGGACACATGTCCTGTGAATACACATTGTGTGTCTTTCATGCAGGGATTTCCATTACCTTCTGCATCATCATGCCGTTGATGATTGCAGATTCTTCGGCCTTTAGGGGCTGTTTCCCATCCCTAGGACAAGAGAGTGCTCTGAACCTCCATCCGCTCCTCCACCCTCTTTGACAAGGCCGTTGGCAGAATGAGGGATGACTTCTTATACCGGAAGTTCTCGGCCACCAATGCTGATTATAAGTCAAAATTTAAGCAGCAGCAGGATACGAATCCAGGACCAAAGACGTTTTGATTATGAACCAAAGACGCTACGCCCTTTTTTGTTGACCTCATTTTGTTCGTAATTTATCGCTGTATTTGTTCGTGGTGGACGTCCTCTGACACTTGTTCAAGTTCAGTGTTGATCCATTAACTCAGTTTTTTGTGTTAAGAGGGCAGCTAACCCTCTGACTGAACACGCTGAGCTACCATGTCGACTATTGAATTTGTAGATTATTAGAGAACAAAATTTAAGTTCAATCCACCATCACTGTTAGAATCTGCTTTCACGTCCCTATTTACTTTTTCAAGTTTAGTAAGTTTAACACTAACAAATTCACTTCTTGATTCTCTTTGCTTAACACTTACAATGTAGTTTTAAACTAAAAATATGTAGTACATGTATAGTAGTATTTTCAGATGCAAGACGTGTTTTTAATGGTACACTTCATTTAAAGAGTTCACTATAGATATCACATGATTAAAAACCTAAATTTCGATTGTATTCACTGCAATGAATGTAGCAATATTTCTTCAACACTTCTTAGGATTAGCAGGTGAACTTCCATGATTTTCTGATAATCCATATTCTGATACATCATAAAATATTATATATAATCTAGAATTTACTGTCTCATTTGTTGCAGTTATCACTGCATTATTACTGTATGAAAATGAATACTTGCAAACTGGACAGGAGATGTGTTGAGAGCCAATGTATCCACAGAAACCAAACAACAACATAAGCTTCCAGAAGAAAAAAAATTAATGATCTCTATTCAGTTCGACACTATATTTTTGTAGGTTTGTGCCATTGGTTGTAGCTGTATAACTAAAGGCGTGACTTTGTAATAAAACCTTATAAATTTCATCTGTATCATTATTATAGAGACCTTGAGCCAGTTATCCTTCTGTGACTATTACATGAGCTTTACAGTAATTAATTTTATTGAAAAGTATGATCTTCATTCAATATTAATTTTAACTCACACAGTTCAAAATGTGGTCATTTAATAGAATCTGTTTGAACATCCCAAACAGCCATCATGTTTATGTCTATTGTTCTACCAACACTCCATTAACTACTATATGACACTATTTATGCAATAATTTCAAGAAAAAGAACTATACAACAAATATGTTGAAGTTATGAGTACTCAGATTTTTTTTAGCTGTTTGACTATTACATACTTTAAGAAATATTTGTAGAATTTGATTAATTTCATACATCAGATGTAGATCACTGAAGATTTTGACCTGCATGTACAGTAGTTTGAATCTCATCAAGACCATCAGAATATCCAAGAGTAGTTCTAACATTAGGTGTTACGATTTGTCCACTACTCAGTCCATCAAACAAAGTAACTTTTCCAATAAATAGTCTTGAGATATTCGTAGGGCAGTGTTCGTTAATTTGTGGAGCTGAAATTATTTCATACCAATTGTTACAAAGTGATTCTTTAAGCCAGTCTAAGGAATTTCCTAAAATTGAAATATACAAGTATCAATGTCTAATTGTTAAAAATTTGTACCCTTTGAGCATCATATGACTTAATGTAAACTAGAAAATAGTGAATTTACAACCACTGCTGATAAGAGATAGCATTCTCAGTAAATCAGATAGCACCTCTCAGATGATTCCTCTCAATTATTCTTATTTTTATTGTTTCAGTTTCTCATTTAAAACAATATGTGTTTCAAAAAGTAAATTAAAAAACAAACAGTAACAGACCTATTCTCACCATTTGATTCATCAGCCACTATATTTAATATAGGCCTACTGAACAGGCATATTCTTCTCATTGTTATTAATCCCTCCATTACTCTAATTAACAATACCACAGATTTATTTTATTTGTAACTTATTAAACATAACAATATGTGATTACACAAAACATTGTTTATAGCAAAGTCACGTCGTTCAACATTACTGGTTTTCATTTTAATGTTCATTATGATATTAATTAACAAATTCGGAATTAAGTTCAAATACTCTTACACAAGAACTAGTGACCTAACAGTAACATTTGCCACAATGACAACAATATGACTGAGATTCATTTTGTAATGATGAACTAGTCTTAGTCATGCATTTAGCATCGCTGTGTCAGTACAATTTATAATATTATATGAAACAAACGGAATATGATTGGGAATATTATCACTTCCATTTGCCTTATTTATAGATTCTTCCATCACTTCTTGATAGAACATTTTCATATTGAGTGTTGAATAACAGTGTTATTCAGCCAACAATTTCATTTACAGTACAGTTGCAGCACACTGATTAACACTATTAGGCAAGGCAAGACCAACAACAGGAACAAATTTAATTATCAAATTTTATGTCATCAAAATTTATTGGCTAAATGTCCACTCCCATTAGCTGAGGTCAGTGCAGTAGAATGCCACACCAAGGGGCCTGGCTTCGATTCCTGGCTGGGGCAGGAGATTTTCTTCGCTCAGGGACTGGGTGTTGTGTTGTCCTCATCATCATTTCATCCCCATCTCTGATGTGCAAGTCACCCAATGTGGCGTTGAATGCCGTAAGTACTTGCCCTCAGTGGCCGAACTTCCCCATTTGGGGGACTCCCAGCCCACAGTGCCATACACTTATTTCCATTGGCTAAATATTATATAAATACTAATCAGTAGTATTAAGAATTAAGTCCTGAGTATTCTTCATTTTAAGAATTCTATACTCCACAAAATTCAGAAAAGTGTCATTGTTAAAAATTCATTTATCTCCATGAGCTGTATGAAGTACAGTCAGATACTCCCATCACTAGCAAGATTCCCAGATATGTGCTGAAACAACAGGTTGACATCAGCTCAGATGTCAACTCTGTTCCAGTGCCATTATCCTTCATATCAAGGACAAGTTACAATAATTGTGGGCCACCTTCCCTCAGGAGAAGATACAACAGCTTTATGACACACATAAAAACTGAATCAGTGTACACATCAAAGCAATAAGTGTGCAATGTCATACTTGTAAATGAGCTCATACTCTCAAGCTGTTTCTAAATTTCACTCGTTAACATCACATATCCTCTCCAACTATGAGTTTTGACTTTGTTTCCTCTCTCTTTCTGGATACTTACACTTTTTTGTTAGTATATTATTATTAATCCTAGAACCAGCAGTAGCAGTAATTTGGACAAATGTATTCTCCATTTTAAGAACTCTACACGATAGAGAATTCACAAAAATACCTTACTTTAACAACTGACTCAAATCGCATATTTAACTCATTAGATTACAGACCTTCACATTACGGGAAGAAAATGGAGTAATACATGTAGCATCAAGCAACCACTCATGCCAACCTTAGAAAAAAGGCGCATGACAAACACATTAGCAAAGTCCTATCGTATCGTATAAATGAACGAGTGCTATTAAAGACCCACTTCAAACCATCTTTGATTCATCATAAGAATCGCAAGTGGCAGCACTTGTATGAAGGACCATATATTATCTTAAGAAAGCCGCACATTGGTTGCTATCTATTAGCTGACCCTGTATCTGGACGAATAAAAGGATTGTTTCATCACGCAGACTTGAAGAAATACAGAGTCAACCACTGAAAATATCAGTTAAGTTAAGCTGCTAAAATAAAATATACACACACTAGAAGTTGTCATACTATGGATGAAGTACCAACGTATGTAAGAGTAATGCACAGGACTAACACCCTGTTGACCTGCCACAGCAAGATAAGTAATTTATATGAGCACCTTAAGTAAAACACATTTATTGTAGGAGAGCAAGATTTGCCTTAGATGTAAGTTAGTTTTAAGTTAATTGAGCCATGAACGGCCACAGCCGAAAGAGCTGACAAATAAATATTATAGTAGGGACGTGCTAAGTGCCACCTGCTACCACTAGTTTTAAGTATAGCAAAGCTCTCTCCTCTTGAATGAAATAAATTAAAATGATCATTCAGGCCAGAATGATTGTTTGTAGGAAAAAAAAATTTTTTATTAAGGTCGCTTACTCTAATGAGGTAAATGTTATGTTATGCATAAGGAGTGTGTGACAACAAATTTTATGAGACCACCTATGAAACGCAGCAGGCAAAAGCAGCAGCTTAGCATATAAGAATCAAGTAAGTCAATAACGATCCAGGTAGCAGGAAAGAAGTGCGCAACTACATTATTTTATTATAATACGGAGAAAACCATATATGCTCATAACAATTTTACGGCACAGTGCAGCTGAAATACCTGCAAAGATCATTTATAAATAAACTAATTTAGTACTAGAAATATCTATTTCAGGTCCTCGAGATACGACGATTTTTTTTTTTTTTTTTTAGGAAACCAATTTTAAGATACATGGAACAGAAGATAGTTAACAGGCACAGTTCACTGCTAATGCATGGTTTAAGTAATTTTAGATATACATAGAAAATTGTTTAGAGAGCTGGATCAGGCGACAAGGAAACTACTGTATCGATTTAATTATACTATTTGTCATGAAAAACTAAGGTGATAATAATTTATGTTAAGCTCATCATATCATACGTCATTAACACTGTGTCTTCAGATCTCTTCACTCCATAAAAGTCTTTTGTGTTTTCCTCTAACCAGTATTCTTACCATCCTACCTTACCCAGTAGAGAAGTGAATTTTACGAGCTGGTTGCATGATTGATACATACAGGCTATACGAATGGATAGTCGTGACACATTGGTTGTCGACGGGCTATGCTTATTCTCCGCTAATTGCAAGTTCAATTAAGATTTGTTATGTGCAATTTCATGACAGGGAACACCAAGCTTCCCAATTTCCCTAATGGTAGTTTGAACACGAACTGTTCATCACGTCAACGAAGCCACATTGACTATGTCTTCAAACTAACGACGTAATAGAGAGAAAATAAAAGAGCTGAACTTGAGAAAAGAGTAACTATTCTAAAAAGAAAAGAATAACAAGATTTCGAACAAAGTGTAAACCTAAAGTGCCTTGGAAGCACAAACTACGAACAAGAGACACGCTTTTCGTCAGGCCTTGTAGTCGCAGAGACTAAATATTTCATTGTAAATAATTTTTAGACATGATATATATACTAAATGTTAACTGTACTTTGTAGTAATAATGCAGTCAGTAATAAATGGTCACGTATATGCTGCTGTGTGTGAACCGACTATAGACAAGTAATTATGGACACATATAAATATGGTGCGTGTGAACCTTAACACGACGACCAAATAAATGTGAACACGAATTAATAACAACGTGTTAACTGAAAAGGTGATAACTCCAAGGACACGTGTGAAATACAGCGTTGTTATAAGTACTTGTACCACGAAACCACGACGTAGAAAGCCCAAGAGTGAAAGTGAATAAGTGTACTTACCACAAACGGTACTGTACGCCTTTCCACGGACACATTCTTCGAAACAGCTGCGGGAGTCGCCGCATCTGGCTGCTTCCGTAATCCAGAGTCGTTGAAAAACTGTGTAAAATCTCACACCACGGCTAGTTGACACCAAACGCTCTGCTTGTCGCAGAATACTGCTGCTAGCGTTGTGGAACTCTCAAGTTATTATCACGTGATTGTGACAAACGGACGTAACACTGTGTACGCTGAGCGCTCAACAATCAATTTTTCTTTGCACAACGAGCGCGGATGCCATATGTGTTTGAAATGCATTCAAAATAAAATATGATAAAGCAATGAATTAAGCACTCATGTACCTTGTGAAATTATAAAGACACTAGTCGGAAGAGTCTTGAGCTCGATTTTGACAATTACTACCGAATTTACTGACCAGGCCGAGTAATGACGAAAACGTGTCGAACCAAATAAAACCAGAAAAATAGATAAATATGAGAACTAAGCATTCCTAAGAGAATGAGACCCTATGTACATAAACAATTGTTATCCTTACGTAATCCAGTTTTCTTTTAGACTAAGTTATTAGTAAGTAAGCACATTCTAATACAGATTTTTTTTTTTGTATTTTTCATGTACGAAAACATAAATGGAAGCACGGACATGTGTCAAGTGAAATAGAGACCGCCACCATACGGCTCAACATGTTGCAGAACCAATCTTCCAGTTCCTGACCCACGACGTATTTCCAACGCAACGTCACACCACGACAACTACTCCAACTTCCACAGTGAAAGTGATGCCCTACTTTTCCTCCACTGTGAAAGTGTAATCAATTTCCCTACTCAAGTGTAGTGCTATCATTTATACCCGAAGTTCTACCACTTCCAGTGCAACTAATACCTACCCAAGTGTAGTGAAACATTTTTTTTCAGGTCATGAAAGCCACAAATAAGTAAAGTGCTACGTATATACTGCATGAAATCTTCGACGAAAAAACGACAAAAATATTCCTGTAATATGTCACTGAAAAACAAGAATGTCAATTTTTTGTAACATATTTTTTCCACGAGTGCACACAGCACCCAGACTTCCTGCGAAGTCAAGTAATTTATTTGTTTGTTATTTTTTAATGTTTATTATGCCATGTATAATGTATCTATGTATGTGTACCTTTATCTTAATTTCATTATCTTTTACCGGGAACTGAACATTTGTTATCCTTGTACAATACATTAGAAAGAGCACAGTTCAATTGTCATGCAGTACCCCTATGGACAAATTACTATCAATTTCAGTCATACGAATATACTTACCTGATACTCTGTACGTTAACCACTTTGCCTGATGCAGTGTGTAAAATCTATTGTAAAGAATTTTTGCAAGTATTACTAACTTGTTTCACGAAAACAATAATATCACGACTACGCGTGAGTCGCGATGATCCTGACGGAGTCATCGCTCCTCACGCGGGAAGCAATGTGATATTATTGGATTTCAGACATTTTGCATATTAGAAAAGGACAGCCACCGAGCTGTAGTCTGTAATGATACTAAGCATGACAACGCGAGAGTAAAGAAACGAAATCTGTTTATAACATGCGCTTATACCAAGACGCCCGGCGAGCATTTAAAAGGTACTTTTAAACACTATGACTCGCTGGGCGCAGATATTTAAAATCATTGTCGCAGTGCTTGATAGCAAGAAGCTGCGAAACAGAAGAAAGAACAATTCATCATTTGTTAGGAAAATTCTAGAGTCTTCATAGTTAGTTGTACTTCTGGTCGCGGATATGTTATGTGCTTCATTACTTTTGATGTTTGGTCGCCGACTTGTTAAGACGTGTTGTGTAGCACCGCTACAAGTTATATTTATTTTAGTGTGAAAAACCACGTTATCACCAAGAAAAACAAAAACGCTTTGTAAACTTTGTGACGATAAAAAATACTTACGCGCACGCCAGGACATTTAATTTTTACAAAATATCACACATACAAAAGCAGCGATTGTTGGACTGCTCCATGTATGAGAAAAACATAAAAAAGTAAGTTTTGTATTCATTGTAAATTTGTAAATGTTTATAGTTTAACGCCTCTGTTCTTTGAGAATATATTGATGCTTCACTGTACAGAAAATCTATGCTTATTCTTTTCTTTAAATTAACCACAAATAATGTTTATGTTTAAATGAACTTTGTTACAGGTTCGCTCTTTATCGCAGTGTCTCGATTGTATTTGGGAGACCATTAATGTGTTCAGTTTCCGATATGACAACTTTTTTTACAACATTTCACTGTTTTGCATTCATTTCCAATTTTTTATTATTATTCAAATAGGTCCCTTAGGTAATTTCATTGAAGAGTCTGATTGCGTGAAAGCAATCTGGGTTAAGAGGTCATTTGAGAAACTATTTTCGCGCAATCAATCTGTACGTCTCCTGAATACAATCGAGAACCGACGCATCGTCGATCATTCATTAATTTTTCTCTCTTTCGAAGTCGTACAAAAAAAAAAACGGCCAAGGAGAACTGCCGTGAGTACGCAATCTAGTGTTAAAAGGTTGCATTCTTTATCTTGTCAGCAAACATTGCCTTAAATTATCATCATCAATGTTATATTTGGTTAAATACGAAAAGCAAAAACCTTTTAACGCTAGAAAGAGAAGCTAAATGATACAAATTAAATCATAACTGGAACTCAAATTACACTCCTTCCTCTAATTTAATAAATATAAAATGTGGTTCATGAAGAAACATATCAAGGATTACATACAGCAACTTCATCAATAGAATTATCTTGACAATGATTTCATTTCTTGAACTGGAGTTTCATTTTTTGTGTCGTTCTTTTGAGTGGTTTTCAAAGAGTTTAGCATGATCTAGGAACATTAAGACTACCAACAGAAACACAACTTCTTAATCCTTTCTGAAGTCCACTGGTTAATAGAGATTTCTCCTTGCATCAGATGTACCTGCAACATGATGTTATCACAGACTTGTTGAACATAATCATGTAATCACTTTACAGTGAAAACTTTTCACAGTATTACTACAGTTATGTGTCACTGTACTACTATCACATGAATACTGAAAATCTCTCCATATTATTGCCACTGCATTGTTATCCAAGTATCTGGAGTATTTTTGTTTTCTCACTCAGTGAACAAATTGTCAACCAGCTGTCATCTTCCATTGGTAATATTTAGTCAGTTCACAGTGATTCTATTATGTTTTGGAAGCACAGTATGCATGTGACATAGTATGCAGGTATTTGAGCCTGAGTAAGAAAAACTGATTATAACAGCGGACATGAAGAGGTGTTGCTGTAGCACCAGCTGGACACCACAGGTAATAATTTTTATATTTTTTACATATTTCTTTTTATTGAATTCATATGTGTATGACATATAAAGCAGGCACTCCTGGAGAATACTGTAAAAGAACAGCGATAGTTAGAACAGGAAATATGCATGAAACCTGTACCTGTTCCCACATACTCAGAGAGTAGTAATACTTCCAAGTTCAGTCATTCCAGGATCAGGCAGAATACGTCAACACCAATCACTTCTTGTTGCTAACACTGTAATGATCAAAAAAAGGCTATTCGATTATATCGTTTCCCATTCATACTTTATTAAGACACACATTTACACTCCAGTAATGTACAAACGTCGTAATTCTAGTTTTCTTCACAGTTTCAGCTCTGGGAATTAACTGCCGTGCAGCAGAGCCTGGGCATATGACTTAAGGTTGGCAGTGGGCAGTCGGCGACAGCAGCTGCACTCGGAATCTGCAGTGTGAAGTGGAAGTAGCCACATCAACTTGAGCTAGCACTGGAGGTCGATATGAGCAATAGCTGACGAACCTTTCATTTGGTACTGGCCTCATATGATGTGACAGCCATGCTTGTCCTTGTTATTGGCGAGACTGGTCAAAGGCTTGATTGCAGTCGTCAGCTGAGCATCCTGCACCGACGGTAACAAGGGAAATGCAGTTACATGGAGAAACGAGAAGACATTTCCAAGGACTCCGAGAAATGCTGGAGGTAGCACAACACAGACACTGAAACCATTAATAAAAAGTGTGCCCAGATGTAAAGTAGTCCTTTTCTGGTGTACCAAGTGATGTTTCCTCTAGACTTCCAGAACCTATGGGAGCTGGGAGGCAGCGAGAAATTGCAGAAGAAAGTTTTCATTCTGACGATACTAAAGTACGACATAAGAGCAAATTTTGCCATTGAATGCGCCCAGAACTGCATGTGTGCATTAGTGTGTGACTATGATTTGAGGACATGTTGTGCTCTGATCATATTACAATTTTGATTTAATTCGAAAGGCACCAAAAGGCTATGCTGTGTCTGTGTCATAGAGGTGAGCCTTGTAATCTATCATCATTTCATTGTTGACTGAACGAGGGAGTGTTGTCAGTGCACATTGTGTTTCTCATGAGTAAGATCTGTGCAGTGTGTGCTGGTAGTGGTGGTCAGTTTAGGGCGTTTTTCTCATTTATGATAAGCTACTGATGTGCAGTATTATTTATGGGTCCTATGTAAATATAGTTTCTCTGGCACAAAGTCATATTTCTTCTGAACCATTCGTTTTTGTATATCCTAGGTTAAGAACTACCATATGTTCTTAGAGGCCCAGTTTAAGCTTTTATTATTTTCTAACTGACAGGTGTGTGTTGGCTCTTCTTAAATTATTGTTTCACTGGAAGTTAATTGAAACGAAAATCCAGGATAAGTGTTTGCCTCATTTATTTTGCACTCATTCTATCATCGTATATTGCTGTTAGTAAAACAAAGAATTTGATAAGAAAGCACATTTATACAGCTCCCAACCAAAGACCACTCCTGTCAAAGTCATGTGCCACAAACTGAAGTACTTGTGGAGAAGGCATGCAGGACATAAACCTCTGCAAAAAATTTTCGACATCACATATTTTCAATTACTAATAGTATATACATCTGGTTCTTTATATCACATATAGCACATTTTACTTCAAGAATAATGATTTATATTTGAGAGAAACTACTTTATCTTTATGAATAATCATTTATATTATGTTTAATGCTATATTAATTTCTGCATTACTTGCATACTTCCTATGGGGAAGGTAATTAATACATTAGAATAATATTTATTGCCATGTGGATTTGATCCTCAAAGTTCTATTTAAATACCTTCCTTTCTTCAGTTCATCTAAATTTCAATAAGATTCTAAACTATCTTGTAGGAACAACATTTACATTACCAAATAGAAATCTTAATAAAGACATCAAATATCATAATTTCATCTCCATCCAAAATATTTTACATTATGATTCTGCACAATGAGTAGAATAAAGGGTTGTAGCTAAGTATAACCTTTGGATTACATCCAAGATACACTGATATTATTTAATAATTCTTTTCCTGAATAAGAAACAAAATATTTGATCAGTTAGACATCGAAGTTTCGTAAATTTGTACTTATCATATAACAGTAGAGTTGCAGATAGTTGTATTCCTGTTAATAATATAGTTGAACTGAAAATCTCTAATTAAGGACAGATAAAATTAACATTAAAGCGACACACTTAATATATTAGGAGCTGTATTAGAATAATAGTTCAATAAATTTATGTAGTTTTCTTGTAAAAATAACATGTTTTATATTTACAGATATGTATAAAAATCGATCTATAACATCACTAATGGCATACTCTAATCAATACCTATTTATGGAACAAATACAACATAACTAAAATATTTATTCAAAAATTAAACAAGAAGTAATTAATTTTAAAAATTTGAGTCATATCAAGTTAGGTTAGTTGTATTTAACTGGGTACCAGCGTGAAATTCTTAAAGCCCAAAATGTTGTGCATCAACTCTTTACACTCGAATGAACCTTTCCCATGACTGATAACATGGAACTGATGCTGCTTCATTTGTTTGTCACAATACTTCTACTTAGATAAAATGAATTTAGAATTATAATTTTATTGATTTATATCATAAAATCCTTTATTTTAAAACGCTGCTTATGTGTAAGAGGAGGTGCTTTAAAACTGATTTATGTTTGTAACAGATTTGATGGCACAAGAGGTAGTGAAGGTGGAATACATATTAATGAAATATAACTCTTTTAATTAATACCCTTTACATTTTTGTAAATAATACTTTCAAATTAGATGTGGTAAGTCATCATATACAAGGTATACTGGAAATTGTATTCAGGAACAAATTCTAAATATTGTTTGTTAGTAAAGTATTTCTTCAACACTGACAATTATTCTGTGTAAAGTGAGATATCATGCTTATATTTATTTTTGGTTTACATTGTGTTTAATGCAAGAATTTTTAATGGCTTTCAACTTAATAAACTTATTGTTATTTATTGTTTTTATCATTAGCAAAATGTTCATATTCATTTTAGTAACCTTCATTTACATTGCTTCTCAATTCATTTATATTTAATATTTCAAAAGTATCAATGCATTAAATATAGAAATGAAAAGTTAATTGGTTCCTAAGGGTTTTAGTTTTTGATGACATATATTTCCTTTCTCGTCAAATTTTATGATTTTAGTATTTTCATCTAAAATGCTAATCTACAAATTCTTTAGGAACAAGCTCCAAACACATTTAACCTATTTTATATACCGAGAGTAATAATGGACTTCAAAGCTACTGTCTTAAGATTTCATTTTATTTCTTCATTTTCTGATTTCATTATTTTGAGTTTTTAAGTAAGATTTTACAAAAAAAGTCCTTGTGATAGTGATACAGTTGCTATATTTATCATTTGCACAACATTAGTTTTGTTCATATTTTATAAGAAAATAGGCTAACTCTTTACTGACTATTTATTATTATATGTAAATTGAAGGTGGATTTGAGAAGAAGAGAAGGAAAGGGAAGGAATTACTGATGTTGTTACATAGAATCAGCGGCGATCAGTGAAAATACGTACTGCACTGGGGTTCAAACCCAGGATCTCCTGCTTCCTAGGCAAGTGAATTAACTACTGTGCAATCCACAGTACAGTGTTATTCAACTGCACAGACTATCTCGGCAGCCGGCCAGAGTGGACAAGCGGTTCTAGGCACTTCAGTCTGGAACCACGAAACTGCTAAGGTTGCGGGTTCGATTCCTGCCTCAGGCATGGATTTGTGTGATGTCCTTAGGTTAGTTAGGTTTAAGTAGTTCTAAGGTCTACGGGACTGATGACATCAGATTTTAAGTCCCATAGTACTGAGAACCATTTGAACCATTTGAACAACTATCTCGGCACACCTTGCTGTCAATCCACATTCCCACTTAGTGGTAGCTATTTGCAGTCCCTATCCATTTCCTCCATGCTAGCTTATCTTAGGTTCCCACAGGTGGACACACGTACATGTCTGAAAGAACAGACACCATACATTCATATAACGATTATTTACCAATGTCATACTGTCTTGATTTTGTTTGGGGATCTGGTCTACTCAGTGACAAAGCTTTTAAGAGTAAAGGTTTTTTGAGTGTGGAAAGACTCTGAAAATCTTTTAATGGCAGGCTGCAGTCAAAAGCATTGTGCAAAATCCTAAATTTTAGAATTTGCCTTTCGAACAAGAGGGCCTGAATATTTCTTCTAGAGTGGAAAAATCATGTATGTTTTCACACTTAAATTTCAAATGATATTCTGGTGCACTTTTTTTCCTTTAACTCACTTACATTAAAAATTAATTAACTCTTAATTATTAAATCATTACTTAAAATTTTATTTAGAACCATACCTTTTATCCAAATTTTATATTAATCTAAAGATAACAGTGAAATTATTTTTGGGAGCTTATTTTGAGAAAGAAGATTCTGACATTGTTAGCACATTGTATATCTGCTAGTCAATGCTGTTGTAAATGGCGTCCTTCGTTTTCATTTTGAACTTCGCATGATATTGTCTCTCTGTTGGCAATGTGTGGTACACAGCGTCATTTATGATACTTTGCTCTGTATGAAGAGATAGGTTTTTTTCCTATATCTTCCCAGCACTGAATAATACATTTCATACCTGTTGGTCGTGTTATATAGCTGTCAGAAACTAACTCGCACCAGTCTCAATGTTTTTCATTGTCTCTATAAATAGGTAAAACTTTTTCTTTCTTTAGTTACAAGGAAAAATAACGATTTTGGACCCTTGCATACCTCATATATATGTATATAGAGGGCATGTATGTATTTTTAAGTATGCAGTAACTAAATATGGATGTGTGGTGTCATTACTTGGACAAGCAAACTCTGATCATCTTACCACAGATTGAAAACACCGGTTCAGTTGTAAATTTCTTTTATTATCACGACCGGTTTCCGGCTCTCATAAGCCTACCCTCACGTGTCGCAACTGTGCTGTGGTCCCCGAGCGCCGCGGTGGACGTGTACTAGGTGCTGTGTGCTACCTGTGAGCGCTCACAGGTAGCAAACCGCGCCTAGTACACGTCCACCGCGGCGCTCGGGGACCACAGCACAGTTGCGACACATGAGGATAGGCTTATGAGAGCCGGAAACCGGTCGTGATAATAAAAGAAATTTACAACTCAAGCGGTGTTTTCAACCTCTGGTATAATGCACAGTTTCAGATGTTCTTCCAACAGAATTGTTTGTGTGATTACCTTTATGCAGTGAAATTTTGACTTATTGGATGTTGAGCGAAATGACTAAGTGTCTTAGGAATAAATGTTAAGTTCATAAAAAACTGTCAAGTGTTGTGTCAAATGTGCACATGCACGAAAAAAATTGTACAAAGTGCTGAATCTCAGTTTACAGAATTGTAATTCCTTCCACCTAGTTTTTCTCCTTCCTGATCCTATCATGACTTTGTATAAATTACTGGAACATTTGACTCCTTCTTCGTTGTTTCATACCTCTATCTGTGTTTGTAAAAGGACAATTGCCATTGGAGGCAGTCTGGATCATCAATTGATATATTATGGCTATAGCGCTTGGAAGTTGGGTAATTCATCTACAATTTTATTGACAGTAAGATCTTTACTGGTATTACCATTTTTCATTTTATCATGTAGATAAGGCAAACTCTAAGTTTGTATCATAAAAGTATATTTTCTAATGTTTCTATCCTATTCTTATCTTGTTGCCTTACTGCTCACATCCCAGTTTCATAAAACAGAGCTGGTTTAGGACTGTTGTTCTACATTCAAGTTTTGAAATTTTACTCTTGTTTCCCAAATCACCTATTAATGTGTACAATGAGATCGTTATTTTGCTAGATATTGTGTTTTATGTCAGCATCAAACCTCTTTGACAGATATGTTACATCTATGTTTTTAAATGAAGTTACTTATAGAGTTTCCACATGGACCCTTATATTAGCTCTTTGCAAACTTTTTTTTCTGGCAGAGTCTTCGATTTACTGTCTGATGTCTCGATGTGTTGCCAGTATTTTGTTCGTCTGTATCTTTTTTTCGCAATATGTTTTCTGAATGCACCATCAACATTTAATTATTTGTCTTTGCAGTGCTCTAATATCATTATTACCCACTGG
This sequence comes from Schistocerca serialis cubense, assembly GCF_023864345.2. NCBI lineage: Eukaryota > Metazoa > Arthropoda > Insecta > Orthoptera > Acrididae > Schistocerca > Schistocerca serialis. The sequence goes on along the minus strand of NC_064638.1, from coordinate 547,366,572 downwards.
TTATATTTCTTTCTCATTCATTTTGTGGATATTATATCTATATCTATGCCTAAAACTACCTTATTTCTTGATTTGCTGCTAAGAACTCTCTCCTCTTGCTGTCTGCAAATAATATTCCTTTTTCATGACATAGGCATTTTATAGCATTGGTTAAACTAAATGATAGTGGATAATATTTTAGCATATATTATAATTTACATTACTTGTTTATGCCATCTCACAGCCTACAAACTGTACATAGACTTGTAGGTTGCGTTCAGTAAGCGTTTATGTACAAGATTCATTTTGTAATGGCACATTGATTTACCGGGAGTGATTTTCAGCTAAATGTTGCAGTTTATTTTCAATTACTGTGCTGTAAAAGTTATATCTGGCATTCATTATTGGAGATTTTCTGTGATTGCCAAGGATGCCCTGGTCGCTGTTCCTATGGATGTGGACTACGTTTCACAATTTTCTTACGTTTATAGCAACTATGTGGCATATCCTACATTGTTTTGTGTCCTTAGTTATAATTTATCAATGGTTACAAGAAAATTCAACTACAACGATATGGCAACGTCCTGTTTGCAGGTGTGTCTCCTGTGATACGTCTATGTCGGCTGTGCATTCTCATTAGGTTCTTTTTCAACTAACATTTCCACCATGCTTCTTGACACAGCCAGCCGAAAGCCTCAAACAGCTTGACTAAGTTTTCTGCCTACAGCAGCAGTACATTTGTGGATTAGAAACGTGTACTAGTTGTGATCTACGCAGTTCATTAGCTTCCTGGCAGTCGTTGGCCAATAGAAAGAGCGAGAGGCTTTTTTCAATGGAAAATTTATCGAGGCTCTGACAGGGTGCAGGTCCAATCCCGATTTCGAGTCTCGATCTGGCACATAGCTTTAAACTACCAAGATGTTTCATATCTGCGCACACGCCGCTGCAGATTGAAAATCTCATTCTAGGAACAGAAAAGAAAATTACCAGGAAAAGTCAGCAGCAAAGGAACTATGGTCTCCGAGGACAGATCCTTTGATTGAGAGAGTGACGAAATCAAATGAGCGTGACTACATTCTAACATTTAAGAAGGAATTGTACACTTACCACAATTTGTCGTGTGAGTGCAGCGTAAGAAAATCTGATTGGTAAATTCGTGAACTAATACATCTGTTAAGATCTTACACATCTGTCGAAAAAAATGAAAAGGACTAAAGCTCCCGCTTATACAGAAACGCGAAATGGAGAGCTGCGAAAGCCTATACATTATTTCGTTATTGTCCTGAACTGTACTTAAATAAGTACAAAACAACCAAATTCTACGTAAACAATCCTTTCTTTTGTCAGTTAAGTTACGCATTTTATTACTTTTATTGTTACTATTGTTATAATTATTGACAGTTTCTGTAGTTGTATAAACTTGTTGATAAGCGTAACTGTTCTATAGCAGATGCTATTAATTTCACACTCTTGGAGTTATCTGCATCTAAACTGTACACAGTTGTGGCCCTATTCGTTGGGTGCTTTGTTTCTCTGTGCGGCAAAGTTTATTTTGCGTGACAGAATGTCTGAAGCTTGCAGTGGAAGTGCGCAAAAAGTGTGTCTGCTAAACAGAGAGTCCAGAGATCTACTCACGTTTTGCATGGTCAGACAGTGAGTGTGTGTGTTCGATGCGAGAATATTTCGAGAAAGAGAGGGACAGTGGTGCAACTCTATGGCCTCTAACGAAGGTAGTCGAAAGAACTGTAGACGCCTTGAAGATACACAAAAATACTGTTGTCAAAATTTCTAAAGAGTAATGCTGTGCAGAAGGAGAAGAGCCTGGTTCATCCAAACTGCAGACACCCAGAAAGAAGAGAAGAACAGAACCACCTGTAACAAATTTGGACTCTTTTCAACAAGATGCTGTTCGTAGCCACATATACGGATATCACGAGGGAAAAAAAACATGAAACTACAAAAAACTGTGCGTTACTCTTCATGAGGCAGAGTTATCCAGTGGCACCAAAATATCTTTGTTAATTGCCAGAGCTCCCGGTCTTCAGTGTAATTAATCGCCGGAAAATTATAATGGAGAGAGGTGTCATCGTAGTGCGGCGTTGTCAATATCTAAGAACTATTGCTAAACTGCCGTTTGAAAACATTGTGTGGCTCGATGACACTTGGATAAATCTGGTTATTCCGTCAGAAAAGACTGGACTGATGGTGATAGCATATGTGGAAGTTCTGCTGTTCCAGTGGGAAAGGGCGCAAGAATCATTGTTTTGCATGCCGGAACTGCATCTGGTTTCGTACCTAATTGTCTCCTTATTTACTAATAGAGGAAATAAACGACTACCACCAGGAAATGAACTACGATAGTTTTCTGAAGTTTTTCAAAGCGCAACTAACGGAAAACTTAAATCTGCCGTCTGTCATTGTAATGGATAATGCCCCATACCATCCAGTTATTACAAATAAATCTCCACCGCTGTCGACCAAAAACGCCGACACAGTTGAATTGTGAAACGCCACAACATGAAAATCCAGGACGGTTTACATAAGGCGCAGCTCATAGTAATAGTGAAGAAAAAGAAGCTACAGTTTCAACAGTATGTTGTGGGCGAGGTAGCTAAAGAACATGGCCATAGGGTTCTTAGTCTTCCACCATACCCCATTAACGCTATCGAAATGTTTTGGGCACAAATTAAAAACAACATGGCATCAAATAAAGAAAGTATCACTGTGGCAGAAATTCAAAGCATTTTAGAGGAAGCAGTGGCACAAATAACGCCAGAGAAGTGGAAAAACGTTGTATGCCACAAGGAAATAGTTGTGAAAGAACCATGAAAAAGTTAAGCGCATGTACAGACTAATACAATTATACCCTTGGGTAATTCCAGTGACTCATTCAAGGGCCAGAGCTCAGACAATGGCAGCGTCGAGGAAGAAAGTGATTCTGAACTAACTGCCACTCACCCTTTGCCTTAATTCGTCTTTATTTTTGTGTCTGTGGTTCGTATTCTTGGCTCAACTCATTATTAAGGAATACTCCTCTGAACAAGTATGAGACTCTGCATGTGCACTACAGTGGTTGGTAAGTACTCGAGCAGTTTGTATCCTTTTAATGTTGTTAGTTCAGATCCATTGTAACAGCCCTCACGCATCAAATACGACAACTGAACGTGAATCATTCTGATTATTGTAAAAAACATGAGCTTCCTGTTGCTTTTGTTGAGTCACAAATAATAGGAACATACTATCATTTTATACATTGGAGGGCGTTTGTCAAGCCACAAGGATATAACGAATCTGTAAAGCAAACTCAATACGACACATTAAAAGGTGGCATGAGAAGGTAGTCCAGTAAGGAAACGCACAGCTGTTGCTATTATAGCCATAATGACTTGCTCGCTTGGGCAAACTGACAACATCGCCCCCTTCCACGCTGAGCTGTGCTTTGCTGTCAATCACTTTGTTATTCTGATCCCGGTGTAAGGAGTACAGCAAGGAGTGAGTCACACCGTGAGCAGGGGCAACAGTCTCAGCAGCGAACAGTCGCCGCCAGGTGGCGACACGTGACGCACATATCTCAGCGATCTTTCCCCTTACGATGGCGGCCTGCTGCCAACGCTCAGATCTATTGGTGGCTCGTACATATACAACCTGGATGTTCACAGATTTTTAAATTCAGATAAATATGAGGGTGAGAAATTAATATAATCTTCTGTACAATATTTATGCTTTTCAACATATTTATACAACTTCAGTTGCTGTCGATAATAACAATAACAATATGCATACCTTCTCTGAAAAAAGGAAAAAAATTTTTGTGGATTTTTGTTGTTTTGTACATAATTAAGTACAGTTTATGGCAAGAACGAAATAGTGTTTAAACTTTCTTTACTGTCCATTTCGCATTTTTGTATAAGTGGGAGTTTATGTGCTTTTTTGCTTTTTTGGACAAATGTACAAGATCCCTAACTCATGTATTAGCTAACGAATTAACTTCCTGGCTGAAAATCAGGCATTCTTACGTTGAATCCACACAACAGCTTAGGTTTATTATACACTTCTTCGTTAAATGTTCGCTGATTGTCATGCTTATTTGATTTTGTCACTTCCACAGACAATGGAACTGGTATGAAATACCCTAGTTTCCTTGTGGCTAAGTTTTCCAGGCATTTTCTTTTCTGCTAGCGCTTAATAGAGGTTCAAAAGAGTTCATGTTGACACTCCACTGGAAAGCCGATTCGTGCACAGTAGACAATAAACTCCAAACACAAACTGCCATTTGCGGAAATATTGAAAATAGTACTATCAACCAACAAGGTCACTTGAGTAGAACACAAATCAAGCGCTGAGAACTATAAGGGCGAAAACGTCACCGTCTTCGAACCCTCACATTGAAATCAATATCAGAGAAATCAGTGAGACAGCTTCTCATGAATGATCAGATATACGTACAATGTGGGCCTACAGTACAGATAAACCGACCCACCATAAGATAAAGTCTCACAATCGATGATAATGTGCTTTATGGTTCTCACCGGCTGAAATGGATTACTGCAGGATAAAATCCAAAACTTAATGTAGTGTACCTCATTAAGAGTCCCACCAAATTAATTTTTTCTGTCAGTATAACTACAACATATACTGATGTCTGATCTAATTATAGTGTATAGTGAGTGAATTTGCATATTTTGGAGTGTGCTACCGCCTAGCGGGATTTATGTAAACAAACGTAGGCAAAAGTCTGCTGCAGTGTGCTACCACCTAGTGGCATTGATGTATGTTTGAAGTTCAGTGGTAAGGGCTATCAACGCCTGCAGTGAACCGCGCACATTGTTTATCAAATCCGTTTGTATTTGGCCCATTAGGTAATTACATCACTCCAGTGGTACATGTGCAGAAGCTCCTTAAAACGTGCCGAAGTGAATATATGCTCGCGACTCTGATGCCAAGTTTCACCGAGTCTAGAGGAGCAATATCAAAAACAGTGCTATAGATTTAGTGTCGTGTACCTCGCATTACTGCATCTACATTCTGTTTAACAGCTTTCAAAGAAAAATAATCAATAAATGCTCATGGTGACAAAAGCTAGGGTGTCCACGTGCTCTCGTGCTCTTTCTCAGTACCTGCCACTGCTCAGATAATTAGTGCCACTGACATGCCCATGTGCGATTTAGGTCGGGAATCCAACTCACCATTGAATACAATATTATTCACTGATGTTTCTTTACTTGGCTCAACAACAATGCCTTTGTCATCTGCTAACAGGACTAACTCTTCCTTCTGATCCAAATAAAATGGCAGATAATGAACATTACGGCTCAATAATCGAACTCTGAGACGCTCACTGTGACTTCTACGCATGCAAATGATCTGCCGTCTCTTTCCTACAATAACTTTATGAGTTCTGTTTCTTAAATAAGAAAAAAACCAGCCATTTGCTGAAATACACTTTCAATAAAAATTTAATTGCTCAATGAAATGCTTCTGGTAAATCACAGAAGATCTCAGTTCACGTTATTTTATTATTTAAATTTTTTTTTATGTTCTCAGTCAATATATAAACAGTCGAATTAGTAAAATCACTGCTTTAAAATCCACACTGGGACTTGCCAAGTATCTTATTACTGTAAAGGTGAGTCATAACCTTGAATTTAGTTTTCTTCTAAATAAATTTATAAAATGATGTAAGGAGTGAGACTTAGTGGTTGTTATTCACATCTATGGAGTCACCCTTTTATAGGGAGGCCTAAGAATGGCGTATTTCGATCCTTCTTGTAAAAATCCTGATCTAATGAAGCATTACATAAGTGACTAAGAACATTACATATTACAGGGTCAAAAAAATTTAGTATTTTCTTGTAAATATTGTCCGAACAATAAGAACTTTTCGTTTCACAATTATGATGAAATTCCTGATTTCACATGGGAATTTACGAATAGTTTTTAATTCACTAAATACCGTCTGTATTACTACTTCAGTGAACTGTTTTGCTCTGTTTTCTGGACTATTTACATCAACATTCTTATTTATTTTAAAAAATAATTGAAAACATTTGCTACACATGAACTTTCATTTACAGTGCTCCCATTATATTTGACTTAAATAAAGTCATATTCTGCAGCTTTTTTCCCTGTCTCTCTTTCAATAATACTCCATACTGATTTCATTTTATCATCTTATCTACCAGTTCCAGACAAGATGTGCATACCCCTGGATTTTTAATAACTTTTCTTAATACGTTATTGCACTGTTAATGATAAGAAATTATTTCTAGGTCATTACCTGTTACCGATTTTTTTGTGTTTATGTGACTCATCAGTCGTGTGATGCAGTGCACCACAAATTCCTCTCCTTTGTCAGCCTTGCCATCTCAAACTAGCACATGCAACATAAACACTCAGTTATTTGTTGGTGTATTCCAATATCTTTCTTCCTCTACAGCTTTTATCCTCCACAGCTACCTCTAGTAACTTGGAAGTTATTTCCTGATGTGTTAACAGAGGTCCTATCAACCTGTCCCTTCTTCTTCTCAGTATTTTCCTCATATTTTTTTCCTCGCCGATTCTGTGGAGAACTACCTCATTACTCATGTTAAGAGCCCACGTAATTTTCAGCGTTCTTTTCCACAACCACATCCAAAATACACTCAAGCGTATAAATAAGGATAACTGCAGAATGTGGTGCCACACAACGTGGCACTACACAAAACTGGCGCTAATAGCATAGGCATATAGGGAACACGCACGACACTGATCTGTTAGTCCACGGTATTGGTGAAAAGTTGAGAAAACCGTCCCGAAACAGATGTGCTACAAAAAGCCACTGTTTCCTGCGCATGTACCCCGATATCAGTATGGGATATGATCACCATGCACAAGTACACAGGCCGCACAACGAGTTGGCATACTCTGTATCAGGTGGTCGAATAACTGCTGGGGTATAGCCTCCCATTATTGCACCAGTGCCTGTCGGAGCTCCTCAAGTGCCCTATGGGTTTGAAGAAGTGCAGCAATACATCGACCGAGAGCATCCCAGACGTGCTCGATGGGGTCTAGGTCTGGAGACCAGTCAGGCCACTGCATTCGCCTGATATATTCTGGTTCAAGGTACTCTTCCACAATGGCAGCTCGGTGGTACCGTGCGTTATCATCCATCAGGAGGAAGGTGGGACCCACTGCACCTCTGAAAAGGCAGACGTACTGGTGCAAAATTACGTCCCGATACACTTGATCTGTTACAGTTCCTCTGCAGGGGTGTACGTTCACAAACCATAATCCCATCCCACACCATCCAACCACGACCTCCATATAGGTCCCTTCCAAGAACATTAAGGGGTTGGTATCTCGTTCCTGGTTCACGTCAGATGAAAATCCGTCGAGAATCACTGTTCAGACTATACCTGGACTCATCCGTGAACATAACCTGGGACCACTGTACCAATGACCATGTAGTGTGTTATTGACACCAGGCTTTACGGGCTCTCCTGTGACCAGGGGTCAGTGGAATGCACCTTCAGGTCTCCAGGCGAATAAATCATCTCTGTTCAGTCGTCTGCAGACTGTTTGTCTGGAGATAATTGTTGCAGTGGCTGCGGTAAGGTCCCAAGCAAGGCTACCTGCAGTACTCCGTGGCCGTCTGCGGGCACTGATGGTGAGACATTGGTCTCCTTGTAGTATTGTACACTGTGGATGTCCTTACTGTAGCGCCTGGACACGTTCCCTGTCTGCTGGAATCGCTGCCATAATCTTGAGATCACACTTTGTGGCACACGGATGACCCGTCTATGAACTGCTCAATTTGACGAGCCTCCAAACGCCCTTGTATTCTATCCCTCATAACGTCATCAATATGTATTCTTTGAGACATTTTCAAGACACAGTCACCATTAGCATGTCTGAAAACGTCTGCACACTTACTCGCTGCACCGTACTCTGACATGCACCAACACACTGCGTATGTGGACTGCCGCCAGCACCACCGTGCGACGACCGCAGGTCAAATGCACCACATGGTCATACCCCGAGGTGATTTAAACCCGCAAACCGCCCACCAGACCGTTGTTTCACCATGTATCAGCATTATCTTTAATTTATGAGCATGAGTGTACTTCTATTCCCTTCTCTTCCAGTTTTTCCCAAAGTACATATTTTAGTGCCATACACTGCTGCGCTCCATACATACAGTCACAGAAATTTCATCCTTAAATTAAGGCCTACATTTGATACCAGGCTTCTTTTGGTAGTAGGAACGTCTTTGCTAGTCTACTTTTCATGTCTTTCTTGGTCTGTCCACAACGCATTATTTTGCTCCCTAGATAGCACAATTCCTTAACAATTTCCTTACTTCGTGATCGCCAGTTCTGATGTTAAGTCTCTCGCTGTTCTCATTTCTGCAACTTCTCATTACTTTCGTCTTTCCTCGATTTATGCTCTATCCATATTCTGTACTCATTAGATTGCTCATTCCATTCAACAGATCCTTTAGTTATTCATTCCTTTCAGTGAGGATAGCAATTTCATCAGCGAATTGAATCACTGACATCACCTTGAACTTTAATCCCACTCTTGAACTCTTCATTCTCATCCTTGTTTCATCGATGTATAGACTGAAAAGTAGGGACGAAAGACTCCATCCATGTCTTACATATTTTTTCATTCTGAGTACTTCATTCTTGTTCTTCAGGTCTTGGTTATTGTACGTATTGTATAACATAAGATTTTACATAGAGTAAGGAGGAAGAAAGGGAAAGGGGAGGTACTGCACAGGCCACTGTGGTATTGCACTGACGAAAGTTGAAAATTTGTGCTGGACTGGACTCGGGCCCAATGGCTTCACTTCTATGGAACAGTCGCGTTAACCATCTCGGCCACCCAGACCTACTCCAAATCTCAGCTTATGGCATACCGCATTGCAGTGTCCCTAATGCCTAAGGCCTTTACGCAGCGGTAACACCGGTTCCCGTCAGATCACCGAAGTTAAGCGCTGGGCTAGCACTTGGATGGCAGACCATCCGGTGTGCCGAGCGCTGTTGGCAAGCGGGGTGCACTCAGCCCTTGTTAGACAAACTGAAGAGCTACTTGACTGAGACGTAGCTGCTCCGGTCTCGTAAACTGACATATGACCGGGAGAGCGGTGTGCTGGCCACATGCCCCTCCATATCCGCATCCAGTGACGCTTATGAGCTGAGGCTGACATGGCAGCTGGTCAGTACCATTGGGCCTTCGTGTCCTATTCGGGCTGGGTTTGGTTTTTTTGTTGCAATGCCCCTAGTCAATTACAGCTTGTACTCGCAAATTCTTCATTCTCGTAGATATTTCTGCATCCGCACCGAAACATGTTACAGAGACGAAGCGCTCGTTTATGTTTTTGTATTCTGTGTATTCTATCGTACTCTTTCCACCTATCTTGTCTCTCCTTTGCAAATAATATTAGAATTCCCATCCCCTCTTAGTGTTACCACGTTGCATTTAATTTCACCGAAGGTGGTCTTGACTTTTCCGTTTGCTGAGTCAGCCATCCGACAATCATTCCCTTTTCGATTTCTTCACATTTTTCAAGTAGCCATTTCGCTTAGTTTCCCTGTGATTGCTATTTATTTTATGCCTTAGTTTCTCGTTTTTCCGTGTTTCCGAATTTCCGTGAACAGTTTTGACTCCGCTGCTTCATTGAGCAACTGAATTATTTTTTCTGTTATCCACGGCTTCTTCGCAGCTATCTTCCTTGTGCCTATGTTTTTCTTTCTAACTTCTGTGATTGCCCTTTTTTGAAACTTCCATTCCTCTTCAACTGAACTGCCTACTCAGCTGTTCGCTATCGCAGTATCGCCTCAGAGAATTTCAAGCGTACATCTTCATGCCGTAGTACTTCCGTACTCCACTTCTTTGTGCATTGTGCTTCCTAACGTGTCTCTTAAACTTCAGCCTGATCTTCATCATTACTAAATTGTGATCTGAGGTTATATCTGCTCCTGGGTAAGCGTTACAATCCAGTATCTGATTTCAAAATGTCTCCCTGACCATGATGTGATCTAACTGAAATTTTCCAATATCTTAAGGCCTTTTTCAAGTTGACCTGCTTCTCTTGTGATTCCTGAACTGAGTATTCCCCATTACTAGATGAGATGTATTTCAGAACTCAATTAGTCATTCTCTTCTCTCGTTCGTACTACCAACCCTTTTTCTCCCATTATCCTTGCTTCTACTCCTTCCCTTACAACAGCGTTCCAATCCCCTATGACTATCAGATTTTCATCTCTCTTTTTGTAATGGATGACCTATCCAGTACCTCATATAAATTTCTCTGTCTCTTCATCTTCTGTTTGGGTGGTGGTATGTATACCTGAGCTATTGTAGTCAGTGTTGGTTTTGATGAGAACAAACCTGTCGCTGAACTGTCCACAATAACTTACTCTCTGCCTACCTTCTTATTCATAATGAGTCCTACTCCTGTTATGCCTTTTTCTGCTGGTGTTGATATCACGCTGTACTCGTGTGGGCTGAGATACTTTTCTTCATGCCGCTTATCTTCACTGACCCCCACCATATCTAGGTGTGCCTTTGCATTTCCCTTTTCAGATTTTCTAGTTTCCACACCATATTCAAACTTCTGACGTTCTACACACCGTCTTGTGGAATCTTTCCCTTCAATATTAGGCCTTTTTTTCATGGTCACCTCCCCCTTGTTAGTCTCCTCCCGGGGATCCGATTGAAGAAATATTGTGGAAACTCTTGCCAATGAAGAGATCATCATGGCACTTCTTCAGTTAGACGCTACGTGTCCAATGGATACACGGTATGTGTCTTTAATGATGTGGTTTGCATTGCCTTTAGCAGCCTCATGCCGTTGATCATTGCTGATTCTTCCGTCTTTTATGGGCTGTTTCCCATCCCAAGGGCAAAAACTGCCCTGAACCTCCATCTGCTCCTTTACCCTCTTTGACAAAGCCATTAGGAATATGAAGGTGACTTCCTGTACCAGAAGTTTTCGGCCTCTGTTGGCGATGATTATTATTCAAAATTCAAGCAATGGTGATGTTCGTACCCGGGACCTAAGACGAACTGATCAGTAGTCTAAAATACTACCCGTAAACCACGTGTGCAACATTGCTTTGTACAACTCCTTGCATCATTGTGATGAGACTCCGACACCTCTATGATCCAGAATTCTTTAAGCGTAGACAATTCTTTTTTCAAAATTATATTGGCACTAAACTGTGTAAATCACTAACGTATTTTATCAGATTAATTATTTTAAGGCTATATGTGAGCCATTGTATAATATAAAGTTTGCTTTGATGTCTTATGTAAGTGTGGGAATCACTTTAGGGCTATGTGTATCATCTCTGGTTTTGTTAACGTTCATCACATACGGGATGAAAAAAAAATGCCGCTTATGGCGGTCGGTAAGCAATTCCGCATACCTATTCAAGACAACGGTGTATTTAGTAAAACCTAGTCCCGCCAATAGGTTTACCAGATATGCAGTTTAAACAACGCTGTAGCTGCGTGCAGCATGGCAAAGAATAGGTAGCATAGATTCTGCGCTGTGTCGGAGCTGGCCTATTGGCTCCACCAGCACCGTAATTCAGCTTTTTTCTTTTTAGTTAAACCATCAACTTGTATTCAGTTTACACGTCTACACTGCGGTGTCTTGTATATATATTTCTTTTACTATTACGTTTATTTAAACATTATGACGTAACATGAACCTCTTACAGCGTGAAGGTTCACTTTGTTTTATCCATCAAACGAAAAAAGCCAATAGAAAGTAATAGAGCATACAGTAACATCCTATTACCCAATGAGGTACAAAAATCACAAAATGTAGGCTACACTAGATTGCACATAATGCTAAACACAATAATTCTATTCTGTACCCTTGACTTCCAGACTCATTTTCACAGAGCCGGTACTTATGAGCAACTTCTACTTTAGAGAAGATGTTCAAAGCGAACACCCCACATTTGCAAACACTTCAGGACACGATGGATCATACTTTGCAGGTCCCTACGCAACACATATGAATCCATTATTGTCAAAGCGGCATACAAGGTAGCTATTAGATCGTGTACATACATGGATGGAGTACTACAAACTTCAAATCTAGCGGATTAATATCCATGCTACGTGAAGGCCAGACCACTGGACCTCCAATACCAATCCATTTCCATGAAAACGATTCATTAACTAAATACACATATCAAAAAAAGTTATTCAATACCTCGGTTCCGAAGTTCCGGAACATGTACAGAAAATTAGAACAGAGATCAACATAAACATCATTTCCGCCCTTTTTATTGCTAGTGAAAACCACACATTGCATGTTGTACCATCATACAGCGAGACCTTCAGAGGTGGTGATCCAGACTGCTGTACACACCAGTACTTCCAATACCTAGTAATACGTCCTCTTGCATTGATGCGTGTCCGTGTTCATCGTGGCATACTATCCACAAGTTCATCAAGGCACTGTTGGTGCAGATTGTCCCAGCCCTCAACTGTGATTCGGTGTAGGATGCCTCAGATTGGTTGGTGGGTCACGTCGTCCATAAACAGCCCTTTTCAATCTGTCTCAGGCATGTTCGATAGGATTCATGTCTGGAGAACATGCTGGCCACTCTAGTCGAGCGATGTCGTTATCCTGAAGGAAGTCATTCGCAAGATGTGCACAACGGGATCGCCAATTGTCGTCCATGAAGACGAATGCCTCACCAATATGCTGCTGATATGGTTGCACTATCGGTTGGAGGATGGCATTCACGTGTCGTACAGCCGTTACGGCGCCTTTCATGACCACCAGCGGCGTACGTCGGCCCTACGTAATGCCACCCCAAAACAGCAGGGAACCTCCACCTTGCTGCACTCGCTGGACACTGTGTTTAAGGCGCTCGCCTGACCGGGTTGCCTCCAAACACGTCTCCGACTATTGTCTGGTTGAAGGCGTATGTGACACTCATCGGTGAAGAGAACGTGATGCCAATCCCGAGTGGTCCATTCGGCATTTTGTTGGGCCGATCTGTACCGCGCTGCATGGTGTCGTGGTTGGAAAGATGGACCTCGCCATGGACGTCGGGAGTGAATTTGCGCCTCATGCAGCCTATTGCGCACAGTTTGAGTCGTAACACGACGTCCTGTGGCTGCACGAAAAGCATTATTCAACATGGTGGCGTTGCTGTCATGGGTCCTCCGAACCGAATCCATAGGTAACGGTCATCCACTGCAGTAGTAGCCCTTGGGTGACCTGAGCGAGGCATGTCACCGACAGATCCTGTCTCTCTGTATCTCCTCCATTTCCGAACAACATCGCTTTGGTTCACTTCGAGACGCCTGGACACTTCTCTTGTTCAGAGCCCTTCCTGGCACAAAGTACCAATGCGGACGCGATCGAACCGTGGTATTAACCGTCTAGGCATGGTTGAACTACAAACAACACGAGCTGTGTACCTCCTTCCTGGTGTAATGACTGGAACTGATAGGCTGTCGCACCCCCTCCATCTAATAGGCGCTGCTCATGCATGGTTGTTTACATCTTTGGGCGGATTTATCTCTGAACAGTCAAAGGGACTGTGTCTGTGATTCACAGTCAACGTCTATCTTCAAGAGTTCTGGGAAATAGAGTGACGAAAAACTTTTTTGGTGTGCGTAGTTACACACGTTTATTTTAAAACGTGTCAGTGCGCCATCATGCTGAAATAACAGCTGTTGCTCAACATCAAGTTGTGGCGGAATAAGAGCTGTATCATTTCAGAGATGCAGATGCGAGCGAGTGTGCCGGGACTTACTCCAGTTCACTGCTAGTAGCACCACGTTACCATAACGCGTCTGTGCATAGCACACAAGTACAGCACCAAAATTGAAGAATGAAATTAAAAGTTAAAATTGCGTTTCCTAATTTTTTCCGTATGTGCTTTAATATATTAATGTTTAGACAGTCATATCTCAGATTTATCAGCTTAATATTTTTCCCTAAATACATGGTTTTCAGAAAAGAAAGTGCCGCTAAATAATAAAGCTCGAAAGCCAAAAATTGATTATAATATGCAGGTCTATGTCAAAATTAACTGGTACAAGTCTCAACGCGATTAAAGCAATATTTTGGTCATAGTCCACGTTTTTAAGAAAAATTGGAGGTGCTACATATTAGCCTTATAAATATGAAACGTGACCCCATTCAGCGACCTCAAATAGTTTTCGAGTAACTTGCTGAAAACTGAACTTGGAACAATAACGTCCTTCTTTGTAGTAGATTAAATATCTCTTATATTAATGCTTGAAAGTTGTGATTACAGCACACGATGAAACCTGTTCAATAATACAGCCATAACAAATTTCAAGGCCTGGATGTACATAATAACAAATAAAAGGTCTTTTAATGTTGTAGTTCAGAGGTCACATTCTAATGTCAGTTCCGTTTAAGAATCCTAGATGGCAAAGTTTATGTGTAGGCGAGCTAAATATTTTTCTGTGACTATAACCATTTTAATTAGAGTCATACAAAAATTACGAAGATTCTAAATTAATACGCAAGTGTTATAAAATATTGTTGGTCCAAGAAAGTGGCCATTCAGAGGCTACTACCGGGGCATAGAGCGGATGACAGCAGGTGTTCCCTTGGGCGTCTGCTGCGCCCGTATATAAATACGGCTCGACAGGCAAGACTTCACTTCGCAGCCAACTACCGTACGGTCCACGTCAGTCAAACGCCGTAGTACGCGTTGCCTCGGATGACATCACAGTCACACCGCATCTAAACTCATGCTTTCGGTACAAATAGGAAGTGAAATCTGGAAGACTGTATACAATCCAGGATCGCTTAGATTTCGCGGAAGTAAGTGTTAGTGTGCCGCCTGTAATTTTAACAAATCCGCGTGGCAAGTGATGATAATTATTTTCCACTTTTGTGGCGAGCAATTATTTTGATTAGCAGAAGTCAGGGCGAAAGACCATTTAATGGACGCTTACCGTAGAGGTGGCCTCTGAACTGCTGATAATGCTGTTTAGAATAGAGAGATTTATTATTAGTATTAACATAATGAATATTACAATTATGTGTATGTGAAAATTACCCGATTATATCTATCAATTAGAACACAGACTCTTCATTTATAATCATAGTCCTGATCCCGCTGGATAAATAGAGAACAGAAACATTTCTACGAGTACCAATGGGCTGGACTTGCAGTACGTTCTGCTTCGCTTTCTGGTTGACCACAAAAATGGTTTCCAGGCTCTCGTAAAAGACGGCGAACGATATTGTAATATTTTCTATTACTTATAATTTATGACTGAAATTATTATTAAACCGCCGCCCCACAAAGTGGAACGTTTCATAATGTGGCAGGGAAAGAATTTGTAATCCCTGACACAGTACTCGTTAAATCCTGTGTTATGGTAAGTGAGCGAGATTCACCGTATGAGAAAGGATTTTTGCATAGATATCGACCGCGTGTACCTGGATGGTGGCAAATCAGACTTACATCCACTCTGTAATAACAATGGTCCGTCAAGTAAGTTCGAAATGCAATTACAAGTCAGGATGGATCAAAAGCAACACATAAGATGCTACCAATGTGATAATAATGCGGTTGCCAGGCTAATTAGGCATTAATTGAGTTTCATCCATGTACACATTGGTATATATTCATGCAAAACAACAAATTGTACCACTGCATAATATAGTAGAATTTTAGAACCAGAAAATCTATTGAACTGATAGTTTCACTTTCTGTACTGATATGGAAAACCATGAATACATAACACTACACTATAATGTTTACTACAAAACTTTATACTGTCTATTAATCTGATTAAAATCGGGCATAGGTTACCCTAGATATTGTACTTTCATGCCACACACAAAATGTCAATTTTGATAAAGTTAAAACACTGATAAATTTTGACTTTTATATTAACTTTAACTTTTGCTGGTCAAACCAATTTAGAACACTTCAGAATTCAAATGAATTAAGAGGGTGGGGGTGGGGGAGGGGACCCTGAAACTGTTACGATCGCTGTATATAAAAAAATTGATTTCTGAATTAATTATTCATTCAAGATTTCCAGTATATAAGTTACTACTCTTTTCATCTTATTTACTGCTCATTTAAATGCCTTTAAATCTGTCTCGAAATAATAAACTTCATTACTATATCAATACAAGATATCTTTCGACTTCGTTAGACCTTCGCTATTCATTTACTGATTCATTAACGAAACATTTCTTTAAACACCATTCTAATATAGCTTGTTCTGCAAATAATTATTATTAACACCACTTTTAATTTTCATTTCGGGACACTCGGATTGCACAACGTTTGGAAAGAACCCTGTCTAGGTTAGTTGTGAGGATAATTTAGAACTCCTGAAAGAAAGGTCTCCGCAGTATCCTTTCTTTCAGGAGTGCTAGTTCTGCAAGTTTCGCAGGAGAGCTTCTGTAAAGTTTGGAAGGTAGGAGACGAGATACTGGCAGAAGTGAAGCTGTGAGGACCGGCCGTGAGTCGTGCTTCGGTAGCTCAGATGGTAGAGCACTTTCCGGCGAAAAGCAAAGGTCCCGAGTTCGAGTCTCGGTCGGTGCACACAGTTTTAATCCGCCAGGAAGTTTCATATCAGCGCACACTCCGCTGCAGAGTGAAAATCTCATTCTGGTATCAAGAACAATGTTTTAGCGTTGAAAGTGCCGGAAAACGCCTAATTGGCCACGGGTAAAGCAGCGAAGACCTATGTCTCAATATAAACGTAAAAATGTCTGTACAGCGCCGAATATTTTAATGGAGTACATCGAAAATATACAGAAAGTTACTAACGTGAAACAAGAATTTGTTCTCATACGAAGCGCAACAGAAGTAAATCTTACCTCCAAGGAACTGGTGAAACAAATAATATTGTAACTGGCAAGCTGAAATAAAAAGTACCAGACTTTTCTGCAACCGGTCAAGAACGTATGAAACTATGAAACGTTATTTATAGAGGAGTTGCACTGCGCTTAAGCTTTTGGTCATGGGAGTTTCAAGAATATGCGCTACTACCACCATCTTCAAGAAATTCATGGACTTCAAAAACAGCATCGCAATTTGACACGCCTCTTTATATCATAGTCGCGCTGCAGACAAGTCGTAAATTAAATCCTGCAACGAACTATAGTGTATTTGCTCACTCCAATTTCATTAATACAAAGACGTTTTTGAACGATGGTTTCTACCCATAAGATAACATTCAACAAGATATGAACAAAACGTTTACTGTCAGTTACTCAAGACGTATGCAAGATTTCGTAAGTCGTGTTACTATGGTACTAAAGATGATGTTTGTATCTTAAACAGTAGAGAGTTTAAGATGCAGCATCCGTGCTTGTATTTATTTGCTCCAAGTAGAACGAATCTTTGAAAAACAGTTACACATTGGCGTATTCTTTAATTTTACATGACCGTTTGTTCAGTTATAACCCGCTAAATGGGTTGGAACAAACGGTGGTGAAACGAAAACGTTCTACATTTCAAGAGGAGCTTTTCAGGTGTCACGTTGGCTTTAGACGTGGAAGAATTTCACAGCGAAGATGCGAGGTGGTACCAAGTGGTACTTGGAGAGGAAGGATGTTTTATCGTGACGTACAAACAGAATACAACATTTAAAAAACCGTTTAGTGGAATCAAATTTACAAAAACACGTCTCTCAGCTCGCTGACTCACAGACAATTTCCATAGACCAGATTGGGAGGCTAAAGGTGCTAGGGGCAAATACTTATTAACAACGCTCAAAAATTATGCTCATACAATACCATCTACGTAAAATGAGGTGAAAAAGCTTGTTGTACGTGGACTGTGTTTCAACGAGTTGATGTATGCAACATAGAAGAAGGATGTCCGCTACTATGCAGTTTGAAATCTTTAAGTGACAAATTTACGAATACAAAGAACAAATATTGTACTGTTACTGTTCGATTGGAAAAATAATTTTTTCGATTAAAACTGTTTTTACTCAACGCAGTCATGCACCCTGTTCCACCGTCTAAACGAGCAATGGAAGTAACGTGACTCACTTTTCGCTCTGAATACAGCTAACGAGTTGTAAACGTTCTGAGATGAAACCGACAGCGCCTTAGTACGAAAGTACCGAAGAAATAGAATTGGAAAGTTCGCGTTCGCACTAACCCCTGCAGCCGCGTCCAACGCCCATCGCAAGCTGCGCTTAACTGGCGTGTCTACCGGCGGTTGAGGCTCTCAGCAACGGCTTTCTCTGTACTTAGCAGCACTCATTAGCTCTCTGACGCACGTAAGCGCCTCGATTTCTACTTAAGTGTTACGTTTCATTCGCTCAATAAAAAAGTCAACCC
Organism: Schistocerca serialis cubense; assembly: GCF_023864345.2. NCBI lineage: Eukaryota > Metazoa > Arthropoda > Insecta > Orthoptera > Acrididae > Schistocerca > Schistocerca serialis. Next base: position 547,348,271 of record NC_064638.1, on the reverse strand, counting down.
TGAGGTGAATATACAAGCAACTCTAAAATCACATTTGATTTTCCTGAATTATAAATATGCGTACTCAGATATCTGTATACTTCATTTTTCTCTTAGAACAGCTTTGTGGAAGCCTTCCTCCTCCTCCCAGCACAACTGAATTTTTTTTTAGCTCCAGTACTAAGTATATATGAAGGGCTTATTTCAATAGTGGTACAAGTCCACTTTTGTCCATTCTGAGATACAGAGTCCTAAAGTTAAATGAGCGCTGAAAAATCTGCAATTGAGATACCAGAAATATTCAAGCATATGGCTTCTTGCTAGAGATGAACCTTTCTTTCTGTTTGTTTCGACCATTAATTTCAGAAGCATTATAGACAGAAAAGTGGAGGTAATGGTCTTGAACCACTATTGAAATAAGACCTTCATATAAATCTTTCTGTTTGTTTCGACCATTAATTTCAGAAGCATTATAGACAGAAAAGTGGAGGTAATGGTCTTGTACCACTATTGAAATAAGTCCTTCATATAAATCCGGTCTGGGACAGTGATCGTACCTCTTTCTGTCACGAAGCGACTCAGTGAATACTGGAGCCAGGACTTTATCAAGTCTCAACGTCGTCGTATAGGTAAATATTATTTATTTATTCACACCCTTGCGTTCTAAAGGCACCTGTCTGCTAAGTATAAACTATATTACAGACACGACACATCTAAACTCGACTGGGCATATTCTCTTGTCCTCTTGTCGGAGATGCGCTTGAGCCGGCCTCAGTGACCGAGCGGTTCTAGGGGCTTCAGTCCAGAACCAACGACCGCTACGGTCGCAGGTTCGAATCCTGCCTCGGGCATAGACGTGTAATGTCCTTAGTTAGGTTTAAGTAGTTCCTAGTCCTAGGGCACTGATGACCTCAGATGTTAAGTCCCATAGTGCTCAGAGCCAGCCAGATGTGCTTGAAATGACTACCGACGATAGTTTCTGCAAGTGTATTCATCAACCACAGCAGCAGCCCACTGCTAATGACGTTCACCGATCTTCATTCCTTAAATAGTACACTTACTCTGTACGTATGCTAGAATAGTATTTAACCCCATATTCTGATACATGTAATTCCTTAACTTTTTTGTTACAGAAAATTTAGTCATCTGCCAATCGACTATGGACTCCAGAAAAATCTCAAAAGTTTGAGTTGCCAGGCACTTCGTTTACGAGTAAACACTATCCTTGCACTATCATATTCTTTTTTTTTCTTTTTGTAATATTTATTACTTATGACTTAGTTTTTGTTACAGAAATTATGAAGTCGTTGAAATCCTGTCTCTAACTCCTGATTCAGCAGGAATGGAAAAATACATATAACTGCATCAGAGGGAGGGTGTCATCGCTTTAGAATAGCAGCAGCAACGAAAAGCGGAGGAGGTACTGGCTAGCTGTTCGATGCAGATGATGATTCGCAGTAGATGGAATCATGTACCTTCAATAGGGTGTGGATGTAGAGCTTACGTCTCCTCCTCCAATAATACATCACCCGTCTCAAGGTGTTATAACAATTATCTGTCTTGTTTTGTACATTATGTGGTGCTTACATAACTGTGTTTGTTCTCAACAATGTTCGGGTGCTCCTAGTTCCCGCAGCTGGGCTGCTCGTAATGGCCCGACATCCCAAATTCTCCACCACCTGGTTCTTCGAGGTGCTTAACGCCATTCCAGACAACTGCAGTGATGTTTCAGCCGAGGAAATCTAGTGCAGCCACAATTTGAGAGTAACTACCGCTCTACTTGTTATAATATGACGTTGGTTTTTTGACGCTAGGTGGGGTCGCGTCAGAGATATGAAGGTGAACATTTTTTTTAAAGGGGTGCTATAGTTTGGTACCTATTTTCTGATAGCTGCTATCGAGACGAATCCAATTATGTGTAACAGTAAGGTATTTGAAGGTCAACGAAGGCCAAAAAGGTGGCATGAACGTCGATTTACAGAAGATGTTGGAAGTGATGACCATTGGTATCAATGCAGTGCTGCAATCTTCTTATCATGGATTGAGTGGTATTCCTTATCACTTCGGCACTTATCGAAGCACATGCTCTGACTATTCTCTCTCGTATATCGTGCAGATAGTGAATATTAGCCGAATACGGCGTATCTATCTAACGTGCCACTGACATGTAAACACCATTCGACGGTTTCGCAGTACAACAGTAATAGGAACGGTAAGACTAGTATCGTCGAATCAAGCGAATGTGAATGATGTATTCCTTCGAAGAATAAATCGATATTCTTATTATTTACGGAGAATGGCAACGAAATTCAGTGGGAGCTAGAGACTTATACGCTGAAAGACATCCTCAACGTACTCACCCTACACGTCGTACATTTAAATATTTGTACGATAAATTGAGAACAAATAGATCTTTACCACATCGGAAACATATCCGGAAAAGGAAAGTTACAAACTAGGAAACGGACATCGGTACTCTAGCCACTGTGGCTCGAGGTCATTGTGTCAGTTCGCGTCCAATCGCAAGGGAATCTGGCATGAGCCAGTAGTGTTGTTCGTGTTCTGGATCGCCATGAATGTCATCCTTATCGTATCAGTCTCCACCAATAATTAATTGTTACGGATTGTATGTGTCGCATTGAATTCTGCCGGTGGACTCAACTTCAGATTCAGAGGGATGACACATTTATTAATTTGATTTCATTTACTGATGAGGCTACATTTACAAACCTTGCATTACATGCATTACTGTGCAACTGAAAATCCATGTTGGCTGCGGCAATTGCACACCAAAAACCGTGGTCGGAGATTGTATGGTGTCGGATTCTGGAGGACAGAATCAAAGGCCCCTATTTCATCGAAGGAAATCTTAATAGTAGGAAGTACATCACATTCCTCCAAGAAACATTAGGTCTGTTATTGGAAGAAATACCTTTAGGAACAAGGAACAGAATGTGGTATCAACACGATGAGTGTCCGGCACATTTTTCGCTGATGGCCAGAAATGAATTGCATAGACAATTCCCAAATCGTTGGATTAGACGCGAAGGAGATGTGTGTCGTGTCCGGCTCGTTCGCTACACTTGACTCCTCTGGATTTTTGCTTGTGGGGATTCATAAAAGACATTGTCTATAAAGACGTTCGAACTACACATGAAGATAGGCGACTGTGAATTGTCAAAGCATGTGTTTCGATAAGTGCCGATGTGATAAGGAATACCACTCAATCTATGTTAAGAAGATTGCAGCACTGCATTGATACCAATGGTCGTCAGTTCGAACACTATCTGTAAATCGACGTTCATGCCACCTTTCTGACCTTCGTTGACCTTCAAAGACCTTACTGTTACACATCACTGGAATAGTCTCAATAGCCGATATCAGAAAATAAGTTTCAAACTACAGCGTCCCATTTAAAAATACAAAGTTGACCTTCGTGTCTCTGAAGCGACCCCACCTAGCAACAAAAAAACAAACGTCATATTATGGTCCCCGTTGTCCCATGCAACTCTTGTCCCACAATTTTTTCAGCTCCTATCATACTTTCGCAGTTATTCTTGGTGGCAATAGTTAGTGACTCACCCTATATATCTAGCAGCTGTAACCAATATTTTTTTTTATACGAAACTTATGTATACGGTTATGTTTACGTTTGTTGCAGCGTATGCGTAGACAACACCCCCTCTGCATCAATTATGGTTTTCACCAGCAACATATCTAGCACCGTCCCCACAATCCAGTTCTTCAAGATGGGTAGCACCCGCACCCCAACTCAGGAGTTTGAGCTCCTCGACCTCCTTTAAGCAGTTCCTATGGTGAAGGGTATAACAACAGTAGCTCTTCTAATAATGAATCCTTTGTCATAGAACTACAGTATTAGAGACAGAATAACGCAAGCCCAAATTGAAATACAGTTGGTTATCGCGTCCCTATCTCGTATTCTAAAACGCGTGTAAACCTGTTCGGTAACTAGAGTTCCTAAGATTTTAAAGAACTTAGATAGGCTTCATTAAATGCAAAGCAATCCTGTGCTGTGCATTTGAAATTTCAAAACGGCTCAGCGCTAATGAAATAGCTGTCATACATCTATGGAGTAGAATCAGTGTGATACTACAGAGCACTTGGTAAGGGAAAATTTGTAACCGTTCACAAATCAGATCAAAACAGTTCAAAGGGAGAGAATCCAGTAAACTGCAAAGTAAAGTGTTGTATTTCACGTCTTCACGTATGTCTATGACCTGTGAAACGGAGGACCTTCGCTTATCGAACTCCTAAACGATATATCACCGGATCATGCTGTTACAAACATTGAAAATAAATATCCTAGTACGCGAGAATAATTTCGAGAAACATGCATACCATTCTGAGAAATATCGCATATGATGTTTCCACACAATATAAATCTGAATAGAATAACACATTTTCCCTTTATTGTTCTTTCAAATGATTCAAATGGTTCTGAGCATTATGGGACTTAACATCTGAAGTCATCAGTCCCCTAGAACTTAGAAGTACTTAAACCTAACTAACCTAAGGACACCACATACATCCATGCCTGAGGCAGTATTCGAACCGGCGACCGTAGCGGTTGCGCGGTTCCAGACTGAAGCGCCTAGAACCGCTCGGCCACAACGGCCCGCCATTGTTCTTTCAATTCCCCATCTGGGACAGGCTAGCAGCAGCATAGGCGCTGCTCTTCAGCCGAGAGACGTTATAGTTGTACAGAAGGACATTTAAACACAATAAAAAGAGGAAACATGTGTGAATATAGAAACAATGGGGAACATAATGGCAGAAAGTATACAAAAATGGGTGACTGTAAAATTGAGATAAAAACAAAAAGCATGTGAGAATTAAGGCACAAGTCCAAGTATGGCAGGAGCATAACAAGTTGCAGTACAATTAAAACATCCATGCGATGAGTGGCACAGCACAGAAAAACCACAGACAACAAAAATATATACAAGTCGAGCATATAATTAAAAACCACTCCACTCGATGACACTGTAGAAGTGCACTGAAACGAACGCTGACGCAGTGCACCCGATGATGAATAGAAAACTGGGAGGATCAGCCAGGGGTGGGGATACCAGGGAGAGGGTAATGGGTGGGAGAAGGGGTGAGACTAAAAGAGGGTAGAGAAGGGGGATCTGGGATGTGGTGGGGGCGCATCAAATGGGGGCAGAGAGGGAAGGAGAAGAGAGGGAAGGAGAAGAGAGGAAAACAGTTGAGGAGGTAGTGCAGTGACTCGAAGGGGGGGGGGGGATGGAAAACCGCTTAGGGGGAAGGAGGGGATGGAGAGGGGGTGGGATACGGTGATAGAGGTGTGGGAATGGATGGGGGGTGGAGAGAAAGCAGGACATCAGGAGGTGGCGGTGGGGGGGAATCAAGCCTGCAGACAGTGTAAAGGATGCTGATATTTTCGAGGAAAAGGAGGAGGTGGAGGAAGGTCAAGAGTTTTTACAGCATTCATGAGGGGGATGTAAGATATGGAAAGCAAAGTGGAGCATATGACATTCAAGGATTTTGATGGCCATATAAAAGTGGGGGATGGGGGCGGAGGTCTAGGCAACACTGGCACAACAGAGGATAGGATAGATTAGGGATTTGAAGGTGTGGAGGATGGTGAAAAGATGCAATCCCTATGTCCGGCTGGACGGAGTTTCACCAGCTGGAGGCGGGTATAAGCTTTCTGCTGAGAGGTCGAGATAAGGTGACGGTCGAGGGTGAGACCAAGGTATCTCATGGTGAAGAGCTGGATGGGACGATCAAAGATAGTGATGTAGAAATCATGAAGACGGAAGCAGCAGGTGGTGCCGCTTGTGATGATTGCCTGAGTCTTGGAGGCGTTGATACGAAGAAACCTCTGGTTACACACCCAAGTGGTGAACTGGTCAGGGTGGGTTTGGAGGGTTCGTTTGGACTGTTGAAGGGTAGGATATAGAGCCAGGAAAACGGTGTCATCAGCAGGAGGTGTGCAGGTGGGGGTGGCTTCGGCATATCAGCAGTGTACAGGAGATAGAGGACAGGGGAGAGAATGGAGCCTTGGGGGACACTGGCAGTGGAATATAAGACACAGGAGTTGTTATTGTGGAGGGTGACATAGGAAGGACGGTGTGAGGACTGGATTCGATTGATTGGGGGGCAGAGACCAAACCATGAGGTTATCAGTCTCAGTGGACTAGGGAAGGATGGGGAATGAAGTCAGCCATGCCCTGTCAAAGGAACCAACCTGGCATTTGCCTGAAGCGATTTAGGAAAATCACGAAAAATCTCAGTCAAGACGGCCTGATGCAGGATTGAACTGTCATCCTTCCGAATGCAAGTCCAGTGTGCTAACCACTGCGCCACCTCACTCGGTTCCGGTGTGAGAGGAAGGAAGCAACCAGACAGACAAATTTGATAGGCTGGGCATAGGTTTGGAGGTCGAGGGAACAAAAATGGTAGAGCAACGGGAGTTAAGTTGAAGGGAGAGAAGGTGGACGAGGTTAAGGAGTTGGTCTTCAGCGGAGAACGAGTGTCAGAAGCCACACTGCGTAAGGGGGTGGCGGTGGTGTTGATTAAAGTGGTGATGGATACGATGGGAGAGGATGGATTCGAAGACCTTACTGAAGATGGAGGTGAGGCACATGGGACGATAGGAATAGGCGGCGGAAAGGGGTGTGTTGGGTTTGAGGAACAGGAGGATACGGGAAGTCTTCCACAGGTAGGGGTAAAAGCCAGTGGACAGGATGACGTTGTATAAAGCGGCAAGGGCAGTCAGGAAGGAGAAGGGGCATTCTTTGAGGTGGCGGTGTTACGTTTTGACCGGAGGATAAGTTTAATGCCTTGTACTGTGATGGGAGTGTTGATGTTGAAGGGGCGGTAGCTGCCCCAAGTACTGAGACTGGGAGCGAGTGAAGCGAACGAGGTATCGGCGCATTCGAGACACAGGGGAATCAAGGGTGTATCATCAGGGATGGAGAAGACCTCAAAAGGTAGGAAGTGAAGGGGTTGGCCTTACTGAGGTTGTCGGGCCATCACCCTTCACAGACCATAGGTATCCTTAATACCTTAGTGCATAGGGTGCACTGTGTATCCGATAAAGATAATTTACAAGAAAAGCTCACATACCACAAAAGCATTTTTAAAACGAATGGATTTTCTCCACAACAAATTCGTAGAACATTCAATGTAGAACGTACAATGCAGGTATCTGATGGGGAAGAAGATAGTAACGCTTTCAGATCAAGTGCGTTTTTTCCCTGTCTGGGTGCTGCTTCCTCGAAGATAGGCCGTATTCTTGAGAAACAAAAGATGATCTCCAGACCTCTCACGAAGATTGCTGATTTACTCGCCTCTGTGAACGACGATTTATTGCCTCATAAGACGGGTGTGTATCAGATTGCTTCGGAAATTGTGACAAGTCATATATATGTCAAACAACACGCACCGTTCATGAGAGATGCGCGGAACATCGAAGACACACACGCTTATCAGAGTCAGACAAGTCAGCTGTGGCCAAACATTGTATTGATACAGAGTATTCCACTAACAGAAGAGATTTGAAGCATTTGAAATGTAATGCTACAGAGGTATGTTGAAATTATCTGAACTTATAAGGCAAGAAATGAGGAGGTTCTCTGTAGAATCGGCGAGGAAAGGAGTACATCGAAAACACTGACAAGAAGGAGGGACAGTTCAACAGGGTAGCAGGGAATAACTTCCATGGTACTAGATGTAGCTGTATAGAGGAAAACTGTAAATGAAGACAGAGAACCGGATATATCCAGCACATGATTGAAAATGCGGGCTGCAGGTGGTACTCAGATTAACAGGTTGGCATAGGTGTGGAATTCGTAGGCAGGTCACATCAAACCAGCAAGAAAAGCAATCAATAAAAATAAAAAGAGGTAGAAATAGCCACAGAGGATTTTTTTTTTTTTTTATTCAAGAATTTCCTCCACAGGGAGCGTGTACGATTTGCCATATAGTTTGGGTGTCTGCTCAAAGCTGTAATGCGTTGTGACGATAATCCTCTCTCACACAGCACTGTTACAGAAAATCATGTGTTATTTGCAGCATTTTGCAATCGTATGTCAAGTCATGTGTTCCCATGATTCATCTCTTAATCGTTTAGGGTCGTATACTGGTAGAGACTTAGCGAGATGGTTGTTCTGTGAGCTTGAAGATCTTGCGAAGATAGTCGACATGCTTTATGAAACGACTGTGCTTATAACCAAATCGCCCGAATTTCGCACATTGAACGAGAATGTACTTCAATGTTACATCTGCGATAAATCCTTAGATATATTAGTTGAAACTTTTTGTATCGATCATGGTGCTGCGGTGCAGCACATAATTCGTCCAATACCAGTTTTTCTCCACAATTTGATTGGGCATGATGCTCACTTCCTCACTGAACCTTTGACTGAATTCGGGTGCCCAATAAGCAGATTAGCGTTATAGCTGAGAATACTGAAAAGTACATCTCATTTTCATACAGGATGGTAAAGAATTTTATGTTGTTTCCTCGGCTCCACTGCAGAATCTTGCTGAAACTGTGCACCAAGAAGGTTTTTCATTTCACTCGACCAGCAAACCCCCAAGGTGCTCCATTTCAGCTTCTAACGAAGTAATGAGTTTTCCCTCATGAACATTTGGATTCAGAGAAAAGGCTCCGCCAAACTGTGCTACCTAACAAAGCCGTATTCTACAGTAATCTTAGGGGTGCAGTAAAACGAATGCGGACTTTAAACATACACTCCTTGTTTGGAAGGAGTTTGATATTTCTAATTTAGAGAAGTATATAGCTCTTTACACGGACAGAAATGTAAGTTTACTTGCAGACGTCTCTGAACATTCCAAGAATGTACACATGGAAACGTTTGAGTTGGATCCTGCAATCTATTTTACCCCACTAGGGCTTGCATGGGCTGCAGTTTTAGAAGAAGACTTACATCACATCAGATTTATTAACAAATGTTGAATGCTATTATTTTTCAAACGCGAAATTCGTGGTGGATTGTGTCAGTGCATGCACAGGTATGCAGTGACAAATAATTCTCAAATGAGTAGTAAACCATTCCTCGATTTATATTGAACCTCGTATCTATGTGTTAAAAATTTATACAGGTATGCCATGCAACAGCTTCTACCTGCTGGATGATTTCGGTGGTTATACGATAAAGAAATCGAGGGATTAGAGCAAAATATCTTCATCTGTGGCAGCTGCAAGCTGATAGAAACCTTTGAAGGATAAACAATATATTTTATACGGTATAGAAATCTTCAGCAGTGCTTACAGCTAGGGATGAAACAGGGTAAAATCCATCTCGCTATTAAATTTTATCTGTTTGCTTGGTTGAAAAAATATATCGATTTTAATACAAAAAGTAATCTCTGCAAAGTGTCTGTTGTGTATACAAGGGTAAGGAGATGTAGGCTACAGAGCGGTGCAGCAGCTGAAAGGGAGCAGTAATGATTAGCGAGGCATTTATCACATTGAATAGTAGATTTACTTAACTCGTACTTCTCCAGGCGTATGAAGATTCGTTACAAATAATGCAGCAAGAAATGGAGTCCAGCTCTCAGTGCAAACAAGGAAGAGGCTCTCTGAACTAAAGCACGGACGATGGTGTCGGAGCTGTGCCTAGGCGGCGTCTGCGTAGTGTCACATAGCAAAGAGGCTCCAAGTATGAGTGGAGCTGTGTGACTGCCGCCGGTCGTCCTATATCATGGCGGCAGAGGGCGCTCATGGTACGGATCTCCTTCAGGCACGGCTCCGTGGGATCTGCCACATCCCGCACGACCACTATCGGTATTGGATGGAAAATAGCAATTTAGTGGGTGAAAGGTTGCGATCCATATGAAGATATCAGGTGCAATCCTGACGAATTCGGCATCACTGGGTATGAGGCCAATAATCCTTACGGCATAACACCAGCAAAAAATAATATTATCGGTCTCATGAAAGACGAATGGGTTACATTTCACAGAGTTCGCTGGTTTTTGTTCAGAAATGTATGCATACCAGAAACGAGTTGAAACCTTAAATTGAGCTAAGGGTATTAGTCGGCACTAGGAAAAATCTCAAGGTCGACGATTACGCGAAATGTCTGCATGACAATATTGGTCAAGATGCTCTTCCAAATGTGGTATGCCAAGTGAATCTTGAATCACGAAAACATGTGATGTATAGTGTATTGCAACTGAGGATCAGACTATCGCGCTGTGATAGTAAATGGATCATTCATCAGAATGATATCTCTGCCAATGGGCTCTCATTAAACTTTGGCAAAACACAGTATATACAGTTCCACACAGCAAATGGAATGACACCATTAATAAATATAGACTTCTATCAGAAATCGGTAGCTAAGGTAGAATATTCAAAATTTCTAGGTGTATGCATTGATGAGCGATTTAACTGGGAAAAGCACACTGAAGATCTGCTGAAATGTTCGAGATCAGCTACTTATGATATTAGGGTCATTGCAAATTTTGGCGATACAAATCTCAGTAAATTAGCTTATCACGCCTATTTTCATTCTCTGCTTTCGTATGGCATCATATTCTGGGGTATCTCATCATTGAGTAAAAGAGTGTTCATTGCACAAAAGCGTGTAATCAGAATAATTGCTGCAGCTCATCCTGCAGACACTTATTTAAAGAGCTATAGATCTTCACTGTAGTCTCATATATATATATATATATATATATATATATATATATATATACTCCTGGAAATTGAAATAAGAACACCGTGAATTTATTGTCCCAGGAAGGGGAAACTTTATTGACACATTCCTGGGGTCAGATACATCACATGATCACGCTGACAGAACCACAGGCACATAGACACAGGCAACAGAGCATGCACAATGTCGGCACTAGTACAGTGTATATCCACCTTTCGCAGCAATGCAGGCTGCTATTCTCCCATGGAGACGATCGTAGAGATGCTGGATGTAGTCCTGTGGAACGGCTTGCCATGCCATTTCCACCTGGCGCCTCAGTTGGACCAGCGTTCGTGCTGGACGTGCAGACCGCGTGAGACGACGCTTCATCCAGTCCCAAACATGCTCAATGGGGGACAGATCCGGAGATCTTGCTGGCCAGGGTAGTTGACTTACACCTTCTAGAGCACGTTGGGTGGCACGGGATACATGCGGACGTGCATTGTCCTGTTGGAACAGCAAGTTCCCTTGCCGGTCTAGGAATGGTAGAACGATGGGTTCGATGACGGTTTGGATGTACCGTGCACTATTCAGTGTCCCCTCGACGATCACCAGTGGTGTACGGCCAGTGTAGGAGATCGCTCCCCACACCATGATGCCGGGTGTTGGCCCTGTGTGCCTCGGTCGTATGCAGTCCTGATTGTGGCGCTCACCTGCACGGCGCCAAACACGCATACGACCATCATTGGCACCAAGGCAGAAGCGACTCTCATCACTGAAGACGACACGTCTCCATTCGTCCCTCCATTCACACCTGTCGCGACACCACTGGAGGCGGGCTGCACGATGTTGGGGCGTGAGCGGAAGACGGCCTAACGGTGTGCGGGACCGTAGCCCAGCTTCATGGAGACGGTTGCGAATGGTCCTCGCCGATACCCCAGGAGCAACAGTGTCCCTAATTTGCTGGGAAGTGGCGGTGCGGTCCCCTACGGCACTGCGTAGGATCCTACGGTCTTGGCGTGCATCCGTGCGTCGCTGCGGTCCGGTCCCAGGTCGACGGACACTTGCACCTTCCGCCGACCACTGGTGACAACATCGATGTGCTGTGGAGACCTCACGCCCCACGTGTTGAGCAATTCGGCGGTACGTCCACCCGGCCTCCCGCATGCCCACTATACGCCCTCGCTCAAAGTCCGTCAACTGCACATACGGTTCACGTCCACGCTGTCGCGGCATGCTACCAGTGTTAAAGACTGCGATGGAGCTCCGTATGCCACGGCAAACTGGCTGACACTGACGGCGGCGGTGCACAAATGCTGCGCAGCTAGCGCCATTCGACGGCCAACACCGCGGTTCCTGGTGTGTCCGCTGTGCCGTGCGTGTGATCATTGCTTGTACAGCCCTCTCGCAGTGTCCGGAGCAAGTATGGTGGGTCTGACACACCGGTGTCAATGTGTTCTTTTTTCCATTTCCAGGAGTGTATATTCACTTATGAAATTTGTTATTAACAATCCAAACGAATTCAATTGGCTACAACACTAGGAGAAAGGATGATCTTCACTACTCAAGGTTAAATCTAACTTTGGCTCAGGAGGGGGTAAATTATGCTGCCACAAAAGTCTTTGGGCACTTACCTAATAGCATCAAAAGTCTGACAGATAGCCATATAGCATTTAAAAGGAAATGAAAAGAATTTCTTAATGGCAACTCCTTCTACTCATTAGATGAATTTTTGGATATAGTAAGTAGGTAATTTCCCCAACCACTACCAAAAAAAAAATTAAAAATATTAAGTGTCATGAAATATTTTGTGTAATGTAATATCTTGTATAAACACCTTTTATTAACCTGACACGTTCCACATCGTGATGAAGTGTCGTATTCATGATCTATGGAACAAGTACTAATCTAATCTAATCTAATTAAAACCCTACCACACTCACACAATTCTTTGAATGAGTGAACATATCTATCTATTGCAAGTTTACATGCATGTAGAATAATATGACCTGTTTACCATTGTTGTTTCTTGCTCCTGCATGTTATATGTTTTTTAATATGTAATGCTGTCACTGGAACTGCTTTATAGAAGAAGATATATATTGTAAATAAATTTTGTTTTGCTAATATATTTTTGTTCAGAAACAAAATATGCATCGTTCTCAACATTGTTATTATTTATTCTACCTTACATGCTTACAATATTTTCTAAGTAGCGGATTTTTATAGTCTATAAACTCTGCTTGTACAGCATTCAAGTCTATAGGAGTAACGACAAATCTAGGTATTCCATCTATAATTCCAAATTATATCGTTTTAATAGTTACAGGAGATAAGGTAGCACACGTCATTACTGCATGCATACATACATTCAAACACTGTTGTGAATCATTGTGTGTGCTATATTCATGTACATAGTTCACAACATCATCACATATGCTTTCCATAGAATTAGATTGTTTGTTGCTATCCACAATACACTATATACCCAGTAAAGGTTATTCACAGTTGAATGATGTAAATAGACACATTGTAAGAGATTTTCTGATGTTGATAACTTCATTCAAGGAGCTCCGTACATGTCGATGATGGTGGCGTTCTTGCTGTCGATGTTGATGTCTGGAGGAATATGAGATGGATCGTACTCTGGTGTCATCAACCTAATGATGTAATTTATTTTCCTGCATATTTCGCTACACTCCTTCTCCATAAGTTGCACTTTTCATATTTCGACGATTATTTGCAATTTCCACTGTTACTTGACGGTAATTATTCGATGTTAAACCGACATTTACTTGCTTCGAACCTTACGCGTTTATCCTTGTACGTGTTGTTGAAGAACGGTGTTTCGAGTGAACTGGCAATATAATCGCACTGTGGGTCATAAATTGAAACTATCAAGATGAATATTACCACAAAGCTCAAAATCGTTCTGGAGTGAAGGTATTTACCCACACAAACCTCAAGGACCTAACGTACTGGACGGGGCCGTGCACCCCGAGCAAGGGGGCCAGCTATCTCAAGTAGGATTAATTCGCATTTAACGTGACACAGGAAACTGCGATATTTCAGATCTTCGTTGTAACAATTACGTGAAATTTCATAAAATTACGCTGCTTTGTATTAACTAATTAATTCACATATGAATATGCAGATACCAATAAATTTATATTAAATTGCATGGAAATTTAGATAATCGCACATAGGCTGGGGAGGGCGGGGGCCCTGCGGGCTCGAACCTAGGGCCTGGCAGCTGTGAAGCTTTCAAATGGTTCAAATGGCTCTGAGCACTATGGGACTTAACATCTGAGGTCATCAGTCCCCTAGAACTTAGAATTACTTAAACCTAACTAACCTAAGGACATCCATGTCCGAGGCAGAATTCGAACCTGCGACCGTAGCGTTCGCGCGGTTCCAGACCGAAGCCCCTAGAACCGCTCGTCCACAGTAGCTGGCTGTGAACTATTGTGCAATTCCCAAAATGGATAAAAATTAAGATAACTGCACATGTCAGCCGTCGAATCCAGTATGATTACGCTCCAGAGATTGTGACTTCATACACCCTTGGACACTTACTCTACTAGATCGTGAAGCACTTATTATGACAGCAGAGGTCAGTTGCCCGGATGAGGAAATGGGTGGGCCAGGATGTAAGACTCCAGTCACCCCCTGCTAATCTTGTCATTGATTTCCTCTCACCTTGAATTTTGTTCCCCCTCTTGAACTTTTATTTCCGTCATTGCTTCTTCGTTGCATAGATTCAACACTGGGGACGAGGAATGAATATCTGTCTTGCATCCTTTTAGACCAAGCCTTCGTTCTTGCTCTCCCATTCTTATTGTTCCCCTATGATACCTGTACATATTGCATACTACACGTCTTTCCCAACTGTCTATTTCTATTTCGATTTATTCGCTCTTTACCTGCAGAGAATCGACGATGATTTCAATGCACTTCCTATTTATTGCCTTATTAAATGATTCCAAAATTCGAATCAAGAACTGGCAGCATGAGTGACTTAGAAGTAAATATTATCTGTGTAGCGAATCACCTTAAATCACGTAATAAAAGCAAGGCCTCCCGTGTAGATTGTAGCAGCTACGATCCTTTAAGAGTTTGCGGATACAATAGCTCCATGCCTAGCAGTCACAACATCCTGGGCGTCGAAAGATACGTACTAAAAGACAGGAAAGTTGCACAAGTCACACGAATAGCCAAGAGAGCAAACGTGAGTAATCCACTCAATTACAGACTAATATCACTAATGTATTATTTTGGAACAATTCCTGTGTTTAAATATTATGAATTAACTCGAAAAAATAATTATTGAGAAACAACCAATAAGGATTCAGAGAATAGACTTCTTGCGAAATACAACTAACTCTTTTTTTCTCACGGAGCAATGTGTGCTATCATTAGAGAACGTCAAATTGTTTTAATATTTTTTGATTTCCAAAAGGATTCTGATCCCGTTCCTCACAAACTACTTGTAATCAAATTGAATGACAATGGAGTATCGTCTCAGCTTTGGGACTGGATTCGTGATTTCCTGTCAGGAAGGTTAGTTTTTTAGTAACTGACGGAAAGTCATCGAGTAAAATAGAAGTAATATCTGGTGCCCCGCAAGTTAGTGTTACAGGCCCTCTGCTATTCCTGCTCTTTGGAAAGGATTTAGGTGATAATCTGAGCAGTCCTCTTAGTTTTTTTGCAGATTACGCTGTCTTTTGCAGTCTTGTAAAGTCATCAGATGATCAACACCACATGCAAAATAATTTAGACAATATATCAGTGCGACGCGTAAAGGACGGTTGAGCCTAATAATGAAAAGAGTGGAGTCATTCACATTTCTAATAAAAGGAATCTGCTAAACGTTGGGTGTACCATAAGTCACACAAAATTCATCTAAATACCTAGGGATTACATTTACGAACACCTTAAACTCGAACGATCACATAGTGTGGTGGGGAAACCAAATGACTGCGATTTATTGGCAGGACACACAGAAAATGCAATGGGTTTACTAAAGAGACTGCTTAAGCTACGCTTCTCCGCCCTCTTCTGGAGCACTGCTGTGTTGTGTGAGATACGCATCGTATAGGATTGACGGAGGACACTGAAAAAGTTCAAAGAAGTTCAGCTAGCTTGGTATTAGCACGAGAAAGGGGAGAGAGACTGTGACACCGATGTGTTATGCGAATTGGGGTGGCAATTATTAAAACAATGGCGTTTTCCATTCCGTAGAGATCTTCTCATGAAATTCCAAGCAGGGTGTGAAATTATTTTGTTAGCGCTCACCTACATAGGAAGAAATTATCATCATAGTGAAATAAGAGAAATCAGAGCTCACACGGAAAGATTCAAGTGTTCGTTTCTCCTGTGTTCTATTCGGGAATGGAACGGTACAGAAGTAGCTTGAAGGTGATTTGATGAACGTCCTGCCAGGCACAGAATTGTCATTTGCACAGTAATTGTGTAGATGTAAATGTAGGCGTAGAAATGACTAATAATACTGAATCAGTTGAAGTATTTCTTCTGTTACCCAAGGTTTCTTCGTACTTACCGTTTATTCAGGGGCGCCTGCAGATTTTCACGTCAGTAAGTGTAAAATATTTTCCCTTCACACGTCAACCAGAAATTTTGAGGATTCTAGCGTCAGTCGTTTACGTGATGCCGTATTTTGAGAAGTTTTCACGTTGACACTTGTTTGTACCATTCATCATGCGTAGCTGCTAGGAACGATGTTGTTGTGTTTGCTTATGTTTGCTTACAGTGTGCTTGTATGTTCCTTGAGTACATTGGCACTTGCTAGTCAGTTAGTGAATGACTGTCCAAACAGTAAGTTGTGAGTGGACAATGGGATTTACCAATGTAAAAGACGCTGACATGCTGTGGTGTATGAAGAGTAGGAAGAAAGCAGTTCGTTCTTGTACGGAGTATGTGACAAGATATCCCAATAGCCGTCAACCAGCGAGGCAGTTATTTATCAATCTCTTCAATCACTTACGTGAAAGTAGCAGTGTAACACGTAGGCAACGTAACAGATAGAAACGAGTGACGACAGCAAGGGAGAAATTAACGTTTTTGCTGTTATTGCAGTTGATCCGCACGTTAGGTCCGATGCAGTCGCACGAGAAAGTGGCATGAGTCAGAGGTAATGACATGGGTCACGCAGGCGACCGACTTATTGTCCATCGACACAGGTTCCATCGGTATAACATCTCTCTCCATCAAGAGATGTATTGTAACGATTACAAAAATCATGTCAACTTCTTTTCACAGACATCAAGACAGGATAATCCAGATGTATCGTTTACCTTGTTTAGTGGTTGAGCCACATTTACCAATCAGGGCCAGGTAAACCGCCGAAAGATACACTGTTGGTCTGTTCACAATCCCCGTTAGCTTCTTCGGGTTAAACGTGCGGTGTGGGGTAGAGAACCATCAGCTCATGGGTCCGTTTTTCATAGATGTGCACTAAACGCGCAGACCAGCTTCCAAGGATGCTAGAAGACGTTCCTCTGCAGACTAGGAGAACCTGTGGTACTAACGTGATGCCTGTCCAATCCATAGTGCACGAACTACTAGAGTATACCATCACGAGTTGTTTCCAAAGCGTTGGACTGGACGAAGAGGACCTGTATCTTGGCCGACTCGTCCCTCAGACCTGTAAACTCTTTTCTGTGGGGAAAGCAGAAAGACGCTGTTGCAAGGACATACCAACTACTCTCGATGATATGCAACGACGTATTAAGGGAATCTGCTTGGACGTCTCCACTGAAATTCTAGCATGTGTAACAGCCGTTCTATACCAAACTGGAAGTATGTACTGCCGCTGTCGGTGATAATTTTGAACACAACCCGTGATGGTCAGTTGCTTCGGTAGTCGTCAGAATCAACGTAACTAGTGCATGCATTTGTGCTGTTCTTTAGTGTGTGCTACCACATTCATTGTACAAGTGTGGATATGGGAAATTTTCAAAATACGGTATGTCATAAAAGACTCGCGTGGAATCGTGCAACGAATACCACTCACAGTCTTATTTACCGTACTATTGGTATGTTAACGTCAATAATCATTATTACATTTAAAATAGTGTATGCTTGCATCAAAAGCACACTTTCTAAGTATTATTACAACCAGTTGATTGGCTAACAGTACGAGACAATCCATTCTGTGAAAAGCGCACATCAACAGCACTTTCCATATTCGAAATATTTGCGGTACAATTTTCGGTGATTTACGCTGTACACATTAACAAACTAACAGTATAATTACAGCAAACCCTGTTTTTACATTCACGGATTTCACATTTCCCCCATTCTTACCCCTCCCCCCCCCCTCCCACTCAACTCACATATCAATCGAAATTTGTTCAAAACGTCTCGATTTAAATGGTCAATTTTAATTAAGTTCACCCCATCGACCGTTGATTAAAGAGCCTCATGAAGGCTAACACCTACACCGTCTGATGCCAGTGCATCTCGGTGAATAAAACAGTATTTCTAAATAGCATGAGGAGCCTCTTTAAGCATCGGAGCTTGCAATCCGCCGTAACATCCAGCCATTCTGCGACCTTCATCTGTAGACATGGCGAGACAATTTTTTCAGTTTTCTTCCATAAAAGAGTGTATTAATTCAAAGAGTTCTATTGCCTTTGTTTGAAGAGTTATTACCCTGCAGAAATGAAAAACATCATGCAATTTCTTGTTGTTTTTAAAAAAATTAGATGTGCATCATTGTCCTTGTCTGTTGCTTCATCCAAGTAAATAGCGAAATATCAGTATCTTTGAATTTTTTAACCAACTGGTCATTACTTTCATCAAGCAAATTGAGTGTTTGACGACAAACAATATTGTCTGATAAGGTTCATTTTTTCAAACTTCCTGGCAGATTAAAATTGTGTGCCGGACCAAGACTCGAACTCGGGACCTTTGCCTTTCGCGGGCAAGTGCTCTACCGACTGAGCTACCCACACCCCGTCCTCACAGCTTTACTTCTGCCAGTACCTCGTCTCCTACCTTCCAAACTTTACAGAAGCTCTCCTGCGAAACCTTGCAGAACTAGCACCCCTTAAAGAAAGGATATTGCGGAGACATGGCTTAGCCACAGCCTGGAGGATGTTTCCAGAATGAGATTTTCACTCTGCAGCGGAGTGTGCGCTGATATGAAACTTCCTGGCAGATTAAAACTGTGTGGCGGACCGATTATTTCAGTTGCTTGACAGCTAACTCAGGTATGCTAATAAATACTATGTTTTTAACAGACGGTATCATATGTCTATCGAAATGGTATGACGTTCCTTTTTGTCTATTGATGTATTTAGAACTGCACGATACACTTCAAATATCACATTTTTGTTTACATTTAAAAATTTGTCCATGCTAACAAAGAAACACAAATTGCAAAAGACAAACACCAATTACAATGACCAGCATTCGGCAGATCTTCAGTCTTATTGTTATTGATTAAAAACAACTAGTCATATAGTAAAATTCGACTGTCACCCATGGCGCATCACATCTGTCAACATATATTTGCTGGCATCCTAGATATCACTACTAGCGCACGCGTTGTTCCTGTGCTCAGAAAGTTTAAAAACAAAATTATACTCTTTATGAAACTGCACGACGCCCCCTACTGTAAGGCCGCGACTCCCCTGGGAGCCGTGACAGAAAGTTTGAGAATCCCCTACTCTGGCTCATTTTACGTATGTTTACATAATTTTGAACTCATTCCATCGATAATTTCAGGTAATTTTGGTGACAATTTTTGTGATATTTTAGGTCATACAAATTCCGGCCCTGTGGTTAGGGTACTTTTTCATTTTGACAGTGCATTTTCAAAATAGTCAGCTGCCCCTACTTCTGCCGCTGCTCCCCTTCCCACCCTCACGCCCCCCTATTACCCATAGCTTCTTTGAAGTTACCTTCCTCATCCCTATGGTTTTCTTTGCAACTCCTGTGATTGCCCTTTTTAGAGACATCCATTCCTCTCCTACTGAACTGTCTACTGGGCTACTCATTATCTCAGTATCTATAACCTCAGAGAACTTCAAGGGCATCTCTTCATTTCTCACTGCTTCGGTATCCCACTTCTTTGCGCATTGATTCATCCTGAGTAGTCTCTTAAGCTTAGGCCTACTCTTCATCATTACTATCTTGATCAGAATCTATATCTGCTCCCGAGTACGCCTTACAATCCAGTAACTGATTTCGGAATTTCTGCCTGAATTTGATGCATTCTAACTGGAATCTTCCCATATCTTTCGCCCTTTTCCAAACATTTTTTCTCCTCTTGTGGTTACTGATCAGAGTACTCTCTGCTACTACCTGAAATTTATTGCAGAACTCAATTATTCTTTCTGCTTTCTCATTCTTACTAACAAGCCCATTTGCTCCTGTAATCTTTTATTCTACTCTCTTCCCTAGAAACACATTCCAGTCCCTAATGACGATTTGATTTTCATCTCCCTTTATGTACCCATTCAATATCCTCGTATAGTTCCTCTGTCGCTTCATGTTTTCCTTTCAACGTCATCATGTATACCTGAACTTTCTTTACCAACTGAATTACCCGTCTGAAATTCTCACACACTTTCTCTACCTCTGCATCTTCTCCTCGTGACATCGCCATGTACTATGAAGTACTATTTTTTGCATGGATACGCCGTCGATTCTTATCACTGAACCGTTCACAGTAACTCATTCTCTGCCCTAACTTCCTATTCATAGCGAATCCTACTCCCACTATATCATTTTCTGCTGCTGTTGATATTACCATGTCTTCGACTAACCGCAAATTATAATCTTCCTTCGATTTCTTACTCATCTCCACTAAATCTATATAAAGGTATTCCGTTTCCTAATCCAGATTTTGTAGGCTCCCTGCAAAGTTGGAACTGGTGCACTCTCTGACCTTAGAATGTTACCACTTCCTCGGTTAGTCAAGTTTTTCTCATTGTCACCCCCCTTTCCGGCAGTCCCCTCCATGGAGACACGAGTGAGGGATAAACCCGGAATCGTTTGCCGATTGATGGATCGTTATATAAATACAGGCCACATGCACCTCGATACCTACTATGTGTCTTTAATCCAGTCGTTTCCATTGCCTTCTGCATTGTCATACTGCTGATCATTGCAAATTCTTCTACCTTTTAGGAGTAATTTCCCACCCAAAGAGCAACAGGTTGCCTTGAAACTCAGTCAGCTCCTCCAACCTTTTGCTGAGACCATGAACAGAATGACTGTGATTGGTATCGAAAGTCCCTCGGCCGCGTTGGCTAATTGTACTCTACAGCGATTCCCGTACATTTCACACTTAAATGTGGTATTCAGCTTCGTGATACCACTAACCTTAAGTGTACTGCTACTGCCAGTTGCCTACTACAAACCAGGGACAATAACGTCCCAATCCAAGGTGACGGTAAGCAGCGCCCTCATTATCAATGGCGTCATCAGTCACATCAGTGACGTCATTTCTCTTATCAAGAAGTCATAAAAATAATCAACGATAATAATCACCTGACACGCCATATCCCCTCCTTTTCCACCTTTATCAACTCCTCTCTCTTCTCATGCCTATTTCAGCGTAATATTAAACGAAATCAGCCAATCATAGCTTATTATTCTAGTGGGTATTGAACTGAGGCTGACAGTCACAAAGCAGATGTCAAATTACCTAAGCTACATTTGAACTGCCCAAAAATGGCGCCAAGTTTAAAGATATTTATCTCTAAATTTCGTAAAATGTTATTATTCAAAGATGTACAGCACACCCATGAAAAAATATGTAACATTCAATTAAATTGTCGCCATGTCCGAAGATATTTGCCCTTGTGTTCTATAATCTCACGTCATCAACGCCATCAACGCCCCCCCCCCCCCCCACACACACACACACGCACTCACACACAGACACAAACGCCTGCAAAACATTTTACGGGGTTCAGTGTAGCTAATTGATGAGGAGAGATAATAACTAGTGCAAAACAGAAATAACTCTTCATGTCTCAGCATTGCAGATGTCTGATAGTTTGATAACGCACTCAACCAGCTGCTACGGGACAATTCATGTCAACTCCACTAACTTACATGAAACACAAACGATATGTACTATATATTACAGAGGAAATGGGAGGAGGAGAACTGAAACAAAATATACTCTATATACTAAATTAATTGTATTATTTTTACATTTTCGTATCAAAAGTCACAAGAGTTTAAACTGTAAAACGTTTTAAAATTCGGTGTTGCTACATTTTTAGTCTGGAATGTTTTTATGTTTTTTCATACATACACACACACACACACACACACACACGCACACACACACACACATACACTCGCACACTCACATGCATACACACTCACATATATTTTTCATGTAATTATATTATTTACACGATATTTCCATTATTTACGAGAAAATTAATCACCGTCTTCATCATTTCTCAATTGGTAGTGGCCTCATGCCAATGGATTTTCCTTATTTGGAAGCATAACACCATTATCATCTTATGTGGATAAACCTAATGTGTGTTGTTCAGCGATAGAAACTAAAAGTTGCTTTGACTAAATACATACTATACAGATTGTTTTATTTTATGGATCTAATATACGTTGCCTGTAATTGTCATTGGTTAAACTATAAACAGAAGACTGTTTCAAAGCATTAGTTCTGTGCATTACGCATCCAGACTCGGCCTATAGTGTATACATTTTACTCGCAGACTGAAAAAATCACCGTCCAATTAGTCTTTCACTATTTCAACCTCTTTCTTATGTATAGGTGGAATACTGTGTATATTATTTACAGAAAAGCCTAAATTATCAAATAATTTCTGATATCGTCATAAATATTTGGTGTTTTAATGTGATAATTAAGCTATTGATGCCCGTATAGCATAGTTTTAAGTGATTTTTATCGACAACGAAAGTCGGTTAGAATTGCTTTCGAAATATCCAAAGCTTGTTCAGTTCACTGCTGACTAAATTTTCATTAAAAATAAAACTCCTTTAATATTATCGTCTAGCAATTAACCCAGTTGCTACATATCTACCTTCCCAGGGTACTGTTAGTCTTATGTCCCATATCTTTCACACATTTTATAAGGTTTTTCAAAACACTCTACAATTTGTCGGTTTCAACATTTTTTATTGAAATCGTTGGCTGTAGGCACTATTTTGTGTATTAGTCTTAATGTGTGGCACGGAGCTTGCATAAAGGATAAAATTTAATGAATGTTAAAAAAAAGAAAAAAAGCAGAACAGTCGAAGATACTTTAACATCGTCCAGCTGTAAAGGCTATTCACATCAAGATGTATACAATGTTAAATGCTTCAAGTTGTCTCATTATAAATGGCTACGAACCCATTTTTGATAAGTGCATGTCTGCAAGAACAAAGACAACACTGCCGCTAAAGCATACTCGTTCTTGCCATTAAGCATGACATTGTTGACTTGTTTAAACTATGTTCAATCAACTAAATGTGCTTCTAATTTTTCTTTGGTATCAAAATAGCACAGACTGCGTCAAATACTGCTGTTGAATGGCCGCAAGCAGTAACGCTCTTATGTGCTAATTACAAGCTTTTATTCTGTACAAATGATATATGCCTGTATTTGCAACCAGCAACAATATTCATCTACATCTACATCTACATCTACATTTATACTCCGCAAGCCGCCCAACGGTGTGTGGCGGAGGGCACTTTACGTGCCACTGTCATTACCTCCCGTTCCTGTTCCAGTCGCGTATGGTTCGCGGGAAGAACGACTGTCTGAAAGCCTCCGTGCGCGCTCTAATCTCTCTAATTTTACATTCGTGATCTCCTCGGCAGGTATAAGTAGGGGGAAGCAATATATTCGATACCTCATCCAGAAACGCACCCTCTCGGAACCTGGCGAGCAAGCTACACCGCGATGCACAGCGCCTCTCTTGCAGAGTCTGCCACTTGAGTTTGTTAAACATCTCCGTAACGCTATCACGGTTACCAAATAACCCTGTGACGAAACGCGCCGCTCTTCTTTGGATCTTCTCTATCTCCTCCGTCAACCCGATCTCGTACGGATCCCACACTGATGAGCAATACTCAAGTATAGGTCGAACGAGTGTTTTGTAAGCCACCTCCTTTGTTGATGGACTACATTTTCTAAGGACTCTCCCAATGAATCTCAACCTGGTACCCACCTTACCAACAATTAATTTTATATGATCATTCCATTTCAAATCGTTCCGCATGCATACTCCCAGATATTTTACAGAAGTAACTGCTACCAGTGTTTGTTCCGCTATCATATAATCATACAATAAAGGATCCTTCTTTCTATGCATTCGCAATACATTACATTTGTCTATGTTAAGGGTCAGTTGCCACTCCCTGCACCAAGTGCCTATCCGCTGCAGATCTTCCTGCATTTCGCTACAATTTTCTAATGCTGCAACTTCTCTGTATACTACAGCATCATCCGCGAAAAGCCGCATGGGACTTCCGACACTATCTACTAGGTCATTCATATATATTGTGAAAAGCAATGGTCCCATAACACTCCCCTGTGGCACGCCAGAGGTTACTTTAACGTCCGTAGACGTCTCTCCATTGATAACAATATGCTGTGTTCTGTTTGCTAAAAACTCTTCAATCCAGCCACACAGCTGGTCTGATATTCCGTAGGCTCTTACTTTGTTTTTCAGGCGACAATGCGGAACTGTATGGAACGCCTTCCGGAAGTCAAGAAAAATAGCATTTACCTGGGAGCCTGTATCTAATATTTTCTGGGTCTCATGAACAAATAAATCGAGTTGGGTCTCACACGATCGCTGTTTCCGGAATCCATGTTGATTCCTACATAGTAGACTCAGGGTTTCCAAAAACGACATGATACTCGAGCAAAAACCATGTTCTAAAATTCTACAACAGATCGACGTCAGAGATATAGGTCTATAGTTTTGCGCATCTGCTCGACGACCCTTCTTGAAGACTGGGACTACCTGTGCTCTTTTCCAATCATTTGGAACCTTCCGTTCCTCTAGAGACTTGCGGTACACGGCTGTTAGAAGGGGAGCAAGTTCTTTCGCGTACTCTGTGTAGAATCGAATTGGTATCCCGTCAGGTCCAGTGGACTTTCCTCTGTTGAGTGATTCCAGAGGAAAGACCTGACGGAATACCAATTCGATTCTACACAGAGTACGCGAAAGAACTTGCCCCCCTTCTAACAGCAGTGTACCGCAAGTCTCTAGAGGAACGGAAGGTTCCAAATGATTGGAAAAGAGCACAGGTAGTCCCAGTCTTCAAGAAGGGTCGTCGAGCAGATGCGCAAAACTATAGACCTATATCTCTGATACATTTCTCTTGACGTTACTTTGTGATATGTGATTGTAAAACTTATTTCTCCAGTTTGTAAGACGTTGTGGTCTCCTGACCTTCATTGCTTACAAATTTCTACCTCACAATCATATTCCGCACATCAAGACGATTCATTCGAATCCAAACTCGATAAGATAAAGTCAATGTTGTATGAATTCATGCAAACGATATGCAAATAACAAGTAAGCGCACCGTTGTTGAAATACTCGAGGCTGTGCGTACACACATACATTCCAGACACAATAGTCACAGGAGTTCTTAGTTCAAGAGATGCAGATCGCACTCCAGGAGGCCGGTCCCTTCAGAGGACGAGTCAACGTCGACCGCCCTTGGAGCAGACAGCATTTGCCCGAGTGAAAGGAAGAACGACCCCATGTTCGTCTTAAAAGGAAATTCCACTACACTGTGTGGGAGTGCCCAGCCTACACATTCTTTACAAATGTAGCACACAGTTTCAGAGGTTTTCACAGGGAGACAGCAAACGCCAAACGCCGATGTTACAGATTTCTGGATTGGTCGCCTTAAACAAAACGTCATTCTCCCGTTTTAGAAGAGCAATACTGATTGGCAGACAATATTTCTGACGCCTTGAACTGAAGTAGT
This sequence comes from Schistocerca serialis cubense, assembly GCF_023864345.2. Classification (NCBI taxonomy): domain Eukaryota; kingdom Metazoa; phylum Arthropoda; class Insecta; order Orthoptera; family Acrididae; genus Schistocerca; species Schistocerca serialis. The sequence continues at coordinate 547,322,664 of NC_064638.1, read as the reverse complement.
AATGGAAGAGACCGAAAGATATACCCCTTCATGTCTGGAGTGGAGAGGGGCTCTTCCGTTGTCGCTCTTGGAGCGAGAACACATAACGAGAGCGTGTGCGCTCGTACGTGTACTGAAAGAGTGAAGAACAAGTCTCTCCTCAATACTTCACTGGGAGAGCACCTGTGTCGAGAGCGAATCGGAGAGCGACTCTATACTGAGTCCTTGCGATGAAGTGTTGTTCACTGTGTTGGCTGCCACACTTATTGTGCAGTGTGAACGGACAGAGTTATACTTAAATGCCTGTGAACGAATTTTTGAGTGGCATCGCGGTGGACTGGTTATCTGACCAGTGTGCCATGCCAATAGTTAGACTAGGGGCGAATAGGAGTCCTTGACTTTATCAAGGTGTAGGGAGAGTTTGATTGGCGAAGGTCAATCAAGATAGAACGAGAGTTATCCTATTTGTCAGAAGCGAGCGACACAGACAGCAGTCATCGCAGGTTACGGTATTGTGCACTACAGCTCTTGTGAGCCCGTATTTCCTCCACAACAGTACACTTCATGCAGTTTACACACGACAGCCTCAACTGTACCTAGCAACATTCTAACTGATACTTATTCAAGTTGAGTAGGCGTGGCTCTCAGCCATTCTGCCAAGTCAATAACAATCTTAAACTTTGTATAGAAATTTCATCAGCGAATCCTATCCTTAAGAGGTAACTTCACATTCCGAAAATAGCCCGGAAATAACTTGTTCAGTTCATAACTAAAAGTGCCATTGTGATTTCTCAGAATTTTTTCAAAATAAATAATAATTTCTCTTATACTAACTAGCACTACTCCAGTGCCCAAGTATCCCACTAGTTACATAAGAAATTTTGTGAATTTTTGTGTCATTTCCTTACAGCGGACGACGCCAGAAGATATTTATTCGTGAAAGTTTTTCAGGCATTTCTCTTTAGAACGTTAGGAGCGTCTGTCTGACTTCTGTAGTAGTGTGGGGGTGGAAATTGCATCTTGCAGGAGCCACAGGGTAAAGGGTACATCTCAGATTAATCTGTTGCGCAGAATGACACAATAGCACCCACACACCACCACAGAAAATGGTGACCCTGCCAGGATAGGTAAAATAGGTAAGCGGCCAGGATAGGTAAAATAGGTAAGGTACCAGGATAGGAAAGTGTCAGGATAATTAAGTACGGCAGGTCGCTGCAGTAGCACTTTGAAGAACTTTCTTTCATGTATTAAATAGATATTTGCAAATATTGGGCTCAGAATAGATACAAGTAGTGGAGAATAAAGAATTGTAGGGAAAAGGGCATGTGTTATTGTGTTAGAAAATTTTGCATTTTTTTACGATTTTTGTGTAGCTGTTATGGCATAGGATTTTCAGGTGATTGGCACAGACGCAGAGTGACGCAGAGACGCAGTGTGATGCAGCATCATATAAGTTAGAATTAAGAAATAACATTTTTCTCCCTTAGCAAGCGCACAGGTGGCGATTGGAGACTGTAGCAGAGCAGACAAAACATTAGCCGAGAAGTCACGACGTTGTTGTTATTGTTGTTGTTGTTGTTGTTCGTTCGTTCAACCAGCTGGTAAGTGGTCGTACAGTTTTGCAGATAGGGTTGTGGTGTGTTGAAAGAATTTCCACGTTAACGAGAGTACAAGCCAAAAGGTTACGTGAGAGACAGCAAGCAGACAAGATGGGGGAGAATCAACCAGATAGACAGCAAGTAAACGACCTTATTGAGAATAGGACAGAAAGTGAACTTGAGAATAGGACAGATGGTGAATCAGAGAATAGGACAGTCGGGGAGTTGCAGAATCAGCAGGCTCAGTTAGAGTGGGATAAAAATGAGACAGATCAGACAGATGGGAATCGAGGGGACGAGAACATTGAATTTCCAGAATATGAAATTCCAGGTAGGGCACATTCTGATCCATAAATAGACAGCCCACGAAGGAAATGACAAAGATTGGAAGCGAAACGAGCGCAGGAAACGCGTTTGTTGGCCGCGTATTCAGGGACAGAATACAGTAAATGAACCGGCAGTTAGCTAACGTTCAAAGAGAAGTAGACAGTGAGGAAGAGGGGGAACATTTAGAATACGTCGAACCTATCGTACACATTCTAAATATGCCCCAACAAGAGACACAGAATTTTGCGGAGTTACGAGCGCCACGAAAAGGTTCCGTAACAGACGCAACTGTACCTGCAAACACAAGACATACACAACAGAGAGGGCACGATGCGGAGTTGTTTACGCACGTAATGGTTCAATGACAAACGCAACCAGTCCTCAACACAGACAGCACGGGTTATTGCAGTTATCAAACTTAGAAACGCCACAGCATAGCCCAGTAAACGACGTAACTGACCGAGTAGAAAACAATAGATCGAGAATACATAGTTCAGCAGAAGGAGTTTGTTACAGGACAGAACGCGATCATGGAGATCTTCAAAAAAATTAACGCTAATATGACGAAACAGAATCAGGATATTAATAATATTAATACACAGATAACTAAAGAGAATACACAGATGACAAAACAGTATCTAGAATTGAAACAGGAATTGAATCACGATAATCAGCAATTGAAACAGGATAATCAGAACTTGAGACAAGAGATAAAGACACATTTTTAACTGGTCAAAATCCAGATTGAAGAAGGAATTGCCAGAACTGATAGTCAGATCACTCAGATAAACAAAGACGTGAAAGAATCTAGAGAAAGAATTCTGATACTAACAAAAGGTCAGCAGCAATTACGCACTGACGTGGCCAAGGCCCATTGGACATCGTAAACGTTGACAAAAAGGTGGAACGTTTTACGAAAAAAGCCACTCAAAACACAATACAAATTTCGGAAGAACAAGCAATTCAAAGCAAGGTCGCAAAGGTTGCACTGAAAAAATATGATCAGCGAATCAATAAAATAGAACTTAAAAACAAAGATCAGTTTGAAAAGCTTCGAACAGAGTTGCCACAAACTATCGAAGAAATGATCGAGACCGATTACACCTGTAGCGAAGTAACTGACACGTCAAGCATTAATTCAGTACACGAACACGCGCCGTCTAAGAACAAGTAGAACGAAGGCTATACGTAACACTCGCGCAAAAATCGAAACAGAAAACCCCGACTAAAGTAATACATGACATGCCACAGGACCAGGCACAGTATCTAGAAAAACGTAACACATACATTCAGCCGATACTAATCGAAAGACAGGCAACTGAACCAATAAATCCAATGGCACAACATAATAGCAGCACAGGTGCTATACCGCGAACGACGAGAGTAGAAACACATGAACAACACTTTTGTTCACCAGTGATACGATATGACTCGGATATGAGTCAGGAAATTGAGAATAGGCAGACAGGCAGTAAATTACCAGAGAATAAACACGACGACACAAGCAGTGGCAGATTATTTGAGTCCATGAATGAGCCACAAACCGGATTTATGAGTAGATATGACACAGTTAGACAGTTAGAAAATTTCAAAATTTCAAGGAAGAAGGCGGTAGCTTGCATGCACGCACATTCATCGATCAGTTTCAAGTAGGCTTACCAAACCACTGGAGCGTAGCTCACAAACTTGACTTCATTTGTGCACACATGTCAGGGACAGTAGCAGAGGTGATGCAAAAGATCGCGGCTACCCGTACGTCTTACCTACAGTTCAGAACAGCATTTCTCGAAAGTATTGGTCTAAGGAGGTGCAAAACAAAATTAAATACAAGTTGCTTCAGACGACACCATATGAAAACTCAGCAGAGAAAAGCGTGGTAAAATTCTTTGATACAATGGACAAAAAGAATCAATGCCTAGACAAACCATACAGTAACGGAGAGCTGATACGTCTACGTAGAATGAAATTACCAATAAAGTATCAACAGGCGACAGTAAGAGAAAATGAAAATACCGAAGAGGTTTTAAGGGAACTTGAATTTATGTTTAAAGAAGACGAGGCGAAAGAAAAAAGAAAGGAAAGGGAACAGCAAAAGGAGAGGACTAGGAACGAATACTCCAATAATAATAATCGTATTCCTAACACCAATAATTTCAGGCAATTTAACAGACAAGGACAGTGGCACAGTGGAGACAATTGGCATAGAAACGACTCTATGTTGAATCCTTGCCATTAAGCGTTGTTCACTATGTTGGCTGCCACACTTATTGTGCGGTGTGAACGGACAGAAATTGCATCTTGCAGGAGCCACAGGGTAAAGGGTACATCTGAGATTAATCCGTTGCGCAGAATGACAGAATAGCATCCGTCGCTCACAAGTTATCTGTAATCATCTGTTCACAATAAGAATATTTAATATTGCCGTCTTTTACTGAGATTCAAAATGTGAACATGTTTCAGTTTTGCTGGGAACAGTATCTTCCCAAGGATTAATTTGTTTTCGTATTTAAAGTATTTGAACAAACGATGTGCATTCCAAATTCCAGGATACATGCCAGCCACAACTGACCACTTGAAGCAGCCATTGTCCTATGAGTTAATATTTATTATTGCAGTTTCATTTGCTAATACTTTTGGCAGTTTTTGTCTAGCCCTGAATAAAATCCTTTATTTTCAGTGACCTTAACATGCAGTTAAAATATAAATATTTCTTTGAGTGTTCAGTGGAATCTCTCACTCGGACAGCCCCAATAGGGTCTCATGTAGTGCCTGGCGCTGGCGACCTCAGAATCAACTTATACACTTGGAAGGAATATTCCATAAAAATAGGTATACAAAACATTTAATTAAGAGACCTCTGCAAGCGCCAACTCCAGATCAACTAAACCAAGAACAAGAAGAAAGACATGTAAAATCTATAGCATTTCTGCCGTATGTAAGAAATATATCATCAAAAACTGCAACAGTAATGAGCAAGTGGATGTGATCCTCCTTCCACATGCCAAGACGGCACCTCATCTGAGGTCGCTGACGGATGATCTGCTTCTACGAAAGACAGGTATGCGAGTATATGAAACTCCATGTGAGTGTAGTGAAAAGTACAAAGGACATGCACATATACTCCACAGTCTGTAAAGTGATTTAAAAAACTTGAAAGCGACTAATTTTGAGCTTAGCCGAAATGACGGAACGTGAATTAAAAATATCCCGAATGTTGGCGAGAAAAATGATGGAACACAGTCTTAATCTGCCAGAAAGTGTTCAATTGATAGTTTGTAAATGTACAGGGGATGAAAAGAAAACTACTGGTATGTCTTTCCGGTTGCAGTGACATCAGAATTATTAGCTGTCTATGACATAGCCACGAAAGTGATCATCAAGTGACGAGGACTTTGTGCAAGTCATCGTGTTTAGTGGAGCAGACACCTCAATTTTAACGAGCCGCTGGATCAAGAGCCTACGGATGGTACTTTCAATCGGGTGACTCGTCACCAGAGAGCTAAACTGTCGTTCTCCTTCTCTGTACCGGACCTGATTGCAGCGAGACTAAAACCGGTTCATGATTCAAGTAAAGTCCCTGTATGGAAGAATAGTTACAGCAAATGAAATAGGGAACTGGATGAACGCGTACTAATTAGTTCGCCTGTACATTCAGCAAGACAATACATGATCCATTCGAATCCATATTTGTCATTGTCGATCAGTAAATGGTCATGACACGTGAGTTAAACTATATGCCAACCTCATTCAGTGAGAGAGTTATTTCTTACGTTCAGCCGCCTTTCAGAACGAAATTTTACAAAACGCAACATCCTTCTTTATTTTACATCAGGTTTACTTCTTTATTTTAGTAAACATTTCGTAGCCTGGATAATAGGCAGAGTACTTAAGGTGCAACTCAACAAATATACATGCTGAAACAGATGGACAGACGCTTCCTAAGGGCGTGAACAATTCAGTTTCATTACCACATGTCCCCACATCCAGTGCACTGTGGATACGACGTCATGGCGAGTGATGGCAGTCACCAGCGGTGAATGAGTTCCCCTACGTAACGAGGAAGATTTATTTAATACAGTTACTAATTAGTGTGAATAACAGTTTTATTATACGGTTATAAACTGATGAAGCAGAATACCAATTATTTTCCACTTTTTGACGCCAGTAATAGGTTCGTAAATGTTTGATATAGGTACATATGTATCTCGATAACAGGTTTTGAAGCTGACAGAGGCGTGAGAACAGACTAGCCATAAAGTAACACTATAGCTTACGAACTTATTCCGACACCTGAATTATGAAATATTTACAAACTTCCAAATTTAAATTCTTGTAAGTTTAAGATACACGGAATGTCTCAAAAGCTGCGCCACAGCGTCATTGTGTTATAGCGCTCAAACTAAGATATTCACACTATGTTTGGGTTATATGACAAACTCACAAAGATTTGTTTGTGTGGGTTCCAGGTTGCCTAGAGAGGAGCATAATGGAACAGTGCAAAAAAAGGGCTCATTATGTGTAATGGTTTATTTAAACCAAATCGGGACACGTAGGCTCAAAGGAACTTCTAAACTCGGAACAGGACATCAATACACCGGCGCTACAGGAATTTTAAGCAGACAGGAAGTGTTAATGTGAACCGTCATATTGGACGTCCAGGAACAAGTGAATACGATACACAACGGCTGCCGTTGGCTTTGCAACGTCCACCGCAGCAGCCTGTTCGGAGGGTGTCGCAGGCGCTGCCAATTCCTATCGCGACCGCGCACCGGGTCCTTCGGAAACTTTTACAGATGCATCCATACCGATTGCAACTGTTGCACACATTGAAGCCAGGTGGAAAGCCACAATGTACGCAATTCGCTTTGGAAATTTTCTGAAATACTTTGCATTTTCTGACGAAGCAACATTCCAGGTGTGAAATAAGGTAGACAAACACAATAGTCGCTTCTGGGACACAACAAACCCGCATACCGTGACGGAAGAGATACGTGAAGCCTGAAATTGAATGTATGGTGCTTTTTTATGGTTCATCGCATTGTAGGAGCATTTTTTCTCAGAAATTACTGTTAATTCTAACAATTACCTTGATACGCTAGAGCTATTTGTGTTACCACAACTAGCAGACCTCCAAGACACATGTGTTTTCCAACAAGATGGTGCACCGCCACATTGGACTCAGAATGTGCGACATGTTCTAGAGCCGGCCGAAGTGGCCGTGCGGTTAAAGGCGCTGCAATCTGGAACCGCAAGACCGCTACGGTCGCAGGTTCGAATCCTGCCTCGGGCATGGATGTTTGTGATGTCCTTAGGTTAGTTAGGTTTAACTAATACTAAGTTCTAGGGGACTAATGACCTCAGCAGTTGAGTTCCATAGTGCTCAGAGCCATTTGAACCATTTTTTTGAACATGTTCTAGAGCAGATGTTTCCCGATTGCTGGACTGGCAGGGGTGGTCCAATTCCCTGGCCTGCTAGATCGCCAGGCAGTAGTACATCGATGGACATGTTTCTACAGGATACGTCAAGGACAGAGACGGCCAAACGCTTACTTAAAGAACCAAATAGCAGCTGCCATTGCCACAGCTGATGTGGATATGTTGCACCGAGTTTGGATAGAGCTTGAACACAGACTGAATGTTCTGAGTGCTACCAAAGGCGTACATGATGAAATTGACTGAATGACATAAAAAGTTTGCGAGACTCTCTGTCACATAAGCGAAATATGGTGTGAGTATCTTTATTAGTTTGGATCCTATAACATATCACAGTTCTACTGTTCTTTTGAGACATCTTGTATTTTGAGATACTCCAAAGTCATGTGATGTTTCTCGTATGGGAATTTCGATATCTTGGTACGGAAATTCGCTGTTGAAATAATAGCATACTGAAAGTTCATAGAATTTTGTTCCTGAATTGTATTTTTCGCTTTGTCAGAAACCCACATGTTCTAATAGAGACATACCAGCTTAGGACAGCCAGAGAAGACTCCCATACAGGCAAATGACCGTGACGACTCATCTACATCTACATCTACATCTACATCTACATGATTACTCTGCAATTCACATTTAAGTGCTTGGCAGAGGGTTCATCGAACCACAACCATATTATCTCTCTACAAATCCACTCCCGAACAGCGCGCGGGAAAAACGAACACCTAAACCTTTCTGTTCGAGCTCTGATTTCTCTTATGTTATTTTGATGATCATTCCTACCTATGTCGGTTGGGCTCAACAAAATATTTTCGCATTCGGAAGAGAAAGTTGGTGACTGAAATTTCGAAAATAGATCTCGCCGCGACGAAAAACGTCTTTGCTTTAATGACTTCCATCCCAACTCGCGTATCATATCTGCCACACTCTCTCCCCTATTACGTGATAATACAAAACGAGCTGCCCTTTTTTGCACCCTTTCGATGTCCTCCGTCAGTCCCACCTGGTAAGGATCCCACACCGCGCAGAAGTATTCTAACAGAGGACGAACGACTGTAGTGTAAGCTGTCTCTTTAGTGGACTTGTTGCATCTTCTAAGTGTCCTGCCAATGAAACGCAACCTTTGGGTCGCCTTCCCCACAATATTATCTATGTGGTCTTTCCAACTGAAGTTGTTCGTAATTTTAACGCCCAGGTACTTAGTTGAATTGACAGCCTTGAGAATTGTACTATTTATCGAGTAATCAAATTCCAACGGATTTCTTTTGGAACTCATGTGGATCAGCTCACACTTTTCGTTATTTAGCGTCAACTGCCACCTGCCACACCATACAGCAATATTTTCTAAATCGCTTTGCAACTGATACTGGTCTTCGGATGACCTTACTAGACGGTAAATTACAGCATCATCTGCGAACAACCTAAGAGAACTGCTCAGATTGTCACCCAGGTCATTTACATAGATCAGGAACAGCAGAGGTCCCAGGACGCTTCCCTGGGGAACACCTGATATCACTTAAGTTTTACTCGACGATTTGCCGTCTATCACTACGAACTGCGACCTTCCTGACAGGAAACCACGAATCCAGTCGCACAACTGAGACGATACCCCATAGGCCCGCAGCTTGATTAGTAGCCGTTTGTGAGTAACGGTGTCAAAAGCTTTCCGGAAATCTAGAAATACGGAATCAACTTGAGATCCCCTGTCGATGGCGGCCATTACTTCGTGCGTTGCACAAGAACGATGTTTTCTGAAAACATGCTGATTACGTATCAGTAGATTGTTCCCTTCGAGGTGATTCATAATGTTTGAATACATTATATGCTCCAAAACCCTACTGCAAACCGACGTCAATGATATAGGTCTGTAGTTCGAAGGATTACTCCTACCCGTCTTAAACACTGCTGCGACCTGCGCAATTTTCCAATCTGTAGGTACAGATCTATCGGTGAGCGAGCGGTTGTATATGATTGCTAAGTAGGGAGCTACTGTATCAGCGTAGTCTGAAAGGAACCTAATCGGTATACCATCTGGACCTGAAGACTTGCCCGTATCAAGCGATTTGAGTTGCTTCGCAACCCCTAAGATATCTACTTCTAAGAAACTCATGCTAGCAGCTGTTCGTGTTTCAAACTCTGGAATATTCCATTCGTCTTCCCTGGTGAAGGAATTTCGGAAAACTGCGTTCAATAACTCCGCTTTAGCGGCACAGTCGTCGGTAACAGTACCATGTGCACTGCGCAGCGAAGGTATTGACAGCGTCTTGCCGCTTGTGTACATTACATACGACCAGAATTTCTTCGGATTTTCTACCAAATTTCGAGACAATGTTTCGTTGTGGAACCTATTAAAGGCATCTCGCATTGAAGTCCGTGCCAAATTTCGCGCGTCTGTAAATTTTAGCCAATCTTCGGGATTTCGCGTTCTTCTGAATTTCGCATGCTTTTTCCGTTGCCTCTGCAACAGCGTTCGGACCTGTTTTGTGAACCATGGGGGATCAGTTCCATCTCTCACCAATTTATGAGGTATGAATCTCTCAATTCCTGTTGCTACTATATCAGTCTTATTGTCTGGGCTTTCCAAAATTCGAGTAACACTGTGATCGCTCGTAAGTCGTTCTTACGGATATCTGTTTTTATATGAGACTTTGTTTCATAATTAACGAATACGTATTGCCCCCCACTTTTTCCACTTTTTGTTGTAATCGCCGATGAGTGAATCAAAGAACTGAGGTTTCTGTTCTAGCTGACACAGAGGATCATTTTCTTTTCATAGATGCCTACTTTTTAAGCCTCAAAAGCTTTTTTCAGTTGTGTGTTTGCTGGAGCTTTCACAGTAGTTTCTTATCCACAATACACTGTTTCGAGTTCTTTAATATAATAAACTCCAGCAAATCATTCTCACCCTTTAGCCATGCATCTCCTGAAGCATGCATTCTCGCTCTTAGTGATCTCATTCAAGAAGAAACGGGCCATAGCACTGCTCTGGAGACACAAACGCGCGCTACTGAAAATATTTTTTACATTTTTCACAATTCTTAGTGTTAATTTTAAGACTTCAAAGACCAAAAAATATTCCGGATTATTGAATTTACCCTGTAACTATCACCCCACCGCGTCCAGCATTTGCCATTATGTTTCTGTGCCAACTTAGATATGCCTACGATGTTTAACTACTGATTGATATAATTTCCGTCATTAACTATTTTTTTCCGTCTCCTATTGTATTCGCTTTTGGGAGGACGACGGTTCAAACCTACGTCTATCCATTCTGATTTACGTTTCCCGTGGTTTCCATAAATCACTTCAGGCACATTTCGGGATGGTTCCTTTAAAAGGGCACGCCCGATTTCTTTCCCCATCCTTCCCTAACCCAAGCCTTTGCTCCGGCTTTAATGATCTCGCTGTTGACGGTACGTTAAACACTGATCTCCTCCTCCTCCTGTATACTTAAAAACCCATAGACTTTTCTCTTGAACGATTCTTTGGATTCACTGACTTCGTTACTCGATAGCCTATATGGAGAGCTCTGAATTGGAGTACATTAAACTACAGCAAAAATAAAAAATTCTGTAAAGGCCAATTCAAGGAAACAGAAACTGGTATTGTCAGTCGTGATTTCGGAGCGGCGGTGCAACCTTCTTCATCATATTCTTTATGTAGATGAATACAATTTTATGAAAAATATGAGGACTTTATGACATTCGTGCACCTAAAACTCTGTGGCGTGGTAAATACTTTAGGCAATCGTTTCTTTTATTACTTTTCTACTTTGTGCATTATTACCGTTTGTTCGGGTAAATACTAATCACAATCTTCAAAGAGAGAAGGAAACTACGTTCTATGACGTTTGACTTGGGTTGGAATACTACTAAATATATGTGGCTAACAAAGCGGTAGACGGAATTTCCAGAAAGAATTCTGTTTGTCAGTCTGTAACAGAATTCGTTACAGTGGACAGCCGTGATTGCTGCCCCATTGCAACTTTCAGTTGTTATTTTCTATGCTTCTTCTCTTGTCTGAGATATATCGCAATGCTGTAGAGTTTCTCCTCTTTTTGTCTTCACAACGACGAAATGATCAACCGTTTTCTTAATTGTGTTCTTAGCAAGATACTGAGACTATGGGAGGAAAATTTTTCAGTTTTATGCAGAATAAGTGGCATAAAATTCAATTCCCTTATTTCCTGTCAACAGGCGAGTCAGGCTATATTGTAAGCGTATATTCATGTCCTTGTCACGCTTCACTTCTCAAAATTCTCTTTATTGATGAGCAATTCAGTTCCTCTAAACGCTGTCACATGCACTGAAACGAACAATCACTAGCTAAGTATTTAAGTGAGTTGCAAACTAGAAAACTCGTTTTACCGATACATCACACACTCACCCCTTATCCTCCAGAGCATCTATGCTGTTATTACCTAGAGCTACCCTCCTAATGCTTGTAAACATTAGCACTTCGTATCGTAATAATCAACATTACTTCGAAATTATTTTCATTGTACTTAGAAACACGACCATTAATATAGTTTTGTTACGGCCACTTCGGCCGGCTCCCAAATAAGAGCATGTTTTTCATAATACTAGAAAACATTATGATTTAGTTAATTCTCTTAACGTCACAGTAAGATGGTCAGTTGCCATACTGTGGAACGTAATGGTAAAAGTACGCAGATCTGTTGATGCAGGTCTTGCGTTGCATAGCGTGGTGCTCAGATGCACGAAGTTTCAGTTATTACAGTCTTCTCTTCTCCGACTTGTGTTTAGCATACACATGTTTATTTGGACCCAAAGATGCACACATTCTGTAAAAGAAATTTTCCCAACATACAACTTTCTATTTCGACATTACTAATTTCTATCAATTTACTTTAGAAATGTAGGCATCTATTTTTTCTTTAATATTGCTAGCCTCTCATACCATGTTTGTTACTGTTTCCTAGAATATTACGATCTACAGCTTCTACTATAAATCGATACGTACATTAACGGATACTGCTTATTTATATCCTGGAACTTCATCTACGGAGTATTATGTACTTCATTTATCGATGTTCCTGGCTGTTTCAATGAAAATCGCCCAAGATCAGTGTCTTCCATCTCAATAGCAACCAACTGCTTCGTATGCCTACGGAAGGTCGTCTGCTGGACATCACCTATCGATATTCTCTGTGGCAATCGCCCTTATGCTACATCTTTGGTGAGGTGTCCATCATGTCCATAGAAACCAACAATATCGTAATTATTTTAGAGCATTTTGCTGGGAAGCAAGCTAGACAAAGTGAATGTGATGTTTATCTGGTTTCCTTTTTTAAAGCATGTAGTGTATTTATTTTGACAATGGCTATGCTAACAAGATGTTTCTTCTTCACTGCAAAATTATTTTACGTGATGTTCACTTTATGTTTACTAATAAGTACAACTATTTGTATATATTTTTCTCGACTTATGTCTGACTGGTCAAGGCTGATATCATGCTGTCAGCTGCAGGCGGAACCTCCAGTATTTAAAGACATAGCTGTACTGCTCTCTCTAGCAGTTGACTATCGTCATTCAGAGGTTCTTGCTCCACACACAGCCATTGTCCATCAAAATGGGTATACCTACGTTTTATAATTTTGTAGCTGATTTTAGGTTCTTTTAAGGAATCACTGTAATTTATATCCTGCATTATATTAAAGCTGTAGGTCGGAAGATGATCATGTGGTGATCGAAACCGATCACTTTTCAATAAATGTACCTTGTGATCTAGACTGTTACAGTTATTTTCAAACACAAATAGGTTATACTCGCGGAATTAGGAGACATAAGAATAATAAATGTTTCAAATATGGATTGATATGCTTAAATCTCATATTAACTCTAAAGTCATATGTAATCCTTATAGAGACGTCACGAAACGTCTGTGGATTAGTATACTATCAACAGAGACTTGCTTTACATTTACAGTAAATGTTTAAATTTTGACAGTACAAATATTTCTGCCGGTTTGTTACGATGTGTAGCACATTCAGAGTATTCTTCAGATCTGCCTCTTCGGCGCCGTTTCATTTGCTTCTATGCAGGTGGTAGAGCATATTCAATAAGCCGTACGTTCCGTTCAAGACCTGTGAAAAGAGCATAAAATATATATACTGCGATCGCCTCGCGACTCACACGTCAAAAAACGTCATAAACTTTGCGCTTCCACGGTCTCTAAGATCCTTACGGAACAGGAGTTACGACAAACTTCTGCAGCCCATAGAATTTCGGGTACACTCATGTAAGAACACAGTGGGGACTGATAACCGCACTTGAAATGCCGAAGGTGTGTTAGAAAATTTAACCCTATCAGACGCTCTGGATACAGTTGGGAACATTAACTTTTACTGTGCCTTAGCTAGAACAGAAGTATTTTCTTACAATGGAAACCTGAGACACACATTTGTGAATGTTCAACATTTTCATCATGCGCAAATGGTGCCAACGGGCATCACTATGTAAATACCAGCAAATCAATGTAGCAGCGAGAAATAGCCCGTGACCACTAGTATGTGGCTGGTTCGCTATATTCCATCGTATAACTCAATATTTTTATTGCTGTTTTGTATGGTAATTATTAATGATCATTTTGCTTTTTATTACAAAAGATAATATTTCTTAATTACTTATTTTAGTCCATAAAATGAAGTCAAGTGTACAAAGTATGTTTTGAAAAAGGGTAGATATTTTTGTATAAATCTTGCATCTAAAATGATTAAAAAATCACTTAAGAGCCCTACCACATAAATAAAAATTTTCCTTCCTCCACAAAAAACTTAGGGTCTGCATGTGGTTAAAATAAATCATTTCCTTTCATCTCTTTACATTCTTCTAATCACCAGCAGTTCATCAGCGTGATTTCATATATAGGATGGTCCTAAATTCCATTTGCGATCTTCTCGAACGTATGGAGGGCAAAGTCCGCTGCGTAGACGCCCACGTCAGCACGATCCCATTTCAAGAGGTTAACAGTTTCACTGTTAGAGAAGAAATGTTTACACTAATGTATTTTATTTGGTTCTTTCAGTCATGATTTACTATAATTTACTGGGACTCTTTCAATTACTATCTCTCTAGTCGATAAATTAAATATTGCTTTGAATAGGAAGCATTTCAGGAAATGAATCGTTTCACTGTTACAAGAGGAAATGTTCGCCCATACTAACGTGCAGTATTCACACTCGTCGTCTTCTTCTTTGTCTGATGGTCCGCAGCTCGCTCCACCACAAGGACGGCTACCACTGAGAATGAAGTGATTTTGCAGTTTTCGTTATACTTTATCTATGATAATGTTTTACATCGGTTTCACTCACCTGGAGCAGCATTTGCTTGGACAGTGTACACATCTTGCCCACCGTGATACGGATCGGTTGCACAGTCACCATCATGAAGATGCTCAGGCTACGTTTGAAACGAACGTCACTGTCGATCCAGCTGCAGCTGAAGGCGGAGTACATCAGCCGGTCGCTCTAAAAAGAGTTTAGAATGATTTTACATATCAGTATGTTTGGTTGAGGTAGGCCAGGGCAAACAGCGCTCGGGCCGATCTCCTTCCTAGCGTTCCGAGCGCAGCGGCGAATGTGGCTGATATTTGATGTGGAAGAGAAACAGGTGGGCTGCAGCCGGACGCCGCTAGAACAAAGCAGTCGCATTCTCACGTTCCAGTCAGTCTGCAAGATTTACGTTCTGCATTAGGAATACTTTGGCTGCTACGCGTTTGTGCTAAAAAGAGATAGTGGAGTAGCCACATCATTCAGTGCCGAATGGAAGCTCCTTTACTTTTCATATCTTTTGAAGGTAAAGTACTTCATACACTCAGTCGCAAAAGTATTCGGACAGCACGTAACGGCGCATAATTTTGCAGATTGCCGCATGAACAAATACAGAAATTGCACTTTGTAATGTATTTGGGACTCTGGGTACGATGTCGCAACGTGAAACACGCGTCAAATACGAAGAATTATTGTTGGACATGTGTCTGTTACGTAATATTTCCTGAAAATGGCATGGGAAGGTGCAACAAAAGTATTCGGACAAAGGCAGATAACGTGAGAGAATAGTTCATTCCGAGATGCACAGAGGTTGAAGCGACTGCAGTGTGTCCGACATTTCCGCGAGACGATAGCGATGATTAGTAAACATGTATCGCGAGCCTGTGCAGGTCGACGATGGGACGCAGAGGGAGGTGTACTACGTTCGAGCAAAGGCAACTTGTCGTTTATCATCACGCGAAGGGGAAAACCTGCAGGGATTTGCCGCAATAGTGAACATGAAGAAAAGTACAGTTCACGACATTATTAAACGGTTCGAGAAAGAAGACCGATTGGAATTCCGTTGGAGTACAGGACGGCCACGGACATTTTCACAGAGAGATGAACGTGTGATTGTGCGAAAGGTACAACAGAATCCGAAAATATCTGCCACACGAATTGCAAGTGAGGTGGAGGGAGACCTTGGTATAACAGTTCATCCCGAAACCGTGCGGAGAGTACTACGACGATCGCAGTAGCACGGTCGAGTGGCACGGCGAAAGCCATTCATAAATGCAGTGAACCAGAAGAAACGTATGCAGTTTGCGAGGGAATGCGCCGAATACGATCAGGCTTGGTGGAATCGGGTGATATTTTGTGACGAATGTAAATTTACATTATGGCAAAGCGAGGGAAAGGCAAAGGTGTGGCGAAAGACCAATGAAGAGCTGAATCCCAGGAACCTCAAACCAACAGTAAAGTTTGGAGGTGGGAGCATCATGGTGTGGGGATGCATGTCTGGCAATGGCGTGGGTGATTTAGTGTTCATTGATGATACGATGAACAAGGAACCGTATTTGAATATACTGCGAGGACATTTGAAGCAGAGTGCACGACATCTAGGTATTGCGAACAACTTTCATTTTTATCGGGATAATGATCCTAAGCATACCGCGCACATTGTACAAATGTGGTTGCTCTTCAATTGCCCGAAAGTATTGCACCGTCTCCCCAATCACCAGACCTTAACCCAATCGAACATTTGTGGGATAAATTGAAACAGACCCTCCGCGCGGACAGCATCTATACGAAGGAGACCTTGAAAGAAAAACCTGCTCCAAGAATGGGCAAATATAGGCCCAGATTTCACGAAAAAACTTGTGGAAAGTATGCCTAGCAGATTGGAGGAGGTATTGAAAGTGAAAGGTGGACCCACAAGGTATTGACATTTTCGTCGTTCAACTTATGAATATTTATTGGACAGTGTCCGAATACTTTTGTAGCAGCAGGGTGTGCAGGATGTTTCATTTTTGTTGTTAATTTTTCTGTTATTTATGTTTTGGAAACGAAATAATACAATAATTCTTTGTAATTAATGTTGTTACGTTTATATATTGCTAATAAATATGTTTGGGTTTCATAGTCAGTGTTTCGCGAGTTCTCATTGTGAAACTTCCCACTGTCCGAATACTTTTGCGACTGAGTGTATATCACCGCGCTATTATGAGCTGGAGAAAGAAAACACATTCACTGGAACGTCACTACAACTCAGCAACAACAACGGTATGATGGACTTTTCTTCTGACGAACGATGGTGAATGCTCGGTGAACTGAAGGCGACCATTAGGGAAAAAACTACGCCATAGTCGAAGGAAAAAATATGCTAAATCAGTACACAATTCTCTGCAACGCAAATCTGTTTTCTGCCTCAAAGAACTATCAGACAACATCAACGCATACGCACACACATGTGCACCTACTCCCCCCCCCCCCCCCTCACACACACACACACAGCATTCCACAAAGAATTAATTAATGATAGGCATAAACACGACATTTCCCAGTCGCAAAATTTCGAGGTAAATAACTTTTTTGCATGAAGTTCTGTATGGTTCCACATGACAAACTGTGAAAGGAAACCAACTGTAATATTTACAGCGTGGAACAAATAAACTGAAATTTAAATTTGTGATAAGGACTATGGGACCAAACTGCTGAGATCATTGATCCCTCGGCTTACGCGCTACTTAATCGAACTTAAACTAACTTACGCTAAGGACAGCACACCCACCTATACCCGAGGAAGGACTCGAACCTTCGCCGGGGGGGGGGGGGGAGGGGGGCGCACGAACCGTGACAAGGCGGCCTAGACCACGCGGGTACCCCGCTTGAAGCCTGCAACTCGAAACATATGCCTAGTTCTATTGATCATCATCATCATCATCATCATTTCAGACTGATTATGCCTTTCAGCGTTCAGTCTGGAGCACAGCCCCCCTTATAAAATTCCTCCATGATCCCCTATTCAGTGCTAACATTGGTGCCTCTTCTGATGTTAAACCTATTACTTCAAAATCATTCTTCACCGAATCCAGGTACCTTCTCCTCGGTCTGCCCCGACTCCTCCTACCCTCTACTGCTGAATCCATGAGTCTCTTGGGTAACCTTGCTTCTCCCATACGTGTAACATGACCCCACCATCTAAGCCTGACTGCTACATCTATAGAGTTCATTCCCAGTTTCTCTTTGATTTCCTCATTGTGGACACCCTCCTGCCATTCTGCAATCATCCCAGCTACTTTCATATCCGTAACCTCAACCTTGTTGATAAGGTAACCTGAATCCACCCAGCTTTCGCTCCCGTACAACAAAGTTGGTCGAAAGATTGAACGGTGCACAGATAACTTAGTCTTGGTACTGACTTCCTTCTTGTAGAAGAGAGTAGATCGTAGCTGAGCGCTCACTGCATTAGCTTTGCTACACCTCGCTTCCAGTTCTTTCACTATGTTGCCATCCTGTGAGAATATGCATCCTAAGTACTTGAAACCGTCCACCTGTTCTAACTTTGTTCCTCCTATTTGGCACTCAATCCGTTTATATTTCTTTCCCACTGACATTACTTTCGTTTTGGAGATGCTAATCTTCATACCATAGTCCTTACATTTCTGATCTAGCTCTGAAATATTACTTTGCAAACTTTCAATCGAATCTGCCATCACAACTAAGTCATCCGCATATGCAAGACTGCTTATCTTGTGTTCACATATCTTAATCTCACCCAGCCAGTCTATTGTTTTCAACATATGATCCATAAATAATATGAACAACAGTGGAGACAGGTTGGAGCCTTGTCTTACCCCTGAAACTACTCTGAACCATGAACTCAATTTACCATCAACTCTAACTGCTGCCTGACTATCCATGTAAAGACCTTTAATTGCTTGCAAAAGTTTGCCTCCTATTCCATAATCTTGTAGAACAGACAATAACTTCCTCCTAGGAACCCGGTCATATGCCTTTTCTAGATCTATAAATCATAGATACAATTCCCTGTTCCACTCATAACACTTCTCCATTATTTGCCGTAAGCCAAAGATCTGGTCCTGACAACCTCTAAGAGGCCTAAACCCACACTGTTTTTCATCCAATCGGTCCTCAACCAATACTCGCACTTTCCTTTCAACAAAACCTGACAAGATTTTAGCCACAACGCTGATTAAAGAGATACCTCTATAGTTCTTACAATCTTTTCTGTTTCCAAGTTTAAAGATTGGTGTGATTACTGCTTTTGTCCAGTCTGATGGAACTTGTACCGACTCCCAGGCCATTTCAATTATCCTGTGTAGCCATTTAAGACCTGACATTCCACTGTATTTGATGAGTTCCGACTTAATTTCATCCACCTCAGCCGCTTTATTGCACTGCAATCTATTGACCATTTTTTCCACTTCCTCAAATGTGATCCTATTTCCATCATCATTCCTATCCCATTCTACCTCGAAATCTGAAACATTACTGATCGCATTTTCACCTACATTGAGCAACTCTTCAAAATATTCCCTCCATCTGCCCAAGGCATCCACAGGATTCACCAGCAGTTTTCTTGACCTGTCCAAAATACTTGTCATTTCCTTCTCACCTCCCTTTCGAAGACTGCTAATTACACTCCAGAATGGTTTTCCAGCAGCTTGACCCATAGTCTCCAACCTGTTTCCAAAGTCTTCCCACGATTTCTTCTTGGATGCTGCAATTATCTGTTTGGCTTTGTTTCTTTCTTCAACATAATTTTCTCTGTCTACCTGGGTTCTGGTTTGTAGCCATTTTTGATACGCCTTCTTTTTCCTTTTACAGGCTGCCTTGACTTTATCATTCCACCAAGCTGTTTGCTTCATCCTACTTTTACACACTACTGTTCCAAGACATTCTTTAGCCACTTCTAGTACTGTGTCCCTGTACCGTGTCCATTCCTTTTCCAATGACTGTAATTGACTACATTCAACTAACTGGTACCTTTCTGAGATCGCTGTTATGTACTTGTGCCTGATTTCCTTATCCTGAAGTTTCTCCATTATTATCCTCCTACATATGGACCTGACCTCCTGCACTTTCGGCCTCACAATCCCAATTTCACTGCAGATTAAATAATGATCAGTGTCATCAAAGAATCCCCTGAATATCACGTGTGTCACTCACAGCCTTCCTGAATTCCTGATCTGTTATTATATAGTCAATGACAGATCTGGTTCCCCTGCCTTCCCAAGTATACCGGGGAATGTTCTTATGTTTAAAAAAGGAGTTTGTGATTTGTTGTTGTTGTTGTGGTCTTCAGTCCTGAGACTGGTTTGATGCAGCTCTCCATGATACTCTATCCTGTGCAAGCTTTTTCATCTCCCAGTACCTACTGCAACCTACATCCTGACTTCCTGACTCTTAAATCAATACTGGATGTTAACAAATTTCTCTTCTTCAGAAACTCTTTCCTTGCCATTGCCAGCCTACATTTTATATCCTCTCTACTTCGACCATCATCAGTTATTTTGCTCCCCAAATAGCAAAACTCCTTTACTACTTTAAGTGCCTCATTTCCTAATCTAATTCCCTCAGCATCACCCTACTTAATTAGACTACATTCCATTATCCTTGTTTTGCTTTTGTTGATGTTCATCTTATATCCTCCTTTCAAGACTGTCCATTCCATTCAACTGCTGTTCCAAGTCCTTTGCTGTCTCTGACAGAATTACAATGTCATCGGCGAACCTCAAAGTTTTTATTTCTTCTCCATGAATTTTAATACCTACTCCGAATTTTTCTTTTGTTTCCTTTACTGCTTGCTCAATATACAGATTAAACAACATCGGGGAGAGGCTACAACCCTGTCTTACTCCCTTCCCAACCACTGCTTCCCTTTCATGTCATGTTTGTGATTACTAAGCCCATACTAGCACAGAAATCCAAGAGTTGTTTCCCGTTCCTGTTGGCCTCCATATCCTCTCCAAATTTACCCATAACCTTTTCATACCCTTCTGTTCGATTTCCAATCCTGGCGTTAAAATCACCCATGAGCAGAAAACTGTCCTTGTCCTTTACTCTAACAACTACATCACTGAGTGCCTGATAAAAACTATCCATCTTATCTTGATCTGTCCCTTCACAATGCGAATATACTGACACAATCCTAATTTTCTTGCTAGACATTGTCAAATCTATCTACATCAGTCGTTCGTTTACATACCTTATTGCAACTAAGCTGGGTTCCATTTCTTTCCTGATGTAAAGCCCTACACCCCATTGTGCTATTCCTGCTTTGACTCCTGACAGGTAGACCTTGTATTCTCCCACTTCCTCTTCTTTCTCACCCCTTACCCGAATGTCACTAACAGCTAAAACGTCCAGCCCCAACTTACTTGCAGCCTCTGCCAGCTCTACCTTCTTCCCAGAGTAGCCCCCATTGATATTAATAGCTCCCCATCTCATTACCATTTGTTTGCCAAGTCGTATCTTTGGAGTCCCTGGTTTGTCAGTTAGAGGTGGGACTCCGTCACCTCCAAAGGTCCGAGGCATTTTGCTCTGATTGTTGCCAGCATCATTCTATTGATAAATGGCTATAATTTCTTCTTCTCCTTCAAGGGGATCAGGTGAGAGGAGGGGACGACGATATGATAATGATTGTCCATTTATCCAACGTCTATGTTTATTAATGATAATCATTATAAATTTTATACTGTTGTAATAATTCAGAAAAAAACTTTGTACGGATATTTTTTGATATACCTTGTTACTGGAAGTAAGCGTGTAATACCTAATTGTTCTACATGGGAGACAAAGTAATAGGTACCTGGGAAAGAGAACGATTGTCTAGAAGTGCAAACTAAATGTTATGTATATTTTCTTCAGGTGTTTCCTAGTGAGCGAGCGTCATCAGGAACTCTCAGCTAAGCTTTACCTAACAGTCAGTATTGTGCAAGTCTCATAGAATCTGCGCAGTTAAAATAAGGTTGACAGTAACCTGAATAATACGCAAGTAGCAACAGCTACATTCCCATGACGTTACGAAAAATATACATTCGAGAGGGCCTTAACAAAGGGAATGTCGTGGCTCCACTCAAAGCTGGTATCTTCAAAATTCTGCAAGCAAGGGCTACTTCTACACCAGTCCTATAAGATTAATGTACCATCTCAACGTCTACATAGCCAAACTGAACGTGATAAATAATAATCACATAATTATTAATGGAAGGGAGAAGAGAAAGTAATGGGTATAGAAGATACACTACTTGGACGAAAGACGCTAAGATTGATGGTGGCCTAGTGTGTATATGGGTGATGATGGAACGCGAGACATTGCGGGTACAGCTGTGAAAAGGCATGGGCCTCAGCAACGTCCAGGCATCCGACCTATGATACTGTAGACTAAAAAATCATAACTATTATGTTATTTTATGTGGGTGAACAAAGTACTGTTGGAAAGAGCAAAATCTATAGTTTTATTTGGGGCACCGTCACACTGACATCTGGAAGTGCAAGAATTTTTAACTCAAAGGATTACTGAACGATGGATCGGTCGCTATGGACCGGATGATTCAGCCTTACATTACTGGCCTCCAA
Organism: Schistocerca serialis cubense; assembly: GCF_023864345.2. Classification (NCBI taxonomy): domain Eukaryota; kingdom Metazoa; phylum Arthropoda; class Insecta; order Orthoptera; family Acrididae; genus Schistocerca; species Schistocerca serialis. The sequence goes on along the minus strand of NC_064638.1, from coordinate 547,300,452 downwards.
GGTCGCCGGACCTGTCTGTATGTGATTATTTCTTGCGGTTGTTTATAAAAGAATCAATGTGCCTCCGTTACTAACAACAATGAGTGAATTGAGACATAGCATAACAGAAGCTGTAACTCAAGACATGCTCGATGGAGTGTGGGAACTATTTGAATACCGCATTGACATAAGCCGTGCATCTCTACATATTGAACACCTATGGAAAGGTATGAGAAAAAACTTTTTGATTTTCCAGTTCAGCAAAAAACAAAATTCATTGTATATGTTTATTAGTTTCAGAAATACAGACGTGCCAAATCAGATGATTCTTTTTAATACACCCTGTACGTCATCTGAATAAAATAAGCGCCCTGAGTGGAAAATAAAATATTTTAAGACATAGCCTACTGAATATTCAATATTAGACAGGACAATGCCGCGGTATGATTTAAATACACCTAGTTTACTTTTTTTTTTATTCATTCAGGGATCGTCTGTCAGTGATATAGTCCAAACATGTTGAACACTGCCTATCGCGATACTGAACGATCCCTTTTGTCGTTCTGGCGAGGGACGTGGCATGGGAAGCAGAAATGAACGAGAAATTATTCGAGTGAAAAAAAGGGCAGAAAATGGGGAAAACCACTCCTGTAAACGAGTTTGACAGAGAGGAGATTATTATGACCCAGAGCTTGGGAAAGAGCATGTCGGAAACGGCGTATCTTGTCTGTGTTCGCATGCTGCTGTCATCATCATTTATGCAAAGGACCGTGAAATCAAAAGCAGGCCACAAAGTGTTGGAATTCCCTGTCCCATCACGGAACGTGGAGATTAGAGGCGTGCCCACTCTGTAAAGAGACGGGTGGCGATCGGTGAATTACTGACGGCAAAGTACAACACTGATGCAGACGTAAGTGTTTCGAACACTTTTCAAGACCATATTATTGTACATGGAGCTACGCAACTAATATCACTTACGTGCGAATTTCGACCATGCTGTGGTATCTTGGGTAAACACCTTCTGTTAATCAGCAGAACAAAAAACCAATCCAAGTTGCAAATTTTTATTTTTTATTCATTCTATGACTAGTTGAAAATTGGTCCGGGCCCGAAACTAGTCATGGAATGACTAAAAGAAAATTTGAAACTTGGACTTGTTTTTCGTTCTACTGAAATACACCCTATATTTTTCCGTGTTCACCAACCACATCACCAATTACGGTTGCAGTGGGCACCGGCTCATCAAGACTGGACCGTAGATCTATGGAAACGTGTTGACTGGTCGGGCGATTCGCATTTGTTGTTACACCAGGTCGATGGTCGCGTCCGGATACGTCCTCCAACAAACGGCTGCTGACAACATGCAAAAGCTGCAGACAGGTGGGGGCAGTATAATGCTGTGGGGAACATTCATCTGGGCTTCAGTTGTATCCGTAATGACAGTTGAGGACTACTTGAAGATTACTGTAGGCAAGATGCATCTCTTCGTGCTTGAACCCTTCCCCGACGCCGATGGTATCTTCCAACAGGATAACTGTGCTCGTCACAAGGCCAGAATCGTGCTAGAGTGACTTGAGGAGCATGATAATGAACAGACATTGATGTCCTGGTCACAAAATTCGAGTGATATGAACCAGTTAGAACACACACCTGGGACACCACTGGCTGCCATCTCCGCGCCCAGCAACAAAGGGACCGTAGCTTTCGGGAATTACGTAACCTACTCGTCACTCCCGTGTCGTGCGGTCCAGGCGGCAGCAGTGGTTGCTCGTGCTACGATCCCATGCTTTTGTTGGCGTGGATGTGATCACCATGGCTGATTGGCCTGATCACCCCACGTTTATGTTCTAACGGTTATTTGGTGGCGCCTGGAGATAATGCCTTAAGCTTCTAAACTGGACATTGAATAAATTAAGAAAATTTCTGGCAACTGAAGCGAGTTTTTCTCACTAGGGACAATACCTCAGTCAACTGCAACGAACACTCCCCCTCCAATGGCGTCTAATCTGTCCTTCCGATAAACATTCCATGACACCCTAAATATCCCAGCGCTTCCTAATTTGGGTTTTAGCCAGCTCTCAGTCACAAAAATAGTATGAGCGTGAGAACTTTCCTGGAGGGCCGTACATTCGGGAACTTTGTAACGAATGTTCGACAATTTCCTGATAAAATTTTGACAGTATAAATGTCTTTCCTCTTAACACTGTCTGATACCCCCATCTTAAATCGTCTGGTACGTGTTCATCAGAGTACCTCAAACGATTCCCTAGTCTCAAAAACTCGTAAGTGCGCTCCACAAGTACTCAGATACCCGAGTAGCTACTTCCTTTGTGTAGTGCACCCCTCACCTATTACGGGAATTCCCGCTGTTACCCACCCGATAACGCAGGTCTATAAATCTGCAACAAAAACCATCACAGAGTTGACGAAGCCTTTCACTGAGACCCTCGAAACCATAGGACCTCGATCAACTCTCGCAACAATGTTGCAGATAGCAATCTCTGTTTGCACCCTGCACGCAAGGCCATCAGCTTTCACCTCCTCCGCAGCCACCTATATGAACTGAGGATGGCTCCTGAACCCACGTGACGGGCGTTGTTGGTGCCGACGTGAGCCACAACTTGCAAACGACTGCATCCTGCACGCTCGATAGCCGCAGTCAAGGCCATATCCACGTCTTGGATGAGACTCCAGCGGGCTTACCAAGTTCACACTCACTTTCTTTCCACGATATCTCTGTAAGGGGCTCCTTAACGCAACTAACTTTAGAGCTCCCGATAGCAAACAAAACCCTGGCAATGTGTGCTTGCTCGCACCCTGCTGAAGATGCGGCTACCTGTTCACCCACCGGGCAAATAGGCGACGCTAGTCAGCCAGTTTTCACATTGGCCCTCCGCCTCAAACGACGTGAACGCTTTGCATCCCATCTCTCACCCTGCTGTGAGGGCAGATCCACTGCGTCGTGTACACTAGGAGGTGCCTCGGCAGCACAACCCATGGGGAAACAAGTGACCCTGAGGTACCGCATGCGACGCATTGGATTCTGCTCCACCGCTACATCCCGCGTCAGCCCTGCTTGAAGTCCCAAGCAACTGGAAAAAAGAGCACGTGACTCCTCTATATAAGAAGGATCAGAGAACAGACCCTCAAAATTACAGACCAACATCCTTAACATTTAGAACCTCGAAGCTCGAATATAAATTTCCTAGACACCGAAATGTTTATGCCCACAAAACAGCATAGTTTTATGAAGCATAGGTCCTGTGAAACTCATCTCACCCTTTTTTCACATGATATACGGCGAACTATGGACGAAGAGCAACAGGCAGATACCATATTTATAGATTTGCGTAAAATATTTGACACAGTACCCCAGTGCAGACTGTTAACGAAGGCACGAGCATACAGAATACGTTCCCAGATGTGTGAGTGCATCAAAGACTTCTTAAATAACAGAATCCAGTATGCTGTCCACGTCGTCGAGTATTCATCAGAGAGAGGAGTATCGTCAGGAGTGTCCCAGGGAAGTGTGATAGGACCGCCATTATTTTTTGATTTTTTGAATGCGCAAATGATTTCGAAAGCGGGGTGAGTAGCAATCTGTGGTTGTGTACTGATGATGTTGCGGTGTACGGTTAGGTGTGTAAGTTTAGAGGCTGTAGGATTATACAAGGTGACTTAGACAAAATTTCTGGATGGTGTGATGAATGGCAGCTGACTCTAAATGTAGAAAAATGTAATTTAATGCGGATGAGTAAGAGAAACATATCCATAATGTTCGGATACTGCTTCAGCAGTGTCCTGTGCGACGTAGTCACATCGTTTAAATATCTAGGCGTAACGTTGCCAAGCGATATGAAGTGAGACAGGCATGTGAGGATTTCCGTAGGGAAGGCGAATGGTCCCCTGCGACTTATTGGGAGAGTTTTAGGAAAGTGAGGCTCATCTGTAAAGGAGACCAGGTATAGCACACTAGCTCGACCCAATGTTGAGTACTGTTCGAGTCTTTGAGATCTGCACCGGGTCAGATTGTACGAAGACATCGAAGCAATTCAGAGGGGCTAGATTTGTTACAAATAGCTTCGAACAACACGCCAGTGTTACAGAAGGGGGGGGGGGGTGACGTTCTTTTCGATGAACGCCATTAAGAAAATTTACATAATCAGCATTTGAAGCTGACTGCAGAACTATCTTACTGCTGTCAGCACACATTTCGCGAAGAAACACAAAGATAAGAGACGAAAACTTAGAGCTCGTGCGGAGCCATATAGACACTCGATTTTCCCTCGCTCTTTCTGCGAGTGAAACAGGAGGGGAAACGACTAGTAGTGGTACACTAATACCTCATTACTACACGGTACGTTGGATTCAGAGTATGTAGGCTGGCCGGAGTGGTCGAGCGGCTCTAGGCGCTTCAGTCTGGAACCGTGCGACCGCTACAGTCGCAGGTTCGAATCCTGCCTCGGGTATGGATGTGTGTGATGTCCTTAGGTTAGTTAGATTTAAGTAGTTCTACGTTCTCGGGGACTGATGACCTCAGATGATGGTCCCATGCTGCTCAGAACCATTTTTAGACTATGTAGGTAGATGTAGATGCCTAACGCAGCTTGCCAGCCACATATCGCTCAACCAAACCCGCTGTTTCAGAGTAACTTGCTTAGCAGACTCACCACTTGTAATGTCACAAGACACTGACATCGTGAAGATACGAGGCAAAGGCCAGGGAAAAGAGAAAGATAGTGTTTTCAGCCCGACAAGATTTGCGCTATCATTCTCTCTCCTACATCTTATCAGACATCCTATATATTTTGCATTACATTGCTAATAATTATCATCTTATCACGCGACAAGCTACACTGATGAGCCAAATAGCTTATGTGTCCTTCGCTGGAACGAAATACATCACTAATTCTGCCTATCATGGTTCCGACTGTTTGTAGGTAGGTTTTGTACAGGTATGTGGCATTAAATGTCTACGCACAGGTCATGTATTTTGCATAAATAGCTGGCCCCTGATTTGCGTACGTGGTGATGAGAAATTCGATCACAGGCTCAACGTAATATAAGCCACCCTTTGCTATAAGTCGCTTATCTCAATGGATTTCCCCATTTGCAATCCATATCTTCACTAGGGTGATCCCCTGTCCACGTCTGCTCCGCTTACATACACTATGTGATCAAAACTTTTTGATATTAGGTGCATCTTGCTGCCATCTACTTCCAGGAACTCTGTATCAGCAACCTCAGTAGTCATTAGACATGGTGAGAGAGCAGAATGGGGCGCTCCGTGGAACTCATGCACATCGAACGTGATGAGGTGATTGTCACTTACGTCATACGTCTGTATGCGAGATTTCCACACTCCTAAACATCCTTTGATCCACTGCTTCTGATGTGATAGTGACGTGAAAACGTGAAGGGACACGTACAGCGCAAAAGCGTACAGGCCGACCTCGTCTGTTGACTGACAGCGACCGCCGACAGTTGAAGAGGGTCGTAAGGTGTAATAGGCAGACATCTATCCAGACCATCACACAGGAATTTCAAACTGCATCAGGAGTTACTGCAAGTACTATGACAGTTAGGTTGCAGGTAAGAAAACTTGGATTTCATGTCCGATCGGATGCTCATAAGCCACACATCACGCCGGTAAATGCCAAACGACGCCTCGCTTGGTGTAAGGAGCGTAAACATTGGACGATTGAACAGTGGAGAAACGTTGTGTGGAGTGACGAATCACGGTACGCAATATGGCGATCCGATGGCAGGGTGTGGGTATGGCGAATGCCCGGTGAACGTCATCTGCCAGCGTGTGTAGTGCCAACAGTAAAATTCGGAGGCGGTGGTGCTATGGTGTGGTCGTGTTTTTCATGGAGGGGGATTGTACCCCTTGTTGTTTTGCGTGGTACTATCACAGCACAGGCCTACATTGATGTTTTAAGCACCTCCTTGCTTCCCACTGTCGAGGAGCAATTCGGGGATGGCGACTGCATCTTTCAACACGATCAAGCACCTGTTCATAATGCACGATCTGTGGTGGAGTGGGTACACGACAATAATATCCCTGTAATGGACTGTCCTGCACAGAGTCCTGACCTGAATACTACAGAACACTTTTGAGATGTTTTGGAAAGTGCCAGGTCTCACTGACCGACATCGATACCTCTCCTCAATGCAGCACTCCGTGAAGAATTGGCTGTCGTTCCCCAAGAAAACTTCCAGCGCCTGATTGAACGTAGGCCTGCGAGAATGGATGCTGTCATTAAGACTAAGGGTGGGCCAACACCACATTAAATCCAGTATTACCGATGGAGGGCGCCACGAACTTGTAAGTCATTTTCAGCCAGGTGTCCGGACACTTTTGATCACCTAGTGCACCGCGTCAAGTGCCCGCTTTGCCACAGGGCAGTATCCAACGTCGGGTTTTGCAGCGGTAATAACATTTTGGCTTATCAGTGAACATCTGACAAACAGCACTACAAAACAATTAGTAATTGTTAGAGTGCATAAAGACAGAAAGGTAAACGCAGTTTACATACGTTCATCAGTCAACAACAGAAAAGTTACAGGAAGCAAGATTTAAATCATGAGGGCCAAAAGCAATAGACATCAGAGAAAGGGCAGAAGATGTAGAAAAAGAGGACCTTGATAAAGCACGATTAAGCTAATTAAGATATGAGAAAAGAAGAAGACGTGGCTGTTGCAGAAATATAAAGAGAAAGTTGCTTACATGGGGTAAGATGGAAGCATTTGCTTTGCTGTTTGACAGTGAGGAAACTGGACGTATTAGTAAATTTTGGTGGTAAGGTTATGAAGATGCTAAATGAAAGTGCTTCGGGTTTTTCTTAAAAGCAACAGGGTATCTGACTGTGTGCAGAATGTACCTTATTCCAAAAGTAGACAGCAGCAACAAAAAAGGATTTGCCAAGAACTTTGACCGGTGAAGGAGTTTCCCAATTTTTTGTGCCAGGAATGGCCACGAACAGAGATCTACATTAGTCAGACCTTGCGTTTAGACTATGATGAGATTCCAGATGATCAGTTTCCGATGCAAGGTACTGATGAACATGAGTAATGAGGATCCAATAAAAACCATGCAATCGTCTCGCCACAGCCAGCCGAATTGAGTATATAAAGCACTGACATGGTCAAATAGACGGATGTTTGCGATGTACTACCCGACCACGTCGTTATTTCACTTGGCCTCCCATGGTCTTTATCGAAAACATGCGCTGACGTTACAGTAAACAAGTACCGTAGTGACTAAGGAAAACGCATCGTACTGTCGGTGCTTTCAGGACAGCTATGCAGATGCTACCAAGCGTTCAAATGTTCAAATGTGTGTGAATTGCCGGCCTGAGTGGCCGTGCGGTTCTAGGCGCTACAGTGTGGAACCAAGCGACCGCTACGGTCGCAGGCTCGAATCCAGCCTCGGGCATGAATGTGTATGATGTCCTTAGGTTAGTTAGGTTTAATTAGTTCTAAGTTCTAGACGACTGATGACCTCAGAAGTTAAGTCGCATAGTGCTCAGAGCCATTTGAACCATTTTTGTGTGTGAATTCCTGAGAGACCAAACTACTGCGGTCATCGGTCCCTAGACTTATACTCTACTTAAAGTAACTTATGCTAAGAACAACACACACCCCCATGCCCGAGGGGGGACTCGAGTCCCTGGCGGAAGGGCCGCGCAATCAGTGACATAGCGCCTCAGACCACGCGATGCTACCAAGTGGTTCGGCATGTACTGGTGAAATATCACGATAAAAACTCATGGTACGCCGACTGAAGCACTCTCATTCCTAGGTGTAACAATATTGTGGTTGACTAATAACGCACACAAGTATTCGTGGTTGGTTTTAACCGTCTAGTATTCCCACTACCCGTATTGTGTTGCATTACATCGCAATAGTGGACTTTCGGTACAACCAATGATTTCACAAGTTTACGTGGCACACTCTATGGAAATATGTTCCAAAGCTCTTCAGTGGAATAGATGCAATGCAGTGACAGTTTTTTCTGCCCAGGTAAGATGTTCATCCGAAGTTAAACAAAAGTGTTCACGGTTTTTCGATAAGGTATCGGAAAACGAGAAGAATGGGAGGCAGCTATTCGCGAAATTCAGAACTTATTAGTTTCTGATTGGATAATAAAATTACTCGTACCTGGGACTTTCTCGCATTTCGTTTCAGTCCCAGTTCTGCGCCCATCTTACCACTGAAGACCGATCATCTTTTATGTGGACGAATGAATTGAGGCCTTATTCCTTCGTAATGCTGGAGATCGTAGGAACAGAAATGATATTTGACAGAGGACAGAACCAATCAGATATCATTGACAAAGAAAACAATAGTGAACCAGAGGAGAGAACCAATCAGATATCATTGACAAGGAAAACAATAGTGAACCAGAGGACAGAACCAATCAGATATCACTGACAAGGAAAACAATAATGGACCACGGCAGATCCATTTAGCACTCGGAGACATCACGCTTCCAGGACGACTTTCCATTGACGTAAACATGTTACTGTCTGTTTTTCAAAAAAAATTTCCAATCTCTTTAGAGTACTGTCTGAAAACATTAGCTGTCTCTTTTTTCTGAGTATTCCCTCTACGTTGACGGTTTAAGTGTTACGCTGAAGTCTAGTAATGTCAATATTGTGGCCTGGCTGTAGACCACATAGTCCATAGCACACTTCAGATCATCAGTTACTTTAATTAATACAGTGTTTGCGCTATGATGTTTGCGAAATGCAGATTAATATTTGTCACATAAATTGAATTTGCTTAAGTAGTCAGTAAACTGGTGCTAATCAGTAAATTCCATTGTTTTGAATACAGTGGGTAAGACGCTCAATGGTCAATAATCGCAAGGTCAGTGTGGATTTTCTTTCTTGTGGATAGATCAGGTTATGTTTCGTTCCTATGTGGTGGGTTACATTCAGTTCAGAAGAGAGAAAATAGCGGAGTACCAATTTTCCCAGATAGTTAAAAAAGAAAAGGAAAAACAGAGCGTTAACTTAGACCAAATCTCAAACAATTAACCTTTTTCTTTTTGGGTCATCAGTCTTCTGATTGGTTTGATGCGGCCCGCCACGAATTCCTCTCCTGTGCTAACTTCTTCATCTCAGAGTAGCATTTGCAACTTACATCTTCAATTATTTGCTGGATGTATTCCAATCTGTGTCTTCCTCTACAGTTTTTGCCTTCTACAGCTCCCTCTAGTACCATGGAAGTCATTCCCTCACGTCTTAACAGATCTCGTATCATCCTGTCCCTTCTACTTATCAGTGTTTTCCACATTCCTTTCATCTTCGATTCTGCACTAAACCTCCTCATTAGTTACCTTATCAATATACCTAATTTTCAACATTCGTCTGTAGCACCACATCTCAAATGCTTTGATTCTCCAATTAAACTTAAATAGAGAAAAACAAGAGAAAAACCGAAGTGGTTGGTCTCGCAAATATTTTGATACTGTCCTGTTGTCGCTCTTCATTTTGCCTACAATGCTCTTTAATGCAGCGTATCACACAGTAGCTTTTTTTATACCACACGACGGTTAGAATATTTCCAGATATTTGCACGTCGTCGAGTATGATCTTGACGAATGGCTCTCCATTTTGAACTTAAATTCTTTTTTCGTGATATGGCTTCAGTATTTGTAATTTTTATAGGATATGACCTTTTTAGACTGATTTTATTTTTCTATTTATGGTACCTTCTTGAGAAGGTTGCTTTTTGAGAAACTTTTTCTGTGTACCGCCTTTGCGGGAGCCTCATCGCCTAATGTCAGCGAAAAATTAGTTAGTTATTCCACTTCTGATGAAGCATTAAGGGTTTACACGAAAAAGTTTTGCAATTTTCATGGAGTTTCGTATTATCATACAGACAGTATTATTCTGAGGAAAGACATTGTCTTGAACACACACGCAGAAGTTTGTGAACTGATAAGAACTATACGTATAGGGCTTGAGTACTATGCGTGTATTTACTCTCTGAATACAATGAACACATACCTGAAGTGACTGTTCACGGTTACTGTTGCTAGCCTTCACCAAAATATTCAATTACTTTCAACAGTAGCTGTATGCGGAGCATTTCAGCTAAAAACATCGAAGCAGCCAGCAGATGAACGCTAATGACAGTTCGTACCAGTCATTTTAATGTTAACAGAACTTTATTCAGTACTACCTCTCTTGTGTGGAAAGCATTAAGTCTATTGTATTTGTCGATCATGAACAATGAATACAAATCGTGTCACACAATTTTAACAGAGAAAATAATGAACAATATTAAACGTAAGTCTCAGACACCCTCCTTCATTTACAATGATATACGTAGTTACTTACTTACCTGGTCTGTCAAGATGTGTGCGTAAATGCAATAAATTGTAGTTTCGTACAGCTGAACTGGTATTGTGGAAAGTGCATTCAGCGCTTTTCCTACACTTCCATCTCTCTGCAACAGCTGTATGAAAAAAATTAAGAGTATTAGGAAATACATTCGCAATTAGTACCAGAAATGTTACGTTGGTGTATAAGTTCGTAGCGTTTTTGTTTTGCATGTTGGTATTCCGGTTCCTATGGTTTTATTCATCGATTCTAATTTTCTGTTCGTAGTTCACTGTTCCTATTTGAGTTTACATATTGCCATTTTGTCATTTGGAGATCCTGAATAGTGAGTGGAGCTGCGGACGCTAGAAAATGCTGCGCCACTTGGAAAAATCGGAACATTTACGACATCATCTTCTGTTTAAGTTCAGTAGAGAGGTGACAGCAGCGGAAGTGCGAGAAACATTTGCGCCATGTATGGGGATAAATGGGGATAGTGCCATCGGACAGAGCACGGAATGAAAATGGCTTTCTCGTTTTAAGGAGGATCGTTTTGACATTAATGACTTCCCACGTCCAGGAAGACATTCGGGGTTTGATGAATATCGTTCAAACACATTAATCCCCAATGATTCAAGTCTGTGTATCCGTGAACTGCCAAATAAGATTAACAGTGATCAATCCAGCATCATGCGCCATTTGCATGCAATAGGAAGGTTCAGAAATCGGGTGTATGGGTACCGCATGCTCTAATCAAAATCACAAAAATCAGCGATTGGCCATATGTGTATCTCTGCTTGCTTCTCTAGACTGCGTTGATGCTTCTCCACGATAACGCCTGCCCACAATTAGGTGGACTGACAAAAAGCACTCTACATAAGTTGGGTTGCAAAGTCATCCCCCAAGCACTTCATTCACATGATCTCGAGGCCTCATATTTTCACCTTTTCCTCCCTTTACGGAACAACCTCCAAGAAACTTTTCTTCCGGATGAAAATCAATTCCGAACATAGCTCGACGAGTTCTTCGTCTCGAAAGCAGGTGATTTCTACAGTAGTGGAATCGAAAAGCTGCCCCAGCGTTCTCAGATTGTTGTAAGCAGTGAAGGAGAATATATTACTGATGACAAAAGTCTATGTTATGTGTAGATGTTGTGTTTATTAAACTTATGGAAACGCTAAGAACTTATGAGCCAACGCAATAGAATGTTGTTGACGTTAGACAATAGAAAATTAAAGTGGCTTCTGTTGTAAAGGCCTATATTTTCGTAGGATCCTGTAATGAACCTGCGTTTTCAGTTATGACTCCTTGATACTGTGGTCATAGGATATAACGCTTCTTCGTTTGATGAAATGCACAAGTTTACATTTATTAACATTTAAAGAAATTTGCCCATCTTTGCACCATTTTGAAATCTTATCAAGATATTTGCGCAGCATTTGTCACACAGTGCTTTATCACTTATAAATTCATGATCAGCAAAATGCCTGAGGTTACCATTAGTATTGGCGGCGAGATAATTAATATATGCCATGAACAGCAACGGTCCCAGCACACTTCCCCCATAAAAGCCTAAAGAAATCTGTCGACGATCTCCATCCAACAAAGCACTCTGCGTTCTCCCTACCAAGAAATTCACAGTCCAGTCATAAATTGCTTTAGACACTCCATATGATCTTACTTTCATTAATCGGGGTCATAATCCCTGGCTTTCATGATACCATGCGAGAAAAGCGCCAGTTAGGTTGCGGATTCAAGCTGGCTGACACAGTGATGGTAATTCAGATTGAGCTCAGAATTTGCTCTAAGATTCTACGACAGAATGATGTTTACGATATTTAACGGTACTGTTGTCAATCATTTCAGCTATCCTTCTTCGTAGACGTGTGTCCTCCGCTTTCTTCTAACTACCGAGCAAAGGTTTTCTGTTCGAGGGATCTACGGTATAATACGTTTAAAAAGATGGGCCATCTCTGTCGCAGCTTCTGTTTACCAACTGACATGGATTCCATCAGGCATTGATCCTTTTCAGTTTTCGCAATTTCAACCATTTCTCAACACCGTTGACACTAGTACTTGCGTATATATGCATGACACTCATCTTTGTAGTTGTGCGATAATTTTACAGGTGATACTCCTGGCTCCTCCATTCTAAGTAAACGTTTTAAAACGTAGTTCAGCACTTCTGCTTTCGCTTTGATTCCCTCAGCTTTACAACCTTTGTCACCCGTAAGTGTCTGGGCGGTACCTATCGTGCCAGTAACAATCTATACATATGCCCAGAAATTCTCTTTGTTTTGAAAGAGATATTTCGCTTGGTAGTCGTTGATGACACTCAGACGCATTTAATTCAGTTCTCTCTTTCTCTATCCCTACGATTGCTTTCATACCTACTGTTCAGTAGTTGCAGTATCTTTAGAAATTTGTTTACAGTGACTGTATACCATGGATGTTCTGTCCCATCGTGAATTGTCCTGATAGGTACATATGTAGGGTGGATGGGGATACATCCTACGTGGTGCAAAAAAAAAACACCAAATTTTTGAATTAACTGAATTTTTGAATTAACTGCCTTAGATTCAGGAGTTGACCGCCAGGTGTCAGGTTCGTCTTTTCGTAACTTATTGTTCCATTCAAGTCCCGACAGATTGCTCCGCAGGTGAGAAAATGAGATAAGTGATAAGGTTCTTTGGGACCAAACTGCTGAGGTCATCGGTCCCTAGGCTTACTGGGCTTACACACTAATTAAACTAATTTAAACTAACTTACGCTAATGACAACATACACATCCATGCCCGAGGAAGGACTCTGACCTCCGACGGGGAGAGCCGAAATGAGGTAAGTCCGTTTTTTACTACTTACAAACAAATTTCTTATGATTTACTTGAATATTATATAATGTAGAGTTTCAAAAGAAATCAGCGAATTACACGTTGACATTACCATATTTAAGCTTCACTTTCGCGTGGAAATAATTGTTCCACTTAGTCTCCAAAATCAACAATGTCACCATCAGAAAATGGCGAAACGGGGTACATCCCAACAGGTGTTTTGGTTAATCCGCTGCAGCTCCAACAACCCCCGCAAAATATGACATTCACAAACACTGCGTGAGATTACCTGAACCGAAGACGCAACTTTACTGTCTAAAATAAAGATTTAATGGAAGCATTCTGGCAAAACATAGAAATCTGTGCTTCTAAAGTCGACACCCAATAAAGACTGAATGGAAGAAGAATCCATGACAAAAGAAAAGCTTGCTGCTGAGAAGGAAACACGTCCCAAAGAAAGTAAAGACTATATTATAGAAACAAAACGAAGTAAACAATACTTGATTACGTTAGTGCCTAAAAAAAGGAAGAAAACGGATCAAACAGTCAGTCGATTATTTTCCAGAGTCAGATGTGACCGACTGCCTTTTTATCTACTTTACTAAACATGTAAATCTTTCTCCCTGTTTCAGTTTCCCATTTTTATTTTAGAATTCGTTTTGCTGCAGCTGCCTCATGATCAATGATACCAGTTTTTTGCCGACATCTTTTTATTGCCTTTACATCAAATACATTTGTGTCACGTATGTTATTCGAAATTATCTCCTCTAAATAATTTTCAGAAGAAGCTGTTTGTATTTTTGCTGCGTAGATGTGCTGTCACACCCTACATATAAATCTATAATCGATTTTTGTATGATTATAGTCGCCTTCGGGAATAATAGCATGGTTCGGGAATACATGTACTAGCGATTTTCGGTTGTACAGGGATGAGTCTAAGACTTGATAGAGCGATCCTATTATTAGTTATACCCACTCATGATAATAAGTCTTGACCAAACATTTTACCATGTAGCTTCAGTTTCTATCTCAGTGGATTTGAACGTCTTGTTTACTAGGAAGAATTCATCGCCTCAGTTTCTCCTTTTGATGTATACTGATACTCACCTCAAAAATCTCATTGATGATAATTTAAGCTTTAGAGAGTATTCTGCACATGGTATAATGTGAGATCCTCTGGTTTTTGGAGTACTTCAAACTCTGAAATATTATGAGGAATTCTTCACCTGTTGATCGTTGGGATTTCAAGACTGTCATCTGTTACTGTGCTTTTCAAAAGCCGGCACGGTAATTCATTGTGTTCTATCTGGGGACTGGCCACCCGCATCTCTGGTGAGGGCTTCATCAGGTAATTGTCTCCACCGCTTGGTCGACATGTACGAAATACAAGAGCACATAATCTACTGCTAACTACTAGTTACAGGATAATCATAATAACTTAGAAATACAAAGTGCCATTTTAGGGTCAAAATCCGTTTCTTATCCGATGTAATAGTCATCCAACGTGAGAAACAAATCCGGTTCCTAATGTATCTCATTAAACTATGTCCAGCAATCCTCCCCCTGTAATACTTTTACTGCAGATTCATATGTGCTAGATGTCGGTATATCTCATCAATATACATATTTCTTTCGAATCCAACACAACTCTTTTCTTGTGAGAACTTAAGCAGATCGAAGTACAACATATCTATGTGGATTCTTTCTCGTGTTTCCCGCTGAATGCTTCCATACAACCTCTGATCGTCTATGTACTTTCATTACTTTCATTACTGTGTGCTCATGTATATTGGAACAGTATCCTTTCGCAAATCTCCTCTAGTCTCTCCCGCTTCACCTTCCCTACATGTCTTTCACTTCGTCTACCCTAAGAAAAGCTTGATGTGACTGATGTTACGCATACTAGCTGATTTCTTGGACTTGATGGTTTCTAATTCAAGTGCATGTGCAAATCGTTTAATTCTTAGTGTCTCATTGAACACGGAAATAAACTTGTGGCAGAATCTCTTCTGCTTGTCTGAAAGTATGAACGATTTCACAAGGACTTTCTGAGCCACCTGGTACTCTCTCACTAGTGCCAGCTTATCATCTCTTTCAATTCTCTTTCTTCCTGCTCCATGTATCATATTCAGTGCGTGATTAAGGATATAGGGTACTTTCCTGGCTCAATATTATGTTAAAATCAACACTTATTTCTTTCAGGCACTGTTTATAATGTATATGTTTTACAGATTCTTTGCTGTCAGGTAATGCAGCACACTTTCTAAACAAATTAGGACTTGGAATATTTTTGAACCTGATTTGGGTTATTAAAAAAATTAAAAAGAAATATATGCAACTTTTTTCCAAAATGCTTCATCAAATTGAGGTACTATTTCATCCAATGTTATACATTTGAAGGAGACCAAATTTTTACCAGATATATGCCATAATGGCTAAGGTACTACACCTATTTAATTCTACCAATTATGTATATTATAAGAATAAAAATATCACATCTTACATTTTAATTTTTATAATTTTTTCCTAATAAAAATGTTATTTTTTCTATAATTTAGTTGATTCTGCAATAAAGCTTAGGTCTGCTACATAAGTATGGACTATTGCAAGTTACAGAAAAAATTAGAATAATTTTAGGAAATATTAGTACCTGAATTCTGAAAAATACAACTTGCAGGCAATTGCAAATGAAGATATGAGTCCAATTAAACTGGGCCTCAGAAAATTCCTGAATCATAGTCTTCATCCTGTAGCATTTCTTCATCTCCAAACTTCCTCTTGGCACTCTTTTCAGCACTTCTTGCTTCTTCGGTAACTTGACGAGCGAATCTTTCAGCTTCATGCGTCTGTTGTCTGTCACACACAAGCAACTGATCTTCCATATTAGAACCACATTTTATGCCTAAATTCGTCAGGACTTCCAACCTTCCTATCACTCTATCACTGAAACATGTCATTGCATTTAGTCCAACAAAAACATTCTTGGGTAATCTTTGCCATTTGCAATGGTTGAAACTTTCATTTGTATTCTGAGCGCCCCATGAAGACATTTACCAAGAAAAACACTGTCAGTCAGGTCTATTAAAATTCGTTTGTTTCATTCATAACAGGCTCAGGAACAGAATGATTATGATGGTATATTTCACCACTTTCTTTGGCGTTTTGGTAACCACACCAAAAATCTGCTCCTTTAGGGCATCTTCAGCTTGCGATACCGGCATATATACCTGAACTATCATTGTCGGTGTTGGTTTGCTGTCGATTCCGGTAAGAACAACTCTATCACTGAACTGTTCGCAGCAACAAACTCTCTGACCTACATTTTATTCATAAGGAATCCTACTCCCGTTATACCGTTTTCTGCTGCTACTGATATTAGCCTATAATCGTTGTGCCGTGGCGGGGTTTCTGGCGTCGACTTTCGAATTCCTGGCGCCAATAGCTCGATCCGTCGTGTGATGTCCATCTGGTCTGATGACACTAAGATTTTTGCTCGAGATTGTTTCTGAGGGGACGGGGCGTGTTGTGTCGAGGCTAGTTGGAGAGTGGTAACGGAGCGAGGGGCCAACGGCCTTACTGCAGTGGTAACACCGGTTCGTCAGATCACCGAAGTTAACCGCTGGGCTAGCACTTCAATGGGTGACTATCCGGTCTGCTGGGCGCTGTTGGCAAGAGGAACGCACTCAGCCCGTGTGAAGCAAACTGAGGAGAAACTTGAGAAGTAGCGGCTCTGGTCTTGTAAACTGACATGCGGCCGGGAGTGCGATGTGCTGACCACGTGCCTCTCCTTACCCGCATTCAGTGACTCCTGTCTGCGGAGGATGACATGGCGGCCAGTTGGTATCGTTGGGCCTTCCAAGGTCTGCTCGGACGGAGTTTCGTTTAGTTTAACGGAGCGAGGAGGATGGTGTGAGAGGTCCGCCCGATGACTAAGGCGAGCACTTGCGCAAGCGTCTTGTGCACGGTTTCCGGCGAGTGCTTGCTGGAAATATTTGTGGGCTGATTTGAATCGCTAACTGACGGATTTATGGACATCTCTGCTGGATTCATGGTGTCAATTCCCTCGCACTACTTCAGACATTAGTAGAGTCCATGCCACGTCGTGTTGTGGCATTTTTGCGAGTTCGCTGGAGGCCTACACGATATTAGGCAGCTGTCCTGTTTCTTTGGCTCTTCAGTGTATATAAACAGCATATTTGCTTCGGATGTGTAAATACCTTTTCGGAAGAAAAGTATTTAAAAAGGCATCTGGAGACTGTAAATACAAGGAACAGATAGTATTAGAGAAACTGTACATCTGCAGTAGTTGTAATCAGGACTGCAATGTAGTATAGAAATTTTCACCCACTACAGTATTGCAATGTAAATTAAAAAGAATTTCAAGCACTGCTATTATTTGTAATACCAAGAACTGTTGTGTGTGTGTGTGTGTTTGTGTGTGTGTGTGTGTGTGTGTGTGTGTGTGTGTGTGTGTGTGTGCGTGCGTGCATGCGTGCGTCTCTTTAAAAAAATTTCCAACCGTAACAAGAACTGTGAATTTAAAAGCACTATTAATTCGTGTATTGTAAAAAAAAAAATAAATAAAATAAATATGGATGCAAAGCAGTTTATTAGTGTGAATATTTATGTCTGATTAAAAAAGTTGTTATTCGTTACCATATGTCTTTGTTGTTACTTCACATATCTCTATCCTCACAAATGTATATAAAAGCTGTGCAAGACGCACATAGTGTGAAACATGAGAGAGGTGACGTTTACAATGGAGAAAAACAAAATACATGGAATGGAGGCATGGGACTTTGCCTGTCGTGCTGCTCGTTTTGGGTTACGGGATTAGATAGCACGTGACCGTTTCCACTTCCAAAGTCATACAGCAAACATGCCTAAAATTATATTGCCAGTATTCGAGGAAAATCACAGGTGCAGTTTCTGGGGTAAACTACATGGATCAGTGTGACTTCAGTAAAGGAAAGAACACACATATTATGAGCTAAAAGTTCATTTATTTCACATGCAATTTAAAAGTAATTTCACCTTTTCATAAGCAGACACAGTAACATTATTTTCACACACATTCTTCTTGAGTCGATGGAGAGCAGGACACACATAGAATTCAAGGTTTCAAATAGCAAGAAACTTGAAGATTCGATGCATCCGTGATATCTTCTCCTTCCTCTTCACGTAGATGGTGGTACCCATGTGATCGATTAATCGAAAAGACGTCAACCATTTCTTTATAGGGCCTTCCGGGATCATCTAAGTGAATTCCGTCGTAGATATTTCTTAAACACTTCGCATTCTTCCATGTCTTAGCACACTGCGCATCCTTGACAGACCTCGGTGATGCAACGTTTCCTGAGAATGTCTCCATTATTCTTACATCGTCTCCGTACACTACGAATGTAACATCTTTACATATTAACTATCCATGCTCATAATCACAGATATCCTGAACGCTTGCTGTGATGTTCACACCTTGAGATACCACTGTGAAATGTTCTGTGTATGGCACAGCATCTGTTGTTTTGTTCAGGACGTTGCACAACACTGGTGAGCTGGCAGTAATTAATCAGACGGTCATGTACAACTAGGGCGTATGCCGCTGTGTGTTCTGGAAAATTTGCTGAAGATTCAATTCGTACATCTACAGATCCAAATGCAATTATCTCGTGTTTTGAGCAGTCTGATTGATGATAGTTGCTTGAATTTCCTTGGACTGAGCCGACATCCTTCCCCTTCTTCTTCAGCACTTTCATAGCAAGAAGCACGGAACGTTGCATACATGTCATATGCTAGACTGTATATATTTTCATTCCACAGCAACTGTAAATTGTCATATTGGTAGAATTCTGAATTGAGATAGACTCTGGAGTTATTTAACTTGCAGTTGTCGAATATAGTGGAATTATTTTCTCTATTCCCTACTTCAATTAGTCTAAAAAGCAAGTATGATGAATCTTGGCACCTCCATCTGATAAAAGCTTTTAATAGCCCATATTTGTGTGCTTTAAGTCGATAGCACTGGATATTCGAGAACCTCCCAAGAGCGAAATACACTACTGGCCACTAAAATTGCTACACCACGAAGATGACGCGCTACAGACGTGAAATTTAACCGACAGGAAGAAGATGCTGTGATATGCAAATGATTAGCTTTTCAGTGCATTCACACAAGGTTGGCGCCGGTGGTGACACCTACAAAGTGCTGACATGAGGGAAGTTTCCAACCGATTTCTCATACACAAATAGCAGTTGACCGGCGTTGCCTGGTGAAACGTTGTTGTGATGCCTCGTGTAAGGAGGAGAAATGCGTACCATTACGTTTCCGGCTTTGATAAAGGTCGGATTGTAGCCTATCGCGATTCCGGTTTATCGTATCGTGACATTGCTGCTCGCGTTGGTCGAGATCCAATCTGTTAGCAGAATGTGGAATCGGTTGGTTCAGGAGAGTAAAACGGAAAGCCGTGCTGAATCCCAACGGCCTGGTATCACTAGCAGTCGAGATGACAGGCATCTTATCCGCATGGCTGTAACGGATCGTGCAGCCACGTCTCGATCCCTGAGTCAACAGATGGGGACGTTTGCAAGACAACAACTATCTGCACGAACAGTTCGACGACGTTCGCAGCAGCATGGACTATCAGATCGGAGACCATGGCTGCGGTTACCCTTGACGCTGGATCATAGACAAGAGCGCCTGCGATGGTGTACTCAACGACGAACCTGGTTGCACAAATGGCAAAACGTCATTTTTTCGGATGAATCCAGGTTCTGTTTACAGCATCATGATGGTCGCATCCGTGTTTGGCGACATCGTGGTGAACGCACATTGGAAGCGTGTATTCGTCATCGCCATACTGGCGTATCACCCGGCGTGATGGTATGGGGTGCCATTGGTTACACGTCTCGGTCACCTCTTGTTCGCATTAACGGCACTTTGAACAGTGGACGTTACCTTTCAGATGTGTTACGACCCGTGGCTCTACCCTTCATTCGATCCCTGCGAAACCCTACATTTCAGCAGGATAATACACGACCGCATGTTGCAGGTCCTGTACGGGCCTTTCTGGATATACAGAAAATGTTCGACTGCTGACCTGACCAGCACGTTCTCCAGATCTCTTACCAACTGAAAACGTCTGGTCAGTGATGGCCGAGCAACTTGCTCGTCACAATACGCCAGTCACTACTCTTGATGAACTGTGGTATCGTGTTGAAGCTGCATGGGCAGCTGTACCTGTATACGCCATACAAGCTCTGTTTGACTCAATGCATAGGCGTATCAAGGCCGTTATTACGGCCAGAGGTGGTTGTTCTGGGTACTGATTTCTCCGGATCTATGCACCCAAATTGCGTGAAAATGTAATCACTTGTCAATTCTAGTATAATATATTTTTCCAATGAATACCCGTTTATAATCTGCATTTTTTCTTGGTGTAGCAATTTTAATGGTCAGTAGTGTATTAGTGACAGATACGTAATGGCATTCAGAACTTTTTAAAGCTTCAAAAGCTCCTCGTCTGATACACTGATGTGAGACATTTTCCACGTTATCCTGCTGAATGTGCTCCTATTCTCCTCTTGAGCTCCTTGAATGTATGAATTATTTTCCGTCGCACTCCGTACCGGAAAGAGTTCCTGTTTAGTATTGGCAGGTTGGTTTGTGGGGGGCTTGAACGGACCAGACTACAAAGGCCATCGGTCCCTTGTTTAGTATTCATAACGATCTGTTTCACGTCCTCAAAGTAGCCCATAACAGCTCATAAGCATTTTTCGAGGTATAAACGTAGTAAATTGTTTATACTCTGCAACTCTTCTGTCCACCGGATCGTCTATGAACCATCCTGCATTTCCTAAGCCATTAAAATCCTAGGGTGATGCAGAGACGTATGTTTTAATGGTTTTTGTTTGTCTACATTCCATGTATGGTCAATTTCAGACCCACTGAGTTCATAAAGTTCTGTGGAGTGCGGCGCCTGGTTTTACACAGTACGCTCATTTGAACAGTTATTTCTACAAGGATATCTGCCCATTTGCATGAGCTGCGAAGATTAAAAAACATTCAATTTGATTTGCTATTGTTCTCTTTAGACGTTCCACGATAGTCGCCTTCATGTGAGTAAATGTTGAGGAGTAATGTATTCCACACCGCTGAATTACGACTTTGAAATACCTATTGTAAAACTCTCCACCGTGATCTGTTTGGAGGTTGTCCTGGCTTCGATTCGTCCCTGCCTGCAACAATCTCTCAAACGCATCCGCGACATTTCTCGCCGTTTTTGTTTTATCAGGTAATACCAAGACAAATTTGGAATATGCATCAATAACCATAGAAACATATTTGAATCCATTATTCTCATGTGAATACTCCCTCTTATCTATAAGATGAGACCGTCATAAGTCATCCAAATCTGTAATCATAAAATGCTGGTACGAAGATCTCGAACAACCGTCTCCATACCCATTCGATGATAAACCTCTCTGTAAGCTCGGAGATGACTAAAACAATCTCATGGGAATGAGCTGTGGTACCTGCACCAGCTGATGCCATGAGCAGACGTATTCGATCTCTTAGCTCGTTGGGTTCGTCATAAAACTGGAACCCCCATCCCTTCTAAATCGGTTCCTGTTTCTTCTTCTATTACATCAGACAAATCTTCCTCTTCATACAGGCCTTCAGTGTACTCTTTCCACCTATCCGCTCTCTCCTCTGGATTTCATAGTGGAATTTCAATTGCACTCTTAATGTTATCGCCCTTTCTTTTAACTTCACCGAAGGTTGTTTGATTTTTCTATATACTTAGTCAGTCCTCCCGACAAACATTTCTTATTCGATTTCTTCACATTTTTCATGCAGCCATTTCGTCTTAGCCACCCTGCAGATCCTATTTATTTCATTCCTCAGCGACTTGTATTTTTGTATTCCTGTATTTCCCTCAACAGTTTTGTACTTTTCTCTTTCATCGATAAACTGAAGTATTTCTTCTGTTACCCTTCGTTTCTTCGCAGTTACCTTCTGTGTACCTACGTTTCTCTTTCCAACTTTAATGACTGCCCTTTTTAGACTTGTCTATTCCTCTTCAACTGTACTGCCTACTGAGCTGTTCCTTATTGTTGTACCTATAGCCTTAGAGATCTTCAAGCGTATCTCGTCATTCCTTAGTACTTCCGTATCCCACTTCTTTATGTATTCATCCTTCTTGACTGATCTCTTAAACTTCAGACTACTCTTCATCACTACTACATTATGATCTATGATCTGAGTCTACATCTGCACCTGGGCACGCCTTACACTCCAGTATCTGTTTCCGGAATCTCTGTCTGGCTGTGATGTAATCTAACGGAAATCTTCACGTATCACCCGCCCTTTTCGCAGTATATCTCTTCCTCTTGTGATTTTTGAACAGAGTATTCGCTATTAATAGCTGGACATACACAGAAACTCTTCAAAGTTTCGCATATACCTAACATCATTCGGTTTTCTAGTTTTATCAATAACTCAATAACGATAAACCCACACTGCGAATGATCCCAACAATCAGCACATACTTTTACAAAATCATTGAATGACATGTCACTTCCTACATTTGCTTGGTAAATGTGTGTTAAATTCGTGTTGTCTTATTTGAAGGCTATGATGTGGTTTGAACTATCCCTACCAAACCGTTTTGGGATTCGGGAACACGTTTGTTTTAGATAAAACATCAGCACACATGTTGTTGTGGTCTTCAGTCCTGAGACCGGTTTGATGCAGCTCTCCATGCTACTCTATCCTGTGCAAGCTTCTTCGTCTCCCAGTACTTATTGCAACCACATCCTTCTGAATCTGCTTAGTGTATTCATCTCTTGGTATCCCTCTACGATTTTTAGCCTCCACGCTGCCCTCCAATGCTAAATTTGTGATCCCTTGCTGCCTCAGAACATGTCCTACCAACCGGTCCCTTCTTCGTGTCAAGTTGTGCCACAAACTCCTCCCCAATTCTATTTAATACCTCCTCATTAGTTATGTGATCTACCCATCCAATATTCAGCATTCTTCTGTAGCACCACATTTCGAAAGCTTCTATTCTCTTCTTGTCCAAACTAGTTATCGTCCATGTTTCACTTCCATACATGGCTACACTCCATACAAATACTTTCAGAAACGACTTCCTGACACTTAAATCTGTACTCGATGTTAACAAATTTCTCTTCTTCAGAAACGCTTTCCTTTCCATTGCCAGTCTATATTTTATATCCTCTCCACTTGGATCATTATCAGTTATTTTGCTCCCCAAATAGAAAAACTCCTTAACTAGTTCATTTCCTAATCTAATTCCCTCAGCATCAGCCGACTTAATTCGACTACATTCCATCATCCTCGTTTTCCTTTTGTTGATGCTCATCTTATATCCTTCTTTCAAGAGACCGTCCATTCCGATCAACTGCTCTTCCAAGTCCTTTGCTGTCTCTTACAGAATTACAATGTCATCGGCGAACCTCAAAGTTTTTATTTCTTCTCCCTGAATTTTAATACCTACTCCGAATTTTTCTTTTGTTTCCTTTACTGCTTGCTCGATATACAGATTGAATAACATCGGGGACAGGCTACAGCCCTGTCTCACTCCCTTCCCAACCGCTGTTTCCCTTTCATGTCCCTCGCCTCTTATAACTGCCATCTGGTTTCTGTACAAAATGTAAATAGCCTTTCGCTCCCTGTATTTTACCCCATTCCAGTCAACATTGTCAAAAGCTTTCTCTAAGTCTACAAATGCTAGAAATGTAGGTTTGCCTTTCCTTAATCTTTCTTCTAAGATAAGTCGTAAGGTCAGTATTGCCTCACGTGTTCCAATATTTCTACGGAATCCAAGCTGATCTTCCACAAGGTCGGCTTCTACTAGTTTTTCCATTCGTCTGTAAAGAATTCGCGTTAGTATTTTGCAACTGTGGCTTATTAAACTGATTGTTCGGTAATTTTCACATCTGTCAGTGCCTGTTTTCTTTGGGATTGGAATTATTATATTATAGTCTGAGGGTATTTCGCCTGTCTCATACATCTTGCTCACCTGATGGTAGAGTTTTGTCAGGATTGGCTCTCCCAATGCCGTCAGTAGTTCTATGGAATGTTGTCTACTCCCAGGGCCTCGTTTCGACTCAGGTCTTTCAGTGCTCTGTCAAACTGTTTACGCAGTATCCTATCTCCCATTTTGCCTTCATCTACATTCTCTACTATTTCCACAATGTTGTCCTCAAGTACGTCGCCCTTGTATACACCCTCTATACACCCCTACCACCTTTCTGCTTTCACTTCCTTGGTTTTCCATCTGAGCTCTTGATATTCATACAAGTGGTTCTCTTTTCTCCAAAGGTCTCTTTAATTTTCCTGCAGGCAGTATCTATCTTACCCCTAGTGAGACAAGCCTCTACATCCTTACATTTGTCCTCTAGCCATCCCTACTTAGCCATTTTGCACTTCCTGTCGATCTCATTTTTGAGACGTTTGTATTCCTTTTTGCCTGCTTCATTTACTGCATTTTTATATTTTCGCCTTTCATCAATTAAATTCAATATTTCTTCTGTTAACCAAGGATTTCTACTAGCCCTTGTTTTTTTACCTACTTGGTCCTCCGCTGCCTTCACTATTTCATCCCTCAAAGCTACCCATTCTTCTTCTACTGTATTTCTTTCCCCCATTCCTGTCAATTGTGCCCACCTGCTCTCCCTGAATTCCTATACAACCTCTGGTTCTTTCAGTTTATCCAGGTCCCATCTCCTTAAATTCCCACCTTTTTGCAATTTCTTCAGTTTTAATGTACAGTTCATTACCAATAGATTGAGGTCAGAGCCCACATCCGCCCCTGGAAATGTCTTACAATTTAAAACCTGGTACCTAAATCTCTGTCTTACCATTATATAATCTATCTGATATCTTCTAGTATCTCCAGGGTCCTTCCTTTCTTTCACGATTCTTGAACCAAGTGTTAGCTATGATTAAGTTACGCGCTGTGCAAAATTCTGCCAGACGGCTTCATCTTTCATTTCTTTTCCCCAATCCATATTCACCTACTATGTTTTCTTCTCTCCCTTTTCCTACTCTCGAATTCCAGTCACCCATCACTATTAAATTTTCGTCTCCCTTCACTACCTGAACAATTTCTTTTATCTCATCATACATTTCATCAATTTCTTCATCATATGCAGAGCTAATTGGCATATAAACTTGTACTACTGTAGTAGGTGTGGGCTTCGTGTCTATCTTGGCCACAATAATGCGTTCACTATGCTGTTTGTAGTAGCTTAACCGCACTCCTATTTTTTATTCATTATTAAACCTACTCCTGCAATACCCCTATTTGATTTTGTATTTATAACCCTGTATTCACCTGACTAAAAGTCTTGTTCCTCTCGCCACCGAACTTCACTAATTCCCACTATATCTAACTTTAACCTATCCATTTCCCTTTTTAAGTTTTCTAACCTACCTGCCCGATTAAGGGATCTGACATTCCAAGCTCCGATCCGCAGAATGCCAGTTTTCTTTCTCCTGATAACGACATCCTCTTGAGTAGTCCCCGCCTGGAGATCCGAATGGGGGACTGTTTTACCTCCGGAATATTTTACCCAAGAGGACGCCGTCATCATTTAACGATACCGTAAAACTGCATGCCCTCGGGAAAAATTACGGCTGTAGTTTCCCCTTGCTTTCAGCTGTTCGCAGTACCAGCACAGCAAGGCCGTTTTGGTTAGTGTTACAAGGCCAGATCAGTCAATCATCCATTCTGTTGCCCCTGCAACTACTGAAAAGGCTGATGCTCCTCTTCAGGAACCACACGTTTGTCTGACCTCTCAACAGATACCCCTCCGTTGTGGTTGCACCTACGGTACGGCCATCTGTATCGCTGAGGCACGCAAGCCTCCCCACCAACGGCAAGGTCCACGGTTCATGGTGGGAGGTCAGCACCTATATGGCGACCGAAACAGAAATATTTTCGAATTTGGTGTTGGTTTTCCACAGCAACATCGTCAAATATGAAAACTGTGTTTGACTTCACTTTTTGACGCGGAGATATATCACTGCTTTTGCTGAATTTCGCGTATGTAACGCCTTTTATTGCGTATTATCTCCTGTAATAGTTGACACTTGGGTTGAAACAGTGTTTTTGGAAATACACAAACATGTTCAGATCGAAATCCATTTACATGTGCTAGTAGCATCTTGCCACAATTGCATGGGCCTACAAAATTGCTTCAAGTCTTCCTTTACATCGTCACAGAACCAGTCAGGTACAAGAAAGTCCTTATGACGAGGATGTTTCATCCAACCTGCCATAATACCGATTGCCTCAGGTGCCGACAAGTAGTAGGCTTATATAGAAAGACACACACACAAACACACACTCGTAAGAATGGAGGATGGTAAGAGTATGTGTAGCCACAATAGCTCCATCACTTAATCAACTGAGCTGCAATGGCTACACAGGGAATATACCCATGAAAGGTAACTTCATCACTCAGCTGGACAGTGACTGATCAGGAGGTGTTTCAGGCAACTGTCCACTACTGTATGATTACAGGCGCATCATTGAAAATGATATTAATAAGTGCTGTACTTGGACTATAATGAGAGAGGTTGTAATATGTCTACAATTAATATGTAATGTAGGCTACAACAACTATAGGCTATGCTCGTCTGTAAAAATGGACTCGATAAGCAAATCTGACCTGTCAGTAATCTGTTACCTATCAGTAATTCTGTGTGCGTGTTGTATGAGTGTCAGTTTCACTGTCATTTAAGTCCTCAACAGATTGTTACATAAAAAACTTAAAACTAACATTTAGATAAGCTATCTGACTGCGTATTTAAAGATGAAAAACTACAGGAACAAATGAACCTGTAATATTGAATACCTAAGCTATCTGACTGCGTATTTCAATAATAATTTACAAGTGATACAGGATCTGGATAGGCTATATTTTTTGTAGCTACGTTACATATCAATTGTAGGTACGTTACAAAGTATGAAATAAAACATAATCATGGTTTATCATTATATACAAACATTATTTAATGAAATATCGTACATCGGATGTAGTATTTAAAAAAAAGATTCTTTCTGTATCTTCTGTGCACATGTACAGTATTTTCACTTAAAGCTTTCTGATATGCAATAAATTCCGTGTGTATCCCCTTCAAACCGATGCGCACCTCAGAGTACTCTGGCTTTTCAAACATACATTTAAACGTTTCTCTTTCGTCTCTGTCTTGATTCAAAATCAAAGCTACTGCTTCAAATCACCAACATGTAGACTAAGGACACATATAAAGTTTACAACATCATAGTAAGCAGACTTTATGCTTGATAACCATTGACTCAGTCTCTCCAATGCAAGGCGCAGCACAGTATTCACATCATATAAGT
This sequence comes from Schistocerca serialis cubense, assembly GCF_023864345.2. NCBI lineage: Eukaryota > Metazoa > Arthropoda > Insecta > Orthoptera > Acrididae > Schistocerca > Schistocerca serialis. The sequence continues at coordinate 547,272,909 of NC_064638.1, read as the reverse complement.
TCATGACTGAGGCGAGCTGTAGATAAACACACTTGTCACCCGATTTCACACATAGTGCAGAGCCATCATGCACTGTTGGAATAAAGTGTCATACCAGTAAGGAGAATATCTGGTGGCGTACAAGTTCAATAATACTTTGTGGTCATCTGCTGATTGATGCAGCACTCCACACAACATATTTCGTCCCAGTCTAACTTAGAAATAGCCACTTTAACACCCTTTGATGCATTTTCAGTTTCTGTTCTCAAACGCAAGCCCCAGTCATAATGTGCTTCTATACTCACACTTACACGTTTTATTCCAATAGGAGCTACACTGGATGTAAAACTGAAAAACATGGGCACACTTGGTACCTTATTATCCACAGCATCTGCACTCTGCCCCTGCGCTACCACACGGATGTTCTGGAGGGTTGGATCATATGTCTGTGACCGGTACTGACCTCCATCTTGCTGTTTAGAACCACCAGCAGCGTTCGCGGTGTAGGGAAGAGTCTGAGCGTCTTCATCGCTCAAATTGATAAGGGGGACAGACAATAATAGCTCCTTGTCCTTCTCCAGCATGTGGGCAATGTGCACTACAGGATCCCGTGTGGTCGTTACAGGTTTGGACACGTTCGAGGTTGCTGTTGCTGCAGGTCCAGAGGTCAGTGCAAGTCTCGCCAAGATGGTGGCTGAGGTTGCTGCGGGTCTAGATGTCGCAGAGGTCGACTTGTTGTTGGCCACTCCTGCAGGCCTCAACAGGTTGAAACCTACTACTGAACAAGGAGGAGGAAGTATCACTTACAGAGCAAGACACGGAACAACCGATAATAATGCTAACTACAGACAAAGAAGTAATATAAGACACTTCTCTCATCTTCCTGTTTTCTAGGGCTGGGCTGGATCTCTGCTGCTGCTGCCTATGCTTAATAGTTCTACTTCTGTTGCTATTGCTGGCTGACAGCCAGACTGAGGCTGCAGAGCTGCTGAGATCACCTTACATCTTCTCTGATGACATCACCAGATACTGCAAACCCATTGGTCAAAGCTATCATGTGACTAAATTCATCATTTTTCCTGCACCACCATCCTGGACTATGTCACAGGAGGGGAGGGAGAGGCGAGGGAGGGGAATGGGTGTCCTCTGGAGGTGGTGTTGCGAAATTTAGTTTCCAAATCTCGGGATGTATTCACACAAAATTTGATATTCCCATCAATAAATTTGAATTTCCCGCGAATTTTTCTGGGCCGCCATTTTGGACTGCATCACATGAGGGTGGGTGGGGAAGCGGAGGTAGAGGTGAGAAGTCTGGGAGTTCCCTAAGGGGTTCCGCGTGCTGGCTGACGAACACCGATGATGTCATCATGGGGTTAGGGTAATTAATTGATTAATTAAGTAATTTACATAACTGGTGAAATAGGACACACACAGATATTAATATCCACACTAATCCAACAAAAGTGGATCAACCGTGATACATCTCCTCTTATTTCTCATGTATGTAAGTTTTGATATAAATGAAACCACAAATATTTATCTTTTTCCAGAAATAAAGCTGTAGTACGCGCATACTTGACACAAGGTTCAGAAAACTGAAACTTTATAAGTATTCACAGATATGTCAAAATCTGGAAGTTTAACCCTAACAAAATATCTTACCAAACGCACTGGACCAGTTGTGGTGTGCCACAGTCTGCTAACGTAATAATGTATACTGCACAACGCCCGATTTCAACAACACGGGACAATAGCCACACATGGAAACAAGACAAAATACAGGTGCGGATAAAGGCTCACGAACCGAATAAATATGTATATATGTACATTTCAAAAATGAACGAGAAATAGCTAGTGAGAACTTTAGTGCCTCCCTTAACAATTGCAACAACGACAGCACTATAGAAAGATACCAGACTTTCAGAAAAAAATGTTTTTAATGTTAATTTTGTAAGATACTGAAAAAATATGCAGTTCAATGATAACTGCCACTTCAATTATCCGACAGAATGTGATGAAAAGGTAATGTAACTTCAACAGAATTAACAAGTTTAGTACAATGTTCTTTTTAGTAATAGTTTGCCTGGGTTCAGCTTTTCTGAGGTAAGCCGGTCTTCACTTGGTGCGATGGTTGGTCTGTAACCCTTAAGCGTTCACTACAGTAATTATCATGGTCTTGCTTTTCCTCTTATGAGTAGCTGCCTGTCTTGAATGCAACAAGAATGCGCGATGTTTGTAGAATTACCTCATTTAGCGCATCTACATGCAGAGACGAAACAAAAACACGCTCCTTTAAATTAACGCATGACATATCCTGACGTCATAATGTCTGTTAGCCGTTATTAGTCACAGTTTCAAATTAAGGTTTTCGTTTGACGGCGGTTTGGCACATTTCACAGTACAGCTCTGTGCAATACCAAAGGACATTAGTATATTTTTAATTAGAATTTACAGTCCTCGGTATATACCAAATAGTCCATACTGTGCACACATCAGTCATGCAGCGATAGACACGCCGTATATTCGAGATTAAAATTCTTAATATCAGTTCATGGGAAGGAAGTACGTTACCGTATTTTTGTACATTTTTACAGTCATCGTTATGTACTAAACAGTGCACTGAGAGAATTCAAGCAGCTTGGCGATGTGCACTTCAAAGTTTTTTGAGGCTGATGCACTGGGTAGCAGTTACCACTAACAAACAATGTGATAAATACGATTATTAGTTCCTTGTATATGGTAAACACCAGAATCATCTTGTTCTATGCTCCAGACTCTTTATTGATGATTTTCATTGTCGACCTATCAATATCCTTCTCCTCTACTCCACCTACCTCGCTTCACATTACACTTCAAAAAATTTCCATGTACATTGTTTACCTTTTGATATTAAATTAAAACTTTGCATTTCTCTGTTGACCAAAATGAAATCTCTCTTTCAATGCTTCACAAAAATAAAGCTGAAAACTAGGGAAAATAAAGCACAGGGAAAAGAAGTACAAATCTGTATTTTTCTGTAGTTTTTTCTTCACATGTGCCTCTCATTTTATCATGTGATGTTCTCTTCAACCTCTCGTGATAAAATGTCTCAAATCAAATGAAGTAAGTAGTTTCCATACTCTTTAAGTTCACATGAGCCATTATAGCTTAAATATATAGTCTTTTTTGAACATATACATAATTACTGCCGAGTTTTCATTACTGTAAACAAACACAAGAATAACCTATACATTTCCCATAAATTCCTAAATTATTTAATCAGTGATGCTAATAACCTAACACAGGCCGCAAAACAACAAATTTCATATATCCTATATTGACATACAACAAAACTTAACAGAACTGATCTTTTGGATTTTACTTTATTTTAGTCCATTTACGCAAGTTTTTAGTTCCTCACCTACAAAGATCCTGTTACTAGACATTCGTACCATTTGCTGCAAGCATAGTGAGCTTAACGATTGTTATTTTGTTTTATGCTAAAATTAGTCTCTCAACCTATTCCTTATTATTGACCTATGCAATCAATAGAAAATTGAATACTCTTACAGATTATAATTCAGTTTACAACAAGACATATAACTGTTTTCCATTGCTACCTTTCCCAATGTTATTCGTCCAGTAGTGTACTACAGCAACTTTAGAGGAAAAGAAATGCGCTAATAGTATGGTAGCACTCATCATGCTATGAAATACCTTCTGACTTAAATGGCCTTGCAAACTCAATATAAAAAACTTCCACATTTATATTTCAAAAATTGTAAGTATACACTTTCTACACCTCAATTCATTTCCCCTCCTGAATCCCAATTCTCACACTGAAAATTCATTTCACTCATTACATTCATGATTTTTCTGCTGCTATTCTCATTTTGCATGACTAAATATCCACCCCATCCTTAAGGGCAAATTTCTTCCTCGCTTTAGTATAAACAAGATACAATGCATGGAGATGAATTATACTGGCTACTTCAAATGAATCATTGAACCCATAAAAAGCTTTGGTATTTCTTTTTTTTCTCTTTTGATTTCTCATATGTCTTCACTAATACCAGTTCCCTGACGTTAATATCAATGCCTTTAATTTTATCATCATGTTGGTTCTTCCACTCTAACAGTTCCTCCCCCACCAATTCTATTGGTCTCTTTTTTTTCTTATCCCAACGTAACTCATTCTCTCTCACCTTTCATAATCTGATAAGAAGTTAACTCTGTTACATCATGCAGAACATTATTCACTAGACCCCTAAATATCCTCTACAATATCTCACCATGAGCTACAGTTCTTGCTGCAGTATGTGTAGCATAGTCTTCTGATTTCTCTCATGTAATGAGCTGCTGGTATTCCTGCCAGATGAAAAGCTGTGTATATCCATGTTACTCCCCAACTGGCAATACTTCCCTTCCATTTTACTGTCAATTGTGATAAATTTAACTGTGTATCACTGCTGCTCACTAGTTGGCATGACATTCCTTCCGTTTTTTACATCTAAATTGTGAACCATTATCAGGAAGTATGGCTTTTGACTACCGAATTTCATTTTCTGTGTTAGTCAAGATTGGTTTAGTAGTTGCTTCATCAAAGGATACAGATTTACAAATTTAGAAAACCAGTCCAGCTCTACAAAATATGGCAAACGCTCATTTTGTCTTTGGCAAAGAGCCATAGAAGTCCATGGCTACCATTACTATTAAATCATTCAGTTTAACATTTTGCATGAGACATCTGCTTGTTTGTTTGTTGCCTTTGGCTTTCTGACATTTATCATATGTTTTAATACAGTTATTCGGCCCCTTTACCATTTTGTCAGAAATTACACACTCTCGTAGCTACTGTACACTCTCTTCAGCACTTCAAAACTCAAATGAATGTAATCGATGACCTTGCCTATCTATTCATTGGGCTAACACATTTTCCAGTCTTTCGAATTCTCATTAGTTCACCAAAACAGTAATTCACGCCTTGTAATATTTTGCCAATTTACTACCACTATTTTACTTAAACTCATGCCTTTTTATCATCTTCCATATCTCATAGTGATTGTGATAGCTCATCTGATTTTTACAGATACTTTCAGTTTTCTTGTCCCCTTAAACCCCTATAAATTGTGTGCTACCTTCTTCTGTGTGCTAATATATTTGACTTTTGCAGGAACAATTTCTAGCTCATTAATCATCCCTTTATCAGAGGGAATTATTATAAAAAATAAAGGGGCTCAGTAGTCAGTATAAATGATGGCGTTATTTCCCCCACAGATAATCTTTAAACTTCTGTAGCCCCCAAATTATTGCCAGAACTTCTCACTCTGTCACACTGCACTTTTTCTTGTACTTATTTAATGATCTTCCTTCTGTTCCTTCCTAATATTCTGGAACGATTCCATTCCAGTACTATACCAACTCGTCTTTATTTTTTCAGTCGCAACTCTAATACCATCAGTGCACATGGTGCTAAAGAAAACTTTTCTCACTTCTTTGAGAATGCTACGTGTTTTAAGCTAAGGGTCATCTTTCCTTAAAGCTGGAAATACCTCCTCCAACAAGTTGCATTGTTCTTTCCAACATTCAATGGCAATCAACCAGTCATCTATATATATCGTTAGTTTGAAACACAGCTTTGGACCTAGGACTTGGTCTAATACTCGTATAAATACCGACACTGACATTCATGCCTAAATGGGACAACTGGTTATTAGCAACAATTCTCATTCTCCAAAAAGGCTGTATACTTTCGATTTATTTAGTAAGCAGCACTTGCCAGTAACGAACTGTCAAGTTAAGACTCGTCATATAATTCATTTTTTAGTATTTGGAATACCCCATTCTGGGTGATCGATTCTTCTCACAATTGTATTCAAAATTTTGGCGTCTGTAACAACTCTCACAATACCATCTTTTTTACCCATAATGATTGAAGGACTATTTTATTTATTCTTACTCCGTTGTAAAACTCCACATTCCATCATTCTTTCAATTTCTTTGAACACTGCTAGTCCTACTGTAGATGGTAAAGAAAAAGATTTTCTTGACAATGATTGACCTAGCTTTTTATCCAGTTTACTCTTAGATTTCTTAACTTTGCCAGGTCCGTCAGAGATTACTTCTCTATTTACCCATAAAACATCTCTCAGTTCCTCTTTCTATTGCTCATCTAATCGACCAACTTTATTCACTTGGTTCTTTAATTTTTCTATAATTCCACTCCTGTCCTTATCACATCGACACTCCAGGTTCAGCTCTAACTCTTCAAAACCAAATCCTATTAGCATCACCTTCACTTTCAAATGTTCTTCTAAATTGTCATTATCTACTACCAAATCGCAAAAATTCGCACTCAGTTTTATCCCGCCACTCTCAAAACTAAGAAAACTGTCCTTACAGTTAATCTCTGCTTTACACTACATTAACCAACCCATACTCAAACTGATATCTACGCCACGCTATCTACCACAAAAAGCTATGCCTCAATTTTAACTAGTAAAATTATTTGTCGCTTAACAATTTACTTATTTTCCCTTGGTGTCCACTATTTTTAGTCCCACTACTGGAACAGCCGTTACATTGGCATGTTCCTTTATATAATTAAAAAATCTCTGAGCAACCCCACTAAATTGGCTGCCAGTGTCCAAAAAAGGTTTTCTGTTTTTTACTATAGAGACCTACTCTCACAAAAGGTTCTCTAACCCTAATATCATCAGTGTCATCTATCTTGTATAATATGACCGGTTCAATATCACAACGTGTCCAGCCAGTACAACTTAATTTTGGGTTTATATCACCTTCTCATACACCCTCAGTCTCGGGTTTGAAACCTGCCACTGCTTACATTTTGATTAATAATCAGCATTAGCGACCGAGGACCGTCGTAAGAAGTCACCCTCATTCTGCCAACGGCCTTGTGAAAGTGGGCGCTGGAGCCGACAAAGTTTTAGAGCATTCTCTTATCCTTGGGGTGGAAACCGCCCCTAAAGGCGGAAGAATCCGCAATTACCAACGGCATGAGGGTGCAGATGGCAATGAAATTCACTGCATTAACGACACATAATGTGTATCCACAAGACATGTCACCTGTAATTCAAAATATATCATGATGATCTCTCCATTGGCAAAAGATTCCGGAATAAACCGCCTTTCGGATCTCCATGAAGGACTGCCAAGGAGGAGATAACCATGAGAAAAAGACTGAACAATCAACGGAAAGACAACGTTCTGTGAGCCAGAGCGTGGAATGTCAGTAGTGTGAATGTGGTAGGGATGCTAGAAAATCAGAAAAGGGAAATGGAAAGGCTCAATCTAGATATAGTAGGAGTCAGTGAAGTCAAATGGGAAGAAGATAATGATTTCTGGTCAGATGAGAACATGGTAATATCAACAGCAGCAGAAAATGATATAATTGGTGTTGGATTAGTTACGGATAAAAAGTTAGGGCAAAGAATGCGTTACAGTGAGAAGTTCAGTGACAGGATTGTTCTTGTCAGAATCGACAGCAAACCAACAACGACAGTGATAGTTCAGGTGTACATGCCAACGTCGCAAGCTGAAGATGAAGAGATATAGAAAGTACATGAGGATATTGAAAGGGTAATATAGTACATAAAGGAAGATGAAAATCAAATAATCGTGCGGTACAGGAATGCAGTTAAAGGCGAAGGAGCAGAACAAAAGGTTAGAAAAGGTTACAGGAGAATGTGGGCTCAGGACAAGGAATGAGAGAGGAGAAAGACTAATTTTATTATGCAATAAATTTAAGCTATTAATAGCGAATACTCTGTTCAAGAATCACAAGAGGAGGAGGTATACTTGGAAAAGGTTGGATGATACGGGTAGATTACATCATGGTTAGACAGAGATTCCGAAATCAGATACGGGATTGTAAGGCGTTTCTAGGAGCATATATAGACTCAGATCACAATATACTAGCAATGAATAGTAGGCTGAAATTCAAGAGATTAGTCAGGACGAATCAATACGCATAGAAGTGGGATACAGAAATACTAAGGGATGACGAGACACGCTTGGAGTTCTCTAAGACTATAGATACAGCAATAAGGAATAACTCAGTAGGCAGTACAGTTGAAGTGGAATGGACATCTCTGTAAAGGGCACTCACACCAGTTGTAAAGAAGGTAACTGCTAAGAATCTGTGGGTACAAATGAAATACTTCAGTTTGTTGATGAAAGAAGGAAGTACTAAAATGTTCAGGGAAACTCAGGAATACAGAAATATAAGTCGTTGAGGAATGAAATCAGTAGGAAGTGCAGGGAGGCTGAGATGAAATGGCTCCATGAAAAATATGAAGAAACCGAAAAAGAAATGACTGTCGGAAGGACTGCCTCAGCATATAGGAAAATCAAAACAACCTTTTGTGACATTAAAAGCAAGGATGGTAGCATTAAGAGTGCACTGAAATTCCATTGTTAAATGTAGAGGAGACAGTGGACACCTCTAAAGAATACATTGAAGGCCCCTATGAGGGAGAAGATTTTTCTGATGTGTTAGAAGAAGAAACAGGAGTCGATTTAGAAGAGAGACAAGATCCAGAATTATAATCAAAATTTAAGATATCTTTGGAGGACTTAAGATCAAATAATGCAAAAGCATAACATTCCATCAGCATTTCTAAAATCGTTGGGGAACTGAGAACAAAACGACTATTCACATTGGTCTGTAGAATGTATGAGTCTGGCGACTTACCATCTGACTTTCAGAAAAATATCATACACGCAATTCTGAAGAGTGCAAGATCTTACAAGTGCAAGAATTATCGCACAATCACCTTAACATATCATGCATCCAAGTTGCTGAGAATAATAATATACAGAAGAATGGTAAAGAAAATTGAGGATGTGCTAGATGACGATCAGTTTGGCTTCAGAAAAGGTAAAGGCACCAGAGAGGCAATTCTGACATTGCAGTTGATAATGGAAGCAAGACTAAAGAAAAATCACGACATGTTCATAGAACTTGTAGACCGGGAAAAAGTGTTCCATAATGTAGAATCGTGCAAGTTGTTCGAAATTCTGAGAAAAATAGGGGTAAGCTACAGGAAGAGACGGGTAATATACAATTTGTTCAAGAGCGAAGAGGGAATAATAAGAGTGGACGACCAAGAACTAAGCGCCTGGATTAAAAAGGGTGTAAGACAGGGATGTAGTCTCTCCCCCCCTACTCTTCAATCCGTACATCGAAGGAGCAATGATGGAAATAAAGGGAAGGTTCAGGAGTGGCATTAAATTTCAAGGTGAAAGGATATCAATGATAAGATTCGCTGATGACATTGCTACCCTGGGTGTAAGTGAAGAAGAATTACATGAACAATCTAATGAGCACAGAATATGGACTGAGAGTAAATCGAAGAAAGACGAAAGTAATGAGAAGTAGCAGAAACGAGAACAGCGAGGAACTTAACATGAGGATTGATGGCCACGAAATAAGTGAAGTTAAGTAATTCTGTTACCTAGAGAGCAAAATAGCCAATCATGGACGGAGCAAGTAGGGCGTCAGAAGCAGACTGGCACTGGTAAAAAGGGTATTTGTGGCCAAAGGAAGTCTGCTAGAGTCAAACATAGGCCATAATTTGATGAAGAAATTTCTGAGAATGTACGTCTGGGCACGGCATTTTATGGTAGTGAATCACTGACTGTGGAAAACTTGGAACAGAAGATAATCGAATCGTTTGAGATATGGTGCTACAGGCCAGTTTTGAAGAGTAGATGGACTGATAAGGAAGGAATGTGGAGGCCCCACACAGAATCGGAGATGAAAGGAATGTGTGGAGAACACTGGCAAGGAGAAGGGACAGGATGATAGGATATCTGTTAAGACGTCAAGGAATGACTTCCATGGTACTAGAGGGAGCTGTAGAGGGCAAAAACTGTAGAGAAAGACAGAGATTGGAATAAGTCCAGCAAATAACTGAGGACTTGGGCTGCAACTGTTACTCTGAGACGAAGAGGCTGGTACAGGAGAGGAATTCGTAGCAGACCGCATGACACCAGTCAGAGAACTGATGACCAAAAGATAAGATACCTTCTGACTCTTTTCGAATTGCACTTAATGTTATTTCTTTCGCATTACACGTTGCCAACCTTCTGTCCTTAGCAATATTTAACGAAAATTACTTTCTTGTCAACACCTACATCTATTTCATTGTTCAATTTGTGGTAGTCTTCTCTTCAATAATTTAAGGAGATGTTCCTTCTCCTTCTCTCTCTTCATCCGGCAAGCTATTATGTCGATGAAATGAATCCTCTTGTGTCCTTTCGCCTTCCTCCTCATTACTACTTCTTATCTCTCTTCTGAATTGTTGCTTTGGCCAGGTAGACCATATTCGTTCTCTGTATGCCTTCAACAATCATTTCTGTTCCTGGCTTTTGTGGTCCTTTATCCTTAGGCCCATCATCTCCAAATCCCAGTTGATATGTCCCTTCCATGTTGTCCATTGCCTTCCAAGAATACTGAGAACGCGACTCAGCAACTCATGATAGTCTTTCCTCTTCTTTTCCAGTTACATGTTCAGCTTACCTGAATCTTCTGCCCTTTCATCGTTTGGACAATACCAGACTGTGAGTATAGGACTACCATTCCCCTGACTGGATGTCTGTCTTGGGTCTTACTATTTTACTTAATATCTTTCTCTCAAAATCTAGCAGTTTCCGTTCATCTGTATTCCTTAATGTAAATGTTTCAGATTCATATAGAGCAGTGGTTCCCAACAGGCGGTCCGCGGACCCCCAGATGTTACTAGAATAAAAAATATGTTAAATATATTTCGTATGATAACAGATTTTTTGTTTTGGCCGCTTCCTGCATGAGCAGAGCTCTGACGAACGCAAACTTCTGCGTCTAGCGTCTTCCGAGAGCCATCTGACACTAGCACACTCTTGCGCAAACTAGAATTAGACAGAGGCAAATAGTTGTGCTGTATGCCGTTACACTACGCGCGCTGCCTCTTTGCAGATGTCAACTGACAGTCACTTTACACAGAAACTCGCATTTCAGACGACAATCGGCCATTGTTAATTTATTGCCGGTGTTTTCACAGACCGTGTTGTTCACATATTCAGTACTCTGTATTAAAACATTACTGTTTGTAAAGCGTTATTTTTCGCGGAAGCTACAGATAGCGTAGTTAGAAATGGACCTTTGGTTAAAAAGTGGTTCGTTAAAATGAGAAAGGCCTACAGATGAAGAGGAAGATAATGCATTTGATGTTCAAGCAAGTAAGTCAGTGACTCTCGAACCGAAGTTGTCAGTGTCCATTGAACCTAAATCGTCGGCGTCCCTTGAACTTAACCCTTCCAAGATCAGTGTTAAGCTTACTGGAAAAATTAGAAATATAACTCCGATCACTTGGAAATCGGTTTTACGTTCTCTGGACCCGAGCAACAGCCTAAACCTCAACGTGTAATTTGGTATGAAAGCCTTTCGAATGAATGTATGAAACCGACAAAACTCCGGCGCCATCTTGAAACAAAGCACCCACAGTACAAAAGTAAGTCATTCGATTTTTTCAAAAATAAATTACGAGAGTTGAAAACAACTCGTAAAACAATTACCAAACACTGTGGTGCAAATGTAAATGAAAATGCAACCCTTGCGTCTTACGAGGTGGCTCAGCTTGTTGCTAAATGTGGGAAAACCACACAATTGCTGAGGAACTTATACTGCCATCAGCAATAAATGCAAGAGAATGTTAAGTGATGCAGCTGCTAAGGTAAGAAGAACTGTCCGACTCTCAAATAATACTGTTCAAAGACGAATTACTGATATGGCAGTTAACATCGAAGAAACATTGCTGGCTAGACTTTGCATGAGTGACATGTACGCTCTACAATTGGATGAAAGCACAGACATATAAAAAACAAGCTGTAATGTTGGTTTTCACACGATTCTTATAAGAGGACCAAGTGTTCGAAGATTTTCTTTTTTCATTCGAACTACTGCATGCAACAGCAGACGATATTTTTACCGCATTAAATAATTATCTCAATCAATGTGATGTCACCTGGAAAAAATGTGTAGGCTTGTCGACGGTTGGAGCAAAGTCAATGGCTGGTAAAGAAGCAGGACTTCTAGCTCGTATCAAAGCAGTCGCCCCTGAGGTGAAATAGACTCACTGTTGCATTCATCGTGAAGCCTTAGTACTCAAAAGATTGCCTGAACCTTTGCAAAAGATACTTAATGAAGTAGTTCAAATCATCAACTACATAAAAACTCGACATCTGCAATCCAGATTATTTTCTTTGTTGTGTAAAGAAATCGGCAGCGAGCATGAGCAACTTCTTATTCATACGGAAGTAAGATGGCTTTCTCGAGGTAGGATCTTGTCAAGATTTTTTGGAGACGAGGTTCGAGTCTTCTTTCTTGACAAAGTAGGCGCATTTTCTCACTAACTTCTCTTGGCTTTTCTCAGCTGCGTACTTAGCTGATGTGTTTGAAGACTTGAATGTGTTAAACTTGAGTTTACAAGGAAAGAATGTAGATATGTTCAAAGTTGAGGATAAGATTAGTGCCATGGTCAAAAAGTGTCACATCTGGGCGTCAAGGATAGAAAACGAGTCACTAACTTTTCCATTTTAAAACAATTCTTAGAGTCATCAGAGGAGAGTTTTCCTGACCAAATCAAGATCAATGTAGCAGAGCATCTACGCAGACCAGCCACCACTTTTAGAAAGTATTTCCCTAAACCTGACCCTGACGACAGATGGATTCGAAATCCCTTCAGCTGTGAAGAAATAGACAAAGTCCAAGACCTCACTGAAGAAGAGCAAGATTAACTTGTGAATCTGTCGAGCTGTGGTACGATGATAAACATTTTCATCGGTGATAAAATTACCGACTTCTGGGCATCAACCGTCAAGGACTACAAGAAACATGGAGATATGGAAATGAAAAAGATCCTTCCATTTGCAACCGCATATCGGAGTAAGCAAGCATTTTCTTCCATGTGTTTCATGAAAAACAAATACAGGAATCGGCTCGACATGTGGTCGGATTTTACAGTGAAAGTTTCAAGTTTGGAACCTAATATTTCAGAAATAATGGACTCAAAGGTCAGATTGAACTCATCTCATTAAGAACTGCATATTAAAACTGCATACTGATGGAGTACTCTGTTGTAACTATATTTTTTCAAATAAATAATATCTTGGATGAAATTAGTGTTTTCTTATTTTTTACACATGTGTACTCAATGCAATTCAAGTGTAGTGCACTTGAAAGAGCAATACACTCGGTTTTAATTTTTTCCTGTCACTTTCAGTTCATACTCAATTTTTATTTTTTTAAGGAATTTGTTATACTAAACACCCAGATTTGAAGACAAAGATTTTGAGCAATAATCAGAAATTTAACAATAACAATGATGGATAAATTGAAAAAGTTTTAAGCTCAATATTTTTCAATAATGAATATCTCAATGTTTTCTCTAAGTACCAAAAATAGAAAACGTATAAAAAGACTCTTAATTTGGCTTTTTTAGGTACTTGATACTGTGATGTGACAAGGTACCTATCATGCTCGATGAGGGGGTCCTCGAGAAAATTTTGTTGGGAACCCCTGATATAGAGCTATTGGGAAGATAACACGCTGGTATAACCTAAGTTTAAGACTTCTCAAAACAGCTCTGCTGCACAGCACATCCCATAAGCCATTGTGATTCGTACCTTAATATCAGTTTCCATTCTATTCTACTCCCTAAACGTGCTTCCCTAATATTTAAATACAGTGTGGTTATAATTAAAGTTAAACTTTCAAAACGCTATAGAAATAACACCACTGATCAGAATAACGTCAAATTGCAACGGGAGAAGTGGGAAAACGTATGGCAGAAGAAAAAGAATAGTGTGAAAATTGACCAGCAGATGGCGCTGTATGTGGCAGGATACGTAAATGAAAACACCTAGACACGGACGACCCACTAAAGTTGATATAAACACGCTGGGTACACGGCTTTTCCTCCTTTCGCGTCTGCGACGTACACCGTGATTGTCTCAATGCAGGATCGCGCTCTGCTTGTAAAGCTGTATTATAAGAATGATTGCTGTGCACACATCGCTCTGAAGAAGTTCCGGACACTGAAGGGTTTGAAAAAAGGCCTTGGTCCGATGACTGCCGTGGGTCTGGAGAAAATGATTCGAAAAGACGAGTTCTTTTGGTGTTCCACCTGGTAGAGGGAGGAAACAAATTGATTGGACGTCAGTGGAAACAGTGGCCACAGCAGTGCAGGAGGAGACGGGTGATGGTGTGCAAACGTGTAGAGTACGGAGAATTGCCCGATCATTGGACATACCCATGAGCACGATGCGTAAGATCTTACGAAACATCCTTCTTTCCTACCCATTCAAAATTACCCACGTGCGCGAGTTGCTTCCTGTTGACCTGCCAGCAAGACCTTTATTTTATAATTTCTTGCTCGCATGGAAGGGGACAATGATTAGTCATGGAAGATTTTGTGGACAGACGAAGCCCACTTCCATCTGACAGGATATGTCAATACACAGAATTGTCGAATATGGGCAACGGAAATTCCACACTCAAATCAACCAGTTCCACTTCATCCTGAAAAGGTCACTGTGTGCTGCAGGTTTATGGCATCAGTTATCATAGGGCCATATTTTTCCGAAGAGACAGGTGTTTCCAGTCCTGTTACCTGTACCGCCACTGGTAAGCGCTATGAGTGTCTTTTGCGCAACCACGTCAATCCAGTTCTCTACCATCGTTGATGTGTGGATGGGATCATTTTTATGCAAGATAGCGCACCTCAGCACATTACAAATCCAGTTAAGCAGCTGCTGAAGCGCCATTTCGGAAATGCTAGAATTATCAGCTGCCATTTCCCTACAGTCTGACATTCCCGATCATCTGATCTTAACGCGTGTGACTTCTGGAAGTGGGGCTATCTGAAAGATGTTGTGTTAAGTGTTCCGAATGCAAACTTAGCTGCATTCAAAACACGTATTGCCCAACACATTCTGAACGTGACCCCACAAACACTTTGATCAATTGTGGAACATGCTGTTTCTTGATTTCAACTTGCAGAAAACGGTGGACAGCATATTGAACCTGTTTTGAACTAGTCATACTGAAATGAATAATCCGGTTTGATTTTGATTCATGCTTTTTCTGCTGTTTTTGGCCTCAGGACAATTAAAAACCTATGTGAGTGATGCTTTTTATGTGGGTTTTTGCCTGAGGACAATTAATAACCGATTTTTTCCCTCCGATGTGATATGATCTTGCCTTGTTGGATGGTCTTACGTAACTAACAGTATCACACCTGTACACTGATGCACGCTGAGTGGTACAGTTTGTTTAGTACCAATCGTACCCCTTAGGCATTGTTGTATTATTCATTTGTCATTTGTAGTCGACCACTACTAAATTATGATGCTTACTGCGCGATCTATTGTTACATTTTGTAACTATTTATTTTTCTTCTGTCATACATTTTGTACATTTTCCGATAATATTCCGTTGCAATTTGAAGTCATTCTGATCAGTGGCGTTATTTTGCAGCAGTTTTAAAGTTTAAATATAATCACCCTGTATGTCTATTCTTTTAAAAGGAAATTCATCAGCTGTCGATGGAAATTGATCATTGGGTGCCTTGCTCAAGACCATGTCCTCAGTTTTCTCCTCGTTGAATTGTAACTCGACTTTCTTTGCAATATTTCAGTAAGAACTTTTAATAAGCTGTAAGTTCTCTATGCTGCCTCTTATCCAAATAACGTCGTTTGCATATGTAAACCGATTTATTATGATATTCACCAGTTTTGATTACTTTTTCTGGTCTCTATAATTAAATTAAAAGGCGTTGGAGATCATTCATATCCTTGTTTAAGGCCACTTCTGATTCCGAGCCGCTTTGACATTCTTGTAGTCACCTTCACTTTGGAATGGCTCTAAGTACATCTGTGCAAGCTTTATTGACTTTCATAGCATTTCAAGCTGTTTCAGTACATTGGTGATTGTGCATGTGTGTAGCATGTCACAAATTTTTTTTTGAAATCTGCAAATACCGTTTGAGTACCAACGTTATGTTTTCAACCTGTGTCAGTTACCTGTCTGAGTGTAGAAATCTGTTCTATAGTTGATCTTTCTGAATCCAAAATGATAGCCCCTACAATTCCTTTTGCAATTGGGATTTTTCTGTTCAGTAGACACTGTGATATAATTTTGTCGTCAGGCAACCTCTCATATCCCCAAATATTCTGTAACAGATTTGTAATTATTTTTACCTGTAGCGGTTCTCCATTCTTTATTAGCTCTCTACCTATTTGATCTTCAACGAAAGCCTGATGGTTTTTTTTAATGTTTCTCATAATTTGTGCTATTTCTTCTCCATTGGTGCTGTCTACTTTGGTGCCCATGGTGTTTGGAACCTCACATGGAAGAGATCAAAGGAGTCGTTGCAGTACAATAATGCTACGAAATACTCGCCATGTCACCTTTCTACTTCAGTGTCGTTCATGAGGATACCCCTATGTGTCTTTAACAAATATTTTTTGAATGGAAACTTGATAAACAACAAGCTGTAAGTCGAAAACATTTTGAATAATCATTTTTTAAATGTTGTAGAGAAAACAGGATCTAAGTGTTCATCGGAAGAAGCAAGGCAGTTAATGGAAGAGGCCTTAGCCACACCATTTGATACAATAGAAATTCCACCCACCTTTCCATCTGAAATTAGGAAGATAATAAACTCTCTCAAGAATAAAAGCTCACATGGGATTGATGGCATTTCCAGCAGGATAATAAAAGCTTACTCCGAAGGAATAAGTGGGATTGTTAGCCACATATGTAATAGCTCTCTGAAGCAGGGTATTCTCCAAGATAGACTGACTATGCCATTGTTATACCACTGCATAAAAAAGGGAATACGTCTTATGTCAACAACTACTGCCCAATTTCTCTTCTGACTGCCTTATCCAAAATTCTTGAAAAAGTAGTGTATTGTAGAGTAGCTTCACACCTTTGTAAAAATAAAGTTTTAACAAATTGGCAGTTTGGTTTCCAGAAGGGTTTTTCAACGGAAAATGCTATATATACTTTCACTAATGAAATATTAAATGCTCTGAGTAACAGGAAGTCACCTGTTGGGATTTTTTGTGATCTATCAAAGGCTTTTGATTGTGTAAATCATGGAATACTTCTAGAGAAGCTCAAGTACTGTGGTATGAATGGGACAGTGCTCGAATGGTTTAAATCATACCTAACTGGAAGAGTGCAGAAAGTTGAAATAAACAGTTCACATAATATGCAAAAAACTGGTGATTTCTCAAACTGGGGGAGAATGAAGAATGGGGTGCTGCAAGGTTCGGTCTTGGGTCCTGTGCTGTTCTTAATATATATAATGATTTGCCATTCTATATTCAGGAAGATGCAAAGCTGGTACTTTTTGCCAATGATACAAGTATAGCTATCACACCCGACAGACAAGAATTAACTGGTGAAATTGTAAACGATGTTTTTCAGAAAATCATTAAGTGGTTCTCTGCAAATGGGCTCTCATTTAACTTTGACAAAACACAGTACATACAGTTCCACACAGTAAATCGAATGACACCATTAATAAATATAGACTTCGATCAGAAATCGGTAGCTAAGATAGAATATTCAAAATTTCTAGGTGTATGCATTGATGAGGGGTTGAACTGGGGAAAACACTCTGAGGATCTGCTGAAACGTTTGAGTTCAGCTGCTTATGCTATTAGGGTCACTGAAAATTTTGACGATATACATCTGAGTAAATTAGCTTACCACGCCTATTTGCATTCTCTGCTTTCGTATGGCATCATATTCTGGGGCAACTCATCATTGAGTAAAAGAGTGTTCATTGCACAAAAGCGCGTAATCAGGATAATTGCTGGAGCTTATCCTTAGAACATCCTGCAGACATTTATTTAAAGAGCTAGAAATCTTCACTGTGGCCTCACAATATGTATATTCACTTATGAAATTTTTTATTAATAATTCAAACTAATTCAAAAGTAATAGCACTGTACATGGCTACAACACTAGGAGGAAGGATGATCTTCACTACTCAAGTTAAATCTAACTTTGGCCCAGAAGGGGGTAAATTATGCTGTCACAAAAGTCTTTGGTCACTTACCTAATAGCATCAAAAGTCTGACAGATAGCCATATAGCATTTAAAAGGAAATTAAAAGAATTTCTTAATGGCAACTCCTACTCATTAGATGAATTTTTGAATATAGTAAGTGGGTAATTTCCCAACATCCACAAAAAAAATTATTGAGTGTCATGTAATATTTTGTCTAATGTAATGTCTTGTATAGACATCTTTTATTAACCTGACACGTTCCACATCATTACGAAGTGTCGTACTCATGATCTATGGAACAAGTACTAATCTAATCTAATTTATTTCAGTGTTATTGTCTACACTCTTTGGTACTGTATTTTTCTTTTAATGGATAAAATCATCTTCGGATTCGTCTATTACTTCGTTATAGTATTTACGTTTCTCCTGCATTAGTATACCTGCCGTTTCCTTCGTATTTTCTAACCTACCTAGCCAACCTTCTCCCTTCAATTCCTTACTGGCACGTTTGACTGAACAACACCTTATGTAACCTCTCTCGTTTCCCTGGAATTCCGAATAGTAACCTGTACACTAATTAATCTGACGTGAGTCTTGATTGACATCTCAACCTAATACCTTCTTATCACAAGTATTTAGTATTTCTGCTAGTATTTACTTGTATTTTCTTTTAATTTCCATGTCCTATAATCTGTTTATACCGTAATATGTAGCCTTCTTAGCTATTCTGCTGAGTTTCTTGAATGTAATATTCATCATACATATCAGGAGGAAGTGATTAGTGTCACAGATTGCTCCTCTGTTGGTTCATGTATCTTTGTTGCTGTCTGCATATCATTTCTGGATATATATGTGATCTATCTGCTTTATAGTTCCCATTTGGTGCCATCCAAGTCCTTTTATGCATGTTATTAAAACCATGTACTTACGATGCAGATATCATTATCGACTGCAAAATTGATCAAATAGATGTCATTATCGCTGCTGTCTTGCATTACCATTCACCAATTTATAGATGTCTTCTTGTCTCAATTTGGCGTTAATATCACCCAATACTATTTGTGCTTTACGGTTTGGCAACGAATTGTGCACATACTCCAATTCAGTGTAAAATTCCTTCTTTATGAATCCCTCCTTATGAGCACTGTTACTAATGTCACTAATATATTCTGCATCACTATTCTCACTTTCATTTATCAACACGTCCTTTTCGTTTCTCCTTTTTCCTTGTTGCCCCTCATGTTCTTTCATTCCATCATGTTCTTACCATTCTCGACCACACTGATTCTGTTTTAATATAATTAACCTCAGTCACAGTCTCTTCAATCACCTGTTTCTGGCTTCCACAAATCTTCGACCACAGTTAGTATTACTGTCATTACAAAGTACTGGGCTTCCTGTTGCACCATAAAAACCTGTAACGTTGGCAAACCCGAAAGTATGTCCCATCTAAGCATGGGCCCTCATATTTGTGGGAGTCCGTTGCCCATTTCCGACTTTCCCATTCTGTAGTTACCTCTGTTATGAACACCAAACTCTTTTGACCTTTATTTGATTCTCTCTGTTTGTCTGATCCCTATGCTCTAGATACCACTCAGAATCTCTGTTTACATGTAATGAAGAATTTGTTTGTCACCTATCTAGATCCCTCACACTGTTCAGAAAGTCTTTAACATTATTAGACCGAGCGAGGTGGCGCAGTGGTTAGCACACTGGACTCGCATTCGGGAGGACGACGGTTCAATCCCTCATCAGACCATCCTGATATAGGTTTTCCATGATTTCCCTAAATCGCTTCAGGCAAATGCCAGGATGGTCCCTTTGACACAGCACGGCCGACTTCCTACCCTAATCCGATGAGATTGATGACCTCGTTGTTTGTCCTAGTCCTTTAACATTATTATTATGCCCTATCAATCCACATCTCATTTTAGGAGGCAACTTTACCATTGGGACCTCTATAGCATCCGTTTCACTCCACGGCATATCTAAATGTTTCAGCTTGTTGATCCACCTCTCACAGTACACTATATACTCTCTCTTTTTCTCCTATCATACCATGGAGCCTCCTTAAAAAATTCTATAACATCAGTTTGTTTTTCTTTAGAGCAGTACTCTCCCAGAAATGCTGACACAAATTCCTTGAAGACTTATCTGGTGCATCTGCTCCCCAGTTTAAACTTTCTCCCTTGAAGCAAGTATTTGACCTTCTCAGTTGTTCTGTATCCAGTCTGCAGTAAACTGACTTCTCAAACTGTTTAAAAGAGACACAGGATGCACGCTTACAATAGGCTCAAATTCTATTTTATTAAAACTGCTACCATCCCTTATCTACACTACCACTACTGATGACGCAACATTTTTATCTTCTGCTTTTCTCTCTAAATTTCCTACACTATCCTCAATCCTAAAACTGATCTCTTGAAGTTCTTCCGCTTCTGCACTTCTGTCCTAGCCCTCCTGCTATGTTCCTGAAAAATTTGGTTGCAACAGTCTTTCATTTGAGTCTTCCCTCGTTTACACCCATTAGCTTAGGCTTCAGTGCCCTCACAGAAGCATTCTGCTCTTTCCTTCATGACATTTTCAACTTTCTCTGGTATTTTATTTATTTCAAGCTTTCCGTGTTTAAAAATCTCGGTAACATCAGCTCGTAACGTCTGAAAATCCTCATATACTGCAATCTTTACTTCATAAATTTCTTTTTTAAATCAACTTCCAACTCCTATTTGAATTTTTTAATCTTTGCTCAAAGCTTCTACAATTCCTCCTGCATTGTCTTCTGCCCTCCTTCTTTCATTTGATTTTGGCCTTCTTTAATTTTTTTCTGTCCTTCTATTTTCGCTAACAGTAATGCAAATACTCTTTCTGCTGCTCCCTTCTCAAACACTTCTGTTTTAATAACTGGGTGCAGTTTAACGACTAACCCTTTTTCTACATTTTCCATAAAAGGTTCTGTTCCCTTATGGCTTATACCCAACCTGAACATTTCTGCATGTCTGAAAACTAACTACCTGGTACTCTTCTCTAATCAACATTTTGTAGACTCAATAACAACGAAACAAACCCTAACAAATCACCTATCTTAAACACTGACATATTTCTCAAGGCAGCATTAAAGCAACATTTTCCATTCTTTCCCGAGGTGCCATAAGGACCAACGACACGTTCGCTGACAATACGTCGACTGGAAATTACAGTTGCTTACAGTGCTTATCTTATAAAAGTGGAGGAACAGAGACACATCTTCCCCGATTTCTCACATGTGTAACTTTTGAGGTAACTGAAACCACTAATATTAAACTATCCCTAGGATTAAGTGACAATCACACTCTCGTATGAAATTAAGGTTAATAAAATTATGACATGATGAGTATTCACACATCTGTCAAAATCAAAAAGTTTATCCCTGATAAGTTACTTCATCAAACACGCTGGACAAGGTGTGGTCGGCTACTGCCCGTTAACCTAATGCCAGGCATTGTCCAACGCGTGCATTTGATCAACAGAGGACAATAATCCATACACGTTAACAAAACAACGTGCCAATGCGGATAAACACTCACAAATAAACTAAAAATGTATATTAAAAAATGAACAAAGAGCACTGAGTGAGGACTTTTGTATGTCTACTAATAATAAGAACACCATAGGAAGATACCAGACTTGCAAAAAATAATATATCTAAAACCGACTGATTTACTGAGCAAAATCGACTTTAATCTTTCATTTTGGAAGATACTGAACAATATGCAGTTCAACGATAAGTGTAAGGTCAATTATTAGACAGTACCCACTACTAAGTCTCAAATTTGTGGTTTCCCATATGATCAGGCTCAGTACTATTCATAGTACAACCAACTGCCTGCAGTACGAAAGGACTTCAGTATATTTTTAATTTGAATTTACAGTCCTTGGTGTATACCACACAGTCTGTCCTGTCACAACAGTAACTGTACACTCTCATCAGTCATGTGGCGATCGGCACACCGAACATTTGGGCTAAATTCTTAATATTAGCTCATGACAAGGAAGTTAATTATGGTATTTCTGTTTAATTTTACAGTCCGCGGTGAGCACAGAACTGTCGTACTGTCTACAGTCAAAAAGGTGCACTTCATAGTTCACGCAGCTTAGAGATCTGTGGTTCATAGCTTTTTTAAAGCTGAAGTTTCAGTTAGTTCTGATTAATAAGCAATGTGGTACTCATTGTAATTAGTTCCTCAAAACAGTAAACACCGAAGTCACGAAAGAATATTACTGAAAATGATTTGAAACAAACTGTGGATAAAGGTGAGAACTTCCAGCATCAGAACAAAAGAAATTAGTAACAACGTTCACGACAACTGCATGACGTAAACAGAAACATTGTCGCACAAACAAATAAGTTTGCAAAGCTCTTCCTGAAATGACTCTCTTTCAATGTATCACGAAAATAAATCAGAAAATAAAGAAAAAGAATGTACAAGAAATAGACTGAATCTTGCACCACTTTTGTAGTGTTATCTTCACAATACTTTATTAAACATAACGCTACAAAACATCCATGTTTCAAAATAAACTAAATACTCTAAGTTTCAGTTATTCCTATATTCCACACCATGTAAGTTTCACCGATAAACTGGTCCTCCAATCTATTATCTAAACCCACACATGTCTATTTTCAGTACACATATTACTTTATACAAATTTGATATTTACAAGAAGAATCTTATGGTTACTGCGGCCTATTCTTTACCCAAGGTGTCCCATATCTTAACCAGGCTCTCTGCCAGCGCTGACTGATGTGTTGCCTCTTTTGTGGCATTTCCAAAAACTTAAATCCTGAGGCTTGTTACACAGGCATGTGTGCCCTAGTAATTTATGTCGAGTTCATGGTACTAGGGTTAATGGTTCAGTCCTCTGGGCTTTACGAAATATTGCTACAATATCTGACTCCAACACAGTGAAGAAGTGGGAAAGTGAGACTCCTTGGCTGTAAGGAGAAGACTACAAGGCTGCAAGGACCCCTTGAGTGAAAATCCAAAACCTGAGGTGCCACTTACATATGATCCTGTCCCAGATGAATCACCACTGAAGTCTCCATCTGCTTCTGTAATCAGAATGAAACATATCTTCTTGTTTGTTTTCAGGCCATTCCGCTTCTGATTCCACGATGTGGAGGGCGCCTTGGGAAATGGCCACTACTGGGTGGCAGGAACCACTTGGCGTGTGTGAGGATGTACTCGACTCCCACCTGGGGGCGTCCTGGTGAGGGAGACATCAGGAAGTATCAGCAACCAACATAGAAGCAATGAATTAATAAAGTAATTATTTATTAGTCCACTTGTTTTGAACAATTGTATAGGTGGACCCCTGTTTCAGGAAAGCTTTTAAGTCGTCTCATAATATTTCCTCTCAGCTCAGAGGGTGAGGTAGGTGTAGTAAAATGCCCACAGAAAGACATGTTGTCTAGGGGCAGAGTGCTGAGCACGGTGTGGCTGTCACACTGGATGCTGTTGCATAGAACTCAGCTTTATGTAGCTGGCCATTGGCAGGACAGTGAAGGCATCTTACACCGTAGCTGGCAGCGACTTAGTGACCCGATTACAGGCAGTGTCGCCCAGGGAGAAGAATCCTGGAGTGTAGGCTGCGTCACTGCCTCAGGCGCTGGTGGTTCCATAGTGGCATGGAGCTAAGTAGTCATCCACTCACACCACAGACGAAGTGGTAGTGGGAGGTACGCCAGTGAGCACACTGGAGAGAGAAGCAGAGCATTGGCCGCCAAGGGGTCCGGATAGTCAGGCAACAGTCGCTGGATTGTGGTCTGGTGATGGCAGAAGCAACTGCGTCAAAGGAACAGTATACACTCCAAGGCTGCATCTGATCAGGTTAGGCATTACAGTATGGCCGAGATGTGCTGATCATGAAGGCTGGCACTGTCGGTGAAAATTCTGCTTTATGAACCTGACTGAGCATGCATGTTACTTAGAAGCAACTCACACTGGACCACATTTGAACGCTCCGTTTGTGCCACCTGACGATGTGTTTAGCGCACGGCCACCCGTCCCACAGGGCGCGAACCATTGCCGCTGATTGAGTAAATGGGCTCCTGGCAAACACCCCTCCAGCGGTGCCACATGGTCCGAGACGTGCGATCAAATCCGGCGAGCTCAGTGCCGCCACACTCATGCCTTTTGGTCTGCGTCCGGCACCCTGGCCATTGGTCGTTGCACTGCTGCTCACTGTCCTCACTTAGCCATAATCATCCGCCAAAATGCAGGGGTAGCAAAACTATGCTACCACCTAAGTTGGTGTGTCTGTGTCTGTGTCAATGCGTTTTGGTCCCAGGCATACCCAATGCCACCTGCTGTCTGCGTGCTTAAGACACTCTGCTCTACGTCTACTTAGATTGGCTGCCTACATCGTATACACCTCACCCACCTCTAGCATGGAATCGCTTACGACCAACTACCAAATGACTGCTATTACAGTTGGTTGTGTGTGCCTCTTCAAGGATGCTGACATTTGTACGTCAGTCGTCCCATGTTATGTGCAGAATCAACCTCAGGTAGCTCTGGTGACTGTTCTTGCTTTTTAAGATGCCGTCTGTAGCATATCCATTACTCAGGTTTATAAACCAGGGTGTTAATTACAACTGATTTATACATGAGGGAATTTATAGCAACCATGACGTCGTAACTTTGAAATACTCGAGATCTTAAACCGGCTAAGCATGCTCGAACACGATTAATTCTGTATTGAATTTCCGAATTTGTATTTGCACTTTATGAGAGAATGCTGCCAAGTCGAAGAAAAGTTTTCGTTACTCGAAGCTCACGGTGCCAGTGGTGGCACTGATACAGGATGGGGCAAATAAAAGTGGCCCAGAGAACAGAGTTTCAGGGTATAAAGGAAATATGGTACTAACTTGGCTATAGGAGATGTTGAAAGCGTCAGACGTCAGACGTGAATGTTGTGTAAATGTTCCCCAAAGTTTGGCCAGGTGTAAGGGCAGTTCATTCACCCTGTTGGAATTAACGCCCTAGGTCTTTTCCTCTTCGATTAATGCTGCTACAAATGGTTTCAAAATGTTGGCAGTTTAACATGGCGTGGTCAGCGTCTTATAAAAGAAGATGGGACCAATAATGCGGAGTGCAGACACTGCACAATAAATCCCAACCTTCTGGTGATGCATTGGTGTTTCGCGGAAGTTATGCGGATTCTCCGTTGCACATTTAATTCTGTGGGTTGACATAATCACTCAGGTAAAACCGGTCTTCATCAAGCATAAGGAACAGACAGATGTCCAAGCCATTCATTGTTATCTCAGTGAACATCCACTCACATAGTTCGTGGTGCTGAGGAGCATCTACTGGTTTTAATGGGTGAACAACAGACACTCCGTAGGGATGCACTTGTAGGTCCAGGTAGAGTATTCGTCCTCATGATTGACGTAACATGCTGGTCTCCTGCGACAGGCCTCGGGTTGATTTGGTAGCACTCTAAAGCATTTGTGGCGAATTGGAGCTACATTTTCTGGCGTGCGGGTACGTTTTGGAATGTTTTTTAAATGTTCGAAATAGACCTTGTCTGATTCCATTTTCGGACTAAGCGTTGGGTGGCTCTCTTTGCTGGCACTTTGACACTACTAAACCTCTCAGAAAATAACTGACCATGCCTATTTCACGACACTGTTGTCACGTAACTTTCCACAAAAACCACCCACTCCTCCACTGTGAGTAGCATCGTCTCCTCTGCACTGCACCACTTACACTGACACAGCCCAAACTATGCTCTGAAACGGAGTGGATCCCATGGCGAGTGTACATGTGGCGTGCTCGTTATGGGGTGTGGCTATATGCATACATTCGCGTCCAGTTGTATGCAGTAGTCTAGACCACTTTTATTTGCCCCACTCTTTATTTCTCTTCCCTTCACAGGGCCCTGTGTTGGTGAAGCATCTGTGTTTTACTGTTATGCAGTTTGGCGCCAGTCTCTTGGTATGCTGTGGAGCAGGTATTCAGAATCAAAGCAACCCTAGTCACTTAGTGGATGGAGCTACAACAACATTATCATCAGCGTACTCTAACACAACCAGTGCTGCAGAAATTAGAGTTCTTGCTTGTAGACGCCTCAAGTTAATGTTCCCTATTGCGACGAAAATTCATCAGTGGGTCCGCAGCTAGTGGTAGTGCGGTAGCGTTCTCGCTTCCCACGCCCGGGTTCCCGGGTTCAATTCCCGGCGGGGTCAGGATTTTTCTCTGCCTCGTGATGACTGGGTGTTGTGTGATATCCTTAGGTTAGTTAGGTTTAAGTAGTTCTAAGTTCTAGGGGACTGATGACCATAGATTTTAAGTCCCATATTGCTCACAAGGGAACCTCCCCATAGCATCCCTCTCAGATTTAGTTATAAGTTGGCACAGTGGATAGACCTTGAAAAACTGAACACACATCAATCGAGAAAATAGGAAGAAGTTGTGTGGAACTATGAAAAAAATAAGCAAAATGTACAAACTGAGTAGTCCATGCACAAGATAGGCAACATCAAGGAAAGTGTGAGCTCAGCAGTGCCGTGGTCCCGTGGTTAGCGTGAGTAGCTGCGGACCGAGAGGTCCTTGGTTCAAGTCTTCCCTTGTTTAATTTTTTTATTTTCAAACAATTATTATCTGTCCGTCCGTCCGTCCGATGCGAGGTAACTGCGCCGTAATATGGTGACGCTACACCTAAACAAACATCGAAACACACGACGTCAGTCGACTACAGCGCACGGAAGAGAGAGTATTCCTGCTAACGAGGCTCCCTGGCTGGCAGTTGACTGTTCGCTACTTTGGACGAGAGTGCATTAAATACGTAAGATGTATTCCGTGGGCAATGTGAATCCAGCAAATATAGCTCGCGACTTCAATATACACAGACACTAAACTTGTTACAGTGAACAGAGACGTGAATGAACGAACGGACAGATCACAACTTTACGAAAATAAAAAAAGTAAACTTCTCACTAGAGGGAAGACTTGAACCAAGAACGTCTCATACTGTGACTACGTAGGCTTTCCCGGCGTCTTGAAAGTCTTTTCGGGTTTGCTGCCGGATCCTAAAATCGGATCCGGAAAAATCGGCCGTAGCAGAACACTGCCTGAATGAGAGACATAAAATGAAATTTGAGGAAACTGTTGTAATTGCCAACATTTCCGGTTTTTGGAATAGTGTGTATAAAGAGGCGATAGAAATTAGGTTGGCTGATAATTTAATCAACAGGGACAATGGGTTTCCTCTTAGCAGAACGTGGAATCCGGTATTATCTCTCATCAAAACTGAACGTTCTTCGATGCGGCCTTGATTGCGATATATCGTTGCCAGCAGTGTTTCACTAAGGGCGGCGCCACCTCCCTGTTTTGGAAGTCAGAAACCGTGATGGGCGGCGCATGCGCCGTGTACTGAACGGTGGCCTATATAGGACGTCGAATTGCAATCTTGCGTCAGTTCTCAGCGGGACTCATCAGCAGAAGCAGCATTTCCTGAAGATGGCGAACAGTTGGATCGCCGAAATATCGAGTCAAGTTGATTTTAGGATCCGGCAGCAAACCCGAAAAGACTTTCAAAACCTCTCATACTGCAGCTGCTCACGCTAACCATCTTACCACGGCGCTCCTGAGCTGACACTCTCCTTGACGTTGCTTATCTTGCACATGGACTACTCAGTTTGTATATTAATCCTTATTTTTTTCATAGTTCCACACAACTTCTTCTTGTTTTCGCGATTGATCTGTGTTTTGTTTTTCAAGGCCTATCTACTGTGCCAACGTATAACTAAATCTGAGGGGGGTGCGATGGGGAGGTTCCCTTGTCAGAGCCATTTGAACCATTTATCATCAGTGGGGTCACGAAATTTAGCTATAAAGGCCGCATACTGCTGTGTTACTCTGTCTTGCTACGAACAGAGCCAGATGTGAAGAAAACGATTCTCAGAGACCTACTTTGCGTAATTTAGACCACTAATTTTGATTATTTAAACTCGAATGAACCCGTTTTCTTCCAAACTTAGTTAAAGTAACCAAGTCAAAGTTTGGTAACAAATCCCAAAAGAACGTAAAACACAAAATAATCCGTAAATAATTTCGTATCTAATTAAGGAAATGGCTATAATTACGATTAATTATTAATCTAAAGCCAGACAGACTCGTACGTGATCATGAATATGCAATAATATGACATTCTGCGAAATGTAAACACAGTTTACTTAGTTGACAGTTGTCAAAATTAAAGTCCTCCACAATAATGTGACGTGCGCCAATAGCAAACGAGCAGCCTGCTATGATGAACGGACGGCAGAATTACGCGACACCACACACTGTCATAACAAAGAATATAAATGCGGCTGATAAAAACGCTGCCCATATCCATAAAAACAATCCTGTTCAAAATAATATACGAAACACATCCAGCAACAACAACAATAAAATAAAAGATAAAGGTAGAGACAGTAAATAGTAATAATTACTGTTAAGTGTGGAATTAAAAATGCCAACATCGATTGAAAACACACTTTACAGAAACTACATTTATTTTTAAGGACAGCAAATATTAAGAAAAAATTGTCACAAAAGTGGAAGGAATGCATTTGAAACTATATTAAATGCTTTGAGACTTCATAGGTGGTCAGCGCTTACCATTGCAGCTTATCTTTTTGTAGCAGATGCGTTGTGACATCAGTGCAACTCGATGGTACTGTTCTCTTCCTTGGAATTTGATTGTCCAGGCGGTTATGTAATCCTCAGCAGCATTCCTTTGGTCACATACCGCTTACACATAGTTATTACTGTACAAACCGGGTTCATACAAGTGCAGTTCCGATATTCCTTACACACACGTTTCTGTTTTTGACGTATCGTACTCAGTTTTAACACAGTGTACAATTCACTTTTACTTGCGATCACGAAAGTGCAATCCATCTGCTTTTAGCAATCATGATCGAGAATTCACAGTTCTGGCGCAAAACTGTACCACACATAACAAACCGTTTAAAAGTCTTCACGGCAACAGTTAATGTTTTAATGCACGCGGCAGCCACTTAAGTCGCACACAAGATAATTAGTTCAGAGCAAATTAGTTCTTAAATTCAGTTACATGTAACTCAGTTCGGTTCTAACATCAACAATCGCTGTTTCGCGTGTAAATTGTCACTGTTACCTATAGCACTACACGAAGCACATAGCATTCAAACACTTGTAACACCGAAAATGCACGATCCATAGCACCTGCTACCGACATACCGGGTGATCAAAAAGTCAGTATAAATTTGAAAAGTCAATAAACCACAGAATAATGTAGATAGAGAGGTAAAAATTGGCACACATGCTTGGAATGACATGGGGTTTTATTAGAAAAAAAAAGTTCACAAAATGTCCGACAGATGGAGCTGGACAGCAAAACGTCAGTGACTGCGAATGACAATCGTCTATAAAAGGAGCTGTAATGAGAGAGAGAATCAGATGCGCCAGCAGTCGCAGCATGTTGACGTTACCTGAAAAGACGCTTTTAGTGAAGCTGTATTATCAGAATGGGGAATGTGCTAGTTCAGTGTTACGATCCTTTCGCCATAGGAAGGGGATTCGAACGGGTAAAGGTCCGTTGACAAATGCAGCTGTGGCGAGAATGATTTCGAAGTTCGAAGCCACGGGTTGTTTGGACGATAGACCCCGTAGTGGCCGACCGAGCACAAGGCGTAATGCTGCTGAGACAGTTGAGAAAGAAATGGACACTGTAGGGGGTTCGTCTATGCATGGGGAAGTCAGCGCTCGTGCAGTCGGACGTCGCACCGGCATTCCATACACTACTGTTTGGTTGGCACTGAGGCGTACCCTCCGATGCTATCCGTACAAAATCCATCGGCATCATGAACTGCTACCTGGCGATTTAGTGAAGCGGAGGGCATTTGCGCTGTGGGCGTTTCAAAAGATGGCGGAAGATGACGATTGGTTGAGTAACGTGTTATGGACCGACGAAGCTCATTTCACGCTCCGAGGGTCTGTCAACGCCCACAACCGCAGAATTTGGGCTACCGAAAATCCTAGAACTGTCGTGGAAACTCCATTGCACGACGAGAAAGTCACGGTATGGGCGGGATTTACCACATCTACTGTTATCAGGCCTTTTTTCTTCGAGGAAATGCGTGATTCTGGTTTTGTAACTGCTACCGTGACGGGTGAGAGGTACGCCGATATGTTACAGAATCGCACCATCCCCAGGCTGGCTGATAAAGCTGGAAAGTACGATGTTTATGCAGAATGGCGCACCACCCCATATTGCTAGACGCGTGAAAGATCTCTTGCGCGCGTCGTTTGGTGATGATCGTGTGCTCACCGCTACTTTCGTCATGCGTGGCCTCGCAGGTCCCAGACCTCAGTCCGGGCGATTATTGGCTTTGGGGTTATCTGAAGTAGCAAGTGTGTCGTGATCGACTGACATCTCTAGGGATGCTGAAAGACAACATCCGACGCCAATGCCTCACCACAACTCAGGACATGCTTTACAGTGCTGTTCACAACATTATTCCTCGACTACAGCTATTGTTGAGGAATGATGGTCGACATATTGAGCATTTCCTATGAAGAACATCTTTGCTTTTTCTTACTTTGTTATGCTAATTATTGCTATTCTGATCAGATGAAGCGCCATCTGTCGGACATTTTTTGAACTTTTGTATTTTTTTGGTTCTAATAAAATCCCATGTCACTCCAAGCATGTGTATCAATTTGTACCTCTCTGTCTATATTATTCCATGATTTATTCAGTTTTCAAATTTATACTGACTTTTTGATCACCTGGTATAACTTTTTTTTAATTGTATGGAAATATTTGTAATTTAAATGCTTTCTTTTAATAAGTAAGGACATTGCTTCAGTGTATGTGTACATTTAGGTAGACGTTTGTTGACGTTTCATTGTATTTATCTGTGTTTTACTGTGAAACTTATAAGCTCTGGGAAAAGGCCAAAGGAATTGTTATTTGCATCCACTAGCAACGATAATAGCAGTGCTTGTGCGTTATAAAATCTTCGGGTAGGGAGTTGTGGCGCAGAGCGCTCGGAGAGAGCGGGGGACGGGTTACAGCGCTTGTAGTGTGCGGGTTAACGCTCTCGCAGTAGAGGGAACCATTTTCGGCGGCGTCATGTACGCATGCTGGCCAGATGTCTAGAGCAGGAGTACGGACAGTGGACGGGCGGAAGAGGCTGTATTAATTACGATTGCCCGTTCCTGTAATTAGCCGTGGCTCCACAATATACTACAGTCTTCAACAACAGCAGCAGTTCCAGCAACACAGTTCCGTCGTTGGCTCCGAGTTTCGTCGTATGCACAGCACTTAAGTATGACTGTTCATTGGTAGAAAGTATTAACCTCTAGCCCAGCAGCACAACTGAATGTGATTTGATTGATAAGATTTATTTAAATAATAATCAGTTAAACTCAGGGCGATTGTGTGCTCATTGCCCCCAGACATTGTTACCAAGCAGGATCCTTGTTCCTCTTTTTCCTAATATGGTAACTGATTGTCATAAGAAACAAATTGAATAGTTACAGCCAGTTCATTAATAAATAATTTGTCTTTTAAGAATTTTAGCCTCAGTCTACTTTCAATTAACTGTTGCACAACAGAGGCTTCAGTATATTACTAAAGTAGAGCAATTTCATTTACAAGTTGAGAATCAATCACTGGAAAAAAATCTAAAGAAATGCACAAATTAAGAGTGCGGAAGCTTTATTTATTTTACATATATGATTATATTTACATATAGCTTGGAGCACATGGCTGTTTGGTTTGGTACGTATTCTAGTATCACATTCTGTTCAAGTCAGTAAAAAAGGCTCAGTTGTTCAGGCAGTAATATGAAATGCAATTTGCAAAATAAGTAACGGCAAAGGAAAAAGTGCTTGTTTTTTTTCTAAATTTCTTTGATGACGTTATGCTGAGGTCACTGAAAGTCATTGTTCACGTAACGAAGTTCAGTACTAACATACAGTTCAATTGCATATTTTCAAATCATTACTCGATTGCCTTTTTCAGAATTTAATGCAAACATAACGTAAGAGTGACATTACATATTCACTTGAAATTAGTGTAAAAAAAAAAAGAACAGGGCAACCTTAAGTTGCCACGTAAGTGTTTAATAGTACACGTTTTTCTTTCCCATCATCTTGTACAGGATTTTGAATGTAAATCGCCCTAGTGGGCTGGCGACCGTTAATTACTTCCTTTTCGTTCATTAGTGTAACTTTTGGATTCATAATAATGGTAGCCGTTTCTGTCCGTTGTTGTTCGTGATTGAACGCACAAAAAACTTTCATTTTACAAATTATATCCTTGTTCGGTTGAATTGCTTTTATTTTTAGTAGACTTTCCGTCAGAAGGGTCAGTTGTACACTTTCCTCCTACTTATCAGTATCACTTCTTCGGGAAAGATAGCCTTATACAATTTTTTAAAAAATCGATTAGGCACACATGCGATCCACGGTCATATTTTGTATCGCAAGCAGGATAGGCCGATTAGGAAGAGGGAGGTAACACAGTCTAACCTATTGTTTCATAATGTTGTGTCTAACTGTGGCCGGTAGTAAGAACGTGGCCATAAATTTTCGTGTGTTTCTGTCTAGCACGATCACACAGCATAAATGCGCGTAAGCCACGCCACTGCACATCCACTGTCACTGTTCAGCAGCAATTATCGATATCGCTCAGGCATCACAATTCAGAAAACAGTGTTACATGCTACATCCAGTTCGACACGAGGATTTCAGAGAAGATCAAACATAAAATAATACTATGCATGCTTAACAAAAAGTTATTCACTTAGCATACTTAAAAAAGCAAATATCTATTACATTTCATACTATAGAACAAAACGAAAAATATTCTAAATCATCAAATATATATGTACAGAGTAAAAGGAAACAAAAGGAAGAAGAGAAAATTATGTGTTGCAATCAGCAATATCATCACACCATCCATGCTGTAAGTTGATTCTATTCCTGGAGGAAGATAATCCACCATGGCAGAGGCAACATACAGGGATAATAATATGGTGGTGGTGACACAGCCTTACTTAATACCGGTACTGGTATGAAACAGCTCACCAGTAAAGTAGTTACCAATGACAGCTGATGTCATATTTCCATAGAGAAATTTCAACATGGTAATAATTTTCTTTGGAAAACCACACACAGCTAAAATCTTCCTGAAATTTTCATGATTTCCAGAGTCAAATGTCTATTTGAGGTCAATGAAGGCAAAGTAAAAAGGTCTGTTTTGATCCTTGCTATTTTATTTCCCCTGTCGTTTCTTGAAGCTCATGGTATATGTGACTTCTCTAGAGGTCCGGAAACAACAACAGCGCTCTGTTAGTAATTGCTCCAGTAAGAGACTAGCACGATTTACGAGAATATGAGTAATTGGTTAAAAAGAGTGGGATTCGTTACGAACAGGAACAGGGCAAACAGTTACTATGAAACCATCAGGGATAGGGTTGTTCTCAACTGAATAAGTAGATCAACGCGAGCGACAATAGTTCTTGTATACGTACCAACGACACAAGCAGAAGACGAAGAGACAGAGTACGTATAAACGGATACTGAACGGGTTATTCAGAACGTAATGGGAGATCAGAGTCTAATAATTATCGGGGATTGACATAAGATAGTAGAAGGAATGAAAGAAGAGAAAGACTGCTATAAAATTCTGCTAGCAGTAGCGACACGCTATTCAAAAATCAGAATGGGAGGAGATGTACTTCGAAAATTTCTGAAGACACTGGAAAATTGCAGCTGGATTACATCATACCAGTTTTCGAAACAGATATTCAATTGTGAAAGCAACCAGGAACAGATATAGACTCGGATCACAATTTAGCAACGATGAAGAGCAGACTGAAGATAAGTAACTGGCTGGAAAAATAAATGTGCAATGAAGTAGGGTACTGAACAGCTGAAGGGTGATGAGATGCTTTTGAAGGTCACTATGACTATAGATATTGCGATAAGGAATACAATAGAAGGCAGTTAAGTTGAAGAGGAATGGACATCTTTAAAATGGGTAGTTACAGAAGTAGCACAGACAAAAGTAAATATGCTGAAAGTTACTGCGAAGAAACCTTGGTAACAAAGAAAGAAGAAGAAAAAAGATGGACGTACAAAAATTCCCAGGAAGAGACTGGAGCCAGTTAGGAATGAAATAAATCGGAAGTGCTTCGAAGTACAGGTGAAATGGGTGAAAGAGAAATTTGTAAAAATCTAAAATGAAGGAGTTGTGAGAAGGACTTGTAACGTGTATGGCAAATGGGAATCCATTAAATACTAATATTGTGCAATACAGAGCATCCTCTACTCTTGGAGAGACTATCACAAGGTGTAGGCGTCATAGTGGAAAATCATGGTGTCGTATCCTCCTGGAGACAGTGGGGCTGCTTCCTATTGGCTGACGGAGGCCGACCCTTATAAGGTTGCGACCACTTTTCTGGCCCCCATTTGTCCGAATAGTCTGAGACAGCACTCCATTGTCAGTATTAGTTAGAGTGGGGTGGGAGTGGCCAGCATGAACATTCGTATATGTGATCGCCTAGTCATTTGCGCGAAGTTATCGCACAATAATTAGGCGGCGGTCGCCGAATGCAGTCGCACTTTAAACGTCGCTGTGAAGTAGTATTGCATTTTTTAGAATTGTTTGCGGGCCGTCGCATCATTAAGAGTGGTGTCCAGTGTAAAGTTTTGTTAATAATATGCGTAAAGTGAGCATAACTGGGTTTGCGCCATTACCAGTTTATATTGTAATAATGTCTAAACAAGAGCGATGTTCTCCAAATGTGGATTAAAGTTAAGTATTCCAAGAACTACGTTCTTTTCTTTATAGGATAATTACTTTACCTAGTTCCAGACCTCACCCCAATCTACGTGAGCTTAAAAGCGTGCATTTCGGCCTCCTCTAGCAACACGGTGTAGGCTCTTCTGCCAACACTTCAGTTGCCAAATAGGTGTATTAGAACTACAATTTATGTTAGACGTGGACTTTGACTTTAAATGCCCGAATTATTACGTTTTGAATGAGAATCCCTCCAATCATAAAAACTGAAGGCCCATCTAGACCGACGCTCCAAGGAACGAAGACGTATGTAGTTGTGCTTACTGGGATAGCTGCTCTCACAGTGGCAAGAAATTCGTGGCGTCTATTGGAAATAATAATCGTGACAGCTGAGCTCATGGCTGTACAAAGACAGCCAGTTACGGCGGAGAGAGGAAGTAGCAGCTGCAAATATTTTAAATGTCTTAACACTATTAATTAGAGAGAAGTGGAAGTTAGAATGCTAAACATCTTCCAAATACAAAGGCAGAGATTATGCTGAAATAATCCGAGTACTGGTAACTAATTGCAAGTTCTGGTACGAGACGCATAGACGCATAGATTTTGGAACCTCACTAAACAACTGTCGTTCAATCACAAATGACTTAATATTGACTTGGTGGTGTGCTCGTAATGTGACTGGGGTAAAGTAGACAATGGAAATCAGATCTTGTTTAGCGGATACCACAAGTCAACCACTCAACGTCTGGCCAATATAGATTGCCTTCTGTCGACTCATAACCGTAAGTTTAGTGAACACTAGGTATCACAAACACTTTCACTAGAAATGCTGGTCACGTTTTAAAGTGGTTATTACACATATATCTGATGATGGTTGTGTCACTCCCTACACTGATGTGAAATTAAAGAAATATAAATAAAACAGTAATACGCCGGCAGTGCCCACGACATCGTCAAGGGACTTAACAGGCTATTACTCCGAACAAAAACATGAAAGAAAACGCCAGCGCCTGCCGCTGTGGCCGAGCGGTTCTGGGCGCTTCAGTCCGGAACAGCGCTGCTGCTGCGGTCGCAGGTTCGAATCCTGCCTCGGGCATGGATGTGTGTGGTGTCCTTAGGTTAGTTAGGTCTAAGTAATTCGAAGTCTAGGGGACTGATGACCTCAGATGTTCAGTCCCATAGTGCTCAGAGCCATTTGTGCCAAAAGGCCAGCATCAGGAAAGTTTCTGTATTTTACGGTTCACTTGCGAAGCAGATCTACGTTCGTAACTGGACAATAAATCAATTCAAGTGGATATGAATGACATCTGTTGGTACATCAACTAAATTAGATATTCTAAACATTCTCCAGCTTCACTCCATACATATAAACTGCAAATTCCCACTACACCGTAGTTGCCGAGGTTCTGTACCTTTTCAAGTTAAGTTTTTCAAAATTATCACTCTATCGGTTTCGTCATAAACAACAAGCAATTGGAGAGGCGACTGCCTCCACAGACTTGCCTCAACTGCTGTCGTTCGCGTAAGTCCCGAGGTATATAACAGTCAATCACGTTAGGTAGATTTCATTATGTTTTGAGTATTTCACTTCAAGGCACGTTCAGTTACAAACTGTCTATGTTTACACTAGCCAATCATTATAATCAGCTAAACTTTGCGGAGCCGATGCCCAGTAGTGAAACAAATACGAAGTGTGTAGAATTGATGTGTCGCTTTCACTCGCAGTGTCTTATTTCACTGGCGGCCCTTATCATCTCCCACTACCCTAACCATGTTCTAGTACCTTTATCATGCACTTCTACGACAGCAGTTACCATTGGGGAATGTTGTCGCGTGACTTATTGGCTACAAATGTGGTTATCAAAAGAGAATACATTTCAGTCGCTCTTTCACGCAGCAGTTCGAGAGAGTGGAAAACACCGTCTTGCGTGTGTTCGTTTCTGTAGCAGGGAATGGGTACCTGTTCAAATCATCATCTGTCAAATAATTTCTACCTCTTGCAGGACTTCGGTAAAGGGTTTTAGAAGCACTGTCTATGGGCTGTTTTTCTGTAATACCCTTTCTTTCGTTTTTCTATAATCTCTCTCTCTCTCTCTCTGCCTCTTTTTCTCTCTCTCTAACAGAATTTTGTTACCCCCATATCTTTTCAGTCTTTGTTTGATGATGAAACCCGCCTCCCTAGACTAAGAATTCAAAGAGCGTCTAGTAGGCGCTCGGTTCAGAAGTACTCGGTTAGAGTCCGGCTAGAAACAGATCTTTTTGTCCGCAGCTCAAGGTCGTGCGGTAGCGTTCTCGCTTCCCGCGCCCGGGTTCTATTCCCGGCGGGGTCAGGGATTTTCTCTGCCTCGTGATGACGGGGTGTTGTGTGATGTCCTTAGGTTAGTTGGGTTTAAGTAGGTCTGAGTTCTAGGGGACTGATGACCATAGATGTTAAGTCCCATAGTGCTCAGAGCCATTTGAACAGATCTTTTCCCCAGCAGCGTTTCACAAGGAATAGAATGACAGTATCGCCGGATTTCGCGTGAATGTCCTGTATTAGATTCTAAACCTCTCCATAATGTCTTACGAAGGGAGGGCATAAGACACTGTTGATGATGATCCATCGGTCCGATTGAGAAATTAAACCAGGCAGTTTACTTAGCGATATTCTAGAGGAGTTGGCTATGTACCGCTACAAACTTTCACCCTCACCCTTCTCTGACCATTGTACAACACAGACATGACACCACGCTATATACAGGGTGGTCCATTGATAGTGACCGGGCCAAATATCTCACGAAATAAGCATCAAACGAAAAAACTACAAAGAACCAAACTCGTCTAGCTTGAAGGGGGAAACCAGATGGCGCTATGGTTAGCCCGCTAGATAGCGCTGCCACAGGTCGAATGGATATCAACTGCGTGTTTTTTTAAAATAGGAACCCCCATTTTTTGTTACATATTCGTGTAGTACGTAAAGAAATATGAATGTTTTAGTTGGACCACTTTTTTCGCTTTGTGACAGATGGCGCTGTAGTAGTCACAAACGTATAGGTACGTGGTATCACGTAGCATTCCGCCAGTGAGGACGGTATTTGCTTCGTGATACATTACCCGTGTTAAAATGGGCTGTTTACCAATTGCGGAAAAGGTCGATATCGTGTTGATGTATGGTTATTGTGATCAAAATGCCCAACGAGCGTGTGCTATGTATGCTGTTCGGTATCCTGGACGACATCATCCAAGTGTCCGGACCGTTCGCCGGATAGTTATTTAAGGAAACAGGAAGTGTTCAGTCACATGTGAAACGGCAACCACGACCTGCAACAAATGATGATGCCCAAGCAGGTGTTTTGGCTGCTGTCGCGGCTAATGCGCACACCAGTAACAGACAAACTGAGCGAGAATCGGGAATCTCAAAAACGTCGGTGTTGAGAATGCTACATCAACATCGATTGCACTCGTACCATATTTCTATGCACTAGGATGTGCATGGCGACGACTTTGAACGTCGTGTACAGTTCTGCCACTGGGCACAAGAGAAATTACGGGACGATGACAGGTTTTTTGTACGCCTTCTGTTTAGCGACGAAGCGTCATTCACCAACAGCGGTAATGTAAACCGGCATAATATGCACTATTGGGCAACGGAAAATCCACGATGGCTGCGACAAGTGGAACAACAGCGACCTTGGCGGGTTAATGCATGGTGCGGCATTATGGGAGGAAGGATAATTGGCCCCCATTTTATCGATGGCAATCTAAATGGTGCAATGTATGCTGATTTTGTTCTACCGATGTTACTACACATAGTTCGCGTGCGGTTGAAGCGGTATTGAATAGCATATTTCATGACAGGTGGATTGTCGTCGAAGCACCATACCATGGCCCGCACGTTCACCGGATCTGTACCCGGATTTCTTTCTGTGGGGAAAGTTGAAGGATATTTCCAATCGTGATCCACCGACAATGCCTGACAACATGCGTCAGCGCATTGTCAATGCATGTGCTAACATTACGGATGCGAACTACTCGCTGTTGAGAGGAATGTCGTTACACGTATTTCCAAAAACATTGAGGTTGACGGACATCATTTTGAACATTTATTGCATTAATGTGGTATTTACAGGTAATCACGCTGTAACAGCATGCGTTCTCAGAAATGATAAGTTCACAAAGGTACATGTATCACATTGGAACAACCGAAATGAAATGTTCAAACATACCTACGTTCTGTATTTTAATTTAAAACACCTACCTGTTACCAACTGTTCGTCTAAAATTGTGAGCCATATGTTTGTGACTATTACAATGCCATCTATCACAAAGCGAAAAAAGTGGTCCAACTAAAACATTCATATTTCTTTACGTCCTACATCAATATGTAATTAAAAATGGGGGTTCCTATTTCAAAAAACGCAGTTGTTATCCGTTTGACCTATGGCAGCGCCATCTAGTGGGACAACCATAGCGCCATCTGGTTTCCCCCTTCAAGCTAGACAAGTTTCGTTCTTTGTAGTTTTTTCGTTTGACGCTTATTTCGTGAGATATTTGGCCCTGTCTCGATCAATGGACCACCCTGTATAACCTAATTACAGTCAACGAAACTCAACAGATACATTTAAGTCACAATTCCCGTGGTACACCAAACGAAACATTGGGCATAGGGAACGTAAACTGTTTCCGATTAGGCCTCTGGGCAACCCCTCGTAGTCCCCCGGACGACAGTGCGCTACCGTCTTTTGTTTCTTTCTCCAGTGGAAAGATTTCCATATAATCTCATTACTTGTTATTAAGCTGTGATCGTACAGGTACTGGTATAACTCTGTTTAATCCAACTGCTTATTTATGCACTGTTTCTAAATTCTATCTCAAATTAGTCACTATAAACTTTACATATCCAACCTGTTTTCTTTATTCTTTCGAGTATTTGTGTTTTGTGCTACCCATTAATTCCTCATTCCTGAATCTGAATATGTTTGGCGTTACATGTCCCTCTGTATTACTGCGTAAAGACAACCGTTTAATGTCGTTGCAATAAATCTCCAGTAGTTCTTCACCGATTGACATCACAGTTTACACAAATCTCTAGCAAAGTTAGGACGGGCATGGGCTACATATTCCTTAAATATAAATCCTATATATAGATATACATATTCTATAAAAGGTGAAGACGTTATTAGTAAAAACCTCGAAAAGTTCTTAACCAATTTATTTCAAATTTTTACACGATACTCAAATAAGCATCTGGACTGGCATAGGCTACATTTTTAAATAGAGCGTGCTTGAAAAAGAACTCTCTAGATTTAAGTGTAAATGTAATGGGAAAATTAATGAAAAATTACGTCAGTGAGTATATATCATGAAAGAGAATTCCTTCGAGTTTTGTTTAACGTTAGTAGACGTCAACGTGTGATCCATTTGTTGCCTTACACGTCGAGACGATATTCCACCTTTCGCCAAGTATTCAGCAACATTTCAGGTCTAACTGTCGTAACCACCGCGACGATTCTTTCCCGTAAATGATTGATGTCTCTGATCTTTTCACTGTACGTAACATGTTTCATGTGACCCCAAAAGAACAAGTCCAGTGGGGTTAAGTGTGGGCTTCGTGGTGGGCAAGGTATTGGGGCAGCCCTGCCTATCCACCTTCCTGGACAGCGAGTGTCAAGATCTGCACGCACATGGTTACTACAATGAGGTGGGGCGGCACTTTGTTGGAAAAACACAAGCCCCTTTTCTGCCTCAATATCGTTCATTTGGGGAAAGCCGTACTCAGTCAACATGAGACAGTAAACATCTCTGTTTATTGTTGTTTCTACAAAAATGAAAGGGACAATCACACGATCTTCCATCAATCTGCACCAGACATTAACTTTGGAAGAGTGACGTTGATGCTGGATAACTTCATGTGGATGCTCCACCGCCCCCCCCCCCCCCCAAAAAAAAAAAAAAAAAAAAAATCTGCAGTTATGGTGATTAACTGATCCGCTGACATGAAATGTAGCCTCATCAGAAAAGAAAACACGTTGTTACTGAGTTGCTCTGCACTGCATGCACACCTAGACTGAACTGAGGGAACAGAGGAATAAAACAGCACTGGTGCCATCTCAAGGTCAAGCAGACCTTCCAACTGCAGGGGCGCCAAGCTTGGAGAGTTGATGGATCAAACACCACAAATTATAATAGTGTATGTCACTTTGTACAGATTCTAGGATATATTAAAAGTAGGGAGTTCGTTTCCGAACACCCTGTATAACTGGTATATAAAAATATGTATAGTATATAAAGAGGAAACGATGTTAGCAAAAGTCTCGAAAAGCTCTTGATCGTCTGACTTGAAATATAATACACTCTAATAAACATTTGGACAGTCATAGATTACATAATTTAATATATATGGTATATAAATAAGTATATAATACGCAATAGGGAAAAGTTATCAGCAAAAATCCTGAAATTTCCTGAACGACTTACTTGATATTTTTACACTATAGTCTAATAAACGTTCATATATATATTAACAATGTACAAGTTTTCTGTTAAAACTAACTGTGAGAAAGAAAATATTGTGTTATGCTATGCCGAAAAGAAGCTGCGGTTTTGTTTTCTTCCTCGCACCCGTTGTTAACTACAACAGCAGCGCATTGAAGCATTAGACAGAATGTTTCTCCCATTTGGGTTCTTTCTGCTTATTTATACGTTTCAACAAA
The DNA here is from genome assembly GCF_023864345.2 of Schistocerca serialis cubense. Taxonomy (NCBI): domain Eukaryota; kingdom Metazoa; phylum Arthropoda; class Insecta; order Orthoptera; family Acrididae; genus Schistocerca; species Schistocerca serialis. Next base: position 547,231,344 of record NC_064638.1, on the reverse strand, counting down.
AACTGTATACACAACTGTGTACTGTTTTGTTTTCTTCCTTGCAATCTGTTTTAACAGAAAACAGGAAAGTTATATTTATGGGTTATCGACTTGTGATTAGAATACTACTACAAAATCTGAGTCGTCCAACCAGTTTGCAGATTGAAGCTATGTGAAATACTCTCATCGAAGTTATCATCCTCGCACATCCAGCAACAAGACAGGTCTCTCGTACCCCATATGCCAATGATCCCATGTAGTTTACTCAGTCATTTTAAGCGACTTCATTTGCCAATCACCGGTGCGTTGGCAATATCAATAAACAGGGCTCAAGGTGAAAGATAGGGAGGTAGAGGAGATGGGCCAAGAGGGAGGTGGACATACAGGGGGGGAAAGAAGGAGATGAACAGAAAGAAGGTACAGGACGTGATGGAAAGAGATAGAGGGGAAGGGTGGTGGACAGTGATAGGGGGGGAGGAGGAGATGGACAGAGACAGGGGCAGAAGGATATTTGGTATTTACGACTTCTGTAAGTATTTAGCAATTGCGAAGCATTGCCGGGTTCATTAATATAAGTACATAGGGAAGATAGTGTGCAGACCTTGCGTACCGCTACCTCTGAGTTTCCTTCCACTCTCTTAACCACATTTTAAATGCTAATATAACGACAAGCACAAAAGAATTTCATATTAATTTTTTTATAAATAAATAGCAATAGACTCTACTTACTACGGCGGCGACAAACAAGCTGGAGCACAGGTTTGCCATGTTGATGAACAAGAGACAGAAGATAGACACATTCATACCTGACTGCAAAAGGGACACAGATCTATAACAAAGTTAGCAACAGATTAGTATTATGACTTTTTTACATTAAAATCTTTGTGGCCTACTACACTTTAAGTGCAATTATCTTTGATGTTGTATTCAGACTATATAAAAATTATAGGGAAAACCATTATTAAATCATAGGCTGACATCACTGAGGACTTTGATGATGTGGTATAATATCAGGCAAATCAAATAAGCAGTTAAATTTTCCATTATCGAAGTTCCAGTGTCGAAATTGTATCATTTGAAATTATGACTTTCAAAATAACTAATAGTAATGTGAAAAAAATATTTTACGTTTTTTTATATTTATGGACTGTCACTTGCTCCTTTTCTATCTTTACCCACAATTTTTATATCGCTATATTACTTTTTGTAATATCTAGCTACACAGACATCTATTCCCATCATAATTTTTGCACTGATGAATTTACTGTTTCTCTTTCATTAATACTATTTTTCTTAAACTGGAAACTATAATCTGGCAAACAGAAACAGAAATGTTTCGTAAAACTGGATCATGGACGTATCTGTGTGTGAAATGAACTATCTACCACATATTAAGTACATGACAATAAACAAATAATCATAATTATATGAATATACATTATATTTGACAACCAGAATTCTGTATGATTTAAATTACCAATTTCAAAGATGCAGTTGTGATAGAGAGTAGCCTCTCATATACACCTACATCGATACGAAGGCACTAGCTGAGTTCAAATGGTTGAAGAAATTAATAAGCCATTTCCCTGTTCTAGGAAATGTTTAAGCAGCTGCCTCAAGTGATTCAGTACCTCCAAATCCCAGATGATCACACACAGATTAGAACACTCATAGGTCTCAAAAACCACATATTTATCACGACTGCAGCACTACAATCTGTGGGAGAGTTTGCGATAGATTAAGCAAGTTTGCAGTGCCAAGCAAAATACACTAGCAAAAAAGGTTTTGCTGATTTAGCTATTCGTGATTTGCGCGGACTTCTACTGTAACTCAAGCTGAGTAATCTAATCCTACTTCTCGAATGGTTCCCTTTCACAGCTAAGTTTAAATAAAAGGAAAGAGAAAGAAAATCCCATAGTTTTATTTATTTGTGTGTTTTTAAACTAATTCAGCGTTTAATCTTAAACTAAGAAATGCTATTTGACTCGCTATTTCCCTGCTTCTCTGACTCCTGCTATTTTCTGACAGGTGAAGTCTGCTACCTTTCCATAACATCCTAAGTGCCTGTCATTGCTTTTATGTTTTCACTTCTTTTTCGATCTTTCTTAGTGGGACCTAGCAGTGAGATTCCATAGCTCTCTCAGCAGTTCATAATATATATATAAACACTCTTCAAATCCAAGTTTCTCAGTCATATGGTAGGACGATAAGAACCCAATGTTTAAAAATAATCTTTATTAAATTTGTTACCGAATTAGATTTAAAAACCACTGAGTCTTTTCCATTAGCCCTCCAACCTATCTCTTTTTTAGCCTTCTTAGACATTAAGTAACATATTCATTAACAGTTTTTAAACAGTTGATATTCAAAGTTATTTGTCTTCCAGTTTCCCATTTGTTGTGCATAGTATTTGTTTTGGACATTTTTGTCTAAAGGCCCGCTTTTTCGCCGCTACCTGATGAGTTCTTTTTGTAGAGGATTGCAGTTTTGTCATATTGTCGGTTATGACTATTGTGTCATCTGCAATTATGTACTTTGTCGCCACACTTTGCCCCCACATCTTTTTCTGTGAGTGGCTCTAAAACAGCAGTATAGCTGACAGAAGCAAAATCCTTTCCAAGGTCTATAAAGCTATGGTGGTTTTTTTATATTCAATGGATCGGTTAATTACTTCACACAGGGTCAATTGTCTGTATCTGTTACGGAATCCAGCTGGTTCTATGGCTTGTGCGTTACCCACAATGCCACTGATGCGATCTGTCATGACTTTAGTAAAAATTTTGTAGAGAACGGGGGATAAACTGATGGGATGGTTAGTCGTCAAATCGTGAATACTTCCTTTTTGTGTAAAAGAATTACCTTTTATTTGTTCCAGGAGGATAAGTGATGTCTCTGTATACAACAGCAAAGACGTTAGTCAGATATTTTTCTGTTCCTTCGCCCGCAGGCTAAAGCATTTCAGTTGCCATATCATAACGATCAACTGCCTTACCACTCTGCACATCATTTATAGCTTTTCTTCTTTCTTTTGCGAGGATTTATGGGGCTTCGTCATTTTCATTTGCATAAGGTGTCCTTAGTTATTCATCCGTTTTTCCACTTGGTATGACCTAGAAATTCCTGCAAGGTTATCAGATTGTGGGCCTGGAGATATCAGCACAGCCCTGTAAAACCAGAATCCCAGATAGCCAAGAGATACGAGCATAGGCTAGATGATTCTCAGATGGTGGGACAGTAGATGTGAGCGCAGCCCCTTGTGATACCACAATCCAAGATGGGTAGCCTGGAGAGGCTACATGGTTGTCAGATTTCGCAATTCAATGACACTGCCTGCATAGCTGTCAGGTCGTTAATGCTAAGTATAGAATTATGCACTAAGTTTTAAATGGAAGGAAATTCAAAACTCATTGTCTTTCCCCACTCCTATGTTGATACTGTTCCCTTACCATAAGTTTAAAATGTAATTAGCCCAGCCATGCCAATTATACACAACTTCCCCCTCCCATCTCTTTGACATCAAGTAATTTTCATCAGCCCAATGTATCTGGTTGCACAATGGTGCTACAGACACAACCCCTGTAGGTAAGTTGAAACGGCGGGGAAGTTTGAAAATGCAACACTTATACTTCTTTAATCCTAGTTGAAAAATGGTCGGACATCAAAATTTCTCTAAGTTAAAAATGAACAATAGCCGCAAGTACATTCTGTAAGGAAGCTCAAAAAAAATCATAAAGCTCATTCGCTTTCGGGGGGTGGGGGTGTGGGGGGAAACTTTTGCAATGACTCAGGAGCCGAAATAAGGATTTACATTCTATTCTATAAAATTCATCACAAGAATTTATATGTAGGATTCAAGGCAGTTATCAAAGCAGGAAGTAACATTCCTTGTTCATATCAAAGCCCCATCTGTCTTAGAAAACATATCAACCTAGGTATACACCTTCTATGTCTCAACCACTTTGAGAACAAAATACGTTTACTCTGACAAGTCGAGAGGTAACCATTGTAAATGGTACAAATATAGACGTCTAAGAAACAACATTTTTACGAGACGAGAGCCTGGTAACATGCTTGTGCAAGATATCTAATGACGAAAAACCAAAGCTACCAACAGCAGCAGAGACAATCACCAACCAGTGGCATACTATAGCACATCACCCATTTCCAGTCACCTTCTGTAGGTATTAGTCAAGGGATCTCGTCAGTCAAATGTTGGAGTAAAATTGTGATACAGAGGGTCCATGTTACAGAAAAAATTGTAACACAATGCCTTGCAGTATGTAACTTTAAATACTGAGCTTTCAATAAGAAATAACACTGACATCCACTGCATAATAGGTGCTGACACCATTTGCGGATGTTGGCGTCTGGGTGTGACTAGATGGACGCCAGGCAGCACCAAAGAAGAGTCTGCGAATTCTCAATACTCATTTACTACGTCTTGCCGCAGCCCAGTACAGAATGGCTGTGACTTGAGCCAGGAATGCTGTTGGCTCGCGTATTCTTGATGAACAGGAATGTTGACAGATTACAGCGTCAACTAATCGTCGGCCCATGACGCAACCTTCTCTGCTAGAGGCACTCCTTGATGCCCAACAGCGCTTACAAGACCTTCGTGCTCTGGTTGTCTGCTCCACACCACGTTCCCCTCATTGTTGGCAGACTGGTGATGACGTAGGCAGTGACCCACTGCCCAGTGCTGGGGGTCGGCGTCCTGTTACCCTGGACCAGCATTGACCACCTGCAGCAGCGACTCTAGGACCGAACAGCTTCAGGGCAGGTTGTCACGGTGTACATGTGAACTGCAGTCCCCGAGCAGTATCCAGCATGGTGACCAGGTGTTGCAGCCTCCATGGTAGTAAAGCTGTGTTAGTAGAGCGATGTTAGTACAAGTGACATAGGTATGTATATACCCTTCTGAGACATGCATATTTGGCCTCTGCTACGCCTTTTGGCATTTAAGTTAAACGCTTTGGTGGCCAATGGTGTGAAAAGGTTTGTGGCACATTGCTGACTGTTTACTGCTGCATCTGCATTAACTATTTCCATACGGTATCAGGCTGTCCCACCTCACATAACTGTAACAGCTATATTACATTTCGCAAGCACAACACCCATGCTCACCTGCGGCTAGTGCTGCTGCAATCCTCTTTCTAATCTCGCGCATTTATAACCAGATATGGTTGGTGTGCTACATTACTCTTTCCCATAGGAAGACCTAACGCCTCAGGTCACCTGCTCACATTTGTACGGTCTGGATAACTAATTCTCTGGTGGTATCCTATTATTGCCTTATGACTACCTATCCCAAGCTCTGATGTTTTCTTCCCGGCCTCCTCTGGCTCCTCCGCATTTCTCCTTAACCTGCATTGAACGATTTCCTCCTTTCCCTCCAAGGCTCTGGGAATCGGGTCCTCTAGGATATGAACAGTAGCTGGTCCTGTTCGTTGTTCTGCTTTCCGTTTCTTGTAAATGAAAACGAGGAGAATGCATAGCAGAGTCAATATCACTGTGGTGGTGGTTATCCTTGTAATATTCTATTTGCTGCATTTGCATCTCCATAGAGATTCACCCCTCCTGCTTGTTAGTTTATCTATGTAAAGAATTAACTCCGATCCCAAAATCTGATTTAGGATAGTCAAAGTCACATCTGATAGCACTTCTAAAGGCTCCTGCGGTCAATAAAACTGAGACTGTGAAATTCTCAGTTGTGTCATTCCAGAGATTGTAGCAGGCAGTCGGAAAGGAGGTCTCACTTGATATCTCATTTATCAACAACCAACTCCCCTTCAGTTCTACCCTTTTCGCTGTCATAAGTTTCCCTTGCTTCTGGCAGCTGGCTGGCGCTATTACTTTACCATAGGTGGAGTACAACCAAAGTGCATAAGCTGGCTGGAAGTACAACTCAGGCATGATGACTTTTTTCTCACAATCTTTCCCTCCTTTCTGTTCCAAAATAATTTCAATACACACGAGTTCTAGTAATCACTCACTACCCTGTTCGGATACACTGTGGCGTCGCCCTCCCCCCCACCCCCCACTCCCCCAACCCCTGTAGCACTTCCCTCATTTGAGCATGCCTGCTTTTATTCTCCAAAATTAACAACTGCATCTGTAGTTCTACCCTGACAAACGTCTGCAACATTCCCCACTTGATAGGATATGCAAGGACTACTTACTGGAAAGGAGATCGAGATATAGTCCCTTGCCATCAGTTCTCGCTTATGACTAGGTTCTAAGATCAGATTCAATTCAGGTGGTAATTTCTTTGCTTTTTCCATAGCTCCTCCAGATTCTTAACCGGTGACAGATTCACTCCCACTTGCCCCTGTAATTCATAGTACATGGCTTCTCGTAATTCCTGTACTACACCTAATGCTTCCCACATACTGTTTTGCAGTAACAGCAACCACTTTGTCATTATTATTTCCCTATCCAATAGCTCCACTTTGGCTTGCAACACTTTAAAATTGTGATTTATCGAGCCTTCCACAACTTTTGAATTGTTCTTTATTTCCTAAGTCAGCTTGCGTAACAACGGAGTGTTATTCGCCATATCTTTATCTAAATTCGCGATCTGTATTGTGTGACACGTACTCACTACTTTGTTCCGTTTAATGTATTGTCTCATAACCTCCACCGCACCATTCGCCCTCTTGACATAATCCTCGTTAGCTGTCCTGAACACAGGTTACAGAAGTTGATCTACTGCGTCGATCCAACCTTTTTCTTCTCCTCGTATTTGTGTAACCCACAGAACGTGCATCATCGCATCCCACATACGAGTATTCTCGTTAGTATCATGTATTTTCGTACACTCCTTGAAAACATTCTTTAGAACTTCATGACTCCTTATACCTCGCTGGAACCTGTCGAATGTTTCCCAGAATCTTCTCATCTCTTAATGAATTTCTTCGTCGTTCAGTTTGGAGTGTGGAGGGCGACAACATTACCCAATATCCTACTTCGTACTGTGGCTTTCTCGCTGTGTGGCTTGCAATGTCTCCTTGCTTCTCCAGTGACTTCTTGTGAGTTTTGCAAAAACTATTTCATACTTCTCTTACCACTGTTGTGAATTCTTTAATACATTCCCCCCGTCTTTCCCATTTTGGCTTTTATTGGGTCGAACGGTGACGTCATCTTACGTTCGTGCACTAGATCATATGGCACAGCCTAATAATTGTGTGCTATTTTGAGTTACGTGTTATGACGACGTATTTTAAACAGACGTCCCAATTGCTATGGTGCACATCAACATAGTACCTTAACTTTTTCTCTATCGTTCTATGGACTCTTTCCATTCTTCAATTAGCTTACAGATGTAGGAGACTTCTTCTCAATTTCTTTACACGAAACAGCCAGTTCTTTCAAGAAACCCGACATATTCTGGTTCCCCGATCAGTCATTATCGTCTCAGGTGCTCCAGACTGCTGTATCCAATTGTTAACTAGCGCTTGCACTGTAGTTACTGCCTGTTGGTTTGAATAGTGACCATTTCTACGTATCGTGACCAACGATCTATAGTTGCGAGCATGTAGTTGTTTCCTGCAGGTGTTTTTCTGAAAGGACGTAACACATCGATCCGAAGTAACTGATGTAGTGCTAATGCTTCAGGTAATCTCTGTAATACCATCCTATCTTTCGACACAAATCCGCCATCCGTGCACATTGAACACAATTCTGTACGTATCGATCTACTTTCACCTTTCGATTCCTCCATCACTATCTATCTGCTACTCCTCTGTTGGTAGGTCAGCACCCCGATGAACAGTTAACAAATTATCATAAGTCTTGTTCAACACATTTTCCCTCAACTTTGCTACCAGCGCTGCGCGTGATCCCAACTTAATTTCTCTGCACAAGAATCTGTCATGTACACAAAGCTGTGATTGCATACGAATCTGTTTACATTCATCACCCAGCCTCTGTGCCGCTTGCCAATTCTCAAGGCCATTACCTCCTATTCTCAATACCACTAGTTTTCCATTTAACCTGTCCAGATTTCCACGATTTTCATGCATTTTCCCCAGTCTGTCTATCACCTCATAATCTAACAGTCTCAGCTGTATCACGCATCCTATAAATCTACAAGACAGATCCTTCAACTCCAGTAACCATTTCGACACAGCATGATGTGTTATGACTCGAAATTTTCTCCTATACAGATAACACTTAAAGTAGAGAAATAATAAGACTCTACCTTTCTTTTTCTGTCGTTGAGAAATCCTCTTCCGATGAATCAGTCTGTCTTGAAGCACAGGCTACCAGATGTTCCATGCCCTCAACCTTTTGAAACAGCACACAACCAAACGAATGATTCGAAGCATCTCTCGAAATAATAAACTCCTTGCTGAAATTTGGAAACACCAAAACTGGACTCACCATCAAAACTTATTTTTGTTTTTCACACACTTTCTGACAATCCCCTGTCCATATAAACTTTAAATCTGTCTTCAATAACTGTATTAATGATTTGGCAATATCCACAAATCCTCTCTCGAAACTCCTAAAGTAATTCGTAAGGAAAGACTGCAGTTTCTTAACTGATCACAGGAAATTCAAGCATGGCCTTCAGTAAAGTATGGTCCATCTTATATCCATCTTTACTAATTATGTGGCTGAGAAATGACACGTCTTCTAACACGAAATTAAATTTCTCCATACTCAGTGTCAGACTTGCGACCCTCAACGTCAAGAATACCACCCCACAGTCTGTGCTAGTCCTCGTCACTCGAAAACATGAGTATATCACCTAAACTTCTATTAACTTTTTCTTAAAAAATTCACTAAAGAAGTGAAATGAATAAAATTTTTACACCACTAAAGAAGATAATGAAGATAAAGGTACAAATCTCTTTCAAGCCTATATATTAATTTTTCATCAGGAAATCATGGGGAAGAATACCATACACTGTAGAGGTTTTAAAATGTTAGAACCCAGCCCAGCAACGTTTGAAAAATTGCAGGTGTGTTTCTCAATCCGAAAGGCATCCTCCTGTATTGATAACGTCACCAATTCCGTCTGTGACCGACCATCTAGAAACACTTGGACCCGATGGTAAGCACTTTTCAAGTCCATCGTCAATAAATATTTACACTGATCCAGGTAGGCCATAGATTCCGAAATGTTTGACAAAGGGGAGGCATCTGTTACAGTCTTGTCATTCAGATGTCGATAAACGCAACAGAATCTTTATTTTTTTGATTCATCAACAGATTTTTTTGGAATGACAGTAATTACTGTGCCCTGTGGGCTATTACTTCCCTCAGTAGTCACATCTTCAGCTGATGATTAATTAACTCCTCGAGATTCAGCTATTAAGTATCTCAGTACACTATACAGTTTGTGGTGCAAGGTGATTCACTCCCCAACAGTATCCAGTGCTGTGTAATGTGCGTCACTGGCAATGGCCTGACGTCACTATCCCCCATTCTACGTAACCTACACTGTGGTGAGTTCCATTTTTTCTAAGTTACCATATCCCTACTGGTAACCAACAAAGGCGCCACTCTGTCCAATAGTCTCCTGCAATTCATCTCTTCTAATACTACGTCTTCGAGGGAACCCGTGGTCTAGGGGTAGGGTCTTTCTTTCATAAACGTCTTCGGTCCCGGGTTCGATCCCCGCCACTGCCAAAATTTTTATAAATAATCAGCATTGGTGGCCGAAGACTTCCGGCATAAGAAGTCAGCCTCATTCTGCCAACGGCCTTGTCAAAGAGGGCGGAGGAGCGGATAGAGGTTCAGGGCACTCTCTTGTCCTAGGGGTGGGAAATTGCCCCTAAAGGCGGAAGAATCAGCAATGATCAACGACATGAGGATGCAGAAGGCAATGGAAACCACTGCATTAAAGACACGTAACGTGTATCCACAGGACATGTGGCCTGTATTTGAAGAAGTGTCATGATGATCTCTCCATTGGCAAAAGATTCCGGAATAGTCCCTCATTCGGATCTCCGGGAGGGGACTGCCAAGGGGGAGGTTACCATGAGAAAAAGATTGAATAATCAACGAAAGGATAACGTTCTACGAGTCGGGGCGTGGAATGTCAGAAGCTTGAACGTGGTAGCGAAACTAGAAAATCTGAAAAGGGAAATGCAAAGGCTCAATCTAGATATAGTAGGGGTCAGTGAAGTGAAGTGGAAGGAAGACAAGGATTTCTGGTCAGATGAGTATCGGGTAATATCAACAGCAGCAGAAAGTGGTATAACAGGTGTAGGATTCGTTATGAATAGGAAGGTAGGGCAGAGGGTGTGTTACTGTGAACAGTGACCGGGTTGTTCTAATCAGAATCGACAGCAGACCAACACCGACAACGATAGTTCAGGTATACATGCCGACGTCGCAAGCTGAAGATGAACAGATAGAGAAAGTGTATGAGGATATTGAAAGGGTAATGCAGTATGTAAAGGGGGACGACAATCTAATAGTCATGGGCGACTGGAACGCAGTTGTAGGGAAAGGAGTAGAAGAAAGGGTTACAGGAGAATATGGGCTTGGGACAACGAATGAAAGAGGAGAAAGACTAATTGAGTTCTGTAACAAGTTTCAGCTAGTAATAGCGAATACCCTGTTCAAGAATCACAAGAGGAGGAGGTATACTTGGAAAAGGCCGGGAGATACCGGAAGATTTCAATTAGATTACATCATGGTCAGACAGAGATTCCGAAATCAGATACTGGATTGTAAGGCGTACCCAGGAGCAGATATAGACTCAGATCACAATATAGTAGTGATGAAGAGTAGGCTGAAGTTCAAGACATTAGTCAGGAAGAATCAATACGCAAAGAAGTGGGATACGGAAGTACTAAGGAATGACGAGATACGTTTGAAGTTCTCTAACGCTATACATACAGCAATAAGGAATAGCGCAGTAGGCAGTACAGTTGAAGAGGAATGGACATCTCTAAAAAGGGCCATCACAGAAGTTGGGAAGGAAAACATAGGTACAAAGAAGGTAGCTGCGAAGAAACCATGAGTAACAAAAGAAATACTTCAGTTGATTGATTAAAGGAGGAAGTACAAACATGTTCCGGGAAAATCAGGAATACAGAAATACAAGTCGCTGAGGAATGAAATAAATAGGAAGTGCAGGGAAGCTAAGACGAAATGGCTGCAGGAAAAATGTGAAGACATCGAAAAAGATATGATTGTCGGAAGGACAGACTCAGCATACAGGAAAGTCAAAACAACCTTTGGTGACATTAAAAGCAACGGTGGTAACATTAAGAGTGCAACGGGAATTCCACTGTTAAATGCAGAGGAGAGAGCAGATAGGTGGAAAGAATACATTGAAAGCCTCTATGAGGGTGAAGATTTGTCTGATGTGATAGAAGAAGAAACAGGAGTCGATTTAGAAGAGATAGGGGATCCAGTATTAGAATCGGAATTTAAAAGAGCTTTGGAGGACTTACGGTCAAATAAGGCAGAAGAGATAGATAACATTCCATCAGAATTTCTAAAATCATTGACGGAAGTGGCAACAAAACGACTATTCACGTTGGTGTGTAGAATATATGAGTCTGGCGATATACCATCTAACTTTCGGAAACGCATCATCCACACAATTCCGAAGACGGCAAGAGCTGACAAGTGCGAGAATTATCGCACAATCAGCTTAACAGCTCTTGCATCGAAGCTGCTTATAAGAATAATATACAGAAGAATGGAAAAGAAAATTGAGAATGCGCTAGGTGACGATCAGTTTGGCTTTAGGAAAAGTAAAGGGACGAGAGAGGTAATTCTGACGTTACGGCTAATAATGGAAGCAAGGCTAAAGAAAAATAAAGACACTTTCATAGGATTTGTCGACCTGGAAAAAGCGTTCGACAATATAAAATGGTGCAAGCTGTTCGAGATTCTGAAAAAAGTAGGGGTAAGCTATAGGGAGAGACGGGTCATATACAATATGTACAACAACCAAGAGGGAATAATAAGAGTGGACGATCAAGAACGAAGTGCTCGTATTAAGAAGGGTGTAAGACAAGGCTGTAGCCTTTCGACCCTCCTGTTCAATCTGTACATCGAGGAAGCAATGATGGAAATAAAAGAAAGGTTCAGGAGTGGAATTAAAATACAAGGTGAAAGGAAATCAATGATACGATTCGCTGATGACATTGCTATCCTGACTGAAAGTGAAGAAGAATTAAATGATCTGCTGAACGGAATGAACAGTCTAATGAGTACACAGTATGGTTTGAGAGTAAATCGGAGAAAGACGAAGGTAATGAGAAGTAGTAGAAATGAGAACAGCGAGAAACTTAACATCAGGATTGATGGTCACGAAGTCAATGAAGTTAAGGAATTCTCCTACCTAGGCAGTAAAATAACCAATGTCGGACGGAGCAAAGAGGACATCAAAAGCAGACTTGCTATGGCAAAAAAGGCATTTCTGGCCAAGAGAAGTCTACTAATATCAAATACCGGCCTTAATTTGAGGAAGAAATTTCTGAGGATGTACGTCTGGAGTACAGCATTGTATGGTAGTGAAACATGGACTGTGGGAAAACCGGAACAGAAGAGAATCGAAGCATTTGAGATGTGGTGCTATAGACGAATGTTGAAAATTAGGTGGACTGATAAGGTAAGGAATGAGGAGGTTCTACGTAGAATCGGAGAGGAGAGGAAGATGTGGAAAACACTGATAAGGAGAAGGGACAGGATGATAGGACATCTGCTAAGACATGAGGGAATGACTTCCATGGTACTAGAGGGAGCTGTAGAGGGCAAAAACTGTAGAGGAAGACAGAGATTGGAATACATCAAGCAAATAATTGAGGACGTAGGTTGCAAGTGCTACTCTGAGATGAAGAGGTTAGCACAGGAAAGGAATTCGTGGCGGGCCGCATCAAACCAGTCAGTAGACTGATGACCAAAAAAAAAAAAGTATTACTTCCACCACACAGCCCATCTCTGCATACGCCTCTTAGCATCTAATTTTACTGCGAATGACCCTAGGTGGACTTCAGGTTCCCTCTTGCGTTAAATGCCTGTTCTTTCTTTTTTCGTGCTCCACTACCCTTCAAACTACTGTTACCATTTATCTAATAAGGAAATGTGTTTCTGCTTCTAACAAACACAATTTTTCTTGCTTTACTAACCACACATGTTTTGGAGCAGTTTCTCCATCTTTAGTAGGTTTCATTATTATCTGTTGAACAACATATGAAGAGTTTGTGCGTTGTGGTATTTCCTACCTTCTGGGATTATATTATTTACATTACTATAAGTATTGATGAAACATTGACATGAATAATAAATATACAGGGTGGTCAGAAAATGTGTGAAATGCTTGTAGGGATGTTACAGGGCAGGTTGTACTGAGGCATAAATTTTAAGAAAGAAATTCGATACGTTTCTCCGTTTCCGAGTTATTTAGCATAGAATTTAGCCAATCAGGGCGTCGCGCGCTCGCATTCAAGCGCCCTGCCAGGGGCGGTGTTGCCCAACGAGTGCTTTGTCTCATTAGCTGAAACTTGAATTTACGCGCCCGACGATCTGATTGGCTAACTTCAATGCTAAATAACTCCAAAACGGCGCAACGTATCGCATTTTTTTCTTAACATTTATGTCTCAGTACAATCTGCCCTATAACATCAGGACAAGCGTTTGAGACATTTTCTGACTACCCTGTATATCACATTATTACATATTGGTGTTCAAGTCTGGTATTTGCAACATAGCTATACTTATTGCCTTCCGTTGTGTCATCTGCAACTAACAAATTAATCAGCATTTATCAATTCATTTTTAAATTTTATTTCAACGTAGTTTCTCAATTTTAGGCCTAATATGATCTTACCGATTTTTTATTTTTTCTGTTACACTACCTTTATTATGTTATGTTATTTTGTAAGCAAAGAGTCGCTATTTTCTTTCGACTTGCGTTTTTTAGACTACAGTACAACTTTTAGGAAAAAAGTGTTGAAATGTATGCTGATTGTGATGTATGCTGCTTGTGAAATGTATGCTTATTGTGTATGCTGATTGTGACTTTAGGCTGTGGGGTTCTGAATTTGCAGTCACGTTAGGCTGTGAGGCTCTGATTATGTGTGTGTGTGTGTGTGTGTGTGTGTGTGTGTGTGTGTGTGTGTGTGTGTGTGTGTGTGTGTCTGTGTGTGTATGTGTGTTTATTTTTTAACAATTTGTAGGGTGGATATACAGTAACACCCCTCCCCCTTTGACAGTCCATGTTGTGGAAAATGCGTTGCTATTTCTAGGGTTAAAGCTCCACATCAGTTCAACCTTCCATCTGTGTCAAATTCTTAAGAGCCACAATAAATACTTGCACATTGTGGTGTCACCGCCAGACACCACACTTGCTAGGTGGTAGCTTTAAATCGGCCGCGGTCCATTAGTACATGTCGGATGCGCGTGTCGCCACTGTCAGTGATCGCAGACCGAGCGCCACCACACGGCAGGTCTCGAGAGACGGACTAACACTCGCCCCAGTTGTACGGACGACTTTGCTAGCGACTACACTGACGAAGCCTTTCTCTCATTTGCCGAGAGACAGTTACAATAGCCTTCAGCTAAGTCCATGGCTACGACCTAGCAAGGCGCCATTAGCATTATATTGCATTTATCTAGAGAGAGTCTCACTTGTATCATCAAGAACGCTGTATACAAATGATGGATTAAAGTTAAGTATTCCAGCAGCTACGTACTTTTCTTTATAGCATTCATTACGTATCCTGTTTCAGACCTCACGCCATCCTGCGTGAGCTTATAGCGTGCATTTCGGCCTCCTCTCTCAAGTAGTGTGCGTAGTGTTAGCTAACTGCCAACACTACACACATCTTCAGCCGGTTTACCAGAGAAAGGAGTGACAGACTTGCTGTTGAGAAACTGAAACCTCACTGTCGCTACTGTGCTTATAATTAACCAAAAAACTCTGTTTTATCTGTTGTTAATTGTGCTACCTCTTCCAACATACCATCTCTGGCTGTAATACCCCTTGTACTCCTGACTCTTCCACATCATTGTCTTTAGCCTTACTCATTTTGGATCATCAATAAATTACAAAAACAACAAAACAAACCATACCAACTTCATTTCTAGGTCTAATCGTTAATTGATTTCACTCTTGGCACTATCTAGCCATAACACTTGCATGTGAAACGTACCACTGTTACTGACTCCGTATATGGCACTGCATGACCCAGCAAATTACGCTACATAGATTGTCCAGGTGCTAATGAATTACGTTTCCAATATCCTCCAAAACCTGATACATCCATAGATGCCTTCCCTTTCACAAAACAACCTTCCACATAGCACAGTCATCAAGTTTTCTCTCCATGACAAATACGCTCTCCATAATAAGCATTCAAATCTCACGCCACAGTCCGTAAGTTTGAACGCTATGCTGAAAAGACAAGGCCATCAACGCTGACATCTGGGTGTCGGTAGCTGGGTGTGACCGAATGGAGGACTTAACCAGCAGCACTCAATGCTCCTTGCAAGGTCCTCATGCTGTGATGGTACACTCACGCCCCACCTCTTCCTCATGTCACAAGGTGGCGGATCAGTGGCCCTGGCACAGATGCAAACTGTGGTCCTAGACAGCATACCTTACGGCGGCCAGGCGACACAGCTCCCTTGGTGTTACGCTTTTGGTGCTAGAAGACGTGATTTTAGTACAAGTGGCTTGGGTACATATACTCTTCCAAGCTGCACATATTTGACAAGTCCTACGACTTTTGGAATATAAATTAAATATTTTATGGCTGTCATTGAGGAAATGCTTGTTTCTCCTTGTAGCCTGAGTACTGCTGCATTAACTATTTCCACACAGTACTAAACTGCCCCACGTGGCAATATTGTGAAGGCCATATCACGTTTTACAAAGCACATCAGCCATGCTCACATGTGCCTGTCACTGCTGCAGTCCTCTTTCTAACTTCGCACAGTTATGTCCAAATGTGATTGGTGTTCTACATAGGTGTAAAATCATAAGACTGCAACTGGAGAGACTTATCATTCCAAATACTTGCTATGTCAAAAGTCCTAGAGCAATTTACATAAGGTGAAACGCAATGCTTCTGTGAGAAAGTGAGAGGTGTAACAGTTCGGGTACTTTGTAGCCATTGCTGGACTTGGCAGTTCATCATTAGGTGAGAAAAACAGTTTGACTGCTAAAAAATCAAAGTATGAACCATAATAGATGTCTGTTGCTGGGAGAGTGAGTGCCCCTCACCATTCTGCTTAGGACAGTGCAGTACAGTAACTGGACAGAACAGAACAGTGCTTTACCTGCCTGTGATTTTTGGATGAGACAGTGCAGCACATTAGTCAGACAGTACAGTATTGTGCTTTACCAGAATTTTAAAAAAAATGCTCTGGGCGCTATGGGACTTAATATCTGAGGTCATAAGTCCCATAGAACTTAGAACTACTTAAACCTAACTAACCTAAGGACATCACACACATCCATGTCCGAGGCAGGATTCGAACCTGCGACCGTAGCGGTCGCGCGGTTCCAGACAGAAGCGCTTAGAACCGCTCGGCCACACCAGATTGCAGTAGTGGGATACACAGAGCGGGATGAGATGGCACTTGTGAATGGCAGTCTCCCTCCTTCCCACAGACTTATTCTGTGATTCACCTGTTCATATTTTAATTTTTAAGTAATCACATTCCACACACGTTTCATCTGTTCTAATAACGAACTGCTAAGTCCAAAAGCAGCTGAGAAATGAAGGAATTGCTAAGCCTCTCACTCTCTCTGATATTACATTAGTTGAATGTTAATTTTCACCTTATGTACAGCAGGCTATGTTGCACCGATATAGCAATGACTTGGACCATAAAGTCTTTCTCTAGGTGCAGTCTTATGCTATTACACCTGTTACGCTTTTACGTCTATTATGCTGTGGAGGTCTGAAGTTATCAGTTTTGATATTTCTGTAGGTAAAGCCAGCTAAATTTATACTTACTTCGAGCATTTTTTTACAAATTTTGCTGTAACACGGAGCATTTTGTTACAGTTTTACTGAATATAAGGCAGTTTGTTACAATTTGACTTTATTTTCCACTATTTGTAACATGGGATGTTTTCCTACACTTTTTCTGTAACAGTGTATTTTGTTAAAACTGTTGAGTCTTACTCATTCTTGTAAATTGCAACAGCTGGACAATTAAGTTCAACTCTTACAAAAATGTAACAAGCGTCTTCAAAGTAGCAATTACTAGAGTGTAGAGCCAAGGTACATTACATTAAGAACTGTTCTACTAGACATCTGTGTACCAACGTGCATGGACACTATTTCTTTTAAACTTCAACTGTAGTTCTTCTTCAAGCTCCTTCCTCTAGGTAAATCTTTCCAGCTTCTCCTTTTGATATGTCTTGATTGTCTCTTTATCTAGATTACTGAACACGTAAATCATTCTAGTTACCATTCCAACTTTTGTAATCTTAACTGCGTATTTTATTCGTTTGAGATTTTTGTTACCATGAAAAATAGTTAAGTGAGGTGATTTATTTTCGTTTTTTTTTTTTAAATCTGGGTTAACACAACAGGGTTCACTGCATGGTATTCCAATTGTTGTATGTTTCCACTGTTCTTAGGTAGTTCCCAACATACGCTGACACAAAAAAATCGAAACACAAAAAAATTAATGTATATTAATGAAATGTCAGGGATACATTTGACTATCATACATATGTAAGTCATTAACATTGCAAAATCACAAGTTAATGTAAGTGTGAAAAAAGCCATTGGAAACGCAAGTTTCTGGTACATTAATAACGGTACAGTCGCCAGAATGTTGAATTCAAGAATCCAAACATGAATGCATCATGTTGTACAGTAGATAGATGTCAGTTTGTAGGATGTGTTTCGGCATCTGTTGGACTTGGTTGGTCACTACAGGGATGGTTAGAGCTGTTTGTGGGTGATACTTGGGATGTCATCGAGTGCGGTTCGATAAGTGTTGGACTAGTGATCAAGGAGGCCATGCAACATGTCGATACTATGTAAACCATGTTGGGTTACAACAGCGTTATGTGAGTGAGTGTTATCCTGTGGAAAAAAAATGAAATGGAAATGAAGTCCCATGCTTCTTTACAGAGCGTAGGGGAACGATGCGGGAGACCCGCACCGCCTTACTAGGCAAGGTCCTAATGGAGCTGGTTTGCCGTCGCCTTCCTCCGACCGTAATGGGGATGAATGATGATGATGAAGACGACGCAACAACACCCAGTCATCTCGAGGCAGGAAAAATCCCTGACCCCGCCGGGAATCGAACCCGGGACCCCATGCTCGGGAAGCGAGACCGCTACCGCGAGACCACGAGGGCGGACATCATGCTATTCATGAATGGCAGTACAAAAGGTGGAATCACCAGACTGATGTACAAATTTGCAGTCACGGTATGTGAGGTAACCATGAGAGTGCTGCTGCTGTCATTCAAAATCGCATCCCAGACCATAACTCCAGATTTAGGTTCTACGTGTGCAGCAGGCAGACAGGTTGATTGCAGGCCCCCAACTGGTCTTCTTCTAACATCACTGGCACAGAGTCAGAACCAGCACTCGTCAGAAAAAGCAACAGAACTCCATCCTGCCCTCTGATGAGCTCCTGCTTGACACCACTGAAGTCGCAAATGACGGTCGTCTGGAGTCAGCGAAATGTATACTACAGGACGAATGGCTCGATGCTGTCCTTGAACTAATCAGTTTGTAACAGTTGTCACTTTAGTTCCAATTTCTGCTGCAGAGGCTGCACAACGCGCTAGAGTCATACACTGAACACAATGGCCTGCCCCCTAGTGCCATGTGGTCGCCTAGAGCCCAGTCTTCTTGCCACTGTACATTCTCAGGACCACTGCTGCCAGCACTCATGTAGAGCTGCTACATTCGTGCCAAGTCTTTCTGCAATGTCACATGAGGGACACCCAGCTTCTTGTAGACCCGTTACACAACCTCATCCAAAATCAGTAATGTGTTGATAATGTCCGGCCGGAGTGGCCGTGCGGTTCTAGGCGCTACAGTCTGGACCTGGGCGAATCCTGCCTCGGCATGGATGTGTGTGATGTCCTTAGGTTAGTTAGGTTTAGTTAGTTCTTAGTTCTAGGCGACTGATGACCTCAGAAGTTAAGGCACATAGTGCTCAGAGCCATTTGAACCTTTTTTTTGTTGATAATGGCGTCTTTCTCGAATTAAATGCATTTTTGATTAATATCACTTCACCACGCGCGGTGTTAAGGGTAAATAACGCTCATGACCATTACAGCGCGTATTTAAATCAAACCTGATTTGTCTCATCACAGTGGCGCCACTAGAGCCACTCTTATGGGACTAGCGCGAAATTTGAATTCACTCCTTTCAGATGTGTAAACTTGCATACCACCTTCCGTTTATGTTTAACAACTTGTTGTTGTTGTTGTTGTTGTGGTCTTCAGTTCTGAGATTGGTTTGATGCAGCTCTGCATGGTACTCTATCCTGTGCAAGCTTCATCATCTCCCAATACCTACTGCAGCTTAGATCTTTCTGAATCTGCTTAGTGTATTCATCTCTTGGTCTCTCTCTACGATTTTTACCCTCCACGCTGCCCTCCAGTACTAAATTGGAGACCTCTCGATGTCTCAGAACATGTCCTACCAACCGATCCCTTCTTCTAGTCAAGTTGTGCCACAAGCTCCTCTTCTCCCCAATTCTATTCAATACCTCCTCATTAGTTATGTGATCTACCCATCTAATCTTCAGCATTCTTCTGTAGCACCACATTTCCAAAGCTTCTATTCTCTTCTTGTCTAAACTATTTATCGTCCATGTTTCACTTCCATACATGACTACACTCCATACAAATACTTTCAGAAACGACTTCCTGACACTTAAATCTATACTCGATGTTAACAAATTTCTCTTCTTCAGAAACGCTTTCCTTGCCATTGCCTGTCTACATTTTATATCCTCTCTACTTCGACCATCATCAGTTATTTTGCTCCCCAAATAGCAAAACTCCTTTCCTACTTTAAGTGTCTCATTTCCTAATCTAATTACCTCAGCATCACCCGACTTAATTCGACTACATTCCAATATTCTCGTTTTGCTTTTGTTGGTGTTCATCTTATACCCTCCTTTCAAGACACTGTCCATTCCGTTCAACTGCTCTTCCAAGTCCTTTGCTGTCTCTGACAGAATTACAATGTCATCGGCGAGCCTCAAAGTTTTTATTTCGTCTCCATGGAATTTAATACCTACTCCGAATATTTCTTTTGTTTCCTTCAATGCTTGCTCAATATAGAGATTGAATAACATCGGGGAGAGGCTACAACCCTGTCTCACTCCCTTCCCAACCACTGCTTCCTCTGATGTCCCTCGACTCTTATAACTGCCATCTGGTTTCTGTACAAATTGTAAATAGCTTTTCGCTCCCTGTATTTTACCCCTGCCACCTTCAGAATTTGAAAGAGAGTATTCCAATCAACATTGTCAAAAGCTTTCTCCAAGTCTACAAATGCTAGAAACGTAGGTTTGCCTTTCCTTAATCTTTATTCTAAGATAAGTTGTAAGGTCAGTATTGCCTCACGTGTTCCAACATTTCTACGGAATCCAAACTGATCTTCCCCGAGGTCAGCTTCTATCAGTTTTTCCATTCGAACTTCTTCTTGGTGTAGTAATTTTTTTTTCTGTCAGTGTGTAGTAATCCAGCAACTCTGTTAGGATTTGAGAGAAGAACATTGTAGTTATCTGTACTGAATTCTGACATAATTGGCAACATTCGGAGGCTGATGGGATTACTTAAATGTCATTATATCGAACACCAGGTTTACAGTTGCCCTATGCAAAGCCAATAGTTCGCCGAGTTTTGACCTTGCAGAACAACCATGAAAACCATGGGATACCATGATATGGCTGCCAGATCATCATGGAGCCCCGGTAAAGTTTTACTATTGAGACGTAAACTTCGCCTGAAGTGAGAAACGATGTGAAAGAAGACTCCTCAGACCAAATGACTTTGTTCCATTGCTCCAGAGCCCAGATTGAATGGCTTTGGCAGCATATTTTTCTGCTATGGGCATTTGCATCACTGATAGGTGGTTTTGGAATTCCAGCTCGGACTGCATTTCCCTTGTGCAGTATCCTTCGTGTAGTTTTGCTGATGACAAGATCGTGAGTGCGACATTTACTTCTGCATTGACTTTTGCAGCTGTTGCCCTCTTTTTTTGTCACATTCAACTGTCAGATCACTTAACACATACTTTCGTTGTGGTTTGACTTAGCGAATGATGTTTCTCCTCTTTCCCTATATGTTGGATATCTCTTTGATACAGTGCTTTTTGAAACACCAAACGCTTCAGACGCCTTTGTTATGGAAGCAACCGACATATGAGCACCAAGAATTTTCCCACGTTTGAATTCACTCAGTTTCGACATAATGCACTCAAACCTACACAGAACACTGTTCTGACCATGACTGCCCCTTTCAACCTATTGAAGAAATTGCACAGGTACCACCCATTGTTAAATACAATAGCACAATCATCAGGTCTGGCTAGCATCTGCATTTAGATCCAGAAATGCATTTCTAGTGATGTTTCCGTATTTTTGCGCAACTCCTGTTCATACAGAATGTGTTTATGAATGGATCGTGTGCTACAGTATATGCCATTGGATCGCTATGCAGCATCTCTTCACCATATGGTGATGTACTCTGTTGATGAAGGTAGCTGAGTTGCTTCATCTAGAAATAATCTTGTGTACTTTTCTCGTCAAAATCCCACTCTCTTACATATCTGTATTTGTACCATTTTTGATGGTTATGTATCGACTTGTCACACATTTCGTACTCAGTGTGCCTGATATGCCATGGATGTATATCAGATTGACATGGTTTTTTTTTTTTTTTTTTTTTTTTTAGAAAGATGGAAGTTAGCTATGAACAAAGCATGTTGCTGCCTGTTTGGTTCACATGGCTCTGAGCACTATGGGACTTAACATCTGAGGTCATCAGTCCCCTAGAACTTAGAACTACCTAAACCTAACTAACCTAAGGACATCACACATATCCATGCCCGAGGCAAGATTCGAACCTGCGACCGTAGCGGTCACGCGGTTCCAGACTGAAGCGCCGAGAACTGCTCGGCAGCACCAGCCTGCTGCCTGTTTCAATAGCTGCCACCCCTTCCACAGATAAACTTTTTGTGGTGAATTTTATAAACATAAAAACGTTTTCTTTCTGTCCTCAGTCACTATAGAGTCTTCCCTCAGAAGAAAAAAGGAGTCGGTGATATGTAATGTCTGTGTGGCTTTTGTTCATTTTAAACTCAGTAAAATTTTGTTTTGCCACCATTTTCCAATATTGGTTGAAGTGTAAGTGCACTTTTGGAATTTTCAAATTTCCCCTCATTTTAATTTAAAAAGAAACTTTGTGTCTGGTCATGGGGGAAGCGTTGTCAGAGAGGTCCACCGCATGAGTGTCTAGGGAAGTGATTCCAGTAACGCGCTGATGACGGACTTAGACTCTGAGCGCACCAGCGGGAGAGAGATATAGCGCACGCGCGCTCCGGTCATACTATGAGCGCGCGTACCCGCCGAGTCAAGCGGGTTGCGTAACCAGCCGGCTAGGCGCGCAGCGGGCAGTGCGGCACTATGCAGTGCTAATTTTTTCATATTGTTGCATCCTTGAGTCCCCGATTACCAGATGTACAGCTAGCGGTTCTCGGCTGACGCCCCCGGTTACAGGAGTCAAGGATAACACTTTATTAATAATTGTAATAGAAAGTAATATCACCAGTTACAGTTACATTCTCAGCAAGTACACCAAATCCTTTCATCCATACATGTATGTTCTCATCATTAGAAACTTTTCTAGATGAGCGGGTATACAGAGTAAAAGGCATATTACTATAAACAAAACTAGGTCTATTTAGCGTCTTCGGGTCTATTCCACAGCGCCAAGTCTTGTAGGCGATGACATATCGGTCAGCAAAAGATTCTAGCCCGGGTAGCGATGCCTTCCGCTGATGATGATGAAATGATAATGTCGACAACACAACACACAGTCCCTGGGCGGAGAAAATCTCCGACCGACCTGGGAATCGAACTCGGGCCTCTTGGCGTGACAGACCACCGCGCCGACCACTCATCTATAGGGGCGGACATTTTAATTTACTGTCGTGCTATCACAAACAGAATACTAGTAGTGGGAATCGGACCTACTATCCTGCACTTTGTGTTAGGCAGTCAAATCAGCAGTGTGCATTCAGTGTAAATGTGGGCGGAGCTTTCACCAGTTGGTGGGTGGGACTCAGTGCTCACAGTTCCAACTTTCTGGTGACGGGAACAGCAAATGGGACTTGGTGCCATTTAGGACCTGGGTTGCATTGGACACTGTTGCTGAGTGGTGACGGCACATGAATGGAGATGGTTGCAGAATCCCTCTCTGATATGAAGATATTTCAATAAAGGAGTGGCAGGTACCCAATCTCCCATCAATGATTTGAGCACAGCTCTTAGAGTGGCAACTGTTAAAACATTACAAATTTGGGGGGGGGGGGGGGGGGGGGAGAGAGAGAATTGGTTTGAATCTTATATCAGAAGCGTGGACGGAAGTTGTTCAAACTTAGTAAAGCTGGGCTAGAAACATTTTAATTGCAAAATCATAGGAGTTGGGGTAACGAAAGTTTTTTTTTTTTTAAATTTTCCGCCTTTTAACATTTAGGACTTGATTATATGCTAAACACAAGTGAGCTGGCAGCCGGCCGAAGTGGCCGTGCGGTTAAAGGCGCTGCAGTCTGGAACCGCAAGACCGCTACGGTCGCAAGTTCGAATCCTGCCTCGGGCATGGATGTTTGTGATGTCCTTAGGTTAGTTAGGTTTAACTAGTTCTAAGTTCTAGGGGACTAATGACCTCAGCAGTTGAGTCCCATAGTGCTCAGAACCATTTGAACCATTTTTTTTTTTTGAGCTGGCAATTATGCAGGCTTTGTCAATGAGCTCGGTAATCTGTCAGCATGCAGATTGTGCTCTTATGTCCAGGCCCACCATGTGGAAATGTACAGCCTATGCTCGTATCTCCACATCAGCTATCATGGATTGCAATGTCACAGAGCTGTGCTCGTATCTCCAGGCCTATCATCTGACAACTTCTGGAATTGTGACATAGAGCTGTTTTCATAATCCAAAGTCAGCCATATTGAAGTCATATGTTTGCAACTGTACTCCCAAGTCCTACAGGACTCTAAACTGCAATAACATACCAGTGGGTTAGAAATCTCCAGTATAATGGTGTTATTTTGAATATCCAGCCATTTTTTTATTTTCCACCATTTTATAGTTAAGGCAACTGGCCTATGACATCTGAAAAGGGGGAGTGGTGGAGGAAGATGTTATTGATGACATCGTATGGGGATGGGTGAAGGGGGAAAACTAGCTATAACACAGTCAGTGCTCAGAGTAACACAGCCCCACTACTAATCATCATTGGAGATACCAAGACATATTCAGCATTACAGCACTAATCACAAAGATAACACTATGTTCGTGGTGAGAGACACACAAAAAACCTATACACGCTTAACAGGAAGGGACGCCAAAAATATAGCAACAAGGTGGGAGGTTCAATGGTTCGAATGACTCTGAGCACTATGGGACGGCGAACCTCACAAAAGCGAATAAATCTTCCCTCTAAGCAATTTCTGGACCCTGCAAGGGACAAATTAAGCGGCTGCTAAGGACTGAATTGGACTTTCAAGAATGAGCCATGCACACTGCATACGCATATTTCGCTACTAAATTACTCTAATAAATCGTAAAGAATGAAACCTACCTAAAGCCATAAACTCTTATTTCCTTAGGAACTTCGGTAATGACATAAAGGTTGCTAAAATGTTTGGCATTTACCAACTCCACTGTAACAGCTGTGATACTCTATACCTACTACATACAAACAGAACTTTTAAAATAAAATGTAAGGAACACAAAAGAGCATGTAAATATGACACCAGCCACCCAACATTTACAGAACACTTCCGGCAAGAAATCCCCTACCCCAGCACAATAGAAAACGACATGAAAATAGTCAGATTCAGAAACAAGAAACGTCTCCTAAATCTACGAGAAAACTCTGGAATACAAAAAGCAATAACTTAGAAGAAACACATAATAAATGACCAGACAAACGCTAGACGCTATTTAAGCTAATAAAACATATTTTTGAGATATAACAACGCCCATTGATACCACAAAATAATATCACGAAGTAAGAATTATCCCCACTCTAGATCATCCACCACTACACGATAGTAAAGCAATAACTTACACACACAATAGCTACAAAATGTTAGTAAAAAAGAAATGTACTCTCTCTCTCTCTAACAAACACACAAACACACACACACACACACACACACACACACACACACACACACACACACATACACATACACACAATAACCTTTCCACCGGCCACTATGGCCGAGCGGTTCTGGCGCTTCACTCCAGAACCACGCTGCATCAACGGTCGCAGGTTCGAATCCTGCCTCGGGCATGGATGTGTGTGATGTCCTTATCTTAGTTAGATTTAAGTGTTTCTAAGTCTAGGGGACTGACGACCTCAGATGTTAAGTCTCATAGTGCTTAGAGCCATTTCAACCACTTGAACTAGCTCTCACTAGCTGGAAAATATAAACACTCACAGAGCGATAGCAGACTCTTCCACCTCTACTAAAACAAACGAAAGACGAACCCAATCTGTAACAACAAAAATAAAACACGCGAAACGACGAGAGGATAGTGATATTTCCCAACACAGAGGCTGTCAACGAGACACTGTGCAAGCTGTTGGTGTCTGCATAATGCTGTGGGCTGTGTTTGCATATATCATTGGCTGGAAGCGGCTATGTTCGGCTACTTGGATACCATTTGCAGCCATTCTTGGACTTCATGTTCCCGAACAACCTTGGAATTTTTGTGAATGGCAATGCGCAATGTCAGCGGGCTACAGTTGTTTGCGTTTGGTTCGAAGAACATTCTGGACAATTCGAGTGAATGATTTTGCCACCCAGGTAGCTCGACGTAAGTCCCATCCATCATGTATGAGACATAATCGAAAGATCAGTTCGTGCACAAAATCATGCACAGCCAAGACCTTCGCAATTATGGACGGCTCTAGAGGCAGCATGACTTAATATTTCTGCAGGGAACTTCTAGCGGTTTGTTGAATTCCTGCCAAGTCAACTTGCTGCACTACGCCGGGAAGAAGAAGCTCCGACACGGTATTACGAGGTATGTCATGACTTTCATCACCTCAGTCTGTAAATGTCACTGAAGTGCTCATGTTCCTCAAGCCAAAGCATGACACAGACGTTTATACAGGTTATTAATTAATCTCAGAGTCATTTACAGAGTAAAAAAAGGAACTAAAATGCAGTTATTATTCCTGTTTAGGTCCTGACAAAAACATGGGCAGCTTGAAGAGAAAAGAAAAGGCAGCGAAACTTCTGTAGCATGCGCTATCCATGATTTTTGCAATGCTAACCTTACGATCTTCTGATGGTGTAGCACATTCTTCAGCAATTGTTGATGAAGCCAGGTGTGTTTAGCGTTCTCTATGTATGTCTCTTCACCAAGGTCCTGGCCATTTTGAGGCAGTGCCAAATTTCCACCACTTTTTTTATATCTGGAAATAAATTCCTCAGGTTCGGTTCTTGCTGTTTTCAAGTTAGTGTATTCCATGGCAGAAACGTTGTCATTCAGAACTTCAAACTCGGCTGCAGCCATCAACATCATATAAACAAAGAATATGTCTACGCTGAGGCAGGACTGAGATGTAACCAAGGAACAAATAGATTGCGCAACATACAGGAACTCATATGTGGGCGACTTGTTGATGTCGAATGGCAACCAGACCGGCATCGGCAGCTGCCTACGAGCCTCTTGCTGGTCCTGGTCGGTCATCTTGACGCTGCTGGACAGCAGCGGGCAGAGAACCCAGCCCATCACCGCCGGCACAGCCACCACCTGCGCAAAGAAAAAATCCACGTCATTTCACTTCAGTAAGGACTCTTTCGAAGCATGACCTATACAAGAATGTCGTCTGAAATTATGAAACACTGGAGAAATATTTTGCTGAATTGTTCAACACTTCCTGAACATAACCATAACTTATGCTTATCTGGAGAGTGTCAGGTCACGTTTTGAACCATTCTTGATGCTCAAAGTCTCTAACTATGCAGTGGAACATATGATGTGTTTATTCGACTGTGGGTCTTTGACATAAATGGGAAACAATCTACCACGGGGTATCAAAAAAAAAAAAAAGAGAGGAAAGTTACTGGCGGATTCAAACTTTAACTGGACTATGACACATGACTGGGTTGTTTAGAAACACGGTTTTGACCATAAAAGCTGGCACACAGTTGGGAACTGTTGGTAATATTTCTGTTTGTTTTGGGTACACAAGGTCGTACGCATTTGGGTTTCGAATACTGGCGATCTTGAAGGACCCATTAACATGTTGAAAAATTTTGAAATGCCTAAATTTATCGCTTTGCGTTTTGTACTACCAAGTCCCCCATGTGTAATACAGCACTCTTAACGTCTCCTTCTTCCACTTGAAATCTTATTTTCCCATGACTTCTTCAGTTATCCCAGGTCATGCTCTAACTTCGTATCTATATTTGGGTCACATATGTTTGACACTATTCTGTAGGTATCGCATATTCCCTACAAATTTTAAATGACGTCTGTGTTTCGTAGGATAACTGTTTACTTAACAGAGTCAGATCTGAATGGGATTAATGGTACAATCAAATAATAAAATATATATCAGTTTACTCCAGGTGTTGCCATACCCTTCCTTCTCGTTTTAGATTTCGACTGTAGGCTGTTATCAGATTCTCTTGACATTAGTTTACCCCTTATGTGGATAACGTGTCACTCAAAATTCTCTACCACAGTTCTCTCAACAAAGCTTTCCTACTGACCCTACATACATGGAACTATCCTCCCCTTTGAATTTTGGTAAAAGCTCATCATGGTCTGTTGGTAGTAAATTCAAAACATCTGTTGACTTCACAGTTTTCACAGGCAAACAAACTGTCTTATTGCTAACTTTAGCCTCCTGACATCTGTCACAGATTCTTACTTAATCTTGAGCCTTCCTGACCTCACCAATAAAATAAACTCTATAATTTTTTGTTCAGAATTCCTTGTCCCCTTCTGATCATAACATAAGCTAACATAGCCAATGATCTGTGTGTTGATCCAACACACTCTCAGTTGTTTATAGTTTCATCAGTACTTTTGAATAGCACATCATATTTTAAGATATAATCTTTACTATTTGCTTTCCTAAGTGAGTTTTCCTTTAGTATTTTCGAAATTAAATACACACTTTCTTCCATTTTCATATTCTCATAGATTTTATTGATGTCTCTCGCAAATCTGTCTCCTTTAGTATCGACCATTTTCAAACATCTATCCCTATAGCTAACATCATTGGTGGGTAAGTTGCCTACTGGTAACCTAGACAAGGCATATGACACTATATTTTCTATCCCTTTCACATATTAGAAATGCAAATTCTGTTTGACAAATGGAGCAATGAAATAGTTGAAAACCATTTAAAAAATTTAATGCTCTAAAATCAGTTTCCTGGGCCCACAAGTAGGGCTGGAGCTTCTCAGTCCACTACTTGATTGAGAAACTGAGAACGTCTTGCTGTGCAGTAGTTAATGCTCTGTGATCTGTATGGCCCCAAAAAGTAGGTTTTGCTCTTCTGAAGCCACCAACTCATAGGAACTACGTTTCGTTCAGATGTCTTGCAGCTTCTTTAAAAGTGACTATGTTTTCTGCCAGTAAGAGAAATTGTTCCGTATTCATTTTCCTCCAGATTTTGAAACAATTCAGCACCAAAGCCTTACTCAGTTCTTTACGCTTCCAGGTAAAACGCTTCATTGAGATCAGGGTTTCAGTTCCTGCTTTAAACTCTCAAAGCTTTTTTACAGTTTGCTCTTGATTTAAATGGGACAACAAATTTAATAAAAAGAGGTCACTGAAAGTTTGTCCCTGATAAATTTCACCTTACCCTGCAATATTCCTACTTAATGTACGATATCACATATCACAAATTGTAATTATCAAATTATTTTTCTTTGCATATATGATATAAGTCCCATAATCAATCGTTACACTGGGAATGGATCAGCATCAGTGTGTAGTTTGTATATATTTCATATATTATTTTTAAAGTACAATATAAAATATTTCATTACATCTCTTCATATGCAGTTAAGTAGTGTTTGATCACTGATTATGTGATATACAATACATCAACTAACACTTAAGTAGTGTTTGAACTCTGATTATGTGATATACAATACATCAATTAAGTCTGGCATACCTGCAACGTGTGTAATGTGCATCTTACATTTGCTGTGGACAGTTCCAGAGTCTTTAGATGTATGGGCACCTTAGACAACATTATATCAGCTGCTGTCAGATGTCAAGCTGTAGTCCTTAGAGCACAATCATCAATATGACATGTGAGGTTGTAATGGTGATGTGGATCCAGTACCAAAGTAATGACGTCTGCTTTGTATGTGTTTGTTTATTCCATGTTCAGGATTATCGAAGAGTTGTTCTTAGATTGTTAGTGCAGAACAATTTCAATGAGACATCAGTGCTGAGGGATGCTGAGTCCCCGGAGCCTGCTTAGCAGACTGTGCCCCAGCTACATGTGCCTTAGCTGCTTGAGGTAGATGTCAGTAGTGTAGAAGTCGGTGTGAGTTCTTGCAGGGAATGGCAGCCTCTGGGGCTGGAACTCACCCCTGTGAGCGTAAGCACATGGAACTAGGACATATGCACCAGCATAGAGGGGGGGGGGAGTGGCTGTAACACCCTGATCATCATGTGCTGCCTGCCAGAGCAGACTGCTGTTGGATTAAGCATGGAGGCAGCATACCAGCAGAAAGGCGCCAATTCTAGGTAGAAGGACTTAGAGCCTGAAGATGGGCTGGAAATGGCAAAGGCCCAAACTCGAGGTGGCTACTTGCTGATCCAATCAGTCATTGGAGCAATCCTCTTGTTGTAGCAGGTTGTATCACATTACAAGTGCCTGTTAGAATTACATGTATTCATCCTGGTTAGATGGTCATTTGTTGTGCCAATATACAGTTCCTGGCGACGTACAGAGTAGCAAGGTACTCACTTGAGTAGAAACTACCCGACCTGTTCTGCAAAAGGCCTGTCTTTCTATTGCATCGACAGAATTGCACTGCTGGGCTTGGTTCGCTTCACAATGTGCTGCCACAGGCATTCCCACGCCCTGGCGCCCATTGGATACATATTGCTTATTCAGTTGCTGTGGTTGAACTGCCATTTTCCACAGTAGCACCCGAAAACTAGTGATGGGGCTACAGTACCCCTCTCCTTCGAGAGACTCAGCCCCTGTGTCTCTACCCTGGATTGGTCTGCAAATGAACTAAGCATACATGGGCAACAATATAACCTACAGTTTTCTTCTTAAGTGCTACATTCAGGGACTTTAAATTTACCTATCAGCTTTAGCCCTCTGGTTTCTCCTTTACTTATGCTCAATAACTTATCCGAAATCTTCACATATGACTAACAGGTCAGACCTTCTATTCATTTGATTAACATTCGATTAGTTCCTCATGAAATCACTTAGAATAATATACAACTGCTAACATTGCCTCTCGTTAGTCTTACCACCACAGTAACTCTTTATGTATTGTTTAACACCCCACATGAATCAGTCAATGGCGTATTCCCCTTCTCTATAACATTTTATGACAACGGCCTTGCCGCAGTGGATACACCGGTTCCGGTGAGATCACCGAAGTTAAGCGCTGTCAGGCGTGGCCGGCACTTGGATGGGTGACCATACAGGCCGCCATGCGCTGTTGCCGTTTTCGTGATGCCAATTGAGGAGCTACTCGACCGGTTTCAGTCAAGAATACCATCATAACGACCAGGAGAGCGGTGTGCTGACCCCACGCCCCTCCTATCCGCATCCTCCATGGAGGATGACACGGCGGTCGGATGGTCCCGGTAGGCCACTCGTGGCCTGAAGAGGAAGTGCTTTTTTTATAACGTTTTATAGAATCTTAAATACTAGACAACGTATCCCTTACTAACACTCACACAGCAGTTTACACGCACACAACAATTTTTTACTTTCTACTACTACACTGTGTACCATCTGCACGATTATTCAGTCTACTAGTATCTGGAACGCCAAGGAGGAGAGTCATATGGGTAGGCAGCTCTCTATTACTTTCTGCAGTCACTGGTATATCGTAATAAACATTTTTGCTAGTAATAAACTGTTTTGCTTTACCTTTTTGGGTATATGAGTTTGATAGCATTATCCACTGTCATACTCTATTCTGCTGTAATTTCCCTGTGCATTTTCCTACAAACTCTAGAAATTGAAATTCCTTGGTATTTCCCCATTCCACATTTCCTCATACTTCTGAGAGTGTGTTGCTGAAATTTCGAACTGATTCCCTGTTCTTGTCAATTTCTGGTCTGACCTCCCTCCCACAGACCACCTCATTAGAGGATAGCACAGTAGTAATGTGAACTTTTGAGTAGTATGCTGCTACAACAAATGACAGGTAGATATACTTTTGTGTCTTCTCGTTGTCACTGTAGGGCCGGCTGATGTGGCCGAGCGGTTCTAGGCGCTTCGGTCTGGAACGCACGGCCGCTACAGTCGCAGGTGCGAATCCTGTCTCGGGCATGGATATGTGTGATGTCCTTAGGTTAGTTAGGTTTAAGTAGTTCTAAGTTCTAAGGAACTGATGACCTGAGATGTTAAGTCCCATAGTGCTCAGAGCCATCTGAACCATTTTTTCGCTGCAGGCTTGGGCCACGGGAAGTGAGGAGAGGATGTTGTTGGGTGGACAGTATCTTCTATCTGTAACACAACTACAAACATGTACTGATAGGGTTTCTTACTAACAAACAAAGAGATATTCAACTTAAGATAGTCTAGGTGTTGTGGTACAATATCTTCGATAATAGCCCACATTAGCCTCACTGCTGGGGAAGTACAAGTACGCTATGCACACTACTCTGGTAGCTGGGTACTGACTAACTCTGAGATAGAGGCTGAGCTAACTGTGGACTGCAACTGGACTGCAACTGATGACTCAACTCGTTGACTCACTGGATGACTGACTGGGTTAGATTGGCCCTCCAGTCCGCTGTGGCAATCTAAATACTGGCAGCCGAGAGGGCGTTGGTAGCGCATTTCTTGCGAGTCTGTCTTTGGCCTCTATCAACCTTCTCGCAATCTCTTCGATGCCCGCTGTGCTGGCGACAGCGTATGCCAGCACATACCTCCCCCACTAACCCCCCCCCTCAAAATGCCGCACCACTGTCATGTAGTGAGGATGCGAACGACAATGGGGAGAGAGGCAGAACGCTGGATGTAGAGATGAGCCGGGAGATTCAACTGTGGAGGACGGCATGTTCTCGACTGTACTCCGCCATCTGGCTTGCGAGGCAACAAGAACATCCTCCGGAAAACTGCTGCCAGGGCACATGGACAGGCCTGAGGGCATGTCTTGGGGCGATGACGGCAATGGCAACGGCGATGGTGGGTTCAGATCCATGGGGGCGGCTAGCGGGAACGGAGGGAGTTAGGGCGCATCATCCATCTGTTCCTCCTGGGGCGCCACCAAAGCACCCCAGCAGGCGGCTGCGAAAGCTGCATGGTGATGTGAAGCCGCGAATCTGGGGGAAGAAAAGTAGCCCAATCAAGAGGCAAATGACATATGCGAAGTTAGTTGTGGTGGCGGTGCTGCAAATGATCGGGACCTGCAATTAAATGCATATAAGAGCCAATGTGTTCATGGACCACGCCTCTTTCTCAGCACTCACGGTTCTCATAAACCCCGAAAAGAAGATCGCGAGGCTGAAAGCTATAGCTATACTTGCTGACCATTCGCGGCGCTGGATCCTGCAGTGGGTGTAGCAAGTGTAGCATCATCCATGGCAGCGGCTATGCAGAAGTTCCTCCGGTGATGGTCCGTCTCGTGGGTGGGAGCGATAGGAGGTGAGAAAGAGTTGCAGCGCCTGTCCCCGTGTATGAGAGGTGCGAAGCTTGGCCATCTGTGGTTTGAAAATGCGTACGAAGCGTTCTGCTTCTCCGTTGGACTGCGGGTGAAATGGAGCACTTGTTAGATTATGAATGCCGTTGCATTCACGAAACTGTTCAAAATCACGTTAAGTGAACTGTGGTCCAATGCCAGACACAAGTGCTTCTGGCAAACCTTCGACGCAAAATATGGATAACAACGCTTGAATGGTGCTACGAGATGTACTAGAAGCCATAGACACTGCAAATGGAAACTTGATAAAAGAGTCTTCCACTATGAGCCAACTAGTGTTCCAGAATGGTCCTGCAAAGTCTATGTGCATTTGTTGCGATGATGAATGAGTCTTAGGCCAAGCTGAGATAGTGTGTGGTGTAGTGGATTGGTTCTCCGCACATGTGTCACACTGTGACGTCACCTGTTCAATGTGGGCATCCATTCCCCGCCAAGTACAATGCTGTCGCGCTAAGTGTTTAGTGCGCACAGTTCCCCACTGTCCTTGGTGGAGCAATCGCAATACATTCATTTCCAACACTTTGGGAATAAGCACAAGCGGTTGCCCAGTGTCATTTTCATCTAGAATCACATCTTGTTGATCTGAAAGATTATGCCAACGTGCAAAATACTGCCGTACAACTGAGTTCTATTCAGTGAACGGGGCCAAGACGAGCGATTGTAATGCAATAAAACCTTGAGGTCTCGGTCTACTTCCGTGGCCTGTGCTATTTTTCTGTAGTTCAGGGGAAAAGATTCCAGCAATTCAGAGTCCTGCGCATCGATTTGGCAACGAGATGCGGCAGATGCATGAAAATCAGAGTCTGGGCCAATCGGAAGGCGAGATAGGGCATCTGCATTGCCATGCTTTACCGTTGGTCTGTACACAGGTTCATAATGATACTGCGAAAGCAACAAAGCCCAACAGGAGCAATTATTGAGCAGTGTGTGCAGGAACCGACTCTGACGGATGAAACAAGGACTGCAAAGGCTCGTGATCTGTAACCAAACAGAACTTGCGATGATACAAATAGTGATGGAATTTTGCCACACCATACACAATAGCGAGAGCCTCTTTTTCAGTTTGTGAATAGTTGTAATGAGTTTGAGTTAACAACTTTGTGGCAAAAGCAATAGGTCTATCTAGCGCACCAATTATTTCTGAAAGCACAGTGCCAATTCCGTAGAAAGAAGCGTCGACTTGCAAAACTATAGGCTTGACAGGATCAAAATTCTTTAAACATCTGTCACTGAGTAAGGCATTTTTGAGTTTCTGAAATGCGTCTTCACAATCTTTAGTCCATACAAAAGGTACATTCTTGCGAGCCAAGCGATGCAATGGAACCCCGATTGTGCAGCATTCGGTATGAACTGAATGTAGTATGTCATTTTGCTTAATACTGACTGTTTATCACATCACGTAAGTACTGTAGTTTAGTTTGAAGAAACTGACACTTCTCGAGACGACACTTGGGTCCTGCTCCTGGCAACACCCGAAAAAAGAGTATGGAAATTGGCAATGTGTTCCTCTGGTGTACTACCTGAGACGGCAATATCGTCAAGGTAGTTTGAAAAGTAGCGCTTTTGCCGCCAGTTGTTCCATGTGGCTTTGAAAAATGGCAGGTGCAGAAGCCGAACAGTCAAAATGTTCAAATGTGTGTGAAATCTTATGGGACCTAACTGTTAAGGTCATCAGTCCCTAAGCTTACACACTACTTAACCTAAATTATCCTAAGGACAAACACACGCACCCATGCCAAAGGGAGGACTCCGCCGGGATCAGCAGCACAGTCCATGACTGCAGCGCCTAAGATCGCTCGGCTAATCCCGCGCGGCTAACAGTCCTAAGTGTGTATTTACAATGAACATTTTCTGTGATTCTTCATTCAGTGGAGTTTGCAAGGAGGCATTACGCAAATCAAGTAACATCGTGCACCAAGTCCATCCACGAGTTCCTCAGGACGAGGTAACGGGTAACTATCAACTACTGTCTGTGGGTTGACTGTAGACTTGAAGTCAACATAAATTCGAATACGACCAGAAGGCTTAGGAAACAAACCTAGTGGACTTTCCCATTGACTAGCTTGAATGGGAGCAATAACACCATTATCTTGCAATTCTTTCAGTTCACTGGCTACTTTGTCTCTTAAAGCAATTGGAACAGGGCGCGCTCGAAAAAACTTAGGCTGTGCATTTATAACACCAGCTTGTTATACGTTGTACGCGACTCTTCCCTAACACCGAACATTACGTCCTGTCACGGGAAAAGCCACGTATAGCACTAGCCTGCCGTGGCACAAGCTAATGTTACCCTCTGAGAGGATCTGGGAAATTTTAACTGCATGTTTGCCTAATGAATGAAGATATCGGACTGTAATTTTGAATATAGTGCAATTAATAGAAAACCAAAAAGCCTTGTACTTTGGGGTTAATTAAAATAGTAAAATTCATATACGAATGAAAAATTGAACGGTCGCCAGCCCAATTAGTCACTTTACTTTACAAATAAATGCTTAATAAAATTGAATATTAGTTGTGTAGTGACTTTCATTAAGATTCACTTTGAATAGCACACAGGATACAAAGAGACACACGGCAATCTAAGCTGTGGGTAGCAGTAGTTACCAATAATGCACAAACCAGTAATCATAGAAACCAAAATTGTACACAACTCATAATAATAACAGCTACAATCACGATCATTACGTAACTCAGTACTGAGATGTTACTACAGGAAGCACCGAACTAAAGTTGGACATGGAGGGGCTTCTAATTAACTGACATGTAACAACCAGTAAAAAAAAATAAAGAACTACAATCAAATAATATCACAATTACACTGTTTATAGTCCCATTTAAAGAAATATATCAGATTTCCTTAGTAGGAATAATATTCCAATTACCTTTCTAATATGAGAAGAATATGGTGAGGACCCATAAAATGATATTGTGTCACTAGTCATGCTCTATGATTACTTCAGTAGCAAAATTTAATCCAAATAAAGTTAATTCTTGGTTTCAAAAAATGGTTCAAATGGGTGTGGGCACTATGGGACTTAACATCTGAGGTCATCAGTCCCCTAGAACTTAGAACTACTTAAACCTAACTAACCTAAGGACATCACACACATCAATGCCCGAGGCAGGATTCGAATCTGCGACCGTAGCGGTCAAGCGGTTCCAGACTGGAGCGCCTAGAACCGCTCGGCCAATCCGGCCGGCTCTTGTCTTCGCTTGGAACAGATTATGTTCTTACGTTTCAAGGCAAACTGTTCAACACTGTGCTCAATTAACTTCAAGTAAATCGTTCATGACAGTATTTAAGGCTAAATCATGTTTCAAATAAGTTTAACTTACGTGCCTTTTTCATCACCTATGAAGCAGGTATTTTAGACAGTAACATTTACATAGTCTGGCACTGAATTTTTGCAAAACGATACTTTGCAATAAATTGATAGTACTTTAGCAAAATACTAACTAACTTCAACTTTTGCTAATCGTTACAAATTTGACAAACATGAATAAATCACTAGTTCATTTGAAACATGATACTCGGTTTTATAAACACTTAGGAGAGGACCCCGCATAGGTTCATGATCAGGATGGAAGAAATGAGTTTAAACACAGGTTTATAACACTTGCATTATTATTAAAATCACTCACACAAATTAACTGGTCCATGCTCTGATACGTATCTGTATGCATGAAGTTGGTGGAGCAGTGGCCAAGTTGTGGTAGCATCCGACATGGCGGATAACTGTACTCACTCTATAAAATTTCTTCTTGGCGATGGATTTTTAACGTGTTAGAGCCATTCCTTATTGCCGAGAGTAACATGCAAAAGCCAAATCCACATCCGAGGCAAAATTCCTTGCAAAGCGGCTTCCAATTGCCTCCCTAACCACTAACTACGTACTGTTCCCACCAAGTAGCCGCCCAGTTCGACCGCCAAAACCACCTTTTACATCGCGCCAAGCCACTTCCGTTGCGGAGGGACTTCCCTACGTCTTTTACATATTACAAACACAAACGCCCAAAGCATGAACCAGCTTCCAATATACAAAGTTTTTTTCTTCTGAATATACACATATTATAAAATTTTATTATTTTACACATCATTTAGCTTTTTCCATATATACATCATACTTTAAATTTCCTGTCACAAGCCAATGACCTTAACTAACAAAGAACACACATTCCAAAATCATAGATACACAGTCACCTAATATAAACCTGCCACTAATCGATGTAAGTGTTACACAGTGTCTTCCAATGTAACATGTGCTACAAAATTATTTGCTTTTCCCATTTCTTCTTAAAATAGTTCATGAAATTCTTTAAGCATTGTCTTTTGGATCACAAGCTGATATGGAAAGTAGATTGTCTTGGATGAATCTAAACCGAAAATGTCCTCGCTGTCTCTGGATTTCAACGCAGTAAATTTCAGTGTTGTAGTGTGAGATCTGTAAGTGGCAGGCAAATTACACTGTCCAAGCACTGGAATTTCCTGTCCGTTCTAAGCAGTGAGGTTCTTGCTAGATTTAGAAAGGTGTAGTGACCTGACTGTTCTTACGTTGGACGACTAAGCAAAGTTACTAAGGCACCTGTGTCTAAAAGAAATTTCTCACGACGGTCAGCAATTCGTAATAAGACAAATGGTTTGTTAGAACGGCGTAGCAAAGAACTAGTGCGAGAATGAGGCACAACCTTAATCTTACTTTTCTCTGAATCTGTTGTAGGTTTAGAAAACACAACGTTCACTGCATGTGCCCGAGCATGTTTTTTTCCTGAGAGCGGGCAAAATTGGCGTTTTTGTGCCATTGGAAACAAATAGCTTGGACGTGCCCTTGTTTTCCACACGTGTAACACGTTGCGTTACGTGATGGCCACTCCTGTCTTTTATGGGAAGCAAAATATCCAGGGCAAGACTTCACTAGGTTCACACGCCTGTTACCTGTCTACGTCGCTGTCCGCGTGACTGTGTAAGCGCTCGCTATTGTGGCTGCTTGGGCCGATTGCGAGCAAGGGATGATTCCACCCAACAAATTGGGGACTGGTCAAACTTATCGGCCGCTATGGTTCCCAGATCATACCGCTCTAAGATTTACAATATTCGAGGAAGTGATGGATCAGAGTACTTCAGGATCTGTTCCCATATTCTACTATTGGGGTCATTGAATGTTATTGCATACCTAATCATTAAGTCACTGTAAAAAGTGCCACAACTACACTTAAATTTACACTTCCTAGTCATGCACTTTAATTCTGTGTACCACTGGTGGTATGTCTGTTCCGGCTTCTTCTGGAAGCAAGAAAACTGATATCTGGCTGCAGCTACTTGAACTCGCTGATCATAGTACTGAGTTAATGCAGCGATTACTTGGTCATAATTGAGTTCATCTGGGAGGGAGTGGGAGAGGGGTAGGGGGGGGGGATGCAGTTGGGTATAGTTTTTGTATTAACCTGAACACTGGGGACCTGCAGTTGAAAGAAAGTATTATAGCTTTATGGTACTTCAACTCGACGACATTCACAATGCGCTTGGATCTGTGTCAGGTATTCGAGTCATTCCTCTTCGGTGTCGTTAAATTAATGGAATGGTGGTATGCACTTGTTGTGCTTGTCGGTCGGTGAGTTGTTGTTGTGCGGCCGATGCGGCTTGTGCAGCCAGAAGTTGTTGTACCGTCGTCAGAAAAGCAACAATTTGCTGGTTCTGAAGCTGAAAAGCTTTTGTTAGTGCCATGACAAAATTGTGATAAGGTCTGCTGAGATCATCGGTCCCTAGGCTTGCACACCACATGATCTAGTTTAAACTAAATTACGCCAAGGACAACACACACACCCATGTCCGAGGGAGGACACGAACCTCCGACGGGGGGAGCCGCACGGACCGTGACACGGCGCCTTAGACTGCGCGGCTACCCCACGCGGCAGTGCCATGAGTCCATGACACTGGCCGTCTTCGGTTGAGGCGCAGGGGCAGGGGGTAGAGGCGGCGGGGTAGCCATGGTTTACAAAAATACGTTATAGGAAACAAAGCCTATGAAAAGCGAAATTTGATTAGTTCTGAGACTCCTCTCCTAGAATACATGCAAGAACACAACACATTACCAATGAAAAATGAGCACCCCTGCAAGCTAAATCACAAGAGAAGGAAGCAAAATCTGCACTGAATTATAGTCGTCGCTAGTTTTTGTGTCGTCTCGTTGTCACTGTAGGCTTGTACCATGAGAAGCAAGGACAGGATGTTGTTTGGCAGCGGGGATCCTCTTCCTATAACACAGCTGCATGCATGTATTAATAGGGTTCTTTATTAACATAAACAAAGAGATACTTAAGGTAATCCAAGTGTTATGGCACAAGCTCTTCCATAATAGATCACGTTAGCCTCACTACTGGTGAAATACAAGTACGCTATGCACGTCGCTAAGTACTGACTATGAGCTAGAGGCTGAGCTAACTGCGACTACGACTCCCAGTGGGATGCGATTGATGAATCGACTCATTGACTCACTGGATGACTGACAAGGTCAGACTGGTTCCCGAGTCCGTGGTGGCGATCTAAATACTGACAGCTGAGAGGGCGCTGGTGGCACGTTTCTTGCAAGTCTGTCTTTGGCCTCTATCGATCTTCTTACATCCTCTTTGCCACCCGATGTGCTGGCGACAGCTTATGCCAGCACATATACCAGTCATTATGGTGAGAATTTATGTAGTAACTCAACATCTAACCATTAATATTATGCACAAGCTCTATTATACCGCTTGTTGCCGCTGCAGCAGATATGTTCTTAGTTCTCAAACCTGTAGAAAATGACATACTCGTTTCAATGACATAGTTGTTACATCAAGTCCGACATGAAATTCATCCCTTGGTTCATGATTACTGTTTCGTATGCATCACATTTGAGCAGACTGTTACTGACCATTGTTTGTGCTGCCTTAGTTTCATGGTGATTCATTTCCATTTACTGTGAGGAGTGGTCAATAGCCATAAAAATAAATGCTTTCCTGCTACAGTCCATTTAAATGATGCCAAGACATCCATTCCTTTTATTTCAAAATGTTTAGTTGCTTCTGGTAACCTTTCCAATGGCGCTTGCTTGTAGTTCTTATCTGCTCGTTGTGCACTGTGTACATAATTTTTATCTAATGGCCCACATCTTCCTTCTTTGTCTTCCACTAGTACCACTCCAAAACCAGTTGGTTCATTCCCCTACCAACTTCATGCCAAGACAGCATGTGATTTTGTGTTTTCTTTAACACCTCTTCCTTGCGCTTGCTGTTGCTACCACACACAGCCACAAAACAACTGACTTACGTAACAGCCCATCATACATGCTGAACCGTGGCTGGATCGTGTACAGCTTGCAGTTAGCAGTTTGCACTGTCTCTGCCCCCTCCCCCTCCTCCCTCCCCCCTTG
This sequence comes from Schistocerca serialis cubense, assembly GCF_023864345.2. Classification (NCBI taxonomy): domain Eukaryota; kingdom Metazoa; phylum Arthropoda; class Insecta; order Orthoptera; family Acrididae; genus Schistocerca; species Schistocerca serialis. Next base: position 547,190,871 of record NC_064638.1, on the reverse strand, counting down.
ATCTGGGCCTGAATACAGTGAATGCGTACGATTACCTAACATAAAATCATGACTTCTGTGTGGAAGAAGACTAGCAATGAAACCACAACATGATTGTGAACAGTGATAAGATGGAATAGCGAGTTTAATGTGGATGAGTTCCAATTATGGAATAGAGATTTAAGTTAAATCACAAGCACAAGAGTGAAAAACTATATTGGTAACGCAGGCATGGATCAAGAGGGGGGCAAACTGGGTCATCTGCTCCAGGAGACAATTTCAGGGGGCGCCGAATTCACATTCCTGAAGAAGAAAACCTTATTTCACAAAGCGCCTAGCATCCAGCACACATTGGTCTATCGATTGTTCGTCCTGTTGGTTTGTGATCATCTGGACAAATCATAAGTTGATTTTTAATGCACGCATAGCATACATAAAGCCTCTGCCAGGAGAAACGCTGTCGCATATGGAAGTAAAAAAGATTCCTGCAGACAAAAGCGGACGAGGTGAACCAAATGAACCGGAAGGGGTGAATGACAGTCACAGTTTATGTGTTTGATTGGGAGTGAGAATGATAAGCGTTGTTATAATTATTAGTAAAATGCGTAGATTCAGACTACCAGAGTGGAAACAAACGACTAACAGGAATAATGGGTATGTGTATCTAAAAAAATTAAATTTTGACAAAATTTTTAACATATCGCTACGTTACTGTACAGTCCTGGTTAGCAGCCACTTAATTCAACCTTTGCAATAGCACGTAAAACGCATTTTACGAATACATAATAACTCCTTATTGAATAATAAACGCAGGACAACTAATGCGGTGATTATGGCAGGGTTAATGAAGTTAACCTGAGAATAAGTTTTGTCAGTGACGTGTGATGGAAGAATGCTGTGTGTAGAGGCATAGCACTGCACTTTGGCACACTTAAGACCAGACATGTCTTACATTTCCTTGAACATATATGTTTTATATATCAAACTCTTCAGACAGATGTGCGCTACAAAATATTTTTGAGAACTCGATTTTCTTGAGTTCTTGACGTGCGGTTCCAGACTAGCGCCTAGAGTCGCTCGGCCACCTCGGCCGGCTATTACAATAGTATCCTCACAAAGCCTGCTCACAATATTCTTCTTGTCTTCAATGAATCATTCTGTCTCTACAGCTCCTGAGGCAGATGGTACATAATTGCCATTTTGAGTCACCTTTGATGCTTATCCTCATTCAGATTGTTTCAGATTTGGAATCTGCAATACTTTCATCAGATATGAGGGTCGATCAAGAAGTAATGCAACACACTTCCTCCGTGGACAATTTCGGTTGAAAAACTGCGTAATTTTCTGTGGGACGTCCTGGAATACTCCTGCTTCAGCGGCTGTGGTTCCATGACGTTCCGGTATGAGCGGCGCTATACATAACCTTCAAAATGCAGTCTGTAACGGAGATGCGTTCCGAGCAGAGCGCTGTCATTGAGTGGAAAACCAGGTCGTCGCAGATACTCAGACCTGGCAATGAGCAAACAAACAATGTGAATCATGGGGCGAGGCGTCTGTCATAATTGCAACAATGTCGTACAAGACGTACCGCCGAGCTGTACACAGCTGTGACTCTCGGAACGTTGGAATTTGCGAACACACCCATTCGAGATGATCTATGGATCACAACAAATACCTCGCTGCTCAAGTGGACGTCTGTGTTGGTAGCACTGACACACTAATGCACCAAGTGGATTTCTCAAATGTGTGTGTGCACGCTGGGTTCCTCACTGCCTAACAGAAGATCATGAAGAACAACAATGGACCAACTGTGCTGAACTGCTTGCGTGTTACGAGGCTGATCGTGAAAATCTGTTGTCGGACATCGTCACAGGCGACGAAACGTGAGTACATCACTTCGAAACGGAAACAAAAAGGCAATCCATGGAGTGGCGTCACATTACCTCCGCTCCTAATAAAAAGTTCAAAGCTGCACCCTAAACTGATGAAGTCACAGCGACTGCCTTTTGGAGCTCTGAGTTGATTATTCTGTTTGATGGTCTCCATCATGGTGCAGTGATCAACTCCGCAGTGTACTGTGCTACCCTCAGGAAACTGAAAATTGACTTCAACGTGTTCTTCGCCACAAAAATGCACAGGTATGTGTCCTTCTGCATGAGAATGCGAGACTCACAATAGACTTCGCACCGACAGAAGCCCAAAAAACTTCACTGCACTGTTCTTCATCATCCATCCCATAGTACGTGATACGCCCACTAAACCCTCTGGGCAGAACAAAATGTTCAAATGTGTGTGAAATCTTATGGGAATTAACTGCTAAGGTCATCAGTCCCTAAGCTTACACACTACTTAACCTGAATTATCCTAAGGACAAACACACACACCCATGCCCGAGGGAGGACTCGAACTTCCGCCGGGACCAGCCGAAGGCAGAATAGGTAATTCAGATTGTGCAAAGGGCCAAATAAGGTTGGGGTCAGTTTCACCTTCTGATTGTTATTTAATAACACTTTTACAACCAAAGCGGCATATAGCCGAACCTTTACCAAATTCGACTCTTTCATGGCTGAAGGCCTCCAAACAAGAAATCTTAACAAATCAACAAGATAAAATCCAATTAAGATAGCTATAAAATAATTAAAAAAACAAACATCACAGCAAAGTAGATAAAATAAACATATGCAAGGTGCAATACAAATGGCTGAAGGCCACAATTAAGTTTCAAAATTTTAGAATATATTACCATAGACCTTTAAATGCAGAAGGCAACAATGTAAAAAAAAAAAAAAAAAAAAAAAAAAAAAAAAAAAAAAAAAAAGGATCTTAAAAATCAACAAGATAAAAGACGCAATCAAAGAGGCAAGTAAAATAAAAACAAATCATATCACAGCTAATTGGAAAGCCTCAAGGCACATGCGAACTTGACGTCCTGGGTCGTGGGTCGGTGAACCACGAAGTTCGTAGCGATCGGACAGCTCCTCACATGGTCCGACACTGCGCAAGGACCGGCAGCCGACCCAGCCGACCGAGGCGCACATAGATATCCTCCCTGGTCCGCACCAACCGACCGACTCCTCTCAGAATGCCGACAACAGCTCAAACAGTCATCAGTGGAAATAACATCAACTACACACACAACCTGACAAACACGTGCACGAAGGCCTGAACGATACGCAACAGTAACTAAACCACACACAAAGACAATCGGGAGTCGATGCACATACACATACACATACACACACACACACACACACACACACACACACACACACACACACACACACAGCCAACTCATGAACGATCGGCGAGCCAAAACGCGTCGTCCGGTAGGACGACCGACCGACGATTCACAAGACTGCGGCCCGGCTCAAGTGATGTGTGGTGGCAATGGTCGGGCGAGCCATGTCGACGCAAACCTCACTGCTCCAACCCGACTGCACTAGTGCCGCATTGCAACTCCCCGACTGGCAGGTCCGCACTGCGCTCCAGACACATTCCCACTGACTGACAGACCCGAAGTCGCTATCCGAACTGGCTTATGACAGACAATGACCGGGAAGTAATAGCAGTCGAGCAAAGATACTACGAGAGGGAATATATCGATACGCGCTGCTAACGCCGCTCAATGTCAAGCAAAGCAGCAACGCAGTAACAGTAGGCTAGTAATTTGAATTAACGTAGAAACATGGAAGTACGTTAAAAACAGGGTGTAAAATACATGATGGCAGGAACACGAGCCACGCACGGCTCAGTACGGATCTCACAGCTTCAAACTTCCATCTGCTTGGCCAAACTAAGAATGCACTTCGCCGGGAACAGTGTTTGGATGAAGGGGAAGTTAACTCATTCAGCAAGAAGTTGGCTTCGACGTCGACCAGTAGAATGGTATCATGCGGGCATACAGGCCGTACCAGTAACGTGACTTAATGCGGTCGCATTGAAGGGAGATTATGTTGAAAAATAGGATTTTGTATCCAAAAAAGTGCGGAAAAATATGATATATAGGAATCCTCAATGAATGAATGTCCTTTCAGAAAAAAGTGTTCCACTACTTCCTGAACACTTCTCGTAGTATGGCGTTTCTTGCAGCAATAAATATTTCGTAGCTTTTCATTTTCGGTTTTAGCCAGCTTTCCGTTCCTAACTAGTATTTCGTCGCCAATACTACCATTAACAAGCGAGGCCATATTGGAACCTGACGCCGGCCGGAGTGGCCGAGCGGTTCTAAGCGCTACAGTCTGGAACCGCGCGACCGCTACGGTCGCAGGTTCGAATCCTGCCTCGGGCATGGATGTGTGTGCTGTCCTTAGGTTAGTTAGGTTTAAGTAGTTGTAAGTTCTAGGGGACTGATGACCTCAGAAGTTAAGTCCCATAGTGCTCAGAGCCATTTGAACCACTTGGAACCTGACCACGGATGCTCCTGCTGTTTATTGACATCCCATTAACATTTTCTCTTTCTGATCTGCACGGTTTAACATTATCTTTTAACAAAAAATGGCTAATCCTTCACGAAACCACTGTGGCTTTGTCTATGTAGTTACCTGACGCTATTCCCGTTTATGCTCATCCATTCAGTACCAGATTTGACGAGAGAAGTCCGTTAGTTAACTTCTTGGCAACATCACACATGTCTCATCAAACGATGTATCTATGTTACTGATGCGAACCATGTACTTCAGCATTATTTATTTGCCGACTTTGGGTGAGATGGTGACATACTGTTTCTAACCAACCGAATTCTTTTTGATTAAATACCAGTTCTCTACCAAATGTGTCACGGATTGAGAGTATGAGGCACTTCAAAGTAATTCGCCATCGAAAGCGAACATCCGGAGTTAACATTCGTGTTCTTCGAAGCAGACTGGTCTTTCCATTTTTTATTTTAATTTTTTTACTTTCTATTTTATTTATTTACTTATTTAATTACTTATTTATTTTTGAGTCGTCATTCTTCTGACTGGTTTGTTGCGGCTCCCCACGAATTTGTTTCCTGTGGCAAACTTTTCATTCAGAGTCGCTGTTGCAAACTACGTCCTCTATTACTTGCTGGGTGTACTTCGCGGCTGGTCCCGGCGGAGGTTCGAGTCCTCCTTCGGGCATGGGTGTGTATGTTTGTCCTTAGGATAATTTAGGCTAAGTAGTGTGTAAGCTTAGGGACTGATGACCTTAGCAGTTAAGTCCCATAAGATTTCACACACATTTCAACTTTTTTTTTTTGGGGTGTACATCTATCTCTGTCTTCCGCTACAGTCCTTACCTCCTACAGCTACCACGCAAGTTATTTCCTGATGCCCCCAACGTCCTGTCATTCCTTTCCCATCTTCTTGTCATTGTTTTTCATTACATTCGTTTCCTTGCCGATTCTATGGAGAAGCTCCTCATTTCTTACCTCCTCAATCCACCTAATTCTCAACATTCGTCTACACCGTCACGTCTCAAATGCTTCAACTCTCTCCTGTTCCGTTTTCCCAAATTCCATGATTCACCACCACACAATGCTGTGCTCCAAATGTACATTCTCAAATTTTTTCTGAAATTAAAGCTTACATTGATACGAGTAGACTTCTCTTGCCCAGGAATGTCTTCTTTGCCTGTGTTACTCTGTTTTTTCTGTTCTACTTGCTGCATCCACTGTAGGTTAATTTTCTTTAAAAGTAGCAGACATCCTTAACTTCGTGTAATTCGTAATCCCCAGTTCTGATGGTATGTTTCTCGCAATTCTCATTTGCGATACTGCTCATTTCTTTCGTCTCTCTTCGATTTATTATCAGTACTCTGTGCTCATTGGACTGTTCATTCCATTCAGCATTTCCTGTAATGCTTCTTCATTTTCAGTGAGGATAGCAATGGCATAAGCGAATCTTCTCATTCATATCACTTCACTTTGAATTTTAATCCCACTTTTGAACCTTTTTTTTATTTCCGTCATTGTTTCTTTGATTATAGACTGGACAGAGTGACGAAAGACTACATCCCTGTCTTACATCCTTTTTAATCCGAGCACTATGTTCTTGGTCTTCCACTCTGATTGTTCCCTTTTCGTTCTTGTACAAACTATATATTACCCGTCTTGCCCTATAGTTTACCACTGCTTTTCACAGAATTTCGAACATTTTGCACCATTTTGCGTTTGAGCCGTGCCAGCTCGCATCGATCAATCAATGGCTAGATGGCGGCAGCGGGTCATGATCTTTGGTAGTTCTCCACGCAAGGAAATTTGACCGGCACTAAGGATGACAGAATTTGTGTGCCTATTTGGAAGGAGCACTTGCGGGGCGCGAGGCCGGTTTATCTCCGCTGTCTGGAGCCGATAGTTAACAGTTTTTGCGGGGCACAGATCTTATCCCGCGAAGGCGGTGTTTTGGGTTGGCTGTGATGGCAACGGGACTTTGGAAACTTGACTGTGCTGAACATGTGGGGATTTTGAGTGCCACGTCGCTACCGATTCTGCAAATTTTTTGGAGAGACTCCTTCTGTGGCTTCTGCGCCTTGTTTGTTGAAGTCGTAACGCTTCAACTAGTTTCTCCTTCCCCGCAAGATCTGCTGTGTTTGCTGTTTATGAGTGAAGTTTACCTTAATGGAAGCAACTCTGTTTCATTACAGACGTCATTAGCAACTGTTTGTGAAACATGTCGAAGTTATGTGGTCTGTGTTACAGAGCTAGTGGAGTTACGTTAGTCAGAACTGCCTGTTTAAATTTATCATCTTTCGAGTGGACCATATTGAGAGCTGAACAGCATGTTGTTGTTCCTTTTAAATACAGTGAAGTCTAACTTAATCAGGTGCCTTTTCACTATAATTATTTTAGTTAAGCTTTTGCAAGACATTTAGTGGGGTTATCTAATTTAATCAGAGTTCCTTTCCACTCTAATCATTTCAGTTAAGTATTTGTAAGACATTTTGGTGGTCTTGTTAGTTGATCTGCCCTGAGTTTTTCGATTGTAAATTCTGCTGAAACAGAATGTATTTTTCCTCTGCAGTTGTTACAGGCAGCCTAGTAAACCAAGTTTGACATCTGAGATTCGGTTGCGTAGCTATTTGAAATAGTGGAGTTTAGTAAGAGCTGTTCTATTCGTCACTTATGCCTAGTGTATTACCGCAAAACATGTTAGAAGTAAGAGAATTTTAATTTTCTTCAGTTTCAATAGAGTGTTGATGACTGTTCCTGCTGCATAATTCGTACAAGTTACTGTTTGTCAGTTAATTTTGGGGTACGTAAACCCTATTGGTTTTTTTCATTTCTGTATTTACAGTGCTACCCAGTTGTTAAGTGCTTTGTTGCTTTCACCATTTTCGCTGATTTGGTACATGCTTCCTTTTTATTTATTTATATTGGGCTCTTAAATTGTAATATAATTAAATATGTGCCGCCCTTTGTAAATCAGTGCACTATTACTAGTTTTCTAAGGTTAGTTCTTACTCTGTTGCAGTTCACGTTGTACGAGACCTCCTCCATCCACCAGCACATCCGTGGGTGGCGAGTTCACACCGCGCACCTAGTTCGGCGGGTTATCTCGCCTGTTGCAAGACTGAATTGCATATATATAGCTTCTCCTGGTTCTGAACATATATCACCAATAGACGTGACGCTTTGCTTGTGTACTGTTGTTATCAAATTGGCTCCAACCATTTAAGGTTTATTTAGGAGCCAAATGAAAAATTTTGCAAATGTTAAGGTTTTAATTATTAATATGCAGCTTGACTGACTTCAGATACCTGTTAATGGTTGACAGACTGCTTAATTTCTTAATTGTTTAAAAGATTTTTTACTGATATCAGCTGTTAACGTTATTTCCTCGTTAATATCCTACAAGCTGTTTAATTTCGTATTTGTTTTTAAAAGCTATTTTACTGACTCATAGGTTTGTTGACTTTTATTTAAGTAAAATATTATACGTGTTTTCACCTGTGACCGCTGCTTTCTTGCCTTCTAGCCCAGCCTTACTTCTCAACAGCGTATTAAGCTGCTTTAGGGTACCTATAAGCAGTTCAGCATTGTCGAACGCTTTTTCCAGGTCGACAGATCCTATAAACGTGTGTTAGTATTTCTTCAGTCTCGCTTCCATTATCAACTGCTACGACACAACTGCCTTTCTAGTGCCTTTACCTTTCCTAAACACAAATTTCTTGTTATGTAAACAGTCCTCAAGTTATGTTCCATTCTTGTGAATATTATTCTTGTCAGCAACATAGATGCATGAACTGTTAAGCTGATACTGCAATAATTCTCACCCTTGTCGACTCTTGCTGTCACTGGGACTGTGCGGATCATATTATTCCGACAGTGGATGGTATATCGTCCGTTTCATACATTCTACACTCTAACGTGGACAGTCGTTACGTTGCCACTTCCCTCAATGATTTCAAAAATTCCGATGAAATTTTACTTATTCCTACTGCCTTATTTGATCCTAAGCCATCCAAACCTCTTTTAAATTATGTCCTAATGTTAAATCTGGTATTTCTTCCCCGTCGACTCCTTTTTCTGTTTTCACCACGTCATCAGACATGTTCTCCCCCTGGTATGAGCTTTCAATGTACTCTTTCCTCCTATCCGCTCTCTCGTCTGCCTTCACTCTTAATGTTACCGCTCTTGCTTCTACTTTCACTAAAAGTTCTTTTGACTCTTCT